>NC_136411.1:232661439-233861439 GCF_051521515.1 Lactuca serriola
GGGGTATAAACTCACCGGACGAGGACATGTGTCAACTAGGATGCTAAACGTCGGATCGAGGCTTGAAAACATGGGAGGTTCCTATGTAATATTAAATGATACACAAATGTATCTAATTAGATTTTAAATCATTAATTAGTTGAGGATATACACTTCTAGTCGCGAAAACACTTCATTTCAAGTGTTTGGAGTGACCCGGGTGACATTTGTGGACATATATGGCTTGGGTATGGAGTTTACTCTTCAAGAGTAAACTCTTAGAAGAGTTTTCGGCCCTAAACATCACATCCCCATGAGTTTATGGCCGTAAACTCATGGGTGGTGTTCTTATATGCTAGATGGCCTTATATCATTTGAGGGATGATGCTAGGTTTGGTTCTAGGGCATTAGAAATGGATTTAATCAATCATATGGACCATTTGATGAGTTTACGACAGTAAACTATGAGTTTACGGTCGTAAAATCTCACCCACTCAATCCTTATGTGCTTTGCAGGTCCTAGGTTAATCACATGTGATTCAACTCATTTTTACAAGCCAAGGGATGAATTTAGGGCACCATTTAACCCATTTATAGGAGTTTACGGCCCAGGAACCCATTCTTGGGGGGTTTACGGCCGTGAACACCTAATAAAAGGCTTTTCATCAACTTTAAGGCTTCTAATTCGATTGTGGTTCCTTCTAGTTATTAGTTCAAGGCTTAGGAGGTGTGTAAATGGCATTTTAACACCTAAAAAGGAGTTTACTACCCATGAAAGGGTGTTTATGGCCCAAGCATGCTATTGGGCAGTAAAATCATGTTTACTCCCTAAATTATGAGTTTAAGGTGTTCTAAGTCCAATCCAACAAGTCCTTAAGCCATATGTTTGTTCCAATGGTGGTTTGGAAGGGTTTTAAAGCTCAAAACCCCATTTACATGTGTTCACGGCCTAAGACTGTTCCAGGGCCGTAAACACATGTTTATGGTCCTATTCCATGATTTGAACATGAAAATTAAGGATAAGGATGTTATACTAGGAGTTAGGATAATTACCTTGGTGATTTGAAGCTTGAAATGAGTGATTTTGTATCAAGAAGTTGGATTTGAGGAGAGAGGTTAGAGAGAGAATGAAAAGGCTTCAAATGAGGCTTAAACAACTTTAAATATGGTTTGGATTTGAGACACGGTGGAATTCTACCCGATACTGACGTTAACCGAGGCTTTTGGTCGTACCCGATTAAGTTGTCGTAACCCGATATGGTCGAAACTAACATTTTTCTAACTACTAGTTTGGGACGTTTTCATGTGTTTCTAACGTGTTTGGATACTTATGAGGTCAAAATAAAAGTCTCAATTTAAATGACCTAATCCAAAAAAAAATTGGAACAATTCGCATAAGACGAGTTTTACGGACGGAACGGGTTACGGCGATGGGAAAAACTTCGGGTTGTCACATTATCCCCCCGTTAGAGGGAATTTCGTCCCGAAATTCAAAGATTAAGATACTAGTTATGGAAAAAGGGGTGCAGATATATTTGCTTCATCAAATCTTTTATGATCCCAAGTGATTTCAGGTTTCCGCTTGACATTCCAGCGAACCTTCAATATCGGGATGCGGCTTGGTTTCGAACGTTTGATCTCTGGGTCTATGATCTCAATTTGTTCGTCCAGGAAGTTTAGGTTTTCATTGTTCTTGGTCATATCAGGATGGATTTTCTATGGTTTTATCAGGTAGGTATTCATTAAGAATAGAGGCGCAAAATATAGGGTGAACGTTGCTTAGTTCTGAAGGTACTCGGAGTTTGAGGGCTACGGGATCGTTCCTGACGAGGATCTCAAAGGGTCTAATGTACCACGAGTTCAGTTTTCCGTGCTTTCGATAGTGTATCCTGTCTTTACAGGGTGACACCATTAATAGGACACAGTCTCCAGCCTGGAATTCCAGAGGTTTCCGTTGTATATTGGCGTAACTGTTATGTCGATCTCATGAAGTTTTCAATCGTTCTCGGATCTGGATGGTCTTCTCGATGGTTTCGCAAATGATTTCAGAACCAGTGAGGGTACTACCGGGGAATCGACTCTTGGCTAGCTGCGTGTCTCCTACCTTGGCCTAACACAAGGGAATCTGTACTTTTGACTGTAGAGGGTTCCAAATGGTGCAGTCTGGTTACTGGTGCGATAACTGTTATTATACGAGGGCTCGATCAAAGGTAAAGGGGTATCCCAATTCGTTCTGCAGTTGATGACACATGCTCCCAACATGTCTTCCATGATCTGAATAACTCTATCACTCTGTCTAATTGTCTGAGGATTATAAGTTGTACTCATATCTAGCTTGGTTTCGAGAGTTTTTGAAAGGAATCTGTCTTGGCAAACGTGCTATCTTAACCAGAGATAATAGACGCAGGTATACCATGCAGTCAGACAACTTCTTGGATGTGGGTTCGCGTGAGTATTTCCATCTAGAATGATTCACTGATCGGAAGGAAGTGAGCAGATTTTATCGAAGAATCGTAAATTACTCCAATTGGTATTGTACTTACTCGGGAATCCGGGTAACTTGACGATGAAATCTATGATAGTCATCTCTTATTTCCATTCGGGTATCTAGGCTGCTGGAGCAATCCCGAGGGTTCTCTGTCTAGGCTTCTCAGGTATGAGCGAGAAAACGGAGACAGGATAGGTGTGATGTATATGTCTTACTTCAATGCTTGGAATGATGTATCTCACTTTTGTTGGGTTTTGAGCATTCTAAAACTCCTAAGTGTGCATGCAACCCTAAATAGCTTGGACAAATGTTTTCTCTATTATACATGTAAATATGAACTTCCAAGGTATTATCCTAATCTAGCATACAAAACAATGAATATAACAAGATAGAATACATACCTCTTTGGTGTAGAATGTTCTCAAGAAGCTTGATTGCCTAGTTCCCCAAGTGTGACACCTCAAATGGCTCACACAACATCAATTGCTTTTGGAATAACCTTGAGAGAAATGTAGAACATTTCTAAAATCGGCTAGCCCTTCTCTTCTTCACTTAGTGGCCGATTCTTCCAAGAGTATGATCTTTATATAGTGTTACAATTAGGGTAAACCCTAATTGTCATGGCTTTCCATTTCCTTGGATCCATGGGTTCAAATACACCATGGAGCATCATATGGGTTTTAGCCCAACTTGATAATTCATGGAGCATTTGTGACAACCCGAAAATTTCTAGCTTGCATTCTTCATTTCTTATCAATAATAGACTCGTTTTACTATGTTGTAGTACCAGTTGGGGTCTATAGGGGCATTCTAAACGTGTTATAATCAAGGTTGGAGTGTGGAAATGGGTTAACTCAAAGTGTAGGAATCAAAAAGAGGCCAAACACTCCAACACATGGAGTGTGCGGCCACACACATGTGTTTGTGGCCTCACACCCTTCCCAACCGCACACTCCACCTATATATACCACACTTAGTCATTTTTGAACACTTCTTTCACTTCTTCAAGCATAGAACTCGAAAATCCTCTCAGGTATCATCCATTCTCCTTGAAGATCTTCATAAAAGGTACCAAGAACACCAAGAACACCAAAAACGCCATCTGGCCGCACACATGGCAGCACACACCATTTGGCAGCACACATGGCCGCACACATGTGCTGGCAGCACACTAGGCTGCACACCTGGCCGCACACACACATATAGTGTGTATTTTGGCCATACACCCTGTTGTATAGCCTTATAAACCCTCATACAATCATTTATGATTGTAACACTTCATTATAAGTGTTTACTAGTCCCTACGGTGGTCCCAAAATCATTATTCAGTCGTTCAGAACACTAATTATATTCATATATATATGCCAATATATGCTAAATATGATTCACGTGTGTACTCAAGCCACCACTTGATACTTAGCAACTGATCCAAAGTTTTCATCAGAACCAATCACTGCAGGTGAGTTCATACCCCTTAATCAATGTTTTAAACTGTTTTTAAATGTTTTATGGGGGAGGATACAAGTAGAATTATGCTAATTATTATATCAATCACATGTGAATAATAAGCAGCATTCAAATGATTGGCTACTCATCAGCCGTTTTACTAAACAGTTTCCTTCAAATGTCTTTCGTAAACACTTGATGTGTTTAAAACTCCTTATTTCTCTGTACATATTACTCTGTATATTACTTTTCAAACTTATTTAAAATTGTGATTCAAACAAATATTCCTTATACTAAAGTTGTTTTATCAAACCCATGCCTTCAAAACGTTTTATAAATTGACATCAAGTCGATCTTTTCTTAGATAATAATTATGTTCAAAGGTTTTACAAAACTTATTTTATGCTTTTATATTATAAATTGCATGCCTCTATATGTATAGTTATATAAGAAATGTTTAAAAGACTTAGGACGGCTATCCACCCTATTTCCTTTTCGCGCTTGAGATGTGGTCTGGTGGGATATCGGGTACTCGTCCGAAGGTTGTTTAAATATTATTTATGTAACATATATACGTATATAGTCATAAAGGTCCTTCCAGTTCATTCCATGCTCTTGGGTAGCAAGGGTATACATCCATGTCCATACGTACCAGTTAGATTACTAGTAAACTACCATATGCGTAGTTTAGGAAGATACTAGAACTATTAGTAGAACACAATATCATATTATGAGTCAGTTCATTCATCAGTCTATACTTACTACGAGAACATATACAACTATACTAGAGAAGAACATATACAACTATACTAGAGAGAGAACATATACAACTATACTAGAGAAGAACATATACAACTATACTAGAGAGAGAACATATACAACTATACTAGAGAGAGAACATATACGACTATACTAGAAAGAGAACATATACAATGATACTAGAACGAGTACATTACTATACTTGCTAGGTAGAGAGCATGTACAATACTAGCTAGAGCATTACAGTACATTACCATACTACTACATAGATATGGTCACATGATCATATTTACATGAGTACACTTACAAGAATTTCTAGTACATTTGATATGTATAGATTCTGTTATATATTCCGTTATATAATCCTCATTCTTATCTTTACCTTGTGATTCAATCACATAATCGACGAGATAGATTGGATTTAATATCCTAGTACCCAAGGATACATTGCGGGACTGACCATTCCTAAAATCTCTGTTAGCTACAAAGGTAAAAGGACATCCACGGATGTCAACGGTTGATACCATTACAGGTATACTTTTGGGGACTGACTATTCCTATACCCAGCTGTTAGCAACAGAGGTGAATGTACATCTACGGATGTCTTCAGTTAACATTGTTAGTTGCTCTTGTTCCAAAGGGTAATACTAATAAAGCTTGGTCTTGGTAGAAGACTACATTCAGAACAGTTAGGTCTTTGTAGAAGACTACATTCTAAACAGTTAGCTCTTCGTAGAAGACTACATGCAGAGCAGTTAGGTCTTCATAGAAGACTACATTGAGATCAGTTAAGTCTTGGTAGAAGACTCCTTTTGTTACTAATAGGAATGATAGGGATTTCTAGGGCTTTTCAAACGTTTACAGTTGTTTTACAAACATTTTCATACCTACAATTCATTTACATTTTCAATACTTACAATTCGTATACATACAAATACTTACATTTCAAATACGTACAAGTATTTACATACAAATTAAGACACTAAAATCTTATGATCTCACCAGCTTTAAAGCTGATACTCGCTTTCAAAATTACTTGTATCCTCAGGTCATCATAGACAGGTACCAATGCAAGGATTAAGGAAGATGGAGCTTGTTCAAGACTCATCTTTCATTTTGATTTATTCATTAGTATCTATTATACATATCAGAATACACTTGTATTAAAATTATATTATTAATGCAATGGATGATGTTGTTGCTTGTTTACTGCTTTACATTGTTGTGATACTGTACATGACGTCCTCCGCCCCAGAACGTTTCCGCCGTTCTTGGTTTTGGGGTGTCACAGCATTAGCCCACTATACAAGTATGGATGATTTATGTGACAATCCGAAATTTCCATTCTGAACAAACCATATCAAGCCAATAGAGGTTAGAACAGTTTCAGTAAAATTCCAGACTGCGGGTATAAGTTTGGCAGTTTTTCAGGATTTACACTTAAAGAGATATCAGGAGAGTGGATGCATTAGGGTTTTGTGCAACAATATTATTCCAATACTCTAGGGTATTAGAGTTCAGTCTGGGAATAAAAGTATTTTTTGCCAAAAATCCCAGGACTATATATAGAAATCTGAACAAAATAATTCATTAGTTACATTTCCAAGTAGAGAAAAACCAAATTCTCTCTCACGGATCTTCGGGTTTTTATCCCAAACTGTGAGTACTTCGATCTAGTTATATTATATAGCTTAGATTGTGTTTAGAAACATCAAAATTGGAACAAAACCCCAAGATTTGGGAGTTTACCGCCCAAGAACAGTTGGGGAGTATGACTCCCTATTGAGGGCCAAAAAGGTCCCAATGCCCCTCAAAGCCTTGGAACTCAAATTAGAAGCCTCTATTACATGTTTAGACCACAAAATCATAACAACACAACAAGATCTGTGAGTTTACCGCCCAAGAACACCTTGGGGAGTAAACTCCTTTTTAAGGGCCAAATGGTGCCTAGTCCTTCCTTAAGCCACGACACTAGTTTGGACTAGTACACTAATTGTCACACCCCAAAACCAAGAACGGCGGAAACGTTCTGGGGCGGAGGACGTCATGTACAGTATCACAACACAGTAAATGTAAATAAGAAAACAACATCATCCATTGCATTAAATATATAATTTTAATACAAGTGTTCTGTACAGTTATAGACACCAAAAATAATGTAACACAAAATAATATGAGATGAGTCTTGAATGCACTCCATCTTCTCAAAAGCTGGCCTCGGTACCTGTCTACTGATGACCTGAGAATACAAGTTATTTTGAAAGAGTTTATCAACATTAAGCTGGTGAGTTCATAAGTATTTTAGTGTCAATGTTTGTTGTCAAAACGTTTGAACCTGTCTCAATGTATAAGTTTGTAAAAGTGTAAGTAAATGTTTGAAAGTGCTTGTAAAAGTTTGAATCTCTCAGAAAATCCTATATTTTCTATAAAAGTAACCTTCTACCAAGGCTTAACTGTTTTGTAAACTCGTCTGTTGTAAAAGTGTGCAATTACCCAAGTATAACTATCATTTGATAAAATGTAGTTTGTACATTAATGCTTAAGTGAGATTATCACCAAAATATGTAATGGGTAAATCATTGTAGTACTATAGCTTTGTATAGTAAGAACTACTGTTGTACTAATTACTACTACCTTAAACCGGATTTATATTAAGGTATATTGTGATAAATTGCACCATGCTATTGACTGGTAACAACGAACTAATGAATGGTCGTAATAAAAAGAAATGACGTTTGGCACCCGCAGACCTGCAGGTCCGGCTGTAGCTAGCAGCAAGGTGTAGGATAGTCAATCCAGTATAGATCTATACGCAAACTCACGCTCTACCTCCAAGAGAATTCTGGCTACAACTCAGGCCATGACATTTAAGGCATGCTCCGATACAGTGGATCACAATTGTTAACGTATTCATGTATATGTAATGTTTCTCGTTCTTGTATAGTTGTATATGTTCATGTTTCTAGTATAACTGTATATGTACATGTTTCTAGTATAGCTGTATATGTACTTGTTTCTAGTATAGCTGTATATGTACTTGTTTCTAGTATAGCTGTATATGTACTTGTTTCTAGTATAGCTGTATATGTACTTGTTTCTAGTATAGCTGTATATGTACTTGTTTCTAGTATAGTTGTATATGTACTTGTGTTACCCCGATGGTAACTAGCTATTGATGTACTGATAAGTATGAACATGGAAGTACTTTTATGTCTATACATGTATATATGATATATAAGTAATATGGAAACGACCTTCGGATGGTCACCCGAAATCCCACCAGACCACATCCAAATCGAGGAAAAGGAAATAGGGCGGATGGCCTTCCTAAGCCCTTTAAACATTATTTATATATCTATACATATATGGGCATGCAACTGAATATGTAAAAGCATAAATAAGTTTTCATAAGACATTTGAAGCATAAATATAATTTCAAGAGAAGATCGACTTGATGTCGATCTATAAAACAATTTGAAAGCATAAGTTGATAAACACAGTTTAAGTATAAGAAACATTTGTTTGAATCACAGTTTGAGAATAAGTTTGGATAGTATAAGAGTTTGTAAAACATTTCAAAGTAAAGCAGTTTGAACAGTGTAAAAATCGTTGTTTTCCTAGTTATTAATCACATGTGATTAAATGCAATCACATGTGATTGAAGCAATAACTATAAGTATTTGACTTGTATTCCCCCCCCCATAAAGTATTTAAAACATTTAAAATTATTTCAAAGGTTGATTCAAGGGGTATGAACTCACTTGTGGTGAGCTGTTTGAATTGCAGTGTCGGATACCGTGCTAGGTGGCAAACGGAGACTTGTTTACACGCACGAGCCTAGTTATCATATAATAAGCATATATATAACTAATTAGACAAATGATAACTTAATAAATAAGTTAAGACACTTAGGAAACATGTAAACACTTTTTATAAGTGTTTAAGGTCCAAATGGTTGCATCTAAGTTGCTACGGGACAAGGCAAAAGGGTTTGAAACATCAAATGGCCTTGCATAAGAGTTCACCACCCAACAAACCCCACCCTTTGGAGTTTACGGCCGTAAACTCATGGGTTTATGGCCGTGAACTCCTCACATGGTGGTTTTGGGTGTTTTATGGTGCTATCTTGATCCTAGAACACTCCTAGCTTTGTTGGAATAACACATGAAGTAGTTTAAGGCCCTAGAATACTCCATAGGGGAGTTTACGGCCTAAAGTCCATTCACCCTAGAGTTTACGGCCATAAACTCCTATGGGGTGATGGCTTTTAATTGTTTTGAGGCTCTTACACATCAAGGATGGCTTCCATGATTTTATCTAAGGCTGATGGGGACAAGAGGCACACATTTGTGCCATTACTTGGAGTTTACGGCCCAAGATATGTTCCTTGGCCGTAAACTCCTTTTAAGGAGTGATTATGATGTGTTTTACTCTCCATTCAAGTCCCATGTGTTCAAGGTAAATTGTCTTAAGGCCTATGGTGTGTTTGGAATGCTTTTTACCCTAGAAAAAGGGGTTTACGGCCCAAGAGGGGTTCTTGGCCGTAAACTCCTATAAACTTGTGATTTTGATGGGTTTTGATGTCCTAAATAAGCACAAGCATTTGAGGATAAAGGTCTTAAGCATTAGGGGGAAGTTTAGGGCACTAAATGCCCTTGAAAAGGGGTTTACGGCCCAAGGAAGTTCCTTGGCCGTAAACTCCAATGACTTGGGTTTCTTGGATGATTTCTAGCCTATAAATATCATACACAAAGTCCTTTACAAGTTGTCTAGAAAGGAAACGGGTCTAGGAAGCCTTAATGTTCCATTTTGGAGTTTACTCCCCAAGAACGTTCTTGGGCGGTAAACTCCCGGATCTTGCAATCTAAACATGTTATTGATGTTAATAAGCCTCTAACAAGTATTGAAACACATTTAGAAAAGTAGACTCACAATATGGGATGAAAACCCGAAGATCCGTCAGAGAGAATATGGCTTTTCTCTGTTTGGAATTGTGAATAATGAATTAATTTAATTCAGAAAACTATTTATAGTCCTGGAATATTTTGGCAGAAAATATTTTTATTCCTGATTTTGGACTGTAACATTTTGAAACTTGAAATGCCCAAATTTCACAAAACCAGGAGCATCCACTCTCCTGATATCTCCTAAAACATAAACCCTAATGTACACAAACTTGTTCGGAAAAGTGTGAAAATCACTGAAACTGAACTGGCTCCTATGTAATAGATGATGTTCGTACAAATGGAAATTTCGGGTTGTCACATCATCCCCCCGTTAGAGGGAATTTCGTCCCGAAATTAGAATTTAAGCAAATAAAAGGTACAAACAATTAAGCAAAAAGATGAGGGTATTTCAACTTCATCTGATCCTCGCGTTCCCAAGTGAATTCCGGTCCTCGCTTGGCGTTCCAGCGAACCTTCACGATAGGGATACGGCTTTGTTTCGTCTGCTTGACCTCAAGGTCCATGATCTCTATAGGTTCTTCCACGAAGTTGAGGCTCTCGTTGATCTCGATCTCGTCGAGTGGGATTACGAGAGTCTCGTCGGACAGACACTTTTTCAAGTTAGATACGTGGAATGTAGAATGTACGTTATGCAGTGTGTCGGGTAGGTCGAGTTTGTAAGCTACGGGGCCGACTCTGGCAAGAATCTCAAAAGGCCCTATGTACCTCGGATTAAGCTTCCCACGCTTGCCGAAGCGTATCAAGCCTTTCCAGGGTGAGACTTTGAGAAGGACTCGGTCTCCCACCTGAAATTCCAAAGGTTTTCTTCGTTTATCGGCGTAGCTCTTCTGTCGGTCTCTAGAGGCTTTCAATCGTTCACGGATCTGAACGATTTTCTCAGTCGTTTCCCGAATGATTTCCGGACTGGTGAGAGTACTGTCGGAAGCTTGCCCTCTTACTAATTGGGTATCACCCACCTCAGCCCAGCACAGAGGGGATCTGCACTTTCGGCCGTAGAGAGCTTCGAATGGAGCAGCCTTGATGCTCGTGTGATAACTATTATTGTAGGAAAATTCGACAAGGGGTAAATGAGTATCCCATGCTTTCCCAAAATCAATCACACAGGCTCGCAACATATCTTCTGGTGTTTGGATGGTTCTCTCACTCTGTCCGTCGGTCTGTGGATGGTAGGCTGTGCTCATGTCCAACCTTGTTCCTAGGGAACGTTGTAGTGATTGCCAAAATCTTGAGGTGAACCTACTATCTCTATCGGAGATAATGGAAATAGGTACACCATGTAGCCGTACGATTTCCCTAATGTATGTTCTCATAAGTTTCTCCATCTTGTCTGTTTCTTTGATAGGCAGGAAGTGTGCAGACTTGGTCAGTCTATCAACGATGACCCATATGGTGTCAAGTCCACCCGTTGTCTTGGGCAACTTGGTTATGAAATCCATAGTGATCCGCTCCCACTTCCATTCTGGAATCTCTGGTTGTTGCAGTAAACCAGAGGGCTTCTGGTACTCGACCTTAACCTTTGCGCAAGTAAGGCATTTACTTACGAAGGTAGCAATCTCTGCTTTCATATTAGGCCACCAATATAGCTTTTTAAGATCCAGATACATCTTATCTGAACCTGGGTGGACAGAATACCGAGTGTTGTGTGCCTCGGTCATGATCAAGTCTCGGAAACCACCGTGTTTCGGTGTCCAGATCCGGTTCATGAAATATAAAGCTCCGTCACCCTTGGCTTCGAAGTTCTTGTCCATTCCCTTAAGGGATTCACTCGACACTTTTTCAGGTTTCATGGCCTCAAGTTGAGCCGCCTGAATTTGCTTAGTCAGATGTGAATGGATGGTTATCGATAATGACTTGACTTTGCGACCAGAATATTCCATCCGACTTAGGGCGTCTGCTACTACGTTGGCTTTACCCGGATGATAACGAATATCGCATTCGTAGTCACTGAGTAGCTCGACCCACCGTCGTTGTCTCATGTTGAGTTCCTTCTGATCGAAAATATGTTGTAAACTCTTGTGGTCGGTAAAGATAGTGCTCTTCGTTCCATACAAGTAATGTCTCCAGATCTTCAGAGCAAACACTACTGCTCCTAGTTCAAGATCGTGGGTCGTGTAGTTAACCTCGTGTGTCTTCAACTGTCTCGAGGCGTAGGCGATGACCTTACCTCGCTGCATCAGAACACATCCGAGTCCTTGATTGGATGCATCGCAATAGACTACGAAGTCTTCTATTCCTTCTGGAAGGGATAGTATCGGCGCGGTGCACAAGGCTCGTTTGAGCGTTTGGAACGCTCTTTCTTGCTTCTCTTCCCAGTCAAAGGCCACGCCTTTCTGGGTCAGGGTTGTAAGAGGTTTCGCTATTCGGGAGAAGTTCTGAATGAACCTGCGGTAGTAGCCAGCGAGACCTAGAAATTGACGAATTTCTGTAGGCATCTTTGGTGCTGACCAGTTCTCAATGGCTTTTATTTTGGATGGGTCCACGTGGATTCCCTCTTCGCTTACCACGTGTCCTAAGAATTCGACTCTTCGGATCCAAAATTCACATTTCGAGAACTTCGCATAAAGTTTCTCTTTTCGTAATGTCTCTAGAACTTGTCGTAGGTGATCGCCATGCTCTTTATTACTTCGGGAGTAGATCAGGATGTCGTCTATGAAAACGATGACGAACTGATCCAAGTAAGGTCGGCATACTCTATTCATCAGATCCATGAAAACTGCGGGCGCATTGGTCAACCCGAATGGCATCACCACGAACTCGTAGTGTCCGTAACGAGTTCGGAAGGCTGTCTTCGGCACATCCTCCTCTAGCACTCGTAACTGGTGATATTCGGATCTCAGATCAATCTTGGAAAAATAGTTTGCCCCTTGCAGTTGGTCGAATAGATCATCTATGCGCGGCAGAGGGTAATGATTTTTGATCGTTAATTTGTTGAGTTCTCTGTAGTCAATACACATACAGAATGATCCGTCTTTCTTCTTAACGAACAAGACCGGTGCTCCCCAAGGTGAGAAACTTGGCCTTATAAAGACCTTGATGAGCAGTTCGTTAAGTTGACCAGAGAGTTCTTGCATCTCGGCTGGTGCTAAACGGTAGGGCGACTTGGCTATTGGGGTAGCTCATGGGACTAAGTCGATTCTGAACTCGACTTGTCGTTGCGGAGGTAATCCGGGTAGCTCTTCTGGGAAGATGTCGGGGAAGACGCTCACTACTGGGAGGTTCTTTAGTTCTTTCGTTTCTAGGTTCGTGTCGACGACGTGAGCAAGGAATGCGTGGTATTCTTTGCGCATATATTTCTGTGCTTGAATACTAGATATTATGCGAAGACTCGGACCAGGTTTGTCGCCGTAGACTATAAGAGTTTCGTTAGACGGGAGGTTTAGTCGGACTGCTTTCTCGTAGCACATGATGTCGGCGCGATTTAGACTTAACCAATCCATGCCGATA
Organism: Lactuca serriola; assembly: GCF_051521515.1. Classification (NCBI taxonomy): domain Eukaryota; kingdom Viridiplantae; phylum Streptophyta; class Magnoliopsida; order Asterales; family Asteraceae; genus Lactuca; species Lactuca serriola. The sequence goes on from NC_136411.1 coordinate 232,674,523, forward strand.
ATAACGTCAAAACTTTTTATTGAGACCGGCATAAGGTCGATTGGGAATGAATGGCTATCTAAGGTTAGAAGACAACCTAAGTATATGCTATTAGTACTTTCAGTTTTCCCATTGGCCATTTCTACTGTGAATTGTTCATTAAGTGCGTGTGGTTGTTGCTTAAGCATGCGAGCAAATTTGTGGTTTACGAAGCTTCGCTCCGCTCCACTATTGAACAGACTGCATGCATAGGAGTTATCAAGGAGGAACATACCAGTTACCACTGTCGGGTCAGCAACTGCTTCCCCGTGGCCTATAGCTAGTACCCTCCCTGCTCCTCCAGTATTCCTCGCCTTGGGGCAGTCCCTTTTAAAGTGGCCTGTTTCGCCACATCCATAACAAGTTGGGCTCGCGCCAGAGCCAAGAACTTGGGAGATCGGTTGCGCCGGGAACTTACAGAATCGGACGGTGTGTCCTTTTCTGTTGCAGTTAGAACACTGCATTTCACGGCAGGCGCCGTTGTGGTGGAAGTTGCATTTGTTGCACTTCGACAAACTTCCAGCATACTGCTTCCCCGGAGCAGTAACAGTAGTAGGGGTTACCGCAGCATGTACTGCCACGATTTGCTGTTTCTTTGAAGCTCGCTGCTTCTTCTTCTCATCCCAAAACTTCCGCTTGGTGCCAGCGGGTTTAGAGGGTTCTGGGATGGCTAGGGTGGTTTTGGTTGCAGGGGTCTTGACTCCATGGTCAATGAGTCTTTGTGCCAAATGCTTGGCACTATCGAAGGTAGAGGGGTTGGATGCTAAGACATTCCCCTGGTATGGAGGCACTAGCCCCCATACGTACCGTTCAATATTTTTCCCTTCAGTGGGAACCATATTGGGGCATAGCGCCACCAGTTCGCTAAATCGGGCAGTATAAGCGATCAAATTGGTGCCCTTCATGGTCAGATTCCAGAGTTCATGTTCTAACTTCTGGACTTCGCCCCTCGGGCAGTATTCCTTAGTCATGAGGTCCTTCATCGTTTCCCAGCCCATGTCGTTAGCCACGACGAGGGTTAGGGCTTTGACGTGGCCGTTCCACCACGTTAGGGCTTTACCCTCAAAGGTGCATGCGGCATATTTCACTTTGCATGCAGCAGGGCATGAACAAATTTCGAAGACTGATTCAGTCTTCTCGAACCATTGCGAGAGGGCAATGACTCCGCCGGTGCCATAGAAAGGCTTCGGCTTGCAGTTTGTGAAATCCTTATAAGAGCACTCCCTTGAGCGCACAGGGATTTCGATCGGAGTAGATTCCACAGGGGTTCCACCTCTGCTGGCATCTGATGAGTGATACTGAGCCATGGCAGTTGCCACTGCTGCAGCTACGGCAGCATTCAGGGCTGCAGTATCGATGACCGGAGGCGGTGGAGGTGCAGGATTATTCCTATTCCTGGGAGATTTGCGAGGAGGCATCCTTCAGCTATAAGTTTATAAAGATAAGAAAGATGGTAAGAATCAATTTGCAAGCAACGTGAGAGTGACCCATGGATTAACTAACCATAGCCCAACAGTTTGAATGAGTGTTTGAAATCACAATAAGAAATATTAGTAGGAATACACAAGTATACAACTTTTTCCCACAGATTAGATAGATTTCAATGGTACGGGTATTACTGATGTAATAAGTTCAAGGAAAATCGACCTAACAGTAGGTCTTACATCATACCAAAAGGACAAGACTGACAGTCCTAGATTCCTAGTTAGAGTATCGAAAGTTAGGAATATTTACAGACAACTACTACTTAGAGCACATAAGTTCAAGGGTATCCCTAAATCAAAAGACAGAGAAGTACTAGACATCATCTAATGGCGATGGGAGTTCCTCGGGCGAGTCCTGAGGTCGGACACTTGGCGAAACACCTCTTGAAGGTGTCGGTCCTGAGCTCTCTGACGAGATCGAAGTTCTAAGACTTCAGCACGGGAGGCAGCCAGCTGTTGCTGCAGAGTTTCGTTGGTTCTCCGGGTCCGTTCCATGTCTTCTTCAAGACGGCGGATGCGGACTGTATTGACGCCTGAATTGGCATCAATCTCCATGACCCGGTCGAAGGCTGCTCGACCTTGCTCGACATTACGAGCTATTATGCGGATGATTACCGGCAGAGCTCTGTCAGCAGAGCCACCATCGCTGATGTTGTAAAAGGTTCGGTCCCCAAAGTATGGTAAGGGTTGACCCTGTTCATCACTCCGGCGGTTCAGGTTGTTTGCCCACATGGGTGTAGGACCTAGAAACGCTGGTCGAGGGTTGTTGTTCGGGGCTTGACCTACAAGCGGTAGGTTGTTGACTTCAGGCTCGGAGTCAGATCCATCAGAAAAGCCTTCTGCGAGGTGATCATCCAAAGGGATTGGATGCTCATCTTCGGGCTCTTCATCGATCCACCCGACACTGCCTTCATTGGGGAAGTACGGGTCGCCATGATGGAATCCAGCCATTTAGATCTACGCGAGAAGAGAGGTATAAGAATATAGTATACGTGTAACTAGTAGCACAAAATACTCCTATAGTATTTTAAGTTTAATTTCTACTGATCTTCTTGTGGTATTGTTGGTAAGTTTTTAGACTTGTTAACATATCACAACCATTCTAGGGCATATGCTAATCACTCCTAGGATCAGCATAGTTGATCAGGCTATGCCATTCCCAGGACTGACCATACATCCCCGAGCTCACTTGTGATATTCAACAATCGTAATACTTTTGTTCTTGTCATTGTGACACTTATTTTAGTATGAATGCAGACTAGTATACTTAGTTAAATATTTTATTATTTAAAGTATAGACTCTTGGTCAGAGTGTTTTAGTCCCTTTTGGGTTTATAGATTAGTATATCTTTTATGGGTTGATATACTTGATTCACTATAAACAATGCTCTGATACCAATCTGTCACACCCCAAAACCAAGAACGGTGGAAACGTTCTGGGGCGGAGGACGTCATGTACAGTATCACAACACAGTAAATGTAAATAAGCAAACAACATCATCCATTGCATTAAATATATAATTTTAATACAAGTGTTTTGTACAGTTATAGACACCAAAAATAATGTAACACAAAATAATATGAGATGAGTCTTGAATGCTCTCCATCTTCTCAAAAGCTGGCCTCGGTACCTGTCTACTGATGACCTGAGAATACAAGTTATTTTGAAAGAGTTTATCAGCATTAAGCTGGTGAGTTCATAAGTATTTTAGTGTCAATGTTTGTTGTCAAAACGTTTGAACCTGTCTCAATGTATAAGTTTGTAAAAGTGTAAGTAAATGTTTGAAAGTGCTTGTAAAAGTTTGAATCTCTCAGAAAATCCTATATTTTCTATAAAAGTAACCTTCTACCAAGGCTTAATTGTTTTGTAAACTCGTCTGTTGTAAAAGTGTGCAATTACCCAAGTATAACTATCATTTGATAAAATGTAGTTTGTATATTAATGCTTAAGTGAGATTATCACCAAAATATGTAATGGGTAAATCATTGTAGTACTGTAGCTTTGTATAGTAAGAACTACTGTTGTACTAATTACTACTACCTTAAACCGGATTTATATTAAGGTATATTGTGATAAATTGCACCATGCTATTGACTGGTAACAACGACATAATGAATGGTCGTAATAAAAAGAAATGACGTTTGGCACCCGCAGACCTGCAGGTCCGGCTGTAGCTAGCAGCAAGGTGTAGGATAGTCAATCCAGTATAGATCTATACGCAAACCCACGCTCTCCCTCCAAGAGAATTCTGGCTACAACTCAGGCCATGACATTTAAGGCATGCTCCGATACAGTGGATCACAATTGTTAACGTATTCATGTATATGTAATGTTTCTCGTTCTTGTATAGTTGTATATGTTCATGTTTCTAGTATAACTGTATATGTACATGTTTCTAGTATAGCTGTATATGTACTTGTTTCTAGTATAGCTGTATATGTACTTGTTTCTAGTATAGCTGTATATGTACTTGTTTCTAGTATAGCTGTATATGTACTTGTTTCTAGTATAGCTGTATATGTACTTGTGTTACCCCGATGGTAACTAGCTATTGATGTACTGATAAGTATGAACATGGAAGTACTTTTATGTCTATACATGTATATATGATATATAAGTAATATGGAAACGACCTTCGGATGGTCACCCGAAATCCCACCAGACCACATCCAAATCGAGGAAAAGGAAATAGGGCGGATGGCCTTCCTAAGCCCTTTAAACATTATTTATATATCTATACATATATGGGCATGCAACTGAATATGTAAAAGCATAAATAAGTTTTCATAAGACATTTGAAGCATAAATATAATTTCAAGAGAAGATCGACTTGATGTCGATCTATAAAACAATTTGAAAGCATAAGTTGATAAAACACTTTAAGTATAAGAAACATTTGATTGAATCACAGTTTGAGAATAAGTTTGGATAGTAAAAGAGTTTGTAAAACATTTCAAAGTAAAGCAGTTTGAACAGTGTAAAAATCGTTGTTTTCCTAGTTATTAATCACATGTGATTAAATGCAATCACATGTGATTGAAGCAATAACTATAAGTATTTGACTTGTATTCCCCCCCCCCATAAAGTATTTAAAACATTTAAAATTATTTCAAAGGTTGATTCAAGGGGTATGAACTCACTTGTGGTGAGCTGTTTGAATTGCAGTGTCGGATACCGTGCTAGGTGGCAAACGGAGACTTGTTTACACGCACGAGCCTAGTTATCATATAATAAGCATATATATAACTAATTAGACAAATGATAACTTAATAAATAAGTTAAGACACTTAGGAAACATGTAAACACTTTTTATAAGTGTTTAAGGTCCAAATGGTTGCATCTAAGTTGCTACGGGACAAGGCAAAAGGGTTTGAAACATCAAATGGCCTTGCATAAGAGTTCACCACCCAACAAACCCCACCCTTTGGAGTTTACGGCCGTAAACTCATGGGTTTATGGCCGTGAACTCCTCACATGGTGGTTTTGGGTGTTTTATGGTGCTATCTTGATCCTATAACACTCCTAGCTTTGTTGGAATAACACATGAAGTAGTTTAAGGCCCTAGAATACTCCATAGGGGAGTTTACGGCCTAAAGTCCATTCACCCTAGAGTTTACGGCCGTAAACTCCTATGGGGTGATGGCTTTTAATTGTTTTGAGGCTCTTACACATCAAGGATGGCTTCCATGATTTTATCTAAGGCTGATGGGGACAAGAGGCACACATTTGTGCCATTACTTGGAGTTTACGGCCCAAGATATGTTCCTTGGCCGTAAACTCCTTTTAAGGAGTGATGATGATGTGTTTTACTCTCCATTCAAGTCCCATGTGTTCAAGGTAAATTGTCTTAAGGCCTATGGTGTGTTTGGAATGCTTTTTACCCTAGAAAAAGGGGTTTACGGCCCAAGAGGGGTTCTTGGTCGTAAACTCCTATAAACTTGTGATTTTGATGGGTTTTGATGTCCTAAATAAGCACAAGCATTTGAGGATAAAGGTCTTAAGCATTAGGGGGAAGTTTAGGGCACTAAATGCCCTTGAAAAGGGGTTTACGGCCCAAGGAAGTTCCTTGGCCGTAAACTCCAATGACTTGGGTTTCTTGGATGATTTCTAGCCTATAAAGATCATACACAAAGTCCTTTACAAGTTGTCTAACAAGGAAACGGGTGTAGGAAGCCTTAAAGTTCCATTTTGGAGTTTACTCCCCAAGAACGTTCTTGGGCGGTAAACTCCCGGATCTTGCAATCTAAACATGTTATTGATGTTAATAAGCCTCTAACAAGTATTGAAACACATTTAGAAAAGTAGACTCACAATCTGGGATGAAAACCCGAAGATCCGTCAGAGAGAATATGGCTTTTCTCTATTTGGAATTGTGAATAATGAATTAATTTAATTCAGAAAACTATTTATAGTCCTGGAATATTTTGGCAGAAAATATTTTTATTCCTGATTTTGGACTGTAACATTTTGAAACTTGAAATGCCCAAATTTCACAAAACCAGGAGCATCCACTCTCCTGATATCTCCTAAAACATAAACCCTAATGTACACAAACTTGTTCGGAAAAGTGTGAAAATCACTGAAACTGAACTGGCTCGTATGTAATAGATGATGTTCGTACAAATGGAAATTTCGGGTTGTCACACTAATGAGTCTAGGGATAGAAAACAACCTCAAATCACCAAGGAAATGGTGTTCACGGCCAAGGAAGTTCGTGGGCCGTGAACTCCATTTTAGGTTGCCAAAATGCCCTAAATGCCTTCATTAAGCCAAGAGACTAGCATAGCACATTACCTTGATGTATCTAGTACCCAAAACAATCAAAATACCAACACCTAGGGGTGTTCACGGCTGCAAACACATGGCCAATTGGTTCATGGGCCGAAAACATAAGTTAGGGGTGTTTTGATGCCACAAACACTTCCTAAGGCTTAGGCTTGAATTTAGGCATGTACCCTAAAGTGTTTATAGCCTAGAACACATCAGGAATCACAAGTATTAAGGAGTTTACGGCCAAGACAAGTCCTTGGCCCGTAAACCCCTATAGATGGGACAAATGACACCATAACTCCTTCCTAATGTCTAGAACCCAACATAGCTCGTATCCTTGAAGTGTTAGGAACCTAAAAACATCAAATGGTTCTCCTTACCATGATTTTACGACCATAAACTTATGGGGGAGTGTTCCCAAGGCCGTGAACATCAAGCAAGGCCATTTTAAGACCTTAAACCCACCCAAACACTTGTTTAAGCCTTGAAGCAATTCACCACTTGAGTTACAATAAAGTTAAGCCCCATTTAGTGACCAAAAATAGAGTTTATGGCCATGAGTTTACTCTCCAGGGCCATGAACTCCAAAACATGTGCTCATTTGACCATAAACTCCCATACAAGGCCTTGCACGCCTTTGTCGCAACCCATTAGCCTTCTAGCACTTGACCAAAAGTGTTTTCTTCGCATTAGGACTTTTATACATGTTTAATTAGTGTTATAATCACTAATTGTTTATATACATATGTCTTCATATCTATTTAGGACCATTATGTGTGTCTAAAGTTTCCACTTGACACCTAGCAGTCCTACCTCATCAGTTCATCCGTATCACCCGCAACAGGTGAGTTCATACCCCTTAATCAATGTTTTAAATGATTTTAAATGCTTTAATGGGTGGGGGGGGGGATACAAGTAGAAAACATTATGTTATTAAATCAATCTTATGTATTTTATAATTGTGTTTTCACTCAGTAGATTTCACATATTTCAAAAGGTGACACATGAAATGGTTTTCTATCTTAAAATACCTTGATAACAAAAGTATTAGTTTTGAAATGTTTATTAAAATGACATCAAGTCACTCTTAATTACTTTTCAAAACTCCTAGATATCTTGCAAAACCATTATTTTTACCTTCTTGAGCAAAACTACACTTATACGCATATGCTTTTATATATGTATTGATGTTATAGTTTTCATCCTTCGTTCAGTTTCCCACACCCTGGTGTAATGAGGGTGCATAAATCTACTTGGTCAACCAATTACTTTCCAGTTAATTATCATAGGGATAGTTAGAAGAAGCAAAACATTATTCCTATTACAAGGAAATACACAAGAGTCAGTTCATTCATGAGTCTATACCAGTACACTTACATATGCTTACATGATACATGAGTACATTTACCTAGGATTACATGATACATGAGTACGTTTACATAGCTACATTTATCTGAATATGCCTACATGAATACCATACATGAGTAATGTAACTTAGATACATTATTCTGTATTCATTTACCTAGATACTTGTACCTAGAGTTACGAGGAAGTTTTATTCGTACCTTCTGTGTAAATTTTCCTGCCTATCCCTGTTCGACGGGATGTCTAGACGGGACTAACCATTCCGGAACCCAGCTGTTAGCACCACTGGGTGATGAACATCTACGGATGTCTAAGGTTGTTACTTATATTAGGAGTCAGTTATGGGACTAACCATCCCTCCATCCTGCTGTTGCAACAGAGGATGAGATGAAAATGTTCGGATAATTATTAGGTTAACGCTTATATTAGCAGTCGGCTACGAGACTAACCCTTCCTCCAACCTGCTGCTACTATAGAGGATAATTGGACAATCTTCGGATGTTCATTAGGTTATACATGTCGCTTACTGCGACGACGTGTTAGTAGTAACCAGGGATAACACTTACATGGTTATATTTTTCCTATTTACTTTATTTTGTGATATATTTACATATACGATGAGTTAGACTAAGTACTTTTAGTACAAGTCAATAGAAAGGAAAAACTATCATTTTACTTACATAACATTTAGGTCTTGGTAGATGACTATCATATCATTTTTCCTATTTACTTTATTTTGTGATATATTCACATAAACGATGAGTTAGACTAAGTACTTTTAGTACTAGTCAATAGAAAGGAAAAACTATCATTTTACTTACAGAACATTTAGGTCTTGGTAGAAGACTATCATATATTTTCCTATTTACTTTATTTTGTGATATATTCACATAAACGATGAGTTAGACTAAGTACTTTTAGTACTTGTCAATAGAAAGGATAAACTATCATTTTACTTACAGAACATTTAGGTCTTGGTAGAAGACTATCATATATTTTTCCTATTTACTTTATTTTGTGATAAATTCACATAAACGATGAGTTAGACTAAGTAATTTTAGTACTAGTCAATAGAAAGGAAAAACTATCATTTTACTTACAAAACATTTAGGTCTTGGTAGAAGACTATCATATATTTTTCCTATTTACTTTATTTTGTGATATATTCACATAAACGATGAGTTAGACTAAGTAGTTTTAGTACTAGTCAATAGAAAGGAAAAACTATCATTTTACTTACAAAACATTCGGGTCTTGGTAGAAGACTACATTTCATATTAGTAGGAAATAAGGGATTTCTTAGAGTTTTTCATACTTATATCCACTGTTCAATTTAAAGATTTACATGACATTCATAACAGGATTCCAAAACAAGAAAATAACACCTAAATACTTATGAATTCACCAGCTTTAAAGCTGATACTTCCTTTCAAAATAACTTGTATTCTCATGTCATCAGTTAGACAGGTGCGATGGCCAGGTTTTGAGAAGATGGAGCACATACAAGACTCGCCTTATTTTGATTATTCATTTTATTGTTGTACATTATGAAAGAACACACATGTATTAAAACTTTACTTTTAATGCAATGGATGATGTTGTTGCTTGTTTACTACTTTACACTGTTATGATACTACACATGACGTCCTCCACCCCGGAACGTTTCCGCCGTTCTAGTTTTTGGGGTGTGACAGATTGGTATCAGAGCATTAATTATAGTGAATTAAGTATATCAACCCATAAAAGATATACTAACTATAAACACATTGGGATTAAAACACTATGTCTAAGAGTTTATAATTTTAAATAATAAAACATTTAACAAAGTATACGTGCTGCATTCATACTAAAATCCATGTCACAATGACAATAACAAAAGTATTGAGATTGTTGATTATCACAAGTAAGCTCGGGGATGTATGGTCAGTCTTGGGAGTGGCATAGCCTAATCAACTATGTTGTTCCAAGGAGTGATTAGCACATGCCCAAGAATGGTTGTGATATGGCAACAAGTCTAAAAACATACCAACATTACCACAATGAGAACATTATAACGGAACCTAAGTCTAAAATACCATAGGGGTGTTTTGTGTTACTATAAGTACTTTATACTTGAGAACTAAAATGGAATCTTCATTCCTAAGTTGATAATTGTTAAGTGGATACGCTAAAGTTATATGTAACTAGGATGTTATAGACTTAGAATCGGTGAAATTTTTGCTTTACCCTTGTTCCTTGTGAATTTCGAGTTGAGGTCACTTATTCGAAGGCCTATCCTGTATTGATTACATATAACTGGTATGCACTTTACAAATAGCGATGGAAATAATGAAGATTTCCTAAATAATTATCTAGATAGTGATATATAATCAATGTTTTACCGGTTTAGAATTGATGATTCCACTTTAACTTCTTTTCCCTCGATGAGATGTGAGACTAAGGAAGAATCAGTTATTCGACTACCTTTTCAGTCTTAATTATATACGACTCGTATACACGAAATTGTGATCATTGAATCACGTATGAATTCTAATATGAACTTCAGGACGGAGACTGTCCAGGAGTACGAGTAATTGCATTGGCATAGGAACAAACTTAGAACCCAGTATGACTCTTATAACTAGATTGCCTTCAGTCTAAACACCTACGGAAGATACAAGAACAGCCCAGACAACACAACGAACTACTCAACAATAGAATTAGAAGACCAAGCTTCTCACTCTGGAGAGGTCCGGTTTTATTATTACCATAAGTCGACAGAGTGCATCTTATGTACCTCGACGACCGGAGACTTCATTAAGATTTCCTTTAGAAATCGTTGTCTCTGCCTCGCATAGACGAGTTCATTGAGCAACCACAGGGAAAGTGTTACTTTCAGAAATGGACCTGAGATCCGAATATGTGAAAACCCGAAATTTCCATACTTAACAAACCATTTGAAGCCAATAGAAGTAGAAAAGTTACAGTGAAAATTCAGACTTCGGGTATAAGTTTGGCAGTTTTTCAGGATTTACACTTAAGGAGATATCAGGGGAGTGGATGCACTAGGGTTTTGTGCAACACTATTATTCCAATACTCTATGATATTAGAGTTCGTTCCGAGAATAAAAATATTTTCTGCCAAAAATATCTCAGGACTATAAATAGAATTCTGAACCAAATTCATTCATTATTCGCATTTCCAACTAGAGAAAAGCCATTTTCTCTCTCATGGATCTTCGGGTTTTCATCCCAAATCGTGAGTACACTTCTCTAGTTGTCTTATAATGCTTATTATGTGCTCAATAACTTAGATTACATATCAAATATGTGAGATTCGGGAGTTTACCGCCCAAGAACATTCTTGGAGAGTAAACTCCAATATGTGGCTTAAATGCTACCTAGTCCTTCCCCTATGATTTGTAACTACCTCAGGCTTGTATGCTAGTGTGTATATGACTAGAAAACATCAGAATTGGATAAAGACCCCAAGATTTAGGAGTTTACCACCCAAGAACACTCGTAGAGTAAACTCCATTTTAAGGGCTAAAAGTGTCCTAATGCCCCTCATAGCCTTAGCAGTCAACATAGGGACTACCATTACATGTTTAGACCACCAAAACCATTAATAATGAAGGAGGTTCTTGGGCCGTGAACTCCATTTTTATGTGCCAAAATGCCTTAAAAACCCTCCTTAAGCTAAGAGACTAATTTGGGCATGTACCTAAATGATTTTAGGACTAACTAACACACTTAGAACACCAAGAGTAAGGTGTCCACGGCCCAAAAGGTTATAGGGCCGTGAACTCCATGAAATGGTGCCAAATGGTGCCATAAACTCTTCTAAAGCCAAGTACAAAAGCCTAGTTTAGTTCCTTGTTAATTTAGAGAGTTGAAAACACCATAAACACCCTCCTAAGGGAGATTACGACCGTAATATCCAAGGGAATATGGTCCTAGGGCCGTAAACTCCTAAAAGGAGTTATATTATGCCCTAAACTCTTCCATAAACCAAGCCATTAAGTAAAAATGCTTATTAGGGACGTATGGAGCATCAAACATCAAATGGACACACAAGTATGAGTTCACAGCCATAAAATCATGAGTTTACGACCGTAAACTCATTTACTGGTGTCTTTACGGTAGTGAACTCCCTTATGGAGTTTTCCTTGAGCCCTATACACAAAAGCGTTCCCTACAAACACTTATATGAAATCCTAGAGGCTAATAACACTTGATAAAGGTGTTTAGCATGTCCTAGGGTGTCTTGACTTGTTTATTAGTTGTTTATAGACTAATTTGTTACACATATGTGAAATTATATGTTAACTAGGATCATAAGTGTGTTCAAGACTTCACTTGACACCTAGCGGTCCTACCTCTTCAGTTCATCCGTATCACCCACAACAGGTGAGTTCATACCCCTTAATCAATGTTTTAACTATTTTTAAATGTTTTATAGGGGGGATACAAGTAGAATCATGCTACTTATTATATCAATCACATGTGATTAGTAAGCAGCATTTAAATGATTTACCACTCATCAGCCGTTTTACCAAACAGTTTCCTTCAAATGACGTTCATAAACATTTTATACGTTTTAAAACTCCTTATTACACTGTACATTTTACTCTGTATGTTTTATTTCAAACTTATTTACAATTGTTTTTCAAACAAATGTTTCCTTATAGTTAAACTGTTTTATCAAACCCATGCCTTCAAAACCGTTTTATAGATCGACATCAAGTCGATATTTTCTTAGATAATAATTATGTTTAAAGGTTTTACAAAACTTATTTTATGCTTTTATATTATAAATTGCATGCCTCTATATGTATGGTTATATAAGTAATTTTTAAAAGACTTAGTAAGGCTATCCATCTTGTGTCTTTTTTCTCGATTTGGATGTGGGCTGATAGAATATCGGGTACTCGTCCAAAGGTCGTTTAAATATTAGTTATATATCATGTGTACATATATAGTCATAAAAGGTCCTTCCAGTTCATCCCATGCCCTTGGGTAGCAAGGGTATACATCCATGTCCATACGTACCAGTTAGATTACTACTAAACTACCATATGGGTAGTTTAGGAAGATACTAGAAGTATTACTAGAACACAATATCATACTATGAGTCAGTTCATTCATGAGTCAATACTTACCACTAGAAGAACATATACGACTATTCTAGGAAGAGAAGATATACAACTATACCAGAGAAGAACATATACAACAATACTAGAGAAGAACATATACAACTATACTAGAGAAGAACATATACAACTATACTAGAAGGAGAACATATAAAACTATACTAGAACAGTTCATTAAATTACATAAATATGAATACGTTAATTATTGTTATATGTATCGGAGCATGCCTTAAGTGTCATGGCCCGAGTTGTAGCCAGAGTCTCTTGAAGGGAGAGTGTAAGTTTGCGTATAGATCTATACTGGATTGACTATCCTACACCTTGCTGGTAGCTACAGCGGGACCTGCAGGTCTGCGGGTGCCAAACATCATACTTTTTTTACGACCATTCTTATGTCGTTGTTACCAGTCAATAGTATGGTGCAATTAATCACATGATGCCTTAATATAAATCCGGTTTAAGGTAGTTAGTACAGCAGTAGTTCCTATAATACAACACTACAGTACTACATTTATTTTCCCTTACATATATTTAGTGATCTTTTCACTTAAACATTTAATATAAAAACTATATTTTGATAAAGATAGTTACACTTGGGAAAATTACACACGTTTACAAGAAGCAAACATATAGAACAGTTTGGTCTTGGTAGAAGACTACATTGAGAACATTTAGGTCTTTGTAGAAGACACCCTTATATAATAGTAGGAATCATAGGGATTTATAGAGTTTTTCAAACGTTTACAGTTGTTTTACAAACGTTTTTATACTTACAGTTCAGTTACATTTTTATACTTACAGTTCATTTACATTTTTATACTTACAGTTCATTTACATTTTCCATACTTACAGTTCATAAACATACAAATTCTTACATACAAATTAAGCCATAAAAATACTTATGATCTCACCAGCTTTAAAGCTGATACTCGCTTTCAAAATTACTTGTATCCTCAGGTCATCATAGACAGGTACCGATGCAAGGATTAGGGAAGATGGAGCTTGTTCAAGACTCATCTTTCATTTTGATTTATGCTTTAGTGTTTATCAAAATTTGACATAACACACTTGTATAATAATTATACTATTAATGCAATGGATGATGTTGTTGCTTGTTTACTACTTTACATTGTTGTGAGACTGTATATGACGTCCTCCGCCCCAGAACATTTCCGCCGTTCTTGGTTTTGGGGTGTGACCGATTGGTATCAGAGCATTGTTTATAGTGAATTAAGTATATCAACCCAGAAAAGATATACTAACTATAAATACGTAAGGGATTAAAAATACTCTGACCAAGAGGTTATACTTTAAAAAATAAAATATTTAATTAAGTATACGTGCTGCATTCATACTAAAATCAGTGTCACTAGGACAATACAAAAGAATTATGATTGTTGGGCAACACAAGTGGGCTTAGAGACATATGGTTAAAACTGGGAAGATATAGCCTGATTTCCTATATTATCCGAGGGGTGACTAGCATGTGCCTAAGTTTAATTGTGTGATTGCAACAATGCTAAAATCTTACCAACCCTACCACAATGAGAATAATAGAACATAACAGTAAAATTAAAATACTATAGGAGTATTTGGTGTTACTATAAGTACTTTATACTTGAGAACTAAAATGGGATCTTCATTACTAAGTTGATAATTGCTAAGTGGATACACCAAGGCTATATGTAATTAGGATGTCATAGACTTAGAATCTATGAAAATTTTACTTCACCCCTATTCTGTGTGAATATTGAGTTAAGGTCACTTATTCGAAGGTCTATCCTGTTTAGATTACACATAACTGGTATGCACTTCACAAATAGCGATGTAACTAATGAAATATTTCTAAATAATTATCTAGATAGTTGGTCTAATAATTATTCTCTTACCCTAAATTCCCGCATAGAAAACATAGCTGGACTCCATCCCCACGGCAACCAGTATCTTCCGAATGAAGTCATGGCTGGTTGGTTTGGAGAAGAACCAGAGAATGATCATCCTATCCCTTTGAATGATCACCATGATGAAAACCTTTCAGACGATGCTAATTCCGAACCAGAGGTTGAGTACCTACCCCGAGCAACTCCCTTTCCAATTCCTAACCCTCGTCCGACTTTTCATGGCCCGACGCCTGAGTGGGTGGAATGCTTGGAAACATGGAGCCAAGGAGAAGATTAGCCCATGCCATTTAATGGCGACCGAAGCTTTTACGACCTGAGCAATGGGGTCTCAGCATGCAGAATGTTGCCAATCTTGGTCTGCAGAGTGGCCCGAAATGAGATTCAAGGCAGGACAGCCCTACATCAGATTGCCGAAGTTGTCGTCGATACGAGAATGTATACCCTCCGCACCATTCGTCTAGAAGATGCTCGTGAGAGATCAAAATGAAACCAGAAAACCCTGTTGCAAGCACTGGCTAAATCATGAGCCGAAGTCATGGAGCTCCGAGTACGCCAGAGGTTGTACGGAAGACACCTACTTGACAAGGAACGTCAACTGGCTGAACTGAGAGTTCAACAGAGGGATGACCGTCGCCAGTAGTAAACGCTTTACTTTATTGTCCTCGTTAGAAGGAATTGTTTTCCTATCTATGCCCGATGTGGCATTTTCTATGAAATTATCTTGTACCGTAAGTACTTTGGTTAGGTCTTTATGCTGTCAAGAAATATCTTCTCTAGATGTGATGTAAGACCTTTACAAGGTCATTTTCCCGAATCTTTACGTCGTGAATATCAAAGATATTGGCAGCCGGCTAACTTCTGTGTCATTCTTTATTCAAGTACTCTTATCATACTTTCATTGGAGTCTATCTGAAACCTGCTTTAGTCAAGTCATTGGACTATAGCAAGTTAGATCCGGAGACATTTCTAAGTCTCTTTCAGTGGTTGAATCTTGTTATTCACCAACCCACGATACCTCGGCTTGAACAACAAACGTCTTGAGACCATTCTACGAACTTACTTCCACCCATTACTAGGACTACATCATAGGGATGTAGGTCAACCCTTCATAAACACACCTCCACTCAATACTAGGACTACATCATAGAGATGTAGGTCAAACCTTCGTGATCATACTTCCATTTCCGTGTTAGGACTGCATCATAGGGATGTAGGTCAAACTTTCGAGAACATACTCTTACTCTTTGATTGAATAATCGTCATACACCTAGGGTCAACCAAAATCGCTCACAAATTTATTTTCTCTCCATGAAAAAGAATCATGTCGTCATCCAGAAACGATCAGCCGAGCACCGAAATCCCTATCCTCCATATAGACGTTCTTTTCTACTACTTCACCTTCTTCAAGCTCGACCTTGTAAAACACTTTGTTTTTAGACTGCAACAGCAACCGGAATCAATAACAATACTCCACAAGAACTTGGGTCTCTGATAGAAACTTGTGGTTACACAGGAAGTTGTAGCTCTGATACCATTTGATGCTTATTTGGACCGCTCCGACAGTCCATAACACGACTCAGATTTCCAACACCACAATTGATAATAAATCTAGAGCTTGGAATCAAATTTGCAGCGGAATAACAGCACAAACAAGAAGAAAATAACAAAGACCAAAGAAGAATGAAAAAGTAACCAGATAGTATGAAGATCCAACTATACCTATAGCTTGAAACATCGTTGAAAAAAAATAAAGATCTATTGGTTTGAGTTTGGTGAAAACAAGTTTAAACCTATTAACTTGAGTTCAAGATCAAAATTAGGAAACCCGTCCCGACAAATACCAATTTCAAATTGTACATAACAACTCTATATGAAAAAATGTTCAACTTTATATTTTCGACATAACTTCACTACTTAAAAACTATTACAAATGACCGAAATGGCTATATATAGCCTATAATGGCTTAATGGCTTATTTTAATGTTAATAAAAAAAATAATAAAAGCTGGTAAATTCTTGTCTTGGGAAGTGGAA
Source organism: Lactuca serriola (assembly GCF_051521515.1). Classification (NCBI taxonomy): domain Eukaryota; kingdom Viridiplantae; phylum Streptophyta; class Magnoliopsida; order Asterales; family Asteraceae; genus Lactuca; species Lactuca serriola. The sequence goes on from NC_136411.1 coordinate 232,691,228, forward strand.
AAGTAAAGTCCTCGGGAGGTGGAAAAGGCATCGCTTGAACTCCCCAAGTTTCTAATTATGTGTATCGGAACTCAAGCAACCTTTGCATCCAACAACATAGCATGCATCAGTCTGTTCGCATCTGATAGTTGCGAGACTCGCAATCACAACCAGATGAGAATCGCAACTAGCTTCTGAGATTTTGCAGTTCATCGCAATTGATACCACTTTGAGGTTCACATCCAATCTTGTAGGTGACAAAAGTCTATGTTTTGTCCTGATGGTTCGGAGCCATTCTCAACCAATTGCAATTCCATTGCCTTGAATCTCATTCGCAACGAACACTACTAAACAAACCTGATGTAATCCAACATTCGCAATTGTATAATAGTGAATGAAACGCCTTGCAAACATTCACAACCAATTGCACTTGTTCGCATCTAACCACCAGTGACATCTTTTCACATAGAATCACAGTCACATTCCGACTTTCATAACTAATGGCTATTGGAATAGGTCGTAATCCATCGTCTCTAGACTCGCAGTTTCGAGCATCTTCCAAATACATATCAAGATTACATTAAGAAATAGTTAGAACTATTAGGGAATACAGAAGATATTCTTTGAAATTATTTATGTGTAATTGTGGTATAAGAATTCAAAGATGTACGTCTGTGATTGAAAGCACTGATTTTGGTTTCCTTGTGACAGACACACAAAACATATAAAATGTTGGTCGACAAAGGTAATGACACATACACTGTGATGCTTTTGAACTTAACTTTCGGAGGAACTCATGTTTGGACGAGTTTTACAATATTATATAGACTTGTATACTTAAAGATATAAAGAAAGTGTAATTTTTCAAAGAGAGTTACATGACCTTTTGTGTTAAATATATGGATAGAGTTTCCATCTTTCGGTCAACAGACACTACAGAAATGTCAGTATGTGTTGCATAAGATAAAACTAGTATGCGACTTTCCTACAAGATGACACTTGATTTTTTTTAATGTAAAATAAAACGAAGGTTTTTAAAAATAGTTAAAATAACACATATAATCTAAAAAATGCTAGTTCCAAAGTACCAAAGTGGTGAACATGAAGAACAAGTTGAGTTAGCACTAGTAACTTTCTTGTCCAACTGTCCAACATAAGCTGGAAAGAGTGGTTATGTATGATTTTTTTAAAGAATAACAATGTAATTTTAGTTCTTTCCCAAAAATAAAAATAAAATACTTTGAATAGTTTACATATAATAGTATATGTAACCTAAAAACTGTAACTGTGAGAACGATGAAATATGTAAATTTGAACAAAAATTAGGAGGGTACAATCAGATATCAGAAAATCATAATAAGAACATTTAGTTACCAAAAATAGCAATGTATTTCTTCTTTTTACAAAAAATAGCAACATACTCAGTTTTCATCAAAAACTGTAATTAGTTTCAGCATTGAAAAGTCAATGTTGCACTCAATAGACTACATAGTGTTCATAAGAAACTATAATGGAAAAAAATTTGGTTGGCAAGATTGTTGGGTGACAACAAAACAGGTTAAGCTCTTCAGACAAATATTCAAATCTACAAACTTGCGAAAATAAGGCTTCTAAAAATGTAAATCAAGTGAACACAATATTTAACGTGGTTCGGTCACGGCGACCTTCATCCATGGGCGAACGAGGGAGAGAAAGTATTTTATTAACTTCCAAAAAGAATTACAATCACACACAAAGGTTACACCTCACTTGAGATCTCAAAACAAAAGCATATATATTGCTTACTAAATGATCCAAATGTGTGCTCTTAATCTTAAAATGATTACTCTCTTGAAATTTTTTTGTACATATAATCATGGAGATATGAGTCTATTTATTCTTGAGGGATTAGAACTAAAACCCTAATAAGCCAAGACCATTGGCCCATAGGCCCATTAATGGTGACATCCAATCATATTCCGCCATGCAACATCTTCTATAACATTATTATATGTCATATGACGCATGAGCATCAACAACACACATGATGGAGCACCTTGTGCCTTAGTTGAGCATCATGATGTAGAAGTGGTGCATCATGAACACTAATGGCCTAACATCCATCATGGTGGGACAACATGGTGTTATCCTTGAGCAATACCAACTTTTGATCATCCTTGAATGATCTTGAGCATCATAGAGGAATTCATAGCATACTTGGCTCCTTAGGGATACCATGGCTCATCAAGGAACCAAAATCACCCATCTTGCACTATGTTGGCGCAACATGTGCAAGGATGGAAAACATGCTTCAAGTTTTGTGCAAAAACTTCTAGTTTGGAGAAACGTCACCACCTAGTTGCAAAAAGAATGTGCATGGCGCAACAACGTAATCCATGGCACAAGAGGAAACCCCATGGCGTAACAGGGATACCTTGTGGCTCAAGAGGGAGCAACATGGCACAAGAAGGAATGCCTATGGTGCAACAAAATCCTTCTTGGCCCAATCCTTTATCAGGTGGCGTTAAAAGGTCCACTTGTTGCTCCATATCACTCCTACGTGCTCCAAAGCTCTTCCAGGTGCTCCAAACACCCTTTTATATGATTTGTTCCTTTGGCACTTGATTCGTTCCTTTATCAGACGATCTAATCCCTTGTCATATGATCCATTCTTTTGCCACATGCTCCATGAACCCCAAGTGCTCCATTGAGTTCTAAGTGCTCCAAATGAACTTAAAATGCTTCATCCATGTGCTCCACTTGATTCTAAGTGCTCCATGTTGGACAAGACTTCACACCTCAAAAATCTCCCACTTGAAGTCTTGAACAACTTCATCTACCATTCAAAGTCTTCATCATTCTCTTTCAATCTCTATCCCTCTATACGTCAACCCCGATCCTCAAAATCTTGCAATGGTAGTTGTAGCCATGCGTTGCTTGAACTTTTCAGTGGTAAATATCTTAGTACATTCATCTACTGAGTTCTCTAGACTAAGGACTTTCTTCATTTTAGTACCTCCTTGGTTCAATGTCTCGAACTCTTTGGTGAACCACATCTTAAGCTCATTGGTCTTCTACGTTTTGGAACGAGCAATCAACACATCAACATTTAATACAAGGATGATGTATGAGAAGCTTAACTTCTTCAAGTAAGAACCATGATCTACCTCACGTCTTCTGAACCCATTCATATTTTTGAAGTTATCAAGCTTTAAGTACCACTTCTTAGAAGTTTGCTTCATGTCATACATGTTTTCTTTCTTCTTGAACATCAGCTTTTTCTTACCAGTTGTAAGAGCACTTTCTGGCTGTGCCTTCAAGATGTCACCTTCCAGGTTATCATCAAGGAGATCAGATGTATTCAAATCTAGGTGCTCTAGATGGAGATTTTTAGAGTCCACCACATTTAACATAGAAGTGATTGTATTCATCTTCACAACTAGAAAATTGTACTCTCCCTTTTGTTGTATTCCCTTGACCATCAATATTACTTTGCAAGTTATACCGCCATTTATCTCATCCTTAACTTGAAACATCTTAGTGTTCTTCCATCTATCTCATCCTTAACTGGAGAATTGTCCTCTATTCTTAACCCGTTCTCACACATCAACAAGTCATTAGTTGATGGAGAATGGCTGATTGGAGTACTTTGCTTAGTGGTCCTCTTAATAGTAGGTGGTTTAGACTTTGGAACACCTACAACTCTACCGTTATAATTATTATCACCAGAGCTCCTATGCTTTCCAGTTTTATCTGAGCTCCCACTCTTTCGTGGACATTTTCCTATCCTTTGGCAAGAGATAGGGTTTGCATGATTCTGGGATCCACCCACTAAAGAATCTAAAGTTGGACTAGAAACACCAGAATGAATTGACCCGACTTCCCAAACATTAAGCGGATTGCCTATCTTTGCAAAATAGAATTTTTTTATGTCTGCCAATAGAACGTGCCTTAAAAGCATCTGTTACAATCTTCAAATATGACATCCTCCCATTGGATACTGGCTTCCCCATTCCCTGCTCACTCATATAAACAAATATTTTGTGGCCTAAAGTGGATGTTCCAACTCCTTCGACAGTGCTTGCTTCCTCTTCATAAACCTCCGCCATATATAGTGTACCATGTTTCCGACCCTTAGCAATGATCAAGTTTCCCTTTCCCACTTTCCACTTGAGATCAAAAAATGTAACATGATGACCTTCATTATCAAGTTGTCCAACTGATACCAACATCCTCTTTAGATCTGGGATTAACTTGACATTCTTCAAAGTCAAATCCATACCCAAAGTCATATTAAGAACAACATTTCTGAAACCCAAGATATGCAGACACTAGTTATCTACCAGCATGACCTTCCTTTGGTAATGCCTAAAGTTCTACATCACATCTTCGGAATGACTAGTGTGAAATGGCGCACCAAAATCCAAAACCAATGATCCTATTGAGTTTTAAACTGAACAAATGAGTGTGTCACCTTTAAAATCTTCTGCCATATTCATCTGCTTTTTGCCTTTATCTGCCATGAGAACTGGGCAATGAATTTTGACATGACCACTCTCTTTGTAGTTCTAACAAGTCACACCCCACATTTTCTTCTGTCCACCCCTCTTTCTCGACTTTGATCTTCTACTACCCCTACATCCTCTGTTGGACACCTTCCTCTATATTCAGTAATCAGATTGCTATTGGAAGCTTCTCTAGAACTTTGTTTGCATACATCCTCACCAATGATTAAATCGAGAATGCCATTAAATGTCAGCTTAGCGCCCTCAGCCGAGCTGCTAACTGTTGTCACTGTTCTGGACCAACTATCAGGAAAAGATGATAATAGTAGCAATGCAATGACTTCATCTTCAAATTTAATATAAACCAACATCAACCTTGATAGGATTTAATTAAATTCGTTAACATGATCAGTCACTTATCCACCCTCCTTCACCTTCAGAATTACGAATTATCAAATAAAGTTAACCTTGTTCGTTGTTGAAGGTTTTTCATACATGTTAAATAGTGCCTTGATCAACTCATACGTAGTCTTCACATTGACAATGTTGTATGTTACATTATTTGCCAAGGATAATCTCACCACACCAAGTGCCTTCGGGTCTAACAATAACTAATCCTCTTGCTTCATTTCTTTAAGTTAACTTTTGGACAATGGTTCATGTAAATTATTCTGGAAAAGCTAGTCTTCGATTTGCATTTTCCAGAAACTGAAATCATACCCATTAAATTTGTTAATCTAACTCTCCCATCTCCAGCCATAGATTTGATACCAGTTTGTTGGGTGACAAAAAACCAAGTTAAGCACTTCAGACAAATATCAAAGCAAACTTCATTGAACTTATGAAAATAACACTTCTGAAAATGTAAATCAAGTGAGCACAATATTTAAATGGTTCGGTCAAGGTGACCTACATCTACAGGCAAGAAAGAATGAAAGGACTTCATTAACTTTTAATAATAATTACAATCACACACAAAGGTTACACCTTACTTGAGTTCTCAAAACAAAAGAATCTCTCTTGCTTACTAACTGCTCCAAAGGAATGATCTCAAGCTCACAATAATTACTCTCTTGAAGTTTCTACGCACATACAACGATGGAGATATGAGTCTATTTATACTTGACGGATCAATACTAAAACAATAATGGGGCTTGCCCGTTGGCCCATAGGATGATGAATGGTGATAGCCAATCATACTACGACATGCAACATCTTTTAGAACATTCTTCCATGGCATACGACCCATGAGGATCAACAACACACATGATGGAGCACCTTGTGCCATAGTGGAGCATCATAATATACAATTGGCACATCATGAACACTAATGGCGAACATCCACCATGGTATAACAACATGGAGTAATCTTTGTGTAATACCAACTTGTGTGCGTCCTTGAACAATGTTGAGCATCAGAGAGGACTTCATAGCTTACCTTGCTCATCAGCGATACCAAGGCTCATCAAGGAACCAAAATGACCCATATTGCATTATGATAATGCAACATGTGTAAGGATGGTGCTACAGGCTTCAAGTGTGGTGCAAGAACTTCTAGGTTGGAGTAACATCACCACCTTGGCGCAACAACCACATGCATGGCACAAAAAGGCTATGCTTGGCGTAAAAGCATACTCCATGCCTCAATAGCAAACCCAACGAGCCAAAATAAATACCTCGTGGCACAAGAGGGAGCAGCATGGCGCAAGAAGGAATGCATATGGCGTAACAACGTCCTTCTTGGCCCAACCCTTTATCTGATGGCGCAATAAGGTCCCCTTATTGCTCCACATCACTCCCAAGTGCTCTAATGCTCTTCCAGTTGCTCCAAACCCCCTTTTATTTGATCCGTTCCTTGGGCACATGATCTGTTCCTTTGTCAGACGATCCAATCCCTTCTCAGATGATCCATTATTTTGTCACACACTCCATGAATACCAAGTGGACCATTGAGTTCTAAGTGATACAAATGAACTCAAAATGCTTCATCCAAGTGTTCCACTTTATTCTAAGTGCTCCAAATTGAACAAGATGTAACACCTCTAAACCTGAATGGCAGAAACGTTCGGGGGCAGAGGACGTCATGTCAAGTATCATAACAAATGAATAGTAAAGAAAGTACACACCACCATAATATAAATATATTTGAAAATTTTACATGATTGTATGTGTTACATGTTTGCAAAAGAAATCAAATACAATATGGTGATCCAAAATATGTTACTAACGCTAGCACGTTAGTCTTCAAAGTATTTGCTACCTGGTTTAGCGGTTTCCTGAGAATACAAGTTATTTCAAAGAAAAAGTGTCAACAATAAAGTTGGTGAGTTCATAAGTAGTGTTTTGAGAAAATGAATGCCATTCGAAAGTTCATGTATGTTTTCCAGAAAATCCCATATTTTCTATTAAATGTATGAGATGAGTATGAAAGATCGTTGTATAAATTGTATGTATTTGAAACAGGAAAATCCCTTATTTTCCTAAAAGTGAAATGTAGTATCAAATGACCAAGACCGTAAGTTGTAAGCAACTATGACATGCTTAAAGAATGGTGTATAGTCTTATTATAAAACAAAACTATAAGAATATCGTATTTGTAAATGAAAAGGGACCGTAATAGTCACTTTCCTCGTGAAAACATAATACCATAATAATTGTCTATCGAGTGAGTTTTTATAATCGTATATCATAATTTTCCTGTAGTGACGTTCTTTGGGCTTCGAAATGAGATGAAACTTGTCACCCCAGGGACTGTAGCTAGCAGTCAGGGCGCGGGATCATTAGTCCGGTATAGATCTATACACACTTGCCATATTCTCTGGAAGGGAGATTCTAGTTATAAACAGGACTTCTAGTAATACCTTAATAGGTATAATGAAGATGAATGTCTCACAGATTCTCAATTAAGTCCCGTATTAAAATGAATAATGTTGTTTCTGAAATGATTATCCTTTTTCACAATGTTATCAAGGCCATAATGAAAAGTGAATGTTCTTGTATGTATAAAAATAGTATATTGAAAAATAGTTACCCTTAATATGATGCAAATGTATAAATAAGCTTACATTATTTACAATCATGTTTTATTCCCAAAGGTTAAAGTAAGTTCAGATGTTTTGCATTTTAACAGATCCATATGATAGTTATTAAAAACAATCTGAAACGTATCACGAATGATAGATGTTTTCACACAAGCTTAACCATGTGTTTACTTGTATTCTCCCCCGTAATGTGTTAAAATCATTTAAAAAGTATTTAAAAGAGTAGAAATAGAGGCATGAACTCACTTGATTGAAGAGGTGGCTGAAGAAGATAAAGCAAAAAACAAGCAGAACTTCGACAGGAGAAAGCGGATTTCTCGGGATTCTCGAGAATCTCTGGAGCGTAAAACTTCCTTCGGGACTTGGATATGAAAACCGGACTTCGGGATGGCTCTGAGGGTTTAAATGCAGAGCTTCGGCACGAGAAAGAGAAGAAATGAGCAAATAATCCCGGAACCCTTGCACCCGTTTTATAGGGGCTGAAACACCCTCGTACGCGGTGTGTACTCACCCCAGTTATGCTGGGCGTAATGAGTCATCATCGCATGCATAGCTCGGACCTGATGGCCAATGGGAGAGCCTGGTGGTCGATGGGACGAGGCCCTTATCGCCTGGTACATGGGGCGTAACACATTATGTGGGGCTTAATGTGATTCTTCCAACTTCTAAATTGCGTAACCTTTGTGTACGAACTTCATTTTTCGCATTCTTTATATCCACGCTTAGGCGATAATGTACTCTACAACTTTCATTTAGACTCCGTCGGCTAGTTTTGACTTTATTTTTAATTATATATTTTTAATAGGCTGGGTGATGTGTGTAAACTCAACTAGTTTTAATCCTACTTTTAATTATAAAAGTGACATACAAAGGCAGTGGACCTATCAATTGTGGTGTAGCTAAATAAGTAGGGTATCAAACTCAGGGAACGGAAAATTAAAACTAAAAAATAGAATTAACTAAAAACAAGTATTAGAAAATAGGGTTTTCGCTAGTTTTGCAAGACTAGAAACTTAACTAAAACATTACTACTCAACTAAAAGCTGAAAACACGTAAAACCAAACTAAATTCCTTGATCAAAAAGGGTTTCTATTTAGGTTCAACTCATTTACTCCTATGGTTAATTTTTATGATAATATGATAGATTAATTGTTATTGGTTACCGACTCTTGTGATTAGATTCGCATTCGCTATTACTAATCCTTAGAAAACATACCAATTCAAGGAATGGACAGTTGATTAAACTAATAGATTCCATAGGTTAATTATTCGGGTTAAATAAGACTTGTAGCTAGCTAATTAAATTTGGTGATTCAATTAACCTCTTGTTGATGGTGTATCACACAAGCTCACACATTAATTTACCCATTCTCTAACTATTCCTAGTTTCATGTTCATTATTCCTAGGCATATAATATTGTGTTCACATAAATTATATAAGATAAGCAATTAAGAGATGTTCATGCAGCTTAATCACCTAGCAATTAACAAAAAACAATTATGGTTAATGCATAAGGGTCTTTTACAAGCTTAATTTAACAATATCACCAACTAACAATTAATCAAAAGAGTAAATTAAACGATAGGTGCAAAATTGTTTCCCCCAAGTAGAAACTAACGAAAATCGTTCATGATTTTAGTGTATGAAAGCTTAAAAACGAATTCAAATAATCCTAACATAATTCTATTCAAAGGAAAAGTAGAAAATTAAACATAAAGTGCCTTAATCTCTTAAGAATGAAGGATTAGGGTTCTGCAACGTTTTCCAGAGCTCCAAGACTTCCTTGATCGCCAAGTGTTCCACCAAAAATCCAGAGAGAGTCCACAATTCGGGTTTTTGAAGTCTATTTAAATTTTCTCAAAACAGGGGCTACTCGATAAGTCCCCCTTGAGGAATCCGTATATGGCAAGGACTCCACGTGTTGCTTCACGAATCTTCATGTCTACTCGTTGAGTAGACGACCCTACTTGCCGAGTAGCCTCAGAATTAAGCCTTTTTGTTCTTTCTTTTGTTCCCGAGCTTCCGTTCATATCTCCTGCTTCCTTTTGCTTCCGAGCTTCTTTTTTGGACTAAAAATATAATTTGAACAATATTAAGTATCTTTTGTCCATAATATGCAATTAATTAGACAATAAATGATAAAAATCTAACATAAAAATATAGCTAAATATGAGAATATCAAAATACCCCACACTTGACTTTTGCTTGCCCCCAAGCAAAACTGAAATTAAGCACACTAATATTACATAAACAATCCCAATCCAACCCAACCATTATGTCAAGACCGCAACGCATGCATTTGTGTCTAAATAATTTTCCTAAGGACCCCCCTTAATTCTACATACTCACAATCCTCATAAACACTCGCTCACTTTTTCCAAACAATGCTCATTTTATGCATCCCTCCGAATCCATCCGCAAAAAACCTCCTAGTCTCAAGGTGTTTCTGGTTGAGCAACCCAAGCATACATATTTTAAAAATTACAATTCTTGATACCACTATGGAGCTTTTTGGAATTCTTCACTTTCTTGATAATTTGAACTTTGATTTCTTTGAATTCACCACCTTCTTTGATTTTTGGTATCTTCACTTTTTTTTTTCTGTAGAATTTTGATCTTTTGATCTTTACTTTGATTGCTCCAAAATTCTTACAACTTTGCTTGTAATTCTCTCTCTTTTCTTTTTACATGTACTCACTTTTTTTTTCACTCAATACCTACATGCTTAAACAAGGGCGCCCAACATCAACCTTTATTGATTAAGGATAATAATTTTCCTAGATACATTTCAAGTACACGATGCGAAACTTATTGCATCCCTCAAACTAAGCGAGGTTGTGTTTTTGTCTCATGATTTCACTAGAATAAGGGAGACCACAAATGCATTAAAATGTGTATAAGCTCGACTAAACATTTGGATCTTCATGCAATCATCAAACATAACACTAGCATGAATCCTCACTACTTTTACCATGATTTTCTAAATTAATCCTAGCAACTTTTATGCAATAAGCTTAGAATTTTCAAAATTTAACTAAAATTTTAACTAATGTAACCAACCCCCTACCCCACACTTAATTTATGCAATGTCCACATTGCATGTTATGCATGATAAATATAATAAGAAAATAAAGAGAGAATTGGAACTAACTCCCCTGGGGTAGTAGTGGCGAGGTCGATCTTCTTCATGTTAAAGTTCCATCTTCAATCGACTTTAGACATGGGAACAGATCATCCATGCCTTGGGTGTCATATCTTATGTGGGAAAGTTCCAAAAAATGCAGGAAAAATACTCGAAAATCTTCAGAAATTAAAACTCTAAGGAATATGAGCGAGACCCACAGTGAATATGAGCATAATATAAGCCTTGAGAATGAAAAAGTGGTAAACTCGTCGAGTCTATATGGAAACACGACGAGCAACAGCGTATCAAGTAGAAAAATCGAGAAATTGAACTCGGACTCGTCGAGTAGGTAATGTGCACACGGCGAGTCCATCGCTGAGTGAAAAATATAAATATTCTGCTTTTGGGTTCCATTTCTGATGTGGCTGGGTATGATAACTCAGTGTGTTTTCTTCATTTTTCTTCAACAAATATCACTCTAACACACTCCTTGATAATGGAGTCGACCCTAACTCATGCACATTCTCATCTCGACCCAATCCTCATTCTAGACTTGACAATTGAGACTCTTGCATGCATCCAATCCTTCAATCTGAAAAGAAAACAACCACAAGTAATAAAAGAAAACATATTCCTACTTAAACATCCTACAAGTTCAACACCCAACACAAAGAAAAGTAAATAGACTTCAACATCAAAAACACAATAAAATAAAGTATCAATCTTCCTCCTCGTCTTCTTCTCCTCCGGCTCCACTTCCACTCGCTTGATTTCCTCTCGCTTGCACCCTTTCATCCCAACTGGAGATATACGGGAATCCGGGCTTTGGTGTAAAATGCATTTGCTCAAATAAACAAGCAACACACTCATTGACAAAGTTCACTCCACGCCTGATGTCTTCTTGGTATCTTCGTAGCTCAACATTATACCAATCCATACGTAGCTTGTCATCCACTAGAATAACCGGTGGGTCTTGTGGCACCCGCTCTCTCCTTTGCCTTACCCTCCTTCCCAGTTCTTCTGGCACCAACGGTTCATCATCATTTGGAATGTTAATATGTCCCCCTCCATAATCCTCAAGGATCCTATCCCTCCTAAATAAAGTTGTGCTGAAGTGAGGACTAGGATTCATAGTCAATGTTCATGCCTCTGGTAAGTCCAAAATGCCATAAGTTCTCGCAAGCCTTGTCACAAACATACCACCATTGACTTTAGAAGTCACCCGCTCTTTCACTTCCCCCTCTGCCAAGTATTTTGCCATGCAATATGGCAAATTGCAAAATACATTAGGAGTAATAATACTCCACATGTAGAAGATGTCGAGAGTGGGGACTTTATCGTCATCCTTTCGCACGTTTATAGAGCTCGCGATCAGACGATGTATTAGGCGATGGATCGGGGAACGGATGCTCCCCTCTTGAGTGGATGAAGGTAAGTAAACCCGGTTAGCAATGGTGTCCCACCTGTTGGGTTTTGAGCAATCTAACACTTCCTAAGTGTGCATGCAACCCTAATAAACCTTAGATATATGGTTGTCTAAATACATGCAAAATAATAATTTTCCAAGGTTCATAACCTATCTAACATGGCATGGGGTACTTTTAAACATAAAAGAGTTAGAAGAGATTACATACCTTTTTGATGGGATTGATTCTTTGGAGTTTGAGGGCCAAGAACCAATAGTGTGAGTGCCTCAAATGGAATCAAAAATCACCACAAACTCTTGGAAAACTTTGAGAGAGTACACACACACTTATATTTCCGGCCACACACAAGCATACACCACTAGTTCACTAGTTGCCATTTCATGCATCATAAGCATGCTTATATAGTGTGCATGGTTAGGGTGAAACCCTAATAACCCATGACCTTTCCTTTTCCAAGGATCCATGGGTTAAAAGCTCCATGGATCATCCATGGACTTCCATCCAAGCCTAGCCCATTAACAAATGAGTCTTAGCCCACACCATATAAAACCAATAGCCCATAATCTAATTAGCCTTCCTTTTAATCTCTGAATTAATTCATAATTAATTTAAGACTAAAACTAATTAAATAACATAACTTCATATTAATATATTATAACTTATAATATATTAATAAACATATGTGTATAACTCTCATAAAATTATCCATAAATAGTTCAGATGAAATGCAACCCAAATGGACCATGCCGGGTCGGGTCAAGTATATACCAAATAAGTTATGGACTTAGACACCTTATCCAACACCACCAAGTAGAGGCAACCAAACCCTCGGGCAAATCTTTGTGGCACTGCTCCAAAAATAACTCAAAAGTCTCGGACATGATCTCATTCTGATCATAAATTCCCAGCCTTCATGCCAACTCAACAATGCTACACTAGCGAAACTCTCCTCCAAGGCAGAATGAAATGATGTTCGGACTATAGTAGTCGTCACCACCCCGGAAAGAGATGGTGGCAAAGAACTCCCAGCAAAGTTCTTGATATACGGGCTGTTGCAGCTTAAACAACCGACTCCACCCGTCTCAGATTATTCTTCCAGCCCAGCTTGCCCCATCCATGACCAGTCCAACTCATTAGGAACATATATTTCCTTTCGCTTCAAAGCCTCCAACTTGCGTTTGGTACATGTGAGTGAAGACTTGTTTGTGATGCTTGGAAAAGTCAACCGTGGGATGTCCCCATAACTGCCTCATCGTGAGCTTTGACCTCTCCTAGACATGGTTCCTACACAGCAAAGAAACAAGAAAACCACAAACAAAATACCTAAAGTATTAAAAATGGCGAAATACTGGGCATCAGCAGCATGGACTCGCCGAGTCGACGAACTACTCGGCAAGTAGGACGAACTACGGGAGTCCAAATCTGTTATGATGAAATTAACCGGCCAAATGCATAAATTATTTCAGGGGTTTGCTTCGGTATGTCCCAGGAGTCTATGAATGTAAAAATATACGTCTAAAACGTCCCAATTTGTCAAAAATCAAAACCCTAAAATCCAAGTCTTCCCAAAAACGGGATTTTCCAGAAATTAAAGTTGTTATTACACCAAAGATCGAAAGACGTAAAGGATAAAGAGCTAAAGTTGTTACCTTGTTGGTTGAATTTTGCAAAAGAAGAGAAGATTCAAGATGGATGCTTGAGAGTGTTTGCACGTCCAGTGTGGGGAGGCGGCTCGTATGAATGGCTGAGTGTTTGCAAATTAGGGTAAAAACCCCCTCTTTTACAGAATGTAATAAAAATAATTTTTTTTGAGGTAAAAATATGTACTCGTCGAGTAGGTGGACCTACTCGTCGAGTAGATGCCTGATTCATCGATTTTTCGGTACTTCTGAAATGGTCTCGCCGAGTAGACTTATAGACTCGTCGAGTTTTTCATTATGTGAAAATTTTGAGGTTGCAAAATAAAATGTATGCCACCCCACAATTGAGCATTGCTTGCCCTCAAGCAATCATTTTAAACACATAAGAAGATTGATAAAAACAAATCCTAAGAAAAAAAACAAAAAAAAAAGAAAAAGAAAAAGAAAGCAAACGCTAAACGCGGGTTGCCTCTCGAAAGCGCTTCTTTTTGAAGAGTATTTAGCTGGACTTCTTTCCGCTCTACGTTTCCTCGTTTTCCTTCATCGGGAATTCACGCTTAATCTTCTGTTGTTTATACTTTGTCTTATAAGCATGTATCCTTCTCTTATATGCCCGACACAATTCCTCTTTCCTTTTCCTCGTAACATCCTCTTCTATAGCATAACTGATCCGTTTCCCAACCTTCTTCCTCGTTACCCCGTTCTTTGGACCCATCTTTTGTACTCCCTCTTTGTCAATCTTGATTTCCCGTACAATTGGCACCTTATCATCACTTGAGATTAAGGATTCCTCCTTACCTTCTAAAGCATCTGATGGTTTAAATGCAAATACATCATAATTAGTAGCAACTCGGGCTCGTGGCTTTGTTCTCTTGATTGTATTTGACTCGATGTCTCGATTAGCTATGAGTGATTCAATGGACGAGCTATTCATATCACCATTCCAAGCCCTTACATTCTCTTTTTCTCCCAAACTTACCCTCTCGTCAAGCTGAATTGCTTCTTCTTTTATCATCATGTCAAGGTAAGCCAATTATGCATGTTGGAAGTTAATGTTTTCAACAATTTCAGCCTCTTCGATTGGACTTTCTAAAGGATCAGGAGAAGTGTGCATGTCATGTTCAAAAAGGGAACTTGTAACAAGCAAGGTAAGGTCTTCATTATATTTAAAATTCTGGATTGGACTCGTCGAGTCAGTCGATGCTACTTAGCGAGTCGGTGAGGTTTCCACAATTTTTATTGCTCCTTTCGAATCAGCTTCCTGTAACAACCTTTCTATCTCCTTTAAATCTTTTTCAGCATCGAAATTCCCTCCAAAAGGTAATAGATATTGATTTGGATTTTTTTCTTGTAAAAGCACCAGCTCTCCTTCCAACACTGCATCATCAAAATCCATTGAGGAAACTTTTCCGTCTTTTGTCTCCTCATTCTCTTTCTCTTGTTCTGCTTTAAACACTACTGAATCGTTCCCCGCCCTTAGTGTTGGTGTAGATTCGCACATATCAACTAATGCACCAGCAGTATTCGAAAATGATCTCCCAAGAATGATTGGAACTTTAGGGTTTTCTTCTATGTCAAGAACTACAAAGTCCACGGGGAACACAAATTTATCGAATTTGATGAGAAGATCTTCACACACTCCTTTTGGATGTATTATTGTCTTATCGGCTAGATGGATCTTCATATGAATTGGCTTTGGCTCTGACAAATTTAGCTTCTTGAAGAAAAAATATGACATTAGATTAATACTTGCACCCGAGTCGGTTAACGCATGTGTAGAATTTATGTTCCCAAATTGACAAGGTATAAAGATGCTTCCCGGATCACCCCTCTTTTCTGGCAGTTCGTTTAGCAACACTTCAGCAACTTCTTCCATATTTTGTCTTGTAGTGAAGAGGTTCTCAAGCAAAGTTGCATACTTGGGTGTATGAAGTATCGTTTCAACAAATGGAACATTCACTTGGAGGGTGCTCACTTGCTTCATAAATCTTCTATACCGTTGAATATGCTCATCTGGTATGGCTCGGGTTGGAAAGAAAAAAGGGGGCCTGTAGGATTTCAGATGAGAACAATTTTTCTCATCAGCTCTTGGACTCGTTGAGTCCATCACACCGTGTGACATCCCCAAAATCTCGGCCAGAAAAGACCGATTTTCATTTATGCTTTTAAATATTTCAGAGTAAATCCTTTGATTTGAAAGAGTTGCGGAATTTGTTCCCAAAAACAAAACATGATAAAACAATGTTTACCGAAGCATTTCATAAAAGAAATGTATTTTCATTATAATCAAAACTCGGGGTGTCATGTTCCGATACAGACCAATAAGCATAAACGAATACATTACAAGTCATTTAACAAATATAAACATATGCAGACTTGTAAACAAAACAACTTGATGGTTCATCCATCTCATGCCCTTCCGCCACTTCCTGTAATACAATTTAAAACTGAGTGGGTCAGGCTTGGGAGCCTGGTGAGCATATAGAGTTTTCAACCCACAATAAAT
This sequence comes from Lactuca serriola, assembly GCF_051521515.1. NCBI lineage: Eukaryota > Viridiplantae > Streptophyta > Magnoliopsida > Asterales > Asteraceae > Lactuca > Lactuca serriola. Next base: position 232,707,431 of record NC_136411.1, read on the forward strand.
ATCATATTCAATTTTCACCAACCAACAATAACCCAATTACCCATTCCCGTTATTCTCACTTTAATGTCCCTAATACAACTAATCGTAAGGGACCTAGTCTAAGAATATTTCATCGGGGCGACAACACATGCTTCGGGGGTACCTCAACAATATAAGTCAAATAAGGCAACCATGAGGGGGATGGAGTGCAGCGAATGAACACCCAAGTTCATTAACACCTATAGGTGGCGAACCTGCTAATGTTTCTACAAGACTCTCTAGAAAAGTATGTGGTCGTTATCTAAACTCCGCTAGATGACTAAAGCAAACAACAACAAGGCCTCTCATCTATTTATTACACACCAACTATCTACCCATGTTCTACCCAACATATTAGTAGATAAAAATATACATTTGTATACATAGTTAATAACTTGTATAGCATGCTTTAATCAACACATATTTCACATAACAGATGAGGCACACAGACATAACATATATCTCATAGAGAACAAATCATGTCTATGAGTTAGAAGAAAGTGAATACACATTCACACATATAAACAACAAAGTTATACACATAATACGTATTCCGTATGAAATACTTCATAATTATGCGATAGAAGAAAGTAACTACACACTCACTTGATCAGAATATGATCGGACAACACTACAGCTTGTAGAAGTAGTAATCCTCAGCATATCTGGAAGATCTCCTCAAAAATCGAACTTCTCACGGGCAGAGCTTCGACTCGGAAACCGCACTTCTCAGGATCTTCGGGATCTCGGGACTTGCCTCGGGGCTAGAGTATGATACCGGGGCTTCGGGATATTTCTGGCACACAAAACGATGCAAAACGGGAGAGAGAAGAGAGAAAATGAGCAAAAGACTTGGCTGCCTTCGGATCCTATTTATAGGATGCTAGAGCCTCGAAGTACGCAGGGCGTACTGGTCCGAATACGTCACTGCTTACGTATTCGAAGACTCGAGTGTGAGTGTCGACATCCCTCGGAGTACGCGAGGCGTACTCGCTTACGCGGGGCGTAAGTCGGATCGGACCGGTGACTCGGCTTCGGATAATGCTTCCGAATTTCCATTTAAAAATAAATACAAAATATTTAATAAACATCGGAAATTAATATCTTCTTCATACGAACTCCGTTTTCGACGTTCTTTATATCCACGGAAAGGTGAGACTACGCTCTACAACATTCGTTTAGACATTGTCGGCTAAATTTGAGTTTATTTTTATTATTTATTTTTAATAGGCCGCGACAGACAAACTTCGTTATAAATTCATAACTTCTTCTTTTGACGTCCGTTCTCGCCTAACTTTTTATCGCTTCGATACTAACAACGAGATCTTCGATTCTCATTTAGATTGCTTCTGCTAAAAACCCCTCAACCTCAAATCGAGTAAAACAGGCTGCATACTGCTAAGCCGAAACTTCGATAAATCATAACTTCCTCATACGAAGTCAGATTTGGGCGTTCTATATATATTCGGAAACCTCGTTTCAACTACTACAACATTAATCAAAGTTATTAAGTTTATTTTACACTTAAATTTTGACGCTTATTTTTATTTTAATTAATCAAACCACATAATTAAGCAATTAAGCACAAAACACATAATACTCAAATAATACAACCTTATTATTTCAAAACGGGTTACAAAGGTTAACCTAGACTATTACATTGCTAAAACTGGCAAGCCCGGAAACATAGGCGTTACAATTCTCTCCACCTTAGAATGATTCTGTCCCCGGAATCACACATCAACAAACAAATGCGGATAGCGACTCAACATGTCACTCTCCGTCTCCCAGGTGAGATTCCGCCCATTCGTGTGTTTCCATCGGACAAGCACTAACCCAACCATTTTGCGTCGCAACTTCTTAGTCTTTTAGTCAACAATTGCCTCTGGTTCATCAATAAACCTTTTGTTCTCATCAATTCTCAGTTCGGAAATTGGAATTATATCGGGAACTTCTCCCGTGAACTTCCTCAAATAACACACATAAAAAGTGTTGTGAATTCCATTCAGTTCTTCGGGTAATTCGAGCTTGTAATCTTGGTTCCCAACCCTCTGAAGAACTTTAAACGGTCCAATAAACCTTGGACTCAACTTTCCCGTTTTACCAAATCTTATAAGTCCCTTCCACGATGAGACTTTAAGCAAAACCGAATCTCCAACCTCGAAAGTCATCGGTCTTCGCTTTTTGTCAGCATAACTCTTTTGACGATCTTGAGCTGCTAACATTCTTTCCCTAATTATTTTCAACTTTTCAACAGTTTGATGAACCATCTCCGGTCCCATAAAATGTTTTTCCCCAGCCTCAAGCCAACAAGGCGACGTACGACACTTCTGTCCATACAAAGCTTGATAAGGTGCCATGTTAATGCTCGAGTGAAAACTATTATTATAGGAAAATTCTACTAAAGGGAAATGTTCATCCCAATTACCTAGGAATTCCAAGGTACATGCTCTCAGCATATCTTCAAGTGTTTGTATTGTTCTTTCACTCTGACCATCAGTCTGCGTATGGTAAGTTGTGCTTAAACATAACTTGGTACCCATTTCCTCTTGTAGACATTTCCAAAACCTTGAGGTGAAACGGCTATCATGATCCGATACGATCGTTAACGGAACACCGTGAAGCCTCACAAGTTCCTTTACGTAACAATTCGCAAGCTTTTCCATAGACCATTTCTCCCTGGCCGCTATGAAATGCGCACGCTTAGTGAATCGATCAACGACCACCCAAATCATGTCGTGACCATTCTTTGTTCTGGGCAGTTTAGTGACAAAATCCATAACAATGTCTTCCCACTTACCCATAGGCACATGCAATGGTTCTAAACTCCCATAAGGTTTCTGATGTTGTGTCTTGACTCTCGCACAAGTCACACACTCGGCCACATATTTTGCAACATCAAGCTTCATCGTCGGCCACTAGTAGTAGGGTTTCAGGTCCCTATATATTTTAGTGCTACCGGGATGAATTGAGTACATGGTTTTGTGAGCTTCTTCCATCAGAAGATCCCTAATTCCTCCTGACTTAGGTACCCAAATACGATCTTGGAATACCTTCAGTCCATGACCGTTAGTACCAAACACCAACGTTTTACCTAAACGTTCCTCCTTTCGGTCATTTTTCTCAAAAGCTTCCTCTTGAGCTTTCTTTATACTTTCCAAAATGGTCGAGACAACTTCAATTTTCAACGCTCTTGGCCTCCTCCTTTCAAGATTGACTTTCCGACTGAGAGCATCAGCAACAACATTAGCTTTACCGGGGTGGTAAAGTATCTCGCAGTCGTAGTCTTTAAGTAATTCTAGCCAGCGTCGTTGCCTCATATTCAATTCCTTCTGATTAAAGAGATATTGGAGACTCTGACGATCAGTAAAAAGTTTGCACTTCGTGCCATAGAGGTAATGCCTCCATATTTTCAGAGCGGAAACTACCGCTGCCAACTCCAAATCATGAGTCGGGTAATTCTTTTCATGCTCTTTCAGCTGTCGAGACGCATATGCTATCACCTTTTCTCTTTGGGTCGAAACACAACCCAATCCAACACCAGACACATCGTTATAAACAGCGAAGTCTTCAACTCCATCGGGTAGCGAAAGTATCGGTGCCTCGCATAACTTCTTCTTTAAGTTCTCGAATGCTTCTTTATGCTTATCATTCCAAACATAAGTAGCTCCTTTGTGGGTCAAAGCTGTTAATGGAGTAGCAATCGAAGAAAATCCTTGGATAAACCTGCGGTAATATCCGGCTAATCCTAAAAAGCTTCGAATCTCCGTGGGACTTTTCGGTTGTTCCCACTTCATCACAGCTTCGATCTTCGCTGGATCAACCATTATCCCTTCTTGGTTGACCACGTGACCCAAGAAGTGGACTTCACGAATCCAAAAATCACATTTGGAGAACTTTGCATAAAGCTTCTCCTTCTTCAAAACTTCTAACACTTCTCGCAAGTGTCTGCCATGCTCCTCCTAGATTTTCGAGTAAATCAGAATGTCGTCTATGAACACTATCACGGATGGATCAAGGAAAGGATTAGAAACCCTATTCATCAAATCCATGAACGCTGCCGGAGCATTGGTTAGTCGAAACGACATAACCAAGAACTCGTAGCGTCCATATCTAGTTCTGAATGCAGTCTTCTTGATATCTTACTCTCTTACTTTCAGCTGATGATATCCTGACCTAAGATCGATCTTCGAGAAATAGTTCGAACCTTGCAATTGATCAAACAGGTGATCAATCCTCGGCAACAGATATCTATTCTTTATTGTTGCCTTGTTCAGCTCTCTGTAATCGATGCACATTCTCATACTTCCATCTTTCTTCTTCACAAATAACACCGGAGCTCCCCAGGGCGATGAATTAGGTCTAATGAAACCTTTGTCCAATAACTCCTGAAGTTGCATCATCAGCTCCTTCATATCCGTCGGTGCGAATCGATAAGGTGTTTTTTCTATTGGCGTGGTTCCTGGTAACAAGTCTATTCTGAACTCCACTTGTTTATCAGGTGGTAATCCAGGAAGATCCTCGGGGAATACTTCCAGAAAATCACACACCACTGGAATGCTTTGCATCACCTTCTTTTCTTTCTTAGCATCAATCACAAACGCTAAAATGATATACATCCCATGGTCAAACACTTTCTGGCTTTCATTAGAGAAATGATCCCAGAATTCACTCGCCATTTGTCCCCATACACCATAAATGAATATTTTCAAGGCGGGTTTACTTTAACTATCTTTTTCTTGCATAAAATTTCGGCGTCATTAGCGCTAAGCCAATCCATTCCCAAGACGATGTCAAAAACATTAAGTTCAATAGGCAATAACGCCTCGTGAAACTTATTCCCATTAAGGTCGATTAAGATGTCTTTCATACGATGGCTAACAGGTACAAAGTTGCCACTAGCTACTTCGACTAATAAAGCATTATCTAGTCTATCAACAGGCAAAGCTAGCTTTCTACCAAACTCATGTGAAATAAAGGAGTAGTTGGCTCCAGAATCAAACAATATATGAGCAGGTAATTAGTTTACGAGAAAGGTACCTGAAGCGACATCAGCTTCATCTTTCGTAGCCTCAAGTGTCATCTGGAAGGCTCTCGCCTTCGGCTTTGGTGGAATGTTGGGCTTTGCTGTGTCTTTCTTCTTCGGACAGTCTTTCAAAATGTGCCCCTCTTCATTACACCCAAAACACATCCTTTTGTTGTTCGGACATTCATTGGCAAAATGTCCGACCTTTCCACACTTGTAGCAGGTTACATCCTCGCTACATTTCCCAAAGTGCTTTTTCTTACACTTGTCACACCACTTCGCCTCGCCTCCTTTTCCTCCAAACTTTTTCGAATCAGATTTTGAAAATTTTCCTTTCTTACCGGAACCAGATGTTCCCTCAAACTTTCTTTTCTCACCAACATCAACCTTGTCGGTGGTTCTACCCTTGATCATGTTCTCAACAGACTTGGCAGCCCAGATAGTTGCCTCTAGAGTAAGTACCTGACGTACTGGCACCTCGTACTCCCATGGGAGTCCCTTCGCATACCGGTCTACCTTTGTCAGCTTGTCTGGAACGATACGCAAGGCAAACTCCATCTTATCGGTGAATTTATTGGTGTATTCATCAACTGACATGCTGCCTTTCGTCAATGTCAGAAACTTGTTCTGCAACTCCAACAAATTTTGAGCCGAGCAGAACTTGCGCTTGAACTGCACCAAGAACTCTGCCCATGACAATTGCAGTGGCTCATTAGGGCTTAAAGTCTTCCCTAGAGTGTTCCACCAACGAACGGCTCCACCTCGGAATTGACGCACGGCATAGATAGTCTGCAATTTACCTCTGTAGCCACAACTCATGAAGGCTAGCTCCATTTCGGAGATCCAATCCATAACCCTAATCGGATCCTCCTTTCCATTGAAGGTCGATGGTTTGCAAGTCAAAAAGTCCTTGTACTTGCATCCCATTCCATCATTCCTTCCTTCACGGTTATCTTGCCTAACTATCGGTGGGATGGCTGGACCAACAGACCCACTGAAGTTTCCACCTTCTGAGTGCCCTTCATTTAATTCAGGCTCTTCCACACGAATTGACAGTTCTTCACGATTCTGTTGAAGCAACCGTCTAGTTTCATCCATATGACGATCCAACATCGCCTGAATCATCAATTGCACACCAACCATGGTTATTGGCTCAGGTGCTGCTGCTACGACAGGTATTGGCTCAATCACTAGTGGTTGATTCCTGTTTTCGTCAGCATTTCCAACTCCACTTCTTGTTCTCACCATTTTGATTTCCACACCGAATAAGATGAAATTAGATCCTCAATCATGATAGATAATCAAATCATCCTTATCACTTCGAAACGTTTACATGCTAGATCTAATATCGTAGACGCATGCTTAGAATCCTACACACATAAGGTTTCTAGATCCGGTCGGCAACAAACCATAGATCCGAACTGGAAACATATAACATTTAGCACATAAAGCATTTTAGGCAACTTTCCTAAAATAAACTAGTGTTCGTGTCTAAATCACAACAGACACACATCTCAAAATTCGACTTAGCATTCTAAGTTTAAGTCTATAAATCCTACAAATTCCTAGTTCGCTTAAACTGATGCTCTGATACCAACTATGACATCCCCAAAATCTCGGCCAAAAAAGACCGATTTTCATTTATACTTTTAAATATTTTCAGAGTAAATCCTTTGATTTGAAAGAGTTGCGGAATTTGTTCCCAAAAACAAAACATGATAAAAAAATGTTTACCGAAGCATTTCATAAAAGAAATGTATTTTCAATATAATCAAAACTCGGGGTGTCATGTTCCGATACAGACCAATAAGCATAAACGAATACATTACAAGTCATTTAACAAATATAAACATATGCAGACTTGTAAACAAAACAACTTGATGGTTCATCCATCTCATGCCCTTCCGCCACTTCCTGTAATACAATTTAAAACTGAGTGGGTCAGGCTTGGGAGCCTGGTGAGCATATAGGGTTTTAAACCCACAATAAATATCAAATTTAATTTTCACTAACCAACAATAACCCAATTACCCATTCCCGTTATTCTCACTTTAATGTCCCTAATACAACTAATCATAAGGGACCTAGTCTTAGAATATTTCACCGAGGCGACAACACATGCTTCGGGGGTACCTTAGCAATATAAGTCAAATAAGGCAACCATGAGGGGGATGGAGTGCAGCGAATGAACACCCAAGTTCATTAACACCTACAGGTGGCGAACCTGCTAATGTTTCCACAAGACTATCTAGAAAAGTATGTGGTCGTCATCTAAACTCCGCTAGATGACTAAATCAAACAACAACGAGGCCTCTCATCTGTTTATTACACACCAACTATCTACCCATGTTCTACCCAACATATTAGTAGATAAAAATATACATTTGTATACATAGTTAATAACCTGTATAGCATGCTTTAATCAACACATATTTCACATAACAGACGAGGCACACACACACATAACACATATCTCATGGAGAACAAATCATGTCTATGAGTTAGAAGAAAGTGAATACACATTCACACATATAAACAACAAAATTATATACATAATACGTATTCCATATGAAATACTTCATAATTATGCGATAGAAGAAAGTAACTACACACTCACTTGACCAGAAGATGATCAGACAGCACTACGGCTTGTAGAAGTAGTAATCCTCAGCAGATCTGGAAGATCTCCTCAAAAATCGAACTTCTCGCCGGCAGAGCTTCGACTCGGAAACCCCACTTCTCGGGATCTTTGGGATCTCGAGACTTGCCTCGGGACTAGAGTATGATACCGGGGCTTCGGGATATTTCTGGCACGCAAAATGATGCAAAATGGGAGAGAGAAGAGAGAAAATGAGCAAAAGACTTGGCTGCCTTCGGATCCTATTTATAGGAGGCTGGAGCCTCGGAGTACGCGGGGCGTACGCCAGTACGCAGGGTGTACTGGTCCGAATACGTCACTGCTTACGTATCTGAAGACTCGAGTGCGAGTGTCGACATCCCTTGGAGTACGCGGGGCATAAGTCGGATCGGACCAGTGACTCGGCTTCGGATAATGCTTCCGAATTTCCATTTAAAAATAAATACAAAATATTTAATAACCTTCGGAAATTCATATCTTCTTCATACAAACTCTGTTTTCGACGTTCTTTATATCCAAGGAAAGTTGAGACTACGCTCTACAATTTTCGTTTAGACTTCGTCGGCTAATTTTGACTTTATTTTTATTATTTATTTTTAATAGGCCGCGACAGACAAACTTCGTTATAAATTCATAACTTCTTTGTTTGACGTCCGTTCTCGCCTAACTTTTTATCGCTTCGATACTAACTATGAGATCTTCGATTCTCATTTAGATTGCTTCGACTAAAAACCCCTCGATCTCAAATCGAGTAAAACAGGCTGCATACTGCTAAGCCGAAACTTCGATAAATCATAACTTCCTCATACGAAGTCAGATTTGGGCGTTCTATATATATTCGGAAACCTCGTTTCAACTACTACAAAATTAATCAAAGTTATTAAGTTTATTTTACACTTAAATTTTGACGCTTATTTTTATTCTTAATTAATCAAACCACATAATTAAGCAATTAAGCACAAAACACATAATACTCAAATAATACAACCTTATTATTTCAAAACAGGTTACAAAGGTTAACCTAGACTATTACATTGCTAAAAGTGGCAAGCCCGGAAAGACAGGCGTTACACACCGACTCAGCGAGTTGAGTCGGGTTTGCTCGAATTCCCTTCTAATTCCTCTTTTGTTTACACCTGAATGGGTCTCTTCTGAATATAGGTCAAAGGAGTGAGATTTTGTCTGAATTAGTGGTTATCACATTTAGATGCGCCATTTTTGGATTTTGGTTGGTATTGCTCGGAAGTTCAGCAAGTGTTCTTTGATTTATTTGTTGTGCAAGCTGTCCTATCTGCTTTTCAATGTTATGAATGGATGCCTACTGATTCCTAAGCAAATTTTGTTGATCTTTCATCATAGCTTGATGATCTTTAAGCATTACTCGTTGCTCCTTCAATTCATTGTCGGTATCATCGTGTCTCTTTGCGGACAGAACTACAAACCTTGTGAACATCTCTTCCGAATCCGCTCTCTTTTCCATAACCGATTCCTCCTTTTGATAGAAACCCGATTCTTTTTGCTTGAATTTTTCCTCCTTTGCTTTTTTATACTTTTCATACGGGAGCCATTCATTTTTTGGTTTTCGCAGGTTATCATCAAATCTCTCGCTACTTGAATAGAATACTTGAGCCTTATTGTTTCCATTCTTATCCAAGTCGCAATCCTTAGTGAGGTGAGGTCCTCTATAATTCTCACATCCTACCCGAATAGCATGGATTGTTTGATCCATCTTAGTCATCCTCCTATCTACTTTAGCCATCATTTCCGCCATGCTATCGTTAACAGTGTTCACTACCCCATACTTACTTCATTTTGTGGATTGTGATATTCTCTAGAATGTTTAGAGAACTCCTCAATTAATTCTTTGATCACCGGGGGTGCCTTCTTTGTAAGGGGTCCTTGCGAGTCAAGGAGCTGCCTGCACTACATGAAAAACAACTTTTACGACGCTCATTGCGCGTCGTAAAACGCTCAGACGACGCGCAAATGCGCGTCAAGGAAGACCCTATCATAAAGAGAGACGATGCGCATTTACAACGTTCATTTACGACACACATTTACGATGCACATTTATGAGACACAATGTGTATGAAGGAAGGCCCTGTCATAAAGGAAGACGACGCGCATTTCCGTGTCGTAACCTTACGACGCGCGTGCTTATGACACGCAATGCGTATCAAGGAAGCCCCTGTCATAAATGAAGATGACACGCATAATACAAAACTATGGAAAAAATATATACCAAAACAATCAATTTCATTCAATAACATCATGTCAAAAAATTGTAATACATTAATATTAAGGGGATCAGATTGTATATTGTTATTAAGAGGTTTTCTCTAACAATATAACCTAATACTACATTGCTATTTAGGGGCACCTTCTTGTTTCAGATATCATGTCAAAAAAATCTTCTATATTATTGGTTTACCACCTGGTATACTGGGTTGCTGTCCACCGGGCATGGATGGCAAGTAATGACTTGAACATTAGCTGAAACAAAAAAGTGCTTTTATTAATCACATAATAAAATTTAGTTAACTGAAAAAGTTGTTATATAAATATGTTATTAACTAATATTATCAGATCAACATTACAAATAGTAGATACAAGATATAGCGCCTTAGTTATGGTTAGGATTTAACATAAAAAATGATATTTTTAAATATTTAGTGCTAAAATTAAAAATTATCACATGTTGTGTTCCATTCCATGTTCTTTAACTTCCCATTTAGTGCTAAAATTAAAAATAATTACCTGAGCCAATATGCTTTTGCATCATTAAAATTACATCATCATCACCATCAACCTGCAGGCAGCACAACAAATGCAACAATTATCGATTGCATAAAATTAAGCATCTGCTTATGATGATAGTAGATACCATTTTCACAAAAGAGGTAATAGCAAGAACATTAAGGTAATAAATTTGTTGCATAAATAAACATATAATTAGCCCTTAAGAACATGAAGCCGCAACAACTTTAATCTATAATTCAATACTCACTATGAATTCGGCTATGAAAAATCAGTTAGTCACAGCTAATCTTTGGGGACAACTGTGCAATTGGCTATTAAAAATCCAATTGAATCATGTGGGCCCGAAGGATCAAACCTCTAGACAAGATCTTCCTCACCAGCTCTCAACCATTCCCTTAAAAAATTTACAAAAAACTAAAACATTACAACTGAAAATCACTACAAACTAAATTATTAATTTTACATGAAACAAATTAATTAGTTCCCAAATAAGAAAGCATGATATAACAAAACTTACCCAAAATATCCATTTGATAATTCACAATGACCAACCAAACCAGGTCCACCAATTCTTGGATCCTACAATCTCATAAAAAGTATATGTTAATAAGAAAAAAAATAAAGTAGAATGTTGTAATAAAAAGAAATAACCAACTGACCTGTTGTGCTAATCAAAGAAACTTGTATGTGTCCAAAGCATAACGAACCAATGCCTCACTTTCCGTTGGATTTATCGTGCATCTGGAATTTTTTTATATTATTAATTTTTATCCAATAAAAAAAATTAAATTCATTTATTTTTTTTCTTACGTGGAATATACAAGAACTCCACCCGGGCGAACCAGCTGAACAGCCTGATCAAATAACCGTTTCTGATACTTCCCATGTCTTCTCAATGATTCCACCGTGTCCTTAAATAAATCAAATTTTAAAATAAAAAATAAAAATAAAGATATTTTTTTAAGAAAAAAAATACCTCTCCAGCAAACAAGCGGGGTCTTAATCCAAGAGCAGAACAAGCGACATATAACTTATATGCTTTTATGCTAGTCAACCCCAGTTCTGCAGCTAGATTGTGAATTTCAAGCACCTGGATAAATTATTTTTTTAAAAAAAGAAATAAATATGGATATATGAAAAGATATATAATGTAGTAACAGGATTTTAACTTGTCGTGAGACCTTTCTCCTTCTTATGGATCTTTAAATATATGAATTGCCAGAACTACCCCTCGTTGACAATCAGAAAGAAGAAAACAAAGATGTATATATGTAGACATACCTAAGACATGTGCAGTGATGATGCTTGGTAGGTTTTGAAGAAATATGTCCCCCTTCATCACATCTGTATGTAGTAATTTTTTATTAATGAATTTCAAAATAATTTAGGGTAAAACCGTAAAAGAAAAATAAAAAGTGTATACCATTAAAGGATATAAATCTAAAAACTCTATCAGTCAAATCCACACCAAGACCTGATAATCCACGAAAAATTCCTGCCCTTGACATGGTTGTGGTTCCTTGACCAATGTATAATCCATCTCTTTCAAGATATTGAGGATCTACGACAGATATATAACAAGTGTTATAATTTATTTGTAGAGAAGAAGTAAGTAAGTTGAATGAAGAGAGAGAGAGAGAGAGAGAGAGAGAGAGAGAGAGAGAGACCTGTTTTAAGTCCTTGTAGGACAATGCCATGTGTGATTCCAATAGCCCATCCATTGTTACGACTAGGCTGTTCAACAACAACTGAAACTGCAACTAAATCCCCTTTCTCAACATGAGCACTGCATGCTAATATACATGGAATATATACCTACACAAATATCACAATCAAACATCAAAATCTGAACACTTTCTAGTGTACCTGATCAATCATGTTGCACATTAATAATAAAACTAATAGTATTTCTCATAGTCATAACATACTCCTTTAACTATTTAGTCACTAAAGACCAATAAACCCACAAACGAGAATAGGAGAAAGATGACAAGAAAAAGGAAAAGAGAACGCAGCTGAAAGAAGAATGAAAATGAGAAATTAGGTACCAAGTCAATGTTAACCATTCATAAAAGAAGAAACATAATACAAGATTACAAGCCAGAATGAAAAACAAACATGATTGATAGAATGTGTGATCATTTGAATGAGGATGATGATGATGATGTTGATGATGACAAAATGATTAATATAACAATTTCAACTGTTGCTTACCTGAGCACCTCAAAGAACTGCCTCTGCACACTTACAGCTAACAATTATCTCCTTAGGAGGTCTGTCTTGCTGATAATCATACTGAATATCATGTGGGCCTGAACCCTTCACTAATACAACATAGTCTAGCCTAAGTATTTGACACTTTAAAACACTTACAGATTATATATCACCATTCTTTACAGTATCTTGTAGCCTCTTATCGCATTGAATTTCTAGAATCTTCTCAATGACAGCTTCAGTTGTTATGTTCTGTGTGTTTACACGTATACAAATCATGAGAAAGCCAACAAGAAAAGAAAACAGATGTCCAGTGTTGGCATCGATAAAAGATATAATATGATCAACTTTATATCATCAGAAGTAGTTTTTAAAATAGTCTTCTTTCCATTACAGGCATCTTTAGCAGCTGCGCAACAACATCTATGGCTAAAAATTGGGTACCCTGCAACACATCCTGTTCATAGAAGCATAATATGATGAGTCACCGAGGGTAATATTGTCATTTGAGTGAGGAGGAAAGGAGTTAATGAGTTATTATTATTATTATTATTATTATTATTATTATTATTATTATTATTATTATTATTATTATTATTATTATTACTGTGGTGCTTCCTTTCAACTTTTTTATGGACCTTCCGATAATATTCTCTTTCTCCTGTGCTTTCACTAGTTGAACCGCTTTAACATCTTTAGGATAATTAGTCATTTTAAGTGCAAAAAAAACTTTTGAGGCTCATGCAAAGGTATTCAATGTTTCTTGTTTCTTGCCTTGAATTTTATTTTTTTCTGAGAATAATATAATATTGACACTAGAATTGCAATTGGTTTCATGATCAGATGGTAGGTACTCAATTTAGACCATCTTATTATAACCTGTGGTCAACTACCCAATTTCCAAGTCTTCAGAATCTTGACTTAATAAGCAGTCAATGGATCTTCATTGAGCCAATAAGTCAAGAATTTTCTTTAGGTGAACCAGATGTTAAACCGAAATAATGTCGTGTATGCAATAGACCAAAAGTCAAATAGTTGACTAAAGAGTTAAGTCAAGTTGAAGATAACTCATTGTATTTGACATTAACTGTATGAACATTCACAAGTTACATTGTAGTTCAAATTTTCTCTGTTTCATACCTGTCCTGCGATTTTACTATGAAAGGCAACGAAAGAAACATGACATCAGATGCTGATATGGAAACAATATCCTACAAATTTAGCAAATAAAAAAATTAAAAACTCCTGAAAATAAAACTGCACAATAAGATAGCGTCCAGTAAAATTACTAACATTTCCATTTCTTTATTGATTTGTTTCCATAGTCAAGAATCTTGTTGGCAGAGGTCATGATGATGAAATTCGTCTAAACCTCAAGTCAGATTCTACTTGACATCATGTCTTGGTGCACCATTCAGTCTGATCCTGGTATGTTGTTCTTTTGGATTGTTGTTCTCCATATAAACAAGGCATGTGCCTTTTAAGATTAATGCAGGCTGTTTAATAGAATTGTTGTCACTAATCCTTGAAAACCTAGAGACATATTTGAACCATATTAATCTATACATTTTTCAAATAATGGACTGAACTTATTTCATACTCAAAATTACGTCTCTGTTCCATTAATTTATGCTTTGAAATTTAGTTAATTATAATCGAAACCATCTTCTTTTAAAGGTGTTTTTACCGAACTTATACAACGAATGCAAGTAAAAGGCGTGCAGGTAATATTTGCAATTATAAATGTCTATAAATAAAAAAACACAAACCAAATTAAATGGATTGTGTATGCAGGTTGAAGAGTTATAGTCCTTAGATCTTGATTCTCTAAACAGTCTTAGGTATATATATTGAAACTAATCTAACTCCTCTGTTAAGTTACTGCATAGTTGAAGAAGAGAAACTCCTGGTTTACAAATACATGTCCAATGGAACTTTATCATCAGCTCTGCATAAAAGCGGGAGCTTGTTAGATTGGCCTACAAGGTTTAGAATTGCTTCAAGTGTAGCAAGAGGTCTGAAGAAGGGTATAAAGGTAATTTAGTCGATTGGGTGAACAAACACTTGAGCTCAGGACTAATCAAGGACACCATAGACAAATTAAGTGTGTGATATATCAACCATTAGTTCCGATATTACATAAGAAAATGATGAAGTAAGAGAAATAAACCTAGGGTTCATACATGGAGAAGAAGAGAATGTTATTCAAACATGGTGCCTCTTCCATTTTTGTCTCCTAATTTCCGATGCTTCCAATCTGACCATGAACCACCGAATTCTAAACCCAAATCTGACCTTCAACCTTCGATTTCTGATCTTCAACCTCTAACTTGAGCCTTATAGTTGCGAAAGAAGTTTATCAGAGAAAAATCTTGAACGAGTCAGTACCAGACAAAAGAAGAATCAGAATCTAAGGAAGAAGAAGAAGAAGAAGCTAGGTCGTCGGAGCCAGAGAAGAACGAAAAGAAACTGAGTTAGGATGATGTGTTGAACTTGGGAAACGGTGGTCAGACGGTGGAAGAGTACGTTGATAAAGTCGGATTAGCTTTCGATGATGGTGGTCCGGCGAACCACCAGCCATCTATACTCGACGCTTTCAGTCCAGAGGTTCTCGATGATATGTACCAACAAGCAAGGCAAAACTCCGGGAACATAGATGTCAGAAGTTCCAGTAGTGTTGTCGGATAGATGTTACTGGAGGAGCAGATGATGTGGCAACAATATCAAAAAAGATGGATTGAAAGATCATAAGTAAACACACTCACCTTTTTAAGCGCCTAAAACACAACTGTTGATATCTGGCAATGAAAGCTCGGTGCGTTTCTTTATGGAAACCCCAAATTGCATTCCAACTATAACTAGGGTTTCCAAATATCTTGCACTATCGGGGACAAAAAACCTTAAAATCATGGGCGTTTTGAGTGTGAGGAGTTGTTGACCCCCAATAGACCGACTCCATGAGTTCAACTCCCTGATTGCAGAATACATATGAGTCAATGAGTAAAGAAAATACGTAACATCTGTCCCTATAATGGCTTACAACACTGATATAAAGATTGGAAACATCAAAAAAATCATCGTCGCGAGGCATTTGATCAAGAAGGGAAAGCAATTCTGTTATGATGATGAAGGCCCTAGAGCTTTTTCTTTCTGATTGGAAGAGGCGGCGAGTTTAATTTTTAGGATCTAATAGGCAGGTGAATTAAAACGCGTGTTTCATTAAAAAATTATAAAGCGACACATTTAGATGACACCCATTTTATGAAAGCCACCCTCCGCATTTCCATTTTTTTTCTTTTCTGACACTAATTATTGGGCACTTACAAATGCGACTTACAAATGCGTGTCCTTTATCCTTCATATTTTGCAAAACTGACATTATTTTTTAGGGCACGCACAAATGCGTGTCTTCTATCAGCGCGTGTCATTGTTTGCGCGTCATTAAAGGGTATTTTCTAGTAGTGCTGGTTGTTACATTGACTCCATCATAGAAGATGTAGACTTCTTGTTGGCTATTAATATCATGATGTGGGCAATTCCTTAGTAGACTTTTGTATCTTTCCCATGCCTCATAAAGGGACTCTCCGGGTTGTTCAAAGTTGGCTATAGCTTTCTTCAACTTGGCTATTTTTGATGGTGGGCAAAATTGGTCAATGAATTCTTCTTTCATCTTAGCCCATGTAGTGATGGATCCGGGAGGGAGTGACTTGAGCCAATCCTTTGCAGCACCTTTGAATGTAACTGGAAGCATACGAAGTAGCTGGGTTTTGCGAGGCACATTTGGATCATTAAAATAATCAGCTACATCATTGACTTCATCCAAGTGTTTATAGCCATCTTCGTGGTCTTTTCCGTAGAAGGGGATCTCCTTGAGTTGAGCAAGTATGTGACCCTTGAGCTCAAAAGTGGCAGTCACGGGAATTGTGGGTTGCATAACTCTCAGGCCGGTGTCATCTCGTATCCTCTTCTTCCATTCGCCCATGGGAACTTCATCGATGTTCGCCATGGTGTTGTCAAAGTCACCTTCTAGATCGCTACCTTCTCCAAATTCGCTTCCTTCCCTTTCGGACTCGTTCACAGTGTCTTCCTTGATTGGGTCTTCGTTTTCCAAGGAAGAGGTGATGGATGCTCCTGATTTGCTGCTCCTTTTCTTGCTAAAAATGGACATTAACTTCTTCAAAGGCGAGTTCTTTGAAGAAGCGGATTCTCTAACGGCTTTTCCTTTGTTCTTCTTTAGAGCGGACTCTGGGTCTTCAAGTGGAGGAACCAAAGGCGTATTGGATCCTCGGGTCATGTAACAACTACAACCAAAGTAAAAAACACGTGTAAAACGAACAAAAGGAAAAATAAAAATAAAAAGTGTGAAACTGCGATGGACTCGCCGAGTAGCTTCGACTGCACTCGGCGAGTCCAAGGCAGAAACAGAAAAAAATTCTAATTATATTTCTAAACCAGAAAACTATCAAAACTAATCCTAATAACTAAATTACCTATAAATAACTTTGTGCAAGATAAATCTCAAACAAATGATCGATAAAACTAGAAATTAGTGCTAATTTTTGAACCGTTCCCCGACAACGGCGCCAAAAACTTGATGTGTGTAAACTCAACTAGTTTTAATCCTACTTTTAATTATAAAATTAACACACAAAGGCAGTGGACCTATCTATTGTGGTGTAGCTAAATAAGTAGGGTATCGAACTCAGGGAACGAAAAATTAAAACTAAAAACTAGAATTAACTAAAAACAAGTAATAGAAAATAGGGGTTTCTCTAGTTTTGCATGACTTGAAACTTAACTACTCAACTAAAAGCTGAAAACACGTAAAAACAAACTAAATTCAATGATCAAAAAGGGTTTCTATTTAGGTTCAACTCATTTACTCCTACGGTTAGTTTTTATGATAATATGATAGATTAATTGTTATTGGTTAGCGACTCTGGTGATTAGATTTGCATTCGCTATTACAAATCCTTAGAAAACATATCAATTCTAGCAATGGCCAGTTGATTAAACTAATAGATTCCCTAGGTTAATTATTTGGGTTAAATAAGACTTCTAGCTAGCTAATTAAATTTGGTGATTCAGTTAACCTCTTGTTGATGGTGTATCACACAAGCTCACACATTAATATACCCATTCTCTAATTAATCCTAGTTTCATGTTCATTATTCTTAGGCATATAGTATTGTGTTCACATAAATTATATGAGATAAGCAATTAAGAGATGTTCATGCAGTTTAATCACTTAGCAATTAACAGAAAACGGTTATGGTTAATGCATAAGGGTCTTTAACAAGCTTAATTTAACAATATCACCAACTAACAATTAATCATAAGAGTAAATTAAACCATAGGAGCAAAATTGTTTCCCCCAAACAGAAACTAACGAAATTAGTTCATGATTTCAGTGTATGAAAGCTTAAAAACGAATTCAAATAATCCCAACATAATTCTATTCAAAGGAAAAGTGGAAAATTAAACCTAAAGTGCCTTAATCTCTTAAGAATCAAGGATTAGGGTTCTTTAACGTTTTCCAGAGCTCCAAGACTTCCTTGATCGCCATGTGTTCCACCAAAAATCCAGAGAGAGTCCTTAATTCGGGTTTTTGTAGTCTTTATAATTTTCTAAAAACAGGGGCTACGCGTCGAGTAGCCAACTAAGTCGTCGAATCCCCCTTGAGGAATCCGTATACAGCAAATACTTAACGTGTTACATCGCGAATCTTCGTGTCTACTCATCGAGTAGACGACCCTACTCGCCGAGTAGCTTCAGAATCAAGCCTTTTTCTTCTTTCTTTTGTTCCCGAGCTTCCATTCGTATCTCCTGCTTCTTTTTGCTTCCGAGCTTCTTTTTTGGACTGAAAATATAAATTGAACAATATTAAGTATCTTTTGTCCATAATATGCAATTAATTAGCCAATAAATGATAAAAGTCTAACATAAAAATATAGCTAAATTTGCAAATATCACTGGGACACGAAAAGTCCGTTAAACTCCATAACTTCTTCATCCGACGTCCGTTTTAGTCTGTCTTTTTACCGTTGTATTGCTATTATCGGGACCTTCAACTTTCATTTAGGTTGCTTTGGCTAAAAATCGCTCGATCTCTATTTCGAGGTTTTAGCTGTCTATCGCTATCCTGAAACTTCGAAAAATCATAACTTCCTCATACGAAGTCAGATTTGGGCGTTCTTTTTATGTATTTTCACTGTTAAATGATATCTACGAATTTTATTTAGATACCTAAGGCTAATAAGTAATTTAATGAAACTTCTCATTTTAGGCTTAACAGTGTCTTACTGGTATAGTTACGGATCTTCAAATATTCATAACTTATTCGTTATAACTCGAACTTTTATGTCCTTTATATTTTTGTTAACCTTGTTACGATATCTAGCACATAGTATACTCAAATTGAGCTTTTTGAACATTTCGTTTTTGACGCTATTCTATTATTTAACAAAGAGATTACAAAAATTGACTTTTAGTCATTACAAGGATCTGAAATAAACGGGTTGTTACATCATCCCCCCGTTAGAGGGAATTTCATCCCGAAATTCATCACAAAGCAAAAGTTTATGAACTAGGGAAAAGATGCGGGTACTTTTGTTGCATCTGATATTCTCGCTCCCAAGTGAATTCGGGTCCCAGCTTAGAATTCCAGCGAATATCGGTATGCGACTCTGCTTAGATCGTTTGATTTCCCTATCCATGATTTCGACGGGTTCTTCCACAAAGTTAAGATTTTCATTTAGCTCGATTTCCTCGAGTGGAATTACAAGAGTTTCGTCGAATAGACACCTCTTAAAGTTAGACACATGAAATACCGGATGTACTTTGTTATGTTCTATTGGAAGTTGAAATCTATATTCTATTGGACCAATCCTTGCAGTAATTTCAAATTGTCCAATGTACCTTGGGTTTAGCTTTCCATGTTTCCCGAAGCATATCATGCCCTTCCAGGGTGAGACCTTGTCACACCCCCGAACCAGACGGCGGAAACGTCCGAGGGCTCTTGTGACTTAAATTGAATACCATCACAATGAATATACATTAATCATAACATAATTCATCACCATGCATTGAAATATTACAACTGATATTGTTTACATTCAGTACATTGTTTTAGACATTACAAATCCATAACATAAACTGTTCGATAGATAATCTAAGGAAAACACCATGACATGACTTGGTGCTTATTCTTCGGTTTACCTGTTACCTTAGAATACAAGTTATTTTGAAAAATGTCAACATATGAAATGTTGGTGAGTTCATAAGTAATATTATGGTAAAATGATTTGGTGAAGTTTGTAAAACCCAAAAAATCCGATATTTTCTGAAAAGAGTATTTGTTTATAAAAACTGTGAAGATCTGTGAATATATGCTTGTTGATTTTTTTTTAAAACGTGTATAATTGTTGAACTTTTGTATGAATCACGCAAGTGAAATTGTTGAACTTCCCAGGAAAACCCGATGTTTTCCCAATACGTAAAATACATGACTTGTTTATTGTTATACTGTTTCGTCGAATGGTTTTGATTACCCGGGTGACATTGGATTAATTAGGGTTTGTGAGTTGTTATAATGACGCATAAAAGAAAATGACTAGTTTATAACTACAGGTTACGAACGATCCTTAAAGGCGTCGGCCGTTACTACTCACTTAATCCACCCACCCTGATTACTAATGTTTATCGTCCTGAATCTGTTTACTTTGATTTCTCATAAGCCCAACAACCGAGGAGAAAGGAGGGTACGAAGCCCCCTTTATTTCCATGAGTTATTCAAGGCTATCGGGAATGTGAAAGACACTTGGCCAAACTTGCATTTGACTTCTCGACCTCACTAGTAGTACTAAGGGGCCAGTAGGGCCCAATAGCACGTTAGAGCTATTGAAAGCCCTTTTACATGGAATTGGGTCATAGAAGGCCCATTAACACGTAAGCGTATTCACTTCGGGGCCAAAGATCATGTTATTGTGCTAGCAAGGCCCAACAAGCATAATTTGAAACTTCCAAGCCCAAAGTTTGTAAGTTAAGTCATCTTAATTATCGCGTGTTTATTGAAATGCTTTGGTTTTATGATTTTGTTTTGTTATTGATTCGAGACCGAATCAATTCGCTTTTTAACGATATTTGTTGTTGAGAATGTATTTGTTTTACCGTTTCGTCGGTAGTTGCGGATCTTGTAATTTGTATTAATGACTTAATTTGTTTAAAAATGGAGTTTAATCATTTTCATTACCCTCCTTTTATAGAAAGTAACACTTTTGGTCCTTTTAAATAAAAGAGCTTAATTTTTAGTCCTTAAAATGCTTTTCTTAACACTTTTGTATAATTTATTTGATGAAAACATGATTTTTAACCCAAAATTTACTTAGTTGACAGATTCAGCCCCTCTAGAATAGTGATACTCAGTTAAGGACTCATTTTTTCACAACTTTTATAGTTTTAGCCCAAAATCTAAAAGGTTTGCATTTTTGGTCCTTTGTGATAATGAAAAGCATTTTTGACCCTTATAAACATTTTGTTATGCTAAATACCCCATGTTTTACAGAAAGTTACATTTCCAGCCCCTCAACTTGTAAAATTTCGCATTTGGAGGCTTATTGGGCCGAGAAGCCCATAATTAGCCCATAGGTTAAAAATTTACATTTTAAGTCCTTAGAAGTTTCTAAAAATCAGAAAAATATTTAGGGAAACTGTTTTGGCCCCTTTTAACCTTCAAGAAACCGTGACTTGTTGATTTTTACCCCAAGTTTATATTTTTGACAATTTAAGCCCAAAAATGGGCTTTATGTTCAAGTATGTTCATTCTAACCTTATAAACTATTTTTCTAGACTTGATTAGTGTAAAGTAGCTTAAGTTATGTTTATTTCCTTTCTCATGACTTTGATCTCGGTTGTACACACTTTTTGATAACATATTCATCACAAAACACATGATATCACACACATACATGCATCAAATCACACATAGCATACATATACACATAGATGTACACATTTTCTTGTATTCTCCCCCATAAAAGTCATGAAAACCGAAAAGAAAGGAGTATGAAACTCACCTTGAGTTGTGTTTCGGATTTTGAACAAGATTTGGAGAAGTTTGGTGCTATTTTCGGCCCTATCAAATTCCTTGGATGGATCTCGAACTTGGTGGGTTCTAAGATGCAAGATCATGAACTTGAATGGATTAAGAGATGATTTTTGATGAAAGGAAGTGAGTTAGATCATAGATTTAAGCACCAACTTACCTTGAATGATGATTTACTTGATGAAAATCCTTAGACTTAAAGCCAAATTTTTGAGATTTTGGATGAAGAAGAGTGGATGATTCTTGAGTGATTTAGAGAGAGTTTTGTGAGGTGTGTGTGTGTGTTTATTCTCTTGCTCTTGGGTGAAGGAAAAAGAGAGAGGGGAGACAGTGCATGGAAACATGAATAAGGGCTTGGATGTATGATGAATAATGTGTGACATCCACCATAACTCAGGTCAATACTCATCTAGAACCTTGTCATTTCCTTGTGTGCACTTAACTTGGCTCTATAGTTACAAGTTGAACTAGGTTTGTGATTTAATAGATCCCTCGGAGCAAGTAGTGTACCTTAGTTGTATTGAACGATCACAGTGATATGTAAAGGAACCAACTGAGTGGTAAAGTGCCAAAGCTGAACCTTAAGTCTAAACATAAAACTATGTTCGATAGATTACAACTCAAGGATGGGTTATTAACCCTAAAAATTTCATATTGGAACAAATTGATTCTTAACCAGGTTAAGTAGCACAAGCTAATATGAACAAAAATTAGATCATAATATGAACCAACTATAAAGTTGATGACAAATTCATACTGTTAAGTTATAAATCTAACTTGAAGATCGTTTGGATCTTTATAACAGGTAAAATGATGAATACGAAAACTGCAAATAACACAAGTATGGATCAAAGTGTGTCGAATGATTAGATCAACAATCCTCAGCAGAGCTCGATAAAGAACATCCGCTGTAGAGGATTTAGGGTTACAAGAACGATAAAGAAATAATGATCTGATCTATCGTAATAATCGTTTTCTATCGTTTTTCTAATATGCATGCAAGCATATATATATATATATATATATATATATATATATATATACTAAACCCTATCAAACTCTCGGTTGGACAGGCCCAAACCGGAGTTACAAACTGGACTAATAAGCGAGCCCAATAGACGCAATACATAACAAAACGCTACCCAACAATCTCCCCCTTTGCGTCAAATTGGAGCGAGACTACTTCTTCTTCTTGCTTGGGCCAACAGCGGGAACTTTCTTCTTTACAGTTTCAAACAGACGTGAGATAAGCGCAAGGATCGTCTGTCTGAACCGAATGTACCATTGTATCATTTCGTCAAAATACTTGATATCATCTTTTGTATTTTCCTTGCATCTGTGGATGATCCCCAACACATGTTCTAGGCAAGCAGTGGTGTACAGATGTTTATTAGCTAAGGCAAAAAGACATTTTTGTCTTTCATTCCTAGTGAACATGACTGAGTTTCGCCTCGAGTCAATTTTGCCCATCTGCATTTGATTTAGATCACTGGGCGAGCCAGCATGACATATTGTTGGTTTCTTCTTGAAGACGCTTGCTATCTCCTGATCCATCAGTGCAACTTCCATGATGTAGCACACCAGCATCCTCTTGAGATGGTCGATGATCGGACCATATTCAGCTTCGTTGGTCAGAAGGATGTTGTGCAGGATAATCCAATCATGGGGATTGAGGTTCGGAATATCTGCTAAAGAAATGGCATGTTGGGTTTTGGCAGATCCCCTAAGCACCTTGAACCGAACGTTAATGAACTTCCCTTCAGTGTACGGTTTCAAGACCCGAACGTTGATAATCTTATGAGCGCTCCAAGTTTGATATTGAGGTTGAGCAGCCTTTAGATAGAAATCAATCAAGTCCCGATCAACCTGTGGATGAGGATGAGGGAAATCTGCAATGTTGGAGAAGGCGTGAAAGATGAACGCCTTTCGTGTCAGTGGCATGTCGAACTGAGAGTCGACAGTATTGAAACAGTCAAAAGAAATAACTGGTTCCAGCCACAAGATGCTCGGAGTGTCGATTGCTTCCTTTATCATCCTCTCGAGAGTCCAAGCAAGAAAAAGAGTTTTCCTACTCTCGAGAAGGTCGTGGGCTTCCTTCTATTTTCGTTCAGCTTCTTCAGCTTCTTTTGCCACACGAGCACTATCATCAGCCTCATTGCGTCGACTTTTACGTTTTAACAAGTCGGCAATGGTTTCTTTGTCTTCTTCCTCTTCTTCCTCAGCAAGCTTCTTGGCTTTATCCTTCACACCCGAACCGGAGGCTTGGCCTACATGAGGAGGTTCGGTTGTGTGAATTGCCTTTGAGGAATGAGGTGGTTGAGATACAAACTCCTTTTCTCCCCCTTGTTTCGAAATGGACACGAAATCGGGTAGCCCTTCAATTTTTACTTAACAGGTCTAGGGCAGGAGCGAGCTTCTCTGCAAGGGTACGCCTCACAGAATGGTTAAGAATAGGATCATGTGCATCAAGGATGTTGGAGATGGCTGAGTGGACATCCGAAACACACGTCTTAATGACCTCCTGTTCGGACCGAAGAGTGTCAATCTGCTGTTGAGAATGGGAGAGTTGAGCACTCTTGACCTTCAGGGCAGTGGTCTTCTTTGCGAAAACATCCATCAACGAGTTCTCAGCAGCCAAATCTTCTTGGAGCTTTGAGAGACGCTCGTTAATAGTGGTACGAAAGGCTGAGTTGTCGTCTGTGAGCGATTGACGAAGTGAAGCAAAGGACTTCAACTCAGTAGAGACAGACGTGGCCAACTGTTGAACAATTGGTTCCAACGTAGTCTTGGTGGCATTAGCACTCTCCTGTAAAGACTTTAACAGGGCAGAGGCATCAGAAAATAGTTTATCGACTTTTTTGGTCGCAGCCTGACAGGCTTTCGTTGAGGCATCGATGGCGGAGGTTGCAGAAGCGATAGAATCTTGCTGAGCCCTTGAGAAAGCATCAACAATCTTCTGAATAGCAGCTTCAGAGAGTGATGATTGAGACGTGGAAGAATAGGCAATGAGCAAGTCGACCTTGTCATGGAGCTCCTTAAGATGTTTCTTTGTGACCGGAGCGTCATCATCATCATCGCTCTGAACTGGAAACGGACTGTAGTAGACTGAATCAAACGTCATGTTTTCCCTGCCAAGGAAAGTGTCGTCTCCGTCAGAGGCGTGACCGGGAGATGGTAGTGGTGGTGAGGCTGGTGGTACAGTCGTATGGGTAGGTTCGGGTTGGGTTGTTTCGGGTGTAGGTGTAGGGGTAGGTTCGGGTGCTTTTTCGGTTTCGGTTGTGTTTATGGTTTCGGGTGCTGGTGGAGGTTCGGTTGCATCAGTATGAACCCCCGTATCAGATACGTTGGCTCTACCATCTGCAGTGGATGTTGTGGTTGCGTCGGTGAATATTGGTGGTGGCATTGGGATTGAAGTGTTTGGAATGTGGGTAAAGGGGTTTATGGTGGGAATGGAAGTAGGAATAGTTTTAGGAGGAGAGGGAATTGGAGAAAGAGGGATTTGAATCTCAGGGGTAGGAGATCTGGGTGGTGTGTTGCTTCGTGGAGAGTCGTCAGAATCCGAACTCTCACCCTCTGACTCACTGGAGGAGGAAGCGATAATCAGCTTTCTACTGGGTTGTGTTTTTCGTCTCTTATGTTGCGGAGACTGAGCAGCTTTTGTGGGTTTCCTCTTCTTAGGAGAAGGGCCTTTAGCCCCTTTCGCCACCTGTTTCCCTTTGTTAGCCTTCTTGCCTCTTGGAGCAGGCTTGTCGGCTTCATGAATCGACTTCAACATCTCCGATGTGAGATCCCTCGGACCAGAACGCTTGAATTCTTTGTAGGTCCTGATAATCCGGCTGTCAGCTGGAACGTCAGCATACATAGATTCCGGAATGGAACCATTGAAGGGAAATTTGGAAGCATCTAAGACGATGATCTTCGTTGTATGAAATGTACCAATCGAAGACATCGGAGCACCGGCAACAATGGGGACGTTGTACTTGTCCATCACCCACTTCGTAGCCAAAGTCCAGAACCTGGCGTATGAAATTTCAGAATGCCTAGATGTAGAGGAGAGACTCTGGATGAGTTGTTGCCACAGAACAGACCCATAATCCATGTTGATGCCATTGTAGACACCATACATTATCGACAAGAAAAGGCGACTGGCCCCGTCAGATCCAGAGCTTCTTTCAGATAACCCTTTGAATAGCACAGTGAACATCCCGTTCCACTGTGGCGGCAAGCATGACTTCTTAAACTTCGCGACGGAAGAAAGCACCTCCGTATAACCCATGTTGTAGAACATGTTAAATAAATGCCCCATTGGAATTGTTTCTGGGTTAACCCTCGAGGAATCAGGTTCAAACCCTAACAACGAGCAAAATCTTTGCTTTGAGATCGAGGCCTTGTGCTGAAGAATATCAAAGAATAATTTGTCAACGACTTTGTCGTAGTGAGCAGTCGCAAAGATCTGCGACAAGAACTCCATTGGAACGGATTCAGATCTTGAAAGTGCAGGAGCAATCGGAGAAAACTTCAAACACTTGACAATGGGGAACATTAAGGAATCATACGCATTAGGTGTTAGATCGATGATGAGGCATTGTTGTGGGTGAATAGGCAGTATGTGAGAAGTGGCGTGAACAGAGGATGAATCTGCCATTGCTTGAAGAAAGTGAAGAAGATGATGAACAGTTAAGGTTCAGGGATTTCTTGCGCTATAGGAATTTTACTTGCAGTAAAGAGGTAAAGGGTAGAGGATGTTGCCTTTTATACTGGGGTTTAAGGAGAGAGAAAGATCTTCCCAAATCTTCGATTGAGAATGGAAGGGTTTTTCGGAGTTGACTGATGCGTGACAGTTGGGGTTGCCGATGATCACGCATGAGAAAGAATGTCAGACCCTTAAGAACACGCCTCCCATCAAGTGCCGTTTAGATATGAAGCGTTTCAGATTCACATGCATCTCTTCTGCGCCATTTGGAGATGAACCGTTCCAAATTCACACACGCGTCTGCGACGTCATATAGAGATTAGACGTTTCCAATTCGCACGCTTTCTCTTTTAGCGCCGTTTGAAATCAAATCGATTAGACTCCCGCCTGAGTCAGCAACTCTTCATCTTATCCCTTTAAGGTGTAACGGTATCTTTTGAACAATGCTCCCACGTGGATGAAAATTGACCACAACTTATAATTAACCACCAATCCAATGAAAAAGCCTGTAATTATTAGAACCAGAGTTTTGGAAAATCAAAGATATTCGTGCTAAGGGTGTAAAAGAAAAAAAATAAAGCAATCCTTTTTAGGAAAAATTGTGATGTCAATAAAGACATGAAACAAATGATCCCGGGCACGAATCTCTTTCTTCAAGGTCAAGAGAGACCTTAAAGTGTTAGTGTGGTTTCCCGTTGAATAACTATCAAACACTTATTAAGAAGTGTTGAAAGGCTTCTTTTAACTAAGCTTTTTAGGGTGGCTTTTGCTTTGATTCAACAGTCCTAATCTTGAAATAAGATAGAAAGTGAACAAAGTACTTGTGAGACCGGTGTAGTCTGTTGAACAAATAGGTTGGTAATAATTTTAAATTAGCTGGGAAATATAAAATTTCAACAAAAATTAAAAACTGGATCCCAAGCGAAGAAATGTTATGGTTTTAAACAATTTCATAGGAATTACACAAAAGAAAAATTTGAGACTTCATGAAGATATGTCCGTCAATTCATTAGTGAAAACTAGAGCAATTTAATTGTTCACCGTCAATTCAGATTGGGTATTGAATTTTGGGTTTCACTCAGCTCGTAGTGGCACGAAACTAAGATCATGAACGCAGTTATTGGGTAACCATAAACCTCAGTGGTAATTGCTGAGAGTCTCAAGGGTTACGTATGTGAACTGAGAGGAATGGAGAAGTGTAATGTAGATGGTGTAAGAAAGCAAAGTACCTCTGCAGTGAAAGATAGGACTAAGCAGAAAACTCTTATCTCTTGTGAGAAGAAAGTTAGGTAGCTCTCGATTAGAATAAATGATATAGCCTAATTGGGAAGACAAGGTTTGTGTATACCGAGTCATTAAGGCTATTATTTAGAATCAAATGAGGCTTTGGACACATACAGCAGCATGCTTCTAGGGATACTTAACTAATTCAACAATTTCCCCATAAACAAACACACAAATAAACTTAACGACAAAAGGAAAGAAGGAACAAAATATTTTTGGAGTTTTTGAAATTATATATTAAGAAAAATATTTTTGGAATTTTTGAAAAATAATAGTGAAAAAAAAAATAAAAATAAAAATAAAAATAAAATAAAAAAAATAAGACTGAGAAAGAAAATAAAAGATTAAAAAAAAAAAACTTTGTAACCGAACCCGAGCGTTCGGTCTATTTCGGTTGTGAGAATTTGAAAAACCGAACCCGAGCGTTCGGTCTATTTCGGATGGGAAAAAAAAAACTTGAGAAACCGAACCCGAGCGTTCGGTCTATTTCAGATGGGAAAAACTTTGGAAAACCAAACCCGAGCGTTCGGTTAATTTCAGTTTAGAAAAACTTTGGAACCGAACCCGAGCGTTCGGTTTATTTCGGGTGAGAAAAATTAAGAAACCAAACCCGAACGTTCGGTTTATTTTGGTTACCAAAGAAAATGGTTTTTCAAAGAGAGAATACTTTTAATAATAAAAGAAATGTAATAGGAACAATTCTACATGAAATTTACAACCAAGAAAACCACCTTTGATTGATGAGTGAAATGTAGATTATCCAACCGAACCCGAGTGTTCGGTTCATTTCGGTACATGAGTACAAAAACCGAACCCGAACGTTCGGTCTATTTCGCTTCTTACTTTTGAGTTTGAGAGGTGATTTGTGGTACTGACTATGATTCCATCATGCCTAGCCCTTGTAGAATTTTGTTAAATGATGCTTTAGGAAGGGCTTTGGTGAAGACGTCAGCCAGTTGATCAGTGGTTCTAACGAAATGAATTTCAACGTTTCCATTTTCCACATGATCTTTAATGAAGTGATACCTCAGTGCTATGTGCTTAGTCTTTGAGTGTTGCACTGGGTTATGACAGATCCTAATTGCACTTTCAAAGTCACAATATAGTGGGATATTTTTCATATTGAGTCCATAGTCTCGGAGTTGACTTTGGATCCAAATCACTTGAGAAGTACAGGATGCAACTGCAATGTATTCTGCTTCAGCTGTAGACAAAGACACACATGTTTGTTTCTTTGATTGCCAGCCAACCAACTTCCCGTCAAGGAATTGGCAGCCGCCAGTGGTGCTTTTCCTGTCTAGTCCACAACCTCCAAGGTCTGCATCTGAGTAGGCCTAAACGAAGAAGCCCGAGTTGGATGGATACCATAGACCTAAAGAGGTAGTTCGCTTGAGATAACGAAGAATGTTCTTGACTGCAAGCATGTGAGGTTCACGTGGATTCGCTTGAAATCTAGCACAATAACAAACAAGGAACATGATATCAGGCGTGCTAGCAGTAAGACACATCAGTGAGCCGATCATCTGGCGATATAGCATAATATCTACTGCTGGCTTATCCAAGGATGGAGTGAGCTTTGTGCCAAACGCCATGGGAACTTTGACTTTTGAATCTCCCATCATGCCAAATTTTGCAAGGAGAGTCTTCGTGTAAGCTTCCTGATTAATAAAGATGCCTTCGGGTCCCCGTCTAATTTTAAACCAAGGAAAAATTTATTTGGACCCATTGAGCTCATTTCAAATTTAGTCTCCATCAGCTTTCTGAATTCAGCCGTTAAGCTGGGATTTGTAGAGCCAAAGATGATATCATCGACGTAAATTTGAACAATCATAAGGTGGTTACCTTCCTTCTTACGAAAGAAGGTTGGGTCAACCGAACCTTGTTTGAATTTGGATATCTTTAAAAACTTTGTCAGCGTTTCATACCAGGCTCTCGGAGCTTGTTTCAGTCCATACACGGCTTTGTCCAAAATATAACAATGATTAGGATACCTTTCATTTACGAATCCAGGAGGTTGCTCCACGTACATTGTTTCTTCAAGTTCTCCATTGAGAAATGCACACTTGACGTCCATTTGGTAGACTTCAAAGTTTTTGTGTGCAGCATAGGCGAGAAATATTCTAACGGATTCCAGCCTAGCTACAGGAGCGAAAGTCTCTTCATAGTCAATTCCTTCCTCCTGACAGTATCCTTTCACTACCAGACGTGCTTTGTTTCGTATCACGTTCCCTTCCTTGTCCATTTTGTTCCTGAAGACCCATTTGAGACCAACAACTGAGGCATCTGGAGGAGTTGGAATGAGTCGCCAAACTTTGTTCCTTTCGAATTCATTCAGTTCGTCTTGCATAGCTTGAACCCAATCGGAGTGATCAAGAGTAGTGTTAACTGTCTTTGGTTCAACTTTTGAGACGAAGGAGTTAAACATACATAATTCGACTTTTGAAAACAAGGAAGTTTGTTTTGCCTTGAGTTGTGATCGGGTCAGAACCTTTTCAGATACATTACCAACAACCTAGGAGACAGGACGATCTCTGGTCCATTTGACGAGAGGAGGGTAGTTTGGATCAAAGGTTGGATCCAATTCAGCATTTACCATCTCTTCTGGTTCGGATTGACTTTCATAGTCGTAAGACATATCTACATTCTCACCCTCGACAGACAAGCTTTCAGGTATTTCTTGAGTATCTTGAGCTACAGAGGTTTCTGGTGATGCTGAGCTTTTGGGTGTTGATGCACCTTCGGGTGATGAACCATTTTCGGTTGGCGAAGTGCGTTCGGGAGCAGCTTGAGAACTTATCTCCCCCTCAACATGTAAGCTCGGCTGTGATGACGAAGATGGATCCTCCCCCTCAACTGAAGCATTGTGTTGTGGAGGGTCGTCAGAACTTGATCCTCCTTCATTCATTCTCTTTGCAACATCTTCGACAAGTTGCTTCAAATGATCTACCCTGTTGTCAGCTGCGCTGGCTTCTGAGAGAGTGGCCTTCTCTGGTTCATCAAATAACTCAACAAACTTCTCAAATAGGTTTGCGATTGAGGCTGTGACTTGGCCAGTTTGAGGAAAGATTTCTCCAGCTGTGTCTTCGTTGGACTTTAGCTTTTTGACATAACTATCGTCAAAAGTCACGTAATAAGTTTCTTCTATTTTCCTCGAACGCTTGTTTAATACCCTGTACGCTTTAGAAGTAAGAGAATAGCCCAGAAATATCCCTTCGTCGGCTTTGAAATCAAACTTGTTGCGGTGTTCTTTAGAATTGAAGATGAAACACCGTGAACCGAACACATGGAAAAACTTGACATTTGGCTTCCTGTTGTTGATGATCTCATAAGGAGTGAGAGTGAAGCGCTTATTGAGATATGACCTGTTCTGTGTAAAATAAGCAGCAGAAATAGCATCAGCCCAAAAATATAAAGGTAAGGAAGCGAAACTTAGCATGGTTCGGGCCGCTTCACACAAAGATCGGTTTCGTCTTTCGACAATTCCGTTTTGTTGAGGTGTGTAGGGAGTTGAGAAGTTGTGACTAATTCCTTTTTCTGCCAGGAATTCTTCGAATTCTTTATTTTTGAACTCCAGTCCATTGTCGCTCCTGATGTTGCGAACGACTTTCTTCAGCTGTACTTCAACCTGCTTGATGAACACCTTTAGCTTGTAAGTCGCTTCAGATTTAAGCTTCAGAAAGAACACCCATGTAAAACGCGAAAGGTCATCAACAATAACAAGAATGTACTTGCTACCACCGATACTTTCGATAGATGATGGACCACACAAATCAATATGAAGTAACTCTAGTGGTTCAAAAACTTTAGTGTTTATTATAGATGGATGACTTTGACGACTCTGCTTCCCCATTTCACATGCAGCACACAAATGTTCTCTATCGTACTTGAGCAATGGAAGACCTCGAACATGACTTCCAGTGACAAGTTTGTTGATATCCTTAAAGTTGAGATGAGAGAGCCTTCGGTGCCACAACCAGCTTTCGTCAGATTGTGCTTTGGATAACAGGCAGATAGCTGGGTTCCCTTTGATAGGTTTGAGGTTTAGGGGAAACATTTCACCTTTACGCTCCGATTTGAGAATAACTCTTTTCGTCTTCTTCTCAATTATTTCAGAACCCTCATCGTCGAATAAAACCTTGAGACTGGTACCTCCAACAAGTTGAGATACACTGATGAGGTTATGTTGTAGTCCTTCCACATATGCAACCTTCCTAATCGTGAAATCACCATTTGTAATCATTCCATAGCCTTTTATTGTGCCAAAGGAGTTGTTCCCGAACTTGACATTTCCACCGTTTGAAAGAGACCTGTATTCCCTTAGCTCTTCCTTCCTTCCTGTCATGTGACGCGAGCAGCCACTGTCAATGTACCATTCTTCGTCAAACTGCTCGTCACTGATAACCTACAAAAATTAAGCAGATTTAGGAACCCAAAGTTTCTTGGCTCCTCGTGAGCCTTTCATAGGAACAGGAATAGTAAGAGAGATGTCAAGAAGATATGTTCTTTTTATTAGTGTTGTTTCATCTTTCTTTTTGATGGTGAAAACCTTAATTTTATTGGGATTCGTTGCTTTTGGTTTGGACTCTAGTTTAACTGATGAAACCTTCAGTTTTCCTTTTAGTTCAGTTGATGATTGAGGTTTTTGAGAGTAAACAGAATGGAATTTAGAATGGGGTTGAGAGGAATTAGAAGAATTTGAAGAATTAGAAGAGTTAGAATGAGAGAACTTAGACTGAGATGATTTCTTGACTTGAGATTCTAGGTGACCCTTTTGCTTTTGATCATTAGTGGGACCGAACCTAGAATTTTTATCTCTTTTGTTCTCTGAACCGAACCTTTGCTTTCGGTTGATGTTGTTCTCTGAACCGAACCTCTGCTTTCGATTGATGTTATTTTCTGAACTGAACCTCTGCTTTCGGTTGTTATTGCTCTCTTGTGATTTAACAGGACTTTTCTCTTACTTTAAGTTCCTGTCATGATATAAGAAATAGGCATTTTGAGATTGCCAAAACTGTTTTCTTTCAGAGAGATTCTTCTTGTATCTCTGATTCCTTTGCTGTTTTTGATTTCTCATCTACTTCGGTTGATGAAGGATATTGGCTTTTGGTTTCTATTTTCCTTTAGCTGGTTCACTCTGAACTGATGATGTTTCGCTTAAAGGAGTGACTTCTTTTGCAGGAATTCCTTTTTCTTGAGGAACATCTTTTGTACCACTAGTACTTGGCACATCGAAGCTATCAGGCTTATTCAAAGGTTCTGACACATATCTGCCTTTGCTTTTCCATGAAGTCATTTCAGAAAGACCTATCGTTTCATCAGCATTGTCGATGGGAGCTGACCAGAAGAACTCGTCGTAGCCATCAGCATTGTCTTCGTTTACAATGGCTGTGAGTTCAGCGGTCTGATGTTCGGTTATGCCTGTGACCTTTTGGTATACTACAACCTTTTCTGCAAGAATCGGGGACTTTTGTTGGGACAAACGAGCAAACTCCACTAAATTTTCTGAAATGAGATTCTTGCGGTTTTCGGGTTCGCTCTTGACAAATTCTGAACAATCAACTGTGTCCTCTACATAAATTTCACTCATATTGTCGTCCTCATTTAGCTCAGATGCATTTTCAACATCAATTTTATTTTCTGAGCTCAAGTTGGCATTCATTGAGTCAAATTTTTGTATGGTTTCGGTCCTCAGTTTCAGTTTATCATTTTCATCCAAAAGGTTTTTAAGCATGTCCTTATGGTCCTTGGACTTTATGAAAGATTAGATTTTGTCTAGTCCATACATATATGTCGGATTAACATATTCAGACGAAATAACACTTTCACAATTATACGCTTCAGCATCAATTTCATCCTCCTTAAACTCAAGGAAGGGTAAAATCATGCGATGAATCTTTTGTCCTATTTCACAGTCCAAATGAAGTTGAGTGATATTAGTATAAAGATGTTTAGCAATCAAACAAAAAACATTTCTCTGTTTTAAAAGCTTTAAATTGTCTCTTTGCAAATAGATGTTTTCATCTTTGGTTTTCATTAACTCCGACTCCTTCAGTTCGATCCACATCCTCCGTTCCTCACTCTTTGAAGATACCCTGCTTATTTGGTCAGTTAGGTTAGAATTAATGACTCGCGTTTGAGTTAAACTGTTGTCTAGATGAGAGATTCTTGAATCAACAATTTTTAATTCTTTTTCATATGAGCTTTGTGGTACTTTGAATGCAATAAAAACGGATTGTACCTTCTTGATTAATTCATCAAGTTCGTTGAACTATACGCTAAGCGGTTTAGCTGTGAAGCACAAGTCCTCTCGCTCCTTTGCGTCTTCATTCCCACCATCTGTGTTGTATCCCCTCATCTGAGATACATCGGACACCATCAAGCATTTTCCACCACTACTCTCTTCTTTTTCCACATATGCCTTTCCATGAGAAGGCTTCCTTACTTCATCATCTTCAGACTCGGTTGACTAGACCTCCACGCCACCGAACTCATCGTCCGCTACCGAACCCTACACAATTAAAGCATTCATAGAAGGGTTAGCAGTAGATTTCTTCTTCCTGATCTCATCCAGCTTTTTCAACAACAAAGCTTCTTCATATTTTTCATCTTCCTTTTCTGTTATTTTCTTGAGGACACAATCTTTTCCATAATGGTTCTTTCCTCCACAATAATAGCAGTTCACTCCCGAATCTCCTTTAGCTTTCGGTTCCTTCTTTCGTTCTTCCGTCTTCGGGTCTTCCCTGACCTTTTCGGAACTATAACTTCCCTGCCAATTTCGATTCTTGTTGGTGGGGAATCTTTTCTTGATGAACCTTTTTGGGTTTGACAACATCATTGCATAGTCTTCAGAAGTAAGGTCATAATCCTCTAGGTTGAGGTCTTCATCTTCCGTCACAGCTTTGCTTTTGGACAGAAGGGCTAATGAACCCAAGCTTGAAACCACATTTTTCTCCTGTAACACGATCTTTTCTTGAGACTTCAGAATGCCTACCAGTTTCACCAGAGAATAAGATTTGAATTGCTCATGCGCTTTAACTGTGGACACTACATCTCTCCACTCAGATCTAGGGCCGTTTAAAAACGTGACCTTTTGTTCAATCAGCTTCCTTTCAATGTCATGTTTAATCATCTTGCTAATAAGATGATTGAAGCGATCGAATGTTTGAGTTACAGTTTCTTCTGAACCCTGCTTAAATTCACCAAACTCGGACAGGAGTAAGGTTTGAATGGAATGCTCGAGATCTTCGTCCGTTGAATATAACTCTCGCAGCCTATCCCATATTTCTTTAGCAGTTGTGCATGAACTCACCAGCCTGAAAGTGTCAGATTGAAGAGCGAATATGATTAATCTCAATGCTTTAATATTGCACTGAAATTTATCTTTTTCGTCTTGAGAAATATCTTTAACATCTTTCAAAAGATCATTATATTCCTTCTGAGTCTTAATAATTCTTGAAGTTGCTGAATGAGCGAATGGTCCAGATACTATTGCTTCCCAGATGAGGTATCCATTGTCCTCAGATCCTATAACATAGTCTTCAAAGTGATGAGCCCAGACTTCATAATCCTGGGTGTAAAGGATGGGAATCTTCGTCGTTGATCCGATGCTGTTCAAGATATTAATTGGATTTGATTGTGACTCATCCATGCTTGATCAAATAAGCTGTTTTAAAAGATCAGACTTGTCATGAATTAAATTAGGGAAAAACAAATCAATACCGAGTTATGTCAATTATGGGATGACGGCTCAATAAATATCAGTAAATGTGGAATAACCCTAATCGCAACCTTTTTCACAGAAAAGAAGTGTATGAATTACACAACCTCCTGCTCTGATACCAATTGTTAAGTTATAAATCGAACTTGAAGATCATTTCGATCTTTATAACAGGTAAAATGATGAATACGAAAACTGCAAATAACACAAGTATGGATCAAAGTGTGTCGAATGATTAGATCAACAATCCTCAGCAGAGCTCGATAAAGAACTTCGCCTGTAGAGGATTTAGGGTTACAAGAACAATAAAGAAATAATGCTCTGATCTATCGTAATAATCATTTTCTATCGTTTTTCTAATATGCATGCAAGCATATATATTTATACTAAACCCTATCAAGCTCTCGGTTGGACAGTCCAAAACCGGAGTTACAAAACTAGATTAATAAGCGAGCCCAATAGACGCAATACATAACAAAACGCTACCCAACACATACACTTCATGATTCGAAATGTGCACCAAAAGTAATATCCAAGAATATCAAATTCTTACAAGCACATATTATGAATCCTTGTTAAAATTGTTGAAATATGATAAATTGATTTTTTTTTTATAAAAAAATTAAATAATAGGTGATCATTATATAAATTAATTCAACAAATATAATTTTTGGAAGTCATTACCAAGTGTAAATACCTCAACAAAGCCCAATAATTAAAATCTTAGGAGATTATGAAAATGTTTGAGTTTTATAAAATTTAAAATCTAGATTTATAAAAATTCAAGGGAGGCTATTATTATTTGATCAAATACCAATAAAAATACCATATCCCTCTTAAATTTTCGTCCATTAGGCTTTTCCCTCTCCCCCATGCCTTAAAACCCATCATTACACCTCATTTGAACCACCTACACACTCCATCTCACACTCCTCCAAGAAAACTCTCCCACTTCCAAGACCACTCCTACACATCAAAAAATCCTCCATTCTCTGCCATAATGTCGAAATTGAGAAGATCTTGAAGTGTTCTTGCTCCTCGCAAGATCAAAACCAAGGTAAGCAACACAATCCTCCCTCATAGTTTCATGATTTTACTTCCTCTTCTTCATGGTTCTTCTCTACTCTTTAGATTCTATGCCCTTCTATGGCTAGAAATCCTTACTTTTTCCCTTGTGGTTTTTAGATTCTCACCATAACACATTGCATATGTTTGAGATGGTGAAAATCTGGGATCAAACCCATGCAAGGAGTGAAAAAGATGCACATGTGTTCATGTGACTTCAAAACCGAGTATTACATCTTCTTCTCCATTTCTTTTGTGTTCTTGCATGACCAAAAGCATTTAAACCATTCCTAGTACATCATGGATGCTCATTCACTCCATGCATGTGCTAGAAATCGGACCTTATCAGAAGCATGCATGTTGTTCTTGTCAAAGTGCCCTAAGAATGCACTCAAAGCAACTAGGGAAGACATGCAATCTGTCAGACTACTTTGTTCAGCTTTGAACGGCCATAACTAGGGAAGACATGATATTGTTTTTGTATTGGATAGTTCCACGAGTTAACTTTCAAACCCAACTGGTCTCATGTAAAATATTAAATATCGGATTTTTGGCAATTTTTACAAAATGGTTGCGCGAACAACTCTCTTTCTATGATCACCATTTTTTCCTTACGTGATCAGTGGCCTTAAACCCAACCATAAATCTGGGGAAAAATAATTTAGAAACTTAACATATCCAGTGAATGATGGCTGAAATTTTGTGGCTTAAAACCCCAGAAAATGTGCTATACAAATTCAGGAACGTCAACCACATTTACATCTCATGCACTATAATGTGCAACATTTCTTGAATTGTTTGCGTTCAATACCCCTATTTTCCCTTATGAATAAATTTTGAACATTCTTCCTTTTGAAATCCCTCACATGCATGTGATAATCTGTAAAATACCAAGGGCTAGAACCAATTCCTTATTTATTTATAAAAAATACTTATCTAATGGCTTTAAATTCCAAATAATCATTTTCGGAAGGTATAAAAATCTGAAATATTTTACTATGAATATAATCACAGAATAAGAAAGACATGTAAATTTTCAAACATTTTGGAGAGTGTTTGATATTTATTCCATATTTTTCATTAAATTGGAGCATGAAATTATAATCTCCGGTTATTGGTCTCAAAGTTCCTAACCAATATTTTTCTCAACCTTAGGAACAATATAAGAACCTGTAAAAATTAAATTGGGAATTTTAGAAATTGTTTACCAATTTATTAGGATTTTCTATATTATTTGATCCTAAATTACAAATAAATATAAAACGACCATCAAAAATGTATATAAAATTTCTGGACACTAATACCCTCATGTAGAAATACAATATAATGTTTTACAATTTTTGGAGTTCATTTTCATTCCTTTATGAATTTTTGAATATAAGAAACCATGAATTCAATAATACTAATAATGAACCAAACACACTTTGGGCACTTAATGACACCACTAGTAGGACAAGTAGACTTAGATAATGGTTTAGGGAATTATATCTCACTAGATACTATTTGTTCCGTAGGACACTATTAGGATTCGCACTCACCAACATCAACCCGCAAAGCCCTAGCCGCAAACTTTCCAGGGTGAGTATTCATGCACTCTCCTATTCTTACTGTTTTCATGTTTTGGGCTAGAAAGCATGCTACAATATCTATGAAAATTATTTTGTGAACTTAATGAACTTGGAACGATATTGTTTTGTGAACTTGTTGAACTTTGTTTTATGAACTTGATAAGTCTTGCTTTATGAACTTGTTGAACTTGGAAAGATATTGTTTTATGAGCTTAACGAACTTGTAACAATATTGTTTTATGAACTTGACGAACTTGGAACTATACTCTTTGATGAAATTTCTGTTATGAACTTCATGCTATTAACTTTTTATATGAACTTTGTGATATGAACTTGTATTATGAACTTGGTGTTATGAACTTGTATGATTAAGTCCCCGGAGAACCGATACAACCTATTAACTCATATTGGAGCCGATGGTCTTATGGATAGCGCTATTTGGGGTCGACAGCCCCCACTCGCCCGGAACCGCAAGTGCATATTTCCATGAACTGACATCATGGGAACCATGGACATCAAGGAATGGGGCAGGAACGGTCGTTAGGCTTGGTTGTGAACGGAGTGCTTTGGCATTGAACACTCATATGGAGTTGGAACTTTTGAACAAACCTATATTTTCTCACTGAAATGATGTACTTTTATAAACCTGTGAAACTCACCAACTATTTTATAGTTGACCTTCATTTTTGCATGCTTTTCAGGGAATGGTCAGTGATCTAAATTAGACATCAACAAGAATTTGCACTTGATGTTTATTTTGTTATGTATTAGACTTTGTAGTAGGGAATTAAAATGTAATTTTTATTCAAATATGATGTAAACTTAAAATGCTGAATGATTATGGTTGGTACTCCTATTTACCTTGTGTTATGAGACCTTAGCTTGTCACCCTTCGTGTTTCCGCTTTAACGGGGTGTGACATAATGACCTAGTTACCCACAAAAAAAAAATGAGGTGGCTAGCAAAAGTCAACCCTTCTTCTTGGGCTTGGCTTGGGCCGAGAATGGAGAGGGAAAAGAGAATGTTTGGCCTCAAATGCTTAAGCCTGATTTCATGGTTATGTTGAGTGATTTTTGGTCCAAATAAATATAAATGTGATTTTTATGACCTATTAGGTCTAAATTAGGTTAGTTATGGCCCAATAAGGTTCATTTAAATATTTTGTTTCATTCTAGGCCCAATATGGCTCAAAATATTAAAATAAATGGAAGTGGGTCCAATTAGAGCCCATTCAAGAGTTCTAAGCCCAAGATAGTCCAATTGGAAGCTTATGGGTCCATTAGGCCCAATAAGGAAATCC
This sequence comes from Lactuca serriola, assembly GCF_051521515.1. Taxonomy (NCBI): domain Eukaryota; kingdom Viridiplantae; phylum Streptophyta; class Magnoliopsida; order Asterales; family Asteraceae; genus Lactuca; species Lactuca serriola. The sequence continues at coordinate 232,746,817 of NC_136411.1, forward strand.
TAGTCCAAAATGGACTCAAACAAGGATTTCTAGGGTTTCACCAGTTGTTTGTTGGCTATTTGCAATGCATGTATGAAGTGTATGATTGAAATTTTGTTGTTATTGAATAAGCATCTTACATGCTTTCACATTGTTGGTTCACATTTGTTATCATTGTTCAATGTTTACAAGGCTTCAAATTCCTAGTTGTGACATCATCCCCCCGTTAGAGGGAGTTTCGTCCCGAAATTCTTTTGAAAGCCCGATTTGAGAATGTTAGAATAGATGAGGGTACTTTTGCTTCATTTGATCTTCCTGTTCCCACGTGAATTCTAGTCCACGCTTTGCGTTCCACCATACCTTCACAATCAGGATGCGACTTTGCTTGGTACGCATCACCTCCCTGTCCATGATTTCGATTGGTTCTTCAATGAACATGAGATCCTAGTTGATTTCAATGTCATTAAGGGGAATGACGAGAGTTTCATCGGATAAACACTTCTTTAGGTTTGAAACATGGAACACGGGGTGTACATTGTTGAGCTTAGCGGGTAGCTGCAGTCTGTACGCTACTGGACCAATTCGGGAAAGGATCTCGAAAGGTCCAATGTATCGTGGATTCAATTTTCCCCATTTTCCAAAACGAATGCCCCCTTCCAAGGGAGAAACTTTCAACAACACTAGATCCCCGACTTGAAACTTTAAGGGCTTTCGCCGTTTAGCAGCGTAGCTCTTTTGTCGGTCACGCGATGCTTGTAGTCGATCTCTGATTTGAACTATCTTTTCCGAGGTTTCACGTATGATCTCCGGTCCTGTTATCGTCTTGTCTGATGCTAGTTCCCTCGCTAGCTGCGTGTCACCCACCTCAGCCCAACACAACGGTGATCTACACTTACATCCATATAGCGCCTCGAAAGGAGCAACTTTGATGCTCGAATGGTAACTGTTGTTGTATGAGAATTCAACTAAGGGTAAGTGGGTATCCCAGGACTTCCCAAAGTCTATCACACATGCGCGAAGCATGTCTTCGAGCGTCTGAATGGTTCATTCGCTTTGGCCATCCGTTTGTGGGTGATAAGCAGTGCCCATGTCGAGATGTGTTCCTAGTGCTTTCTAAAGTGATTGCAAAAAAAAAACGCTAAGTGAACCTACTATCTCTATCTGAGATGATAGACACTGGCACTCCGTGAAGTCTCACGATTTCTCGAATGTATATTCTTGTCAGTCTCTCCATCTTGTAGGATTCTTTTATTGGCAGGAAATGAGCGGATTTCGCCAGTCGGTCGACTATTACCCATATAGTGTCCAATCCATCTGACGACTTGGGTAGCTTGGTCACAAAATCCATTGAAATCCCATCCCATTTCCACTCGGGAATTACTGGTTGCTGTAATAACCCCAAGGGCTTTTGGTATTCCACCTTTACTTTGGCGCAAGTAAGGCATTTGCTAACATAGGTGGCAATTTCTTCCTTCATGTTAGGCCACCAATAATGTTGTTTAATATCCAAGTACATTTTGTCCGAACCCGGATGGATGGAGTATCGCGTCTCGTGAGCTTCATTCATGACTACCTCCCTAAATCCTCCAAGTTTAGGGACCCAAATACGGTTCATGAAATAATATACTCCGCCCTCTTTCACCTCGAGATTCTTCTCCATTTCGCGTTACGCTTTGCTCGTTCTGTTTTCTGCCTTCATAGCATCTGACTATGTTGCCCTGATCTGAGTGGTTAGGTGAGATTGGATGGTTATTGAGAGAGTTTCCACATGATGATTAGAGTACTCTTTCCGGCTCAAGGCATCAGCTGCCACATTAGCCTTGCCTGGGTGGTACTTGATTTCACACTCATAATCGTTTAAAAGTTCAACCCATCTTCGTTGCCTCATATTCAGCTCTTTTTGATTCAAGATGTGCTGGAGACTCTTGTGGTCCGTGAAGATGGTGCACTTCGTACCATAAAGGTAATTCCTCCAAATCTTCAGGGTGAAGACCACTGCTCCCAATTCCAGATCGTGTGTTGTATAATTCACTCCGTGTGTCTTTAGTTGCCGGGATGCGTAAGCTATCACTTTTCCACACTACATGAGAATGCAACCTAAAGCCTGATTTGACGCGTCACAGTAGACTATGAAATCTTCCGTTCCCTCTGGTAGTGATAGTACCGGGGCACTGCAGAGTGCTTGCTTCAAAGTTCGGAATGCAACTTCTTGTTCGTTCATCCATTTGAATGGTACACCCTTTTGTGTAAGTGAGGTAAGTGCCTTGGCGATCTTAGAGAAGTTTTGAATGAACCTCCTGTAGTAACCTATTAGGACTAAGAATTGGCAAATTTTTGTGGTTGTTGTCGGGACTGCCCATCCTTCGATGGCTTTGACCTTAGAAGGATCCACCTGTATTCCTTCCTGACTAACAACATGGCCCAAAAAGTTCACGCTACGGAGCCAGAACTCACACTTGGAGAGTTTTGCGTATAGCTTCTCAGTTGGCAGAGTTTCCAGGATTTGTCGGAGATGTTGGCCATGCTCTTCTTCGCTTCGGGAATAGACTAGAATGTCGTCAATGAAAACAATAACAAAGTTGTCGAGGAATGGTCGGCAGATTCGATTCATTAGGTCCATGAATGCAGCAGGGGCATTCGTTAGACCGAAGGGCATTACGACAAATTCATAATGTCTGTAACGAGTTCGGAAAGCGGTTTTGGGAATATCCTCTTCCCGGACCTTGAGTTGATGGTACCTGGATCATAGTTTTATCTTAGAGAAGTAACTAGCTCTTGGAGCTGGTCAAATAGATCGTCGATTCATGGGAGTGGATAGCGATTTTTAACAGTGAGCTTATTCAGCTCTCTGTAATCAATGCACATCCTAAAAGATCCGTCTTTCTTCTTGACAAAGAGGACTAGAGCTCCCCATGGCGAGAAGTTGGGTCGGATGAATCCCTTGTCGAGGAGTTCACTGAGTTGGCTGGACAATTCCTACATCTCAGCAGGAGCCAATCGGTAAGGCAATTTAGCAATGGGAGTAGCTCCTGGAACAAGATCAATTGGGAATTCAACTTGTCTTTCTGGGGGTACTCCAGGAAGATCTTCAAGAAATACGTCTGGGAATTTACGTGCTACAAGAATGTCTTGAACGTTAACCTCTTCCTTGGTTTTATCTACTATGTGCGCCAGGAACGTCAAGTCGTTCTTTCGCAGATGCTTCTGTGCCTGGACGCACGAGATCAGACGAAGGTTCGTGCTAGGTTTGTCTCCATGAATAACTAGGGTTTCATGATTTGGAAGGTGAAGGCAAACGACCTTCTCGTGACACATAATTTCAGCATGGTGGGGGCTTAACCAGTCCATGCCAAGAATCACATCGAAACTCCTAATGGAAACAGGCATTAAGTTTATTTGAAAGACGTGTTGATTTAAGGCTAGGGTATATCCGATATAGATTTCCCCATTGAATTCTGTTTTCCCATTGTTCATTTCCACCGTAAAGATTTCTTTGAGCTTCTAGGGTTGTTGTTTTAACAAATGTTTAAACTTATTGCTCACAAAACTTCGTTTTGCTTCAGTATCAAATAGGAAGTATGCATAAGTGTGGTTTAGGAGGAACGTACCGGTAATGACAGCGGGATCCTGAACCGCTTCTCCCTGACCCATGGTTAGCACCCTTCATGTTCCTCCATTTCCAGGATTGTTGTTGTTGGGGCAATTTCGACGGAAATGCCCAGTCCGTCCACATCCGTAGCAGGTGTGAGTTGGTCCTGAATTATTGCCACCATTGTCGATGTTGTTGTTGTTGTTGTTACGATTATTGTTGGTGTTGCTTACTTATTGTTGGTTCTAAGGAGGGTAGGTCCTGCAATACTTTGCCATGTGCCCCTTCTAATTGCAACTGGTGCACTGCATCTCTCTGCATTCTCCATTGTGATGGAGATCGCACTTGTTGCACTTAGGAAGATTACCAGAATAAGGTCTAGGAGCACTTGGAGCAGCTGAGGCTGGAGCATGTGGTGTGGATGGAACTTGAGTGGTCGCAGCATTAACTGCCACTTTTTGCTGCTTCTTGGATGATTCAGAGCCTTGACGTCCCTTCCTCTTGTTGTTCTTCCCCTTTTTGTTATCATTTTCCTTGTTACTTCCAGCCTCCACTGGCTTCTCACCCTTCTTGTTGTTGTGGTCATACAGCTTCTTGGCTAATCTCTTGGAACTGTCGAATGTTTCGGGATTTGCGGCTATCACATTCCCTTGGATCGGGAAGGTAAGTCCCCAGATGAATCGTTCGATCTTCTTACCTTCTGAGGTAATCATGCCAGGGCACAACAGAGACAGTTCGCTAAACCTTGATATGTATGCATCTATATCCGCGTTTCGGACGGTGATATTCCACTGTTCTTGTTCCATTTTCTGAATTTCGCCTCGAGGGCGATACTCGGCCATCAACATTTCTTTCATCTCTATCCATGGCAAGGAATTGGCTACGGGGAGTGTCATGGCTTCCACGTGTCTGTTCAACCAAGTGAGCGCTTGGTCAGCGAAAGTGCTTGCGGAAAACTTCACCTTCATCTCCTCAGGGCAATCACATATCTCGAACACCGATTCCACCTTCTCGATCCATTGTTTCAGGGTGATCATTCCTCCAGTGCCGTTAAAGGTCCGTGGTTTGGCGTTGGTGAAGTCTTTGTAGGAACATGTTTTGGTAGGTCCTTGATTCATCCCGTTGTTTGAACTTCCAGCCCCTTGTCCGTTGACTCCTCCATTGTTCCCTTGCTGAATTTGTGACATTGATGCGGTGACCGCAGCAGATACAGCTGCTTGGAATGCAACCGAGTCGACTTCGGGTGGGGTTGGCCGAGGGTTTCTGCGGGTGGGTCGTTGAGGCATCTTTCTGTTATGGAACGGAAATATGTTGAGTGTCTGTGGTTTTTGTGAGGTTGTGATCCTATAAACTAGGTGTCGGGCACAAACTTATGTAATTCCACAATTTAGTATACAATCATAGATATGTAACACATAGCAGATTATAACGTCACAGTAAAACATATAAAATCTTTCATTACTAATACCCGCACTTTGATACATGAAAATTTTGCCCGAAAGAGCATACATAAGCGGTACAAGTCCGACAGCATAACAACTCTATGAGTAGCGTAATCACTTAAACATAGAGTTGATGGTACATAGCATAGATCCTAGTAACATGGTACTAAAGACTGATACGGCTAGCCCTAATCGCGGTGGGATGTGCCAGGGGGTGGTGTTGAGGAAGTGGATGCTCCCTGAAGACAAGCCACCTGTCGTTCTACATCCTGGAGTCGGGACTCCCACCTTACCTGCCTCATGTGGAACTCTTGAAGGACGTCTCGCGTCTCTTGCTCCGCACGCTCAACCCTAGTCCACATCTGGTGTACCTGAGCGGTGGTACTCTGAGCTAGGTCGCCAATGTTCCTTAATCGTCTCACCATGACTGGAAGGGCACGGTCGGCTGGTCCTCCGTCCCTCAGGTCAAAGAACTCGCATGATATGTCGAACGGGGGTCGCTGTCCCTGCTGTCTGCTCCACCTCCAAAGATCAATACCCCAGGGGGGTGTAGGACTAGTGGGGCCCACCAGGTAAGCAGGCACTCTAATCGGATAAGGGGGGTTGATGACTTCGGACTCTGCATCCGAATCACCCTCTTCGTTATCGCTAGGTTCCCCTTCGAGATTTCCTTCACCTTCCTCCTCTTCTTGGTCCACCACTGGCTCGGCAGGTCCGCCTTCGGCTTCCGCCTTAGGTTCCCCTTCGGATTCCTCCTCGGGGTCTTCCTCGGGTTCCTCCTCGGACTCTTCCAACCATCCATTATTCCCCTGGTTAGGGAAATAAGGATCTCCGGGGTGATGGAAACCATCCATGCTGTCTGCGAGAGTGTGTAAACAGGCTAACATTATTCCTAAGACACTACAATTATTGTATAAATTGAACGGGTGTTCTCTTCTTGGTGATAAGGGGTATGTTTTTAGGTTCCCTAGTCATCACGATTTCCTCGGGACATGTGATAGTTGTACCTTGGAGGAAATGTAGTTGATCAGGCTACATCCACTCCATAATACGACTAAGAATAGTCCTGGCTTAACCGAGATGCTAGCATTATCTTGTTTGGTTCGGTATTATGTTCTTTTTCCTAATACAAGCAAGGATGTTTTTATTGTTATGTTTTACTTGTTTTGTTCACAGTTGTTTTAGTCCCTCTTTTGGTTTATAGTTGCATATCAATGGGTGGTTATATATGCTAGTTCACTATAAACAAAGCTCTAATACCAACCTATCACACCCCCGAACCAGACGGCAGAAACGTCTGAGGACTCTTGTGACTTAAATTGAATACCATCGCAATCAATATACATGAATCATAACATAATTCAACACCATGCATTGAAAATATTACAACTGATATTGTTTACATTCAGTACATTGTTTTAGACATTACAAATCCATAACATAAACTGTTTGATAGATAATCTAAGCAAAACACCATGACATGACTTGGTGCTTATTCTTCGGCTTACCTGTTACCTAAGAATACAAGTTATTTTGAAAAACGTCCACATATGTGCCACTAGGGCCCAATAGCACGTTAGAGCTATTGAAAGTCCTTTTACATGGAATTGGGTCATAGAAGGCCCATTAACACGTAAGCGTATTCCCTTCGGGCCCAAAGATCATGTTATTGGGCTAGCATGGCCCAACAAGCATAATCTGAAACTTCCAAGCCCAAATTTTGTAAGTTAATTCATCATAATTATCGCGTGTTTATTGAAATGCTTTGGATTTTTATGATTTTGTTTTGTTATTGATTCGAGTCCGAATCAATTCGTTTTGTAACGATGTTTGTTGTTGAGAATGTATTTGTTTTTATGCTTCGTCGGTAATCGTGGATCTTCTATTTTGTATTAATGACTTAATTTGTTTAAAAATGGAGTTTGATCATTTTCATTACCCTCCTTATATAAAAAGTAACACTTTTGGTCCTTTTAAATAAAAGAGTTTGATTTTTAGTCCTTAAAATGCTTTTCTTGACACTTTTGTATAATTTATTTGAAGAAAACACGATTTTTAACCCAAAGTTTACTTAGTTGATAGATTCAGCCCCTCTAGAATAGTGATACTCGGTTAAGGACTCATTTTTTTCACAACTTTTACAGTTTTAGCCCAAAATCTAAAAAGTTTGCATTTTTAGTCCTTTTTGATAATGAAAAGCATTTTTGACCCCTATAAACATTTTGTTATGCTAAATACCCCCTGTTTTACAGAAAGTTACATTTCCAGCCCCTCAACTTGTAAAATTTCGCATTTGGAGGCTTATTGGGCCAAGAAGCCCATAATTTGCCCATTAGGTTGAAAATTTACATTTTAAGCCCTTAGAAGTTTCTAAAAATCAGAAAAATATTTAGGGAAACTGTTTTGGCCCCTTTTAACCTTCAAGAAACCATGAATTGTTGATTTTTACCCCAAGTTTGTATTTTTGACAATTTATTCCCAAAAATGGGCTTTATATTCAAGTATGTTCATTCTAACCTTATAAACTATTTTTCTTGACTTGATTAGTGAAAAATAGCTTAAGTTATGTTTATTTCCTTTCTCATGTCTTAGATGTCGGTTTTACAAACTTTTTGATAACATATTCATCACAAAACACATGATATCACACACATACATGCATCAAATCACACATAGCATACATATACACATAGATCTACACATTTTCTTGTATACTCCCCCATAAAACTCATGAAAAACGAAAAAAGGGGGTATGAAACTCACCTTGAGTTGTGGTTTGGATTTTGAAGAAGATTTGGAGAAGTTTGGTGCTATTTTCAGCCCTATCAAGTTCGTTGGATGGATCTCTAACTTAGTGGGTTCTAAGATGCAAGATCATGAACTTGAATGGATTAAGAGATGATTTTTGATGAAAGGAAGTGAGTTAGATCATAGATTTAAGCACCAACTTACCTAGAATGATGATTTACTTGATGAAAATCCTTAGACTTCAAGCCAAATTTTCGAGATTTTAGATGAAGAAGTGTGGATGATTCTTGAGTGATTTAGAGAGAGTTTTGTGAGGTGTGTGTGTGTTTATTCTCTTGCTCTCGGCCGAAGGAAAAAGAGAGAGGGTTGAGAGTGCATGGAAACATGAGTAAGGGCTTGGATGTATGATGAATAATGGCCTAGTTACCCACAAAATAAAAATGAGGTGGCTAGCAAAAGTCAATCCTTCTTCTTAGGTTTGGCTTGGGCCGATAATGGAGAGGGAAAAGAGAATGTTTGGGCCTCAAATGCTTAAGCCCAATTTCATGGTTATGTTGAGTGATTTTTGGTCCAAATAAATATAAATGTGATTTTTATGACCTATTAGGGCTAAATTAGGTTAGTTATGGCCCAATAAGGTTCATTTAAATATTTTGTTTCATTCTAGGCCCAATATGGCCCAAAATATTAAAATAAATGAAAGTGGGTCCAATTAGAGCCCATTCAAGAGTTCTAAGCGCAAGATAGTCCAATTGGAAGCTTATTGTTCCATTGGGCCCAATAAGGAAATCCTAGTCCAAAATGGACTCAAACAAGGATTTCTAGGGTTTCACTAATTGTTTGTTGGCTATTTGCAATGCATGTATGAAGTGTTTGATTGAAATTTTGTTGTTTGAATAAGCATCTTACATGCTTTCACATTGTTGGTTCACATTTGTTATCATTGTTCAATGTTTACAAGGCTTCAAATTCCTAGTTGTGACAGACCTCCAGTAGAACGCGGTCACCAACCTGAACTTCCAAGGGTTTTCGTCCTTTGTCGGACAACTCTTTTGTCTATCTTGTGAGGCTTTCAGTCGCTCTCGAATTTGAACTATCTTTTCAGTCATTTCCCTTATGATTTTTTGACAAGTGTGAGTACTATCAGGGACTAGACCTTTCGCTAACTGCGAGTCGCCCACCTCCGTCCCACACAGAGGTGATCTGTACTTGCGGCCGTAAAGGGCTTCGAATGGAGTAGTCTTGATGCTAGTGTGATAATTGTTGCTATACGAGAACTCTACCAATGGCAAGTGGATGTCCCATGCTTTACCGAAGTCGATTACACATGCTCGCAACATGTCTTCTAGGGTTTAGATCGTCCTCTCACTCTATCCGTCAGTCTGTGTGTGACAACCCGAAATTTCCATCCTGAACAAACCCTACCAAGCCAATAGAAGTAGATCAGTTACAGTGAAAACTCAGACTTCGAGTATAAGTTTGGCAGTTTGCAGGATTTTACACTTAAGGAGATATTAGGAGAGTGGATGCACTAGCGTTTTGTGCAATACTGTTATTCCAATACTCTGGGACATTAGAATTCGTTTCAGGAATAAAAATATTTTCTGCCAAAAATATCTCAGGACTGTAAATAGAATTCTGAACCAAATTGGTTCATTAGTTGAATTCCATTTAGAGAAAAGTCAAAATTCTCTCTCACGGATCTTCGGGTTTTTATCCCAAATTATGAGTACTTCGATCTAGCTATGTTATATAGCTTAGATTGTGTTTAGAAACATCAATATCATAATAAAACAACAAGATTCAGGAGTTTACCGCCCAAGAACGTTCTTGGAGAGTAAACTCCATTTTAAGGTCCTAAGGTGTCCTAGATTCCCACTCCATTTTAAGGTCCTAAGGTGTCCTAGAGTCCCTCACAGCTTTAGAACTCGAACTAGAACCCACCAATGCATGTTTAGGACACCAAAAGCAATTAGAATCAATGATTGAAGCGAGTTCACGGCCAAGGAGCTTCTTGGGCCGTGAAATCCATGTTTAAGTGCCAAAATGCTTTGAAACACTTCCTAAGGCTTAGGCTTGAATTAGGACAAGTACCCTAAAGTGTTTAAAGCCTAGAAAACATAAGGAATCACAAGTATTAAGGAGTTTATGGCCAAGACAAGTTCTTGTGCCGTAAACCCCTATAAAGGGGTCAAATGACACCCTAACTCCTTCCTTATGCCTAGAACCCAACATAGATCATAACCATGAAACGTTACAGACTTGAAAACACCATAAACACCCTCCCAAGGGAGTTTACGGCCGTAAACTCCAAGGGAATATGGTCCCAGGGCCGTAAAGTCCTTAAAGGAGTTAATAGGAAGCCCAAACACTTAATTTAGCCATGAAACAATTCACCACTAGAGTTGTAGTAATTATAAGCTTCATTTAGTGACCCTAAGGAGAGTTTACGGCCAGGGGTTTACTCCCCTGGGCCGTAAACTCCAAAGCATATGGTCATTAGACCTTAAACTCCCATTAGAGGCTTCGCACCCCTTTGTTGCAATCCATGAGCCTCCTAGCACATGACCAAAAGTGTTTTCCCTGCGTTAAAATGTTTATACTTATATAATTAGTGTTTTAATCACTAATTATTTATATACATATGTCTTCATATGTAATTAGGATCATTGTGTATGTCTAAAGTCTTCACTTGACACCTAGCACTTGCCCGATCCTTCCTTACGATAACAGTCCGTTCAAGTCCAGTCACTTACTGCAAGTGAGTTCATACCCCTTAATCAATGTTTTAAACTATTTTTAAATGTTTTATGGGGGTGGGATACAAGTAGAACTATGCTAATTATTATATCAATCACATGTGATTAATAAGCAGCATTCAAATGTTTGGCTACTTATTAGCCGTTTTACCAAACAGTTTCCTTCAAATGTTTTTCATAAACAATTTAAATGTTTTTAAAACTCCTTATTACACGGTACATTTTACTCTGTATATTACATTTCAAACTTATTTACAATTGTGTTTCAAACAAACGTTTCTATATACTAAACTGTTTTATCAAACCCATGCCTTCAAACTGTTTTATAGATTGACTTCAAGTCGATCTTTTATTAAGATAATAATTATGTTCAAATGTTTTACAACACTCATTTATGCTTTTATATTATAAATTGCATGCCTCTATATCTGTGGTTATATAAGAAATGTTTAAAAGACTTAGGAAGGCTATCCACCCTATTTCCTTTTTCTGGATTTGGATGTGGTCTGGTGGGATATCGGGTACTCGTCCGAAGGTTGTTAAAATATTAATTATATATCATGTGTACATATATAGTCATAAAAGGCCCTTCCAGTTCATCCCATGCCCTTGGATAGCAAGGGTATACATCCATGTCCATACGTACCAGTTAGATTACTAGTAAACTACCATATGGGTAGTTTAGGAAGATACTAGAACTATTACTAGAACGCGATATCATATTGTGAGTCAGTTCATTCATGAGTCAATACTTATTACTAGAAGAACATATACAACGATACTAGAACGATTACATTACTATACTTGCTAGGTAGAGAGCACGTACATTACAGTTAGAACAGTTCATCACATTACACTTACATTAATACATTAATAAAATTGTGATCCACTGTATCGGAGCATGCCTTAAATGTCATGGCCCGAGTTGTAGCCAGAATTCTCTTGGAGGGATAGCGTTAGTTTGCGTATAGATCTATACTGGATTGACTGTCCTACACCTTGCTGCTAAGTCTTGGTAGAAGACACGCTTGGGAAATGATAGTTACACTTGGGAAAATTACACGCTTTTACAAGAAACGAACATTTAGAACAGTTAAGTCTTGGTAGAAGACACGCTTTTTATAAAAGTAGGAATCATAGGGATTTCTAGGGTTTTTCAAACATTTACAATTGTTTTACAAACATTTCAAATTACAGTTCATATACATTTTCAATACTTACAATTCATATACATTTTCCATACTTACCGTTCATAAACTTACAAATTCTTACATAAAAATTAAGACACTAAAATACTTATGATCTCACCAGCTTCAAAGCTGATACTCGCTTTCAAAATTACTTGTATCCTCAGGTCATCATAGACAGGTACCGATGCAAGGAGAAAGGACGATGGAGCTTGTTCAAGACTCATCTTTCATTTTGATTTATGCTTTAGTGTTTAACAAAATTTGATAGAACACATTTGTATAATAATTATATTATTAATGCAATGGATGATGTTGTTGCTTGTTTACTACTTTACATTGTTGTGATATTGTACATGACGTCCTCTGTCACAACTAGAAATTTTGTGTCCTGTAATCACTATACTCAAGTAAGATGTAGAATCAAAAACTTAAGAGCATGTATGATGCTTACTCTATAACAACAAAATTTCAATCCAATACACCATACAAGTACTACAAATAATCAACAAGCAATTGGAAACCCTAGAAGTTCTTGTTTAGGTCCATTTTGGACTACGACATCCTTATTGGACTCAATGGACCAATAAGCTTCCAATCTGAATATCATAGGCTTTGAACCTTTAAATGGGCTCTAATTGGACCCACATCTAATTATTTCAACATTATGGGCCATATTGGGCCTAGGATGAAATAAATTAAATATTGAACCATAATTAACCTAAACTAGCCCAACAAAGTGTAAAAATCATATTATATTTTTTTTGGGCCAAAAATCATCCAATCTAACTATAATATGGGCTTAGGGGCATTAAAGCCCAATACCCTCCTTTTTCTTCCAAAATCTCGGCCCAAAGCCCAAATCCAAGAAGTAAGGAGTTGACTATTGGAGTGTCACCTCACTTATACCCCACATATCTCCATGTATGGACCAACATGCATCTAGGATTGTCAACTCACCTCTCTCTCTTCTCTTCTTCTTGATCTCGGCTGAAAGCACCCACACACACACACTTTCATCACTTTTTACTTATCAAACACTCTCAGGAACACCTTCACCTCTCTTCACTAAATTTTCGAGATTTAAGGGCATTTCAAGGAGATTTTTCACAAGAATCACCATCCAAGGTAAGTTTATACTTAAATCTATGATCTAGGTTCCTTGATCTATCAAACATCTCTTCTTAACTCATAAGAAATAATGATATTGCATCCTAGAATCACCTCAAGGTCCAGATCTTCATCAAAGTGTGCTAGGGCCGAAAATCACCTCATTATCTTCCATCTTTTCTCCAAAACCGAAACCACACCCAAAGGTGAGCTTCATACCCCCTATTTTTCGGTTTTTATAAGTTTTGTGGGGGGGGGGGGAATACAAGCAAATGTGAAGATCTATGAGTATATATATGCTTTATATGATTTCTATGCTTATTTACATGTTTATATGTGATTATGGTGTTGAAACTAGTCAAAAGACCTTAAAAATCGAGATTTTCATTACGATGTATGAAACAAGTGTTAAACATATTATTACACACAAATCATTTCTAGAAAAATAACCAAGTTGGTTAATATGAACTCATTGGGCTAAAAATCCCATTTTTGGACTCAAAATGTTAAAAATATGAAGTCAAAGGGCCCAAAATGACAAAATATAAATTCTGATGGATGAAATGAGTCAAAACAGTTTCAATAAGGTATTTTTCTGGTAATATTCTCTTTAGAGGATTAAATATGAAATTTTTAAGCATAATGGGCCAAAAAAGAATTTTTTGGCCCAAAAAAGCCCAATATGCGAGATTTTCAATTTAGAGGGGCTGAAACTGTGACTTTCTGTAAAACAGGGGACCACTAGTGGTCCAAGTCCATTTCAAGGGTTAAAAATGCTTTTCATATTTAAAGGGGACCAAAAATGCAAAAATTTTCTATTTTGGGCCAAAAGTGTAAAAACTGCGAACATGAGGGTTTCAGCCGAGAAAATTTTCATTTAATGGACTAAAACTGTTTTTCCAATAACTTTGGGCTGAAAAATAACTTTTCTACAAGTTTGGATACTAAAGTGTCAAGAAAAATGGTTTGAGGACTAAAATAGAAATTTATTTTATACAAAGGGTTAAATGTGTAAATTATCTAAAAGAAAGGGGCTGCAATAATGAAACATCCTAATGTTTTAAATAATAAATCCATCTTGATGAAATACTAGCACCTCGACTATCGGCAAATTATAATACACCTTCAACACCAAAAATCGTTATCAAACGAATTGATTCGGTCTCGAATCAATAGTGAATCAAAAATTACTGACACGACGAAACTTCAATACACACGCGGAAATTTCGGGAAGTCAATACACACGTGAGAATACACCAGACGTCGATACACCGTCTTTGGGCCCAAAAGTTTCAAATCGTGGTTGTTGGGCCTAGCTAGCCCAATGGCATGATCTTTAGGCCCGAAGGATACTCGCTTACATTTAAATGGGTCTTATATGACCTAATTTCGTGTAAAAGGACTTTTACAGGCTTTGTGTTGTTGGACCCCAAGGGCCTTCTGGTGCTGCTAGTAAAGTCGAGAATTCGCCAAATGCGAGTCGGGCTAAGGGCCCTTCGCATTCACGATAGCCTTGAACGACTTATGGAAAATATCGGGACTTCGCACCCTCTTTTCCTCCTCGGTTGTGGGGCTACACGAAGTCCGGGTGATTGGATTAAGTGAATAGTGTGAGCAACGCCTAAGGGATCGTTTGCATGGTTGTAAACTAGTCATTTTCATTAATGTGTGTTTATAACAATTCACAACCTATAATTAATCCAACGTCACCGGGACTCAACGAATACACCCGCCGTAACGAAAATAACAAGATACAATTCATTTGATGCAAAATATTTGGAAAACATCGGGTTTTCCTAGGGTTTTCAATTAATACACCTACGAGTACATACCGAGTTTTACAAATTGTACTTTTACATTTATAGAAACAAACAAGCATACTTACGAATCTTCACACTTTTTATAGTAAGTTCTTTTCAGAAAATATCGGATTTTCTGGTGATTTTCAAAACAATACAAACCACTATATTTCAAACAATACTTATGAACTCACCAACATTTCATATGTTGACGTTTTTTTTAAAATACTTGTATTCTCAGGTAACAGGTAAATCGAAAAGGAAAAAGAAATGTACTCAGTAACGTTTTGCTGTTGTTTTAATTAGTACCGAACAATTTACTTTTGGGCATGTAATATTATGGATCAATGTATGAATGTAAACGCTACCAGTTGTGATATTCTAATGCTTGGTATTGTATGATGTTATGTTTCATGTATATTCATTGTGATGGTATTCAATTGAGTCACAATAGCCCTCGGACGTTTCCGCCGTCTGGTTCGGGGGTGTGACAGGGGGGTGTGACAGGTTGGTAACAGAGCTCTGTTTATAGTGAACTAGCATATCGAACCATACATTGATATGAAACTATGAACCAAAAGAGGGACTAGCCTAACTCTGAACAAAACAAGTAAAATACAACAATAAAACACCTTTGCTTGCAATAGGAAGAAGGAACATAACGCCGAACCAAACAAAATAATGCTAGTATCTCGGTGAATTCAGGACTGTTCTTAGTGTTACCAAGGAGTGGATGTAGCCTGATCAACTACATTCTCTCCAAAGTATAACTAACACACGTTCCGATGAGATCGTGATAGCTAGGGAACCTAAAACTATACCCCTATATCACCAAAAGGAGAGCGCTTGCTTAGTCAGTACAATAGTTGTAGCATCCTAGGAATAATGTTAGCATATTTACATACTCGCGCAGATAGCATGGCTGGTTTTCATCACCCTGGAAACCCTTATTTCCCTAATCGGGGGAATAACGGGTGGTTAGAGGAAGAGCCTAAGGAAGACCCCGAAGAGGAATCTGACGGGGAACTGGAGGCTGGAGACGAAGGCGAGCCTGCCGAACCCGAAGAAGACGAAGAGAACTTCGAAGAGGAAACCGATGACAGTGAAGGGGGTGATTCGGACGCAGAGTCCGAAGTCATCAACCCCCTTACCCGATCAGGGTGCCTGCTAAGCGTGTGGGCGCCACTGGTCCTACCCCTCCCTGGGGTATTAATCTTTGGAGATGGAGCAGACAGCAGGGACAGTGACCCCCGTTTGGCATGTCACGCGAGTTCTTGACCTGAGGGACGAAGGACCGACCGCCCGAGACCTACCGGTTATGGTGAGACGATTACGAAACACCGACGATCTTGCTCAGGGCACTGTTGATCAGGTACGCCAGCTGTGGACTAGGGTCGAGCGTGCGGAATAGGAGACACGTGACATCCTTCGGGAGTTTCACATGAGGCAGGTAAGGTGGGAGTCTCGACTTCAGGATGCAGATCAACTGGTGGCTCGTCATTAGGGAGCATCCACATCCTCGGCACCACCTCCGGACGCAGATCATCACGGTTAGGGATAGACTTATCTTACTAGGTCGTTAGGAACTATGCTATGTACCCCGACTGTATGTTTAAGTTACTCTACTACTCAAAGAGTCGTTATGTTGTCGAACTAGTGTCACTCATGTATGCTCTTACGAGCAAATTTTTCATATATCAAATGCGGATAATATTAGTAAACTTTTACGTGCTTTGTTATGATATTACAAATTGCTATGTGTTGAGAATCTATGATTGTATGTTAAATGGTAGGAGTGTTTAAGTTCGTACCTTGCACCTACTCAGTAGGGTCACAACCTCTCAGAAACCCCAAACACTCAACATCTTTCCGTTTCATGACAGAAAGATGCCTCACCGACCTTCTCGCGGAAACCCTGGACCAACCCCACCCGAAGTTGACTCCACTGCATTCCAGGTGGCCGTGTCTGATGCGGTCACCGCAGCTATGGCACAACTTCACTAAGGGAATAACGGAGGAGGCAACAGGCAAGGGGCCGGGAGTTCGAACAACGGGATGAATCAAGGACGCACCAAAACATGTACCTACAAGGACCTTACAAATGCCAAACCACGAACTTTTAACGGCACTGGAGGAGTGATCACTCTGAAGCAATGGATCGAGAAGGTGGAATCGGTATTCGAGATATGCGATTGTCCTGAGCAGATGAAAGTGAAGTTCGCGGGCTGCACTTTTGTCGATCAAGCGCTCACCTGGTGGAACGGACATGTGGAAGCCATGACACTCCCTGTAGCCAACTCCATGCCGTGGGCGGAGATGAAAGAAATGTTGATGGTTGAATACTGCCCACGAGGTGAGATTCAGAAAATGGAGCAAGAGTTGTGGAACCTCACTGTGCAGAATGCGAATATCGATGCCTACATATCGAGATTTAGTGAACTGTCTCTGTTGTGCCCGGGTATCATCACCTCGGAAGGAAAGAAGATTGAGCGATTCATCTGGGGACTAACATCACCAATCCAAGGAAATGTGATAGCTGCAAACCCCGAAACATTTGACAGTGCAAAATGTTTGGGAAAGAAGCTGTATGACCATAACAACAAGAAGGGTGAGAAGCTAGCGGAGGCTGAAGGAAAGAAGGAAGGTGATGGCAAGAAAGGGAAGAACAACAAGAGGAAGGGGCGTTAGGGCCCCGAGACCTCTAAAAAGCAGCAGACAGTGGCAGTTAATGCTGTCACCACACCGGTTCTAGCCACACCACATGCTCCAGCCTCAGCTGCTTCAAATGCTCCCAGACCTTATTCCGGTAATCTTCCCAAGTGCAACAAGTGCAGTTTCCATCACAATGGAGAATGCAAGGAGTTGCAGTGCACCAGTTGTAACCGAAGGGGACACACGGCGAAGTACCGCATGACCTACCCTCCCCAGAACCAACAACAGCGAAACAACAACAACAACAACAATCGCAACAACAACAACGTCACCACCGGCGGCAACAATGCATAGCCTAGCCACACCTGCTATGGGTGTGGGAGGACTGGGCATTTTCGCCGAGACTGCCCTAACTGTTGGATTAGTGTCTAAGTCTATAAGTCTTTTGGTATGTACTTGACCCGATGGTGCATGGTCCTTTTAGGTTGCCTTCACCAAAGCAACTTGATAGGATGAATTATGGAGAGTAAGGATTAAATATGATTTATTAATATATTATGGGAATAATATATTAAAGGAGAAATCATATTGTTTAATTAATATTAGTCAATAATTAATTAGTAATTAGTTTTGTGACTAAAAGAGATTAATTAAACTTAAGGGACTTGAATTGTAATTATAAGATAATTGCAATTTGGGCCATGGATTGTCTTAAATCAAGAGGTGGACGAATTCTTATGGGAAGCCCATAAGGAAATCGTCCAAGGGCTTGATTAAAGGAGTCTATGGGTTGCTTAGGGCTTAAGCAACCAAATTAGGGTTTCCTTGTTAGATAACCCTAATAGGATTACTATATATAAGACCCTTATGACTCAGAAACGTGGGGAACTTCTTTTCTAGGGTTAGAACACGTTTTGGGCAGCCTCCATCCTCTCTCTCCTCTTCATCCTCTTGCTTATGGTGTTTGTGAACCATTAGAGGAGTGACACTTGTGACTCTAAGCCTTCCAAAGTCAATTCAAGGAGGAATTGGGATTGTTATTGCTACATAACAATCAAGGTAACATTATAAACTTATTCTAATACCTAATATGATTACTTGTATGCTAGAATTAGGGTTTATAGTCTTGGATTCAAAGCATGTACAATAGAGAAACCTAGATCCAAGCATTAGGGTTTGTATGAGCACATAGGATGTCTTATGACCAAAACCCATCAGTGGTATCAGAGCCTAGCTTGGTTTCAATTGTATTGATGCATTTGATATAACTGGAAAATTCGATTTTTTGGATTCTGGAGGCTGGACTCGCCGAGTCCATGGCTGAACTCGCCGAGTCCGTGCAGACTCGACGAGTCCAAGGCTGACTCGACGAGTTAACTCGTCAGATAGGCGGATTTTCGGGATTTTTACCTATTATGACTTAGGATAATTGCCATAATTGTTTAAACTTAATAAAATTCGAATTTTGTTAATCCCTTATGATTATCCTTGTCAAAATAAAAGATTTTGGTCATCTAATTAGATAATTGTTACCTTATTTGATATATGTTAAGTTATGGAAATTATTAGATCATTATCTTGCAAGAATTTGAACTAGATCTAATTATATAACCACCAATTATAGTTAATTGCTTTATTTGAATTATGTGATCTAGAATATTCTTGACAAAGTTTGGAATAGTTTCAAATTAATCCCTTTAGGTTTTATATTTTAAATTTGAACCCAAAAGTTTTGTTGTTTTGAAATTTAAATAGTTAAAACCCTAATGTTTTGAAAAAGGTTTCAAAATTTGCCCTCAAGTTTTGGAATTTAAATTTTGATTAATTGTTTAATTTTGATGTATATTTAAATTCTAAACCCTAATGTGTTGAAATGTTTCAAAACTTGCCCTCAAGTTTTGGAATTTAAAAGTTGATTAAAAGTTTAATTAGGAATGTTAAATTCTAAAACTCTAGTATAGTTTTGAAAAAGTTCAAATCACACCCTTATGGTTTTATTAATTAATTAAGGTGTATAATTAAAAGAGATTTAATAAATCCATAAAAGTTTAGGTTTACAATTTAATTGAATTAAAAGTATAATTGTTAAATTAGACCACCTAATATTTTAAAAGTATAAAATACACCCTATACTATATATATAACATTAAAAGTCTAACATTATATACATGTATGAGTAAAAGTCAGTCTTACCGTTAGTAGGCCTCATTCACGAAGCTAGTCTATAAGGGGTGTTTAAGGAAATTGCCTATAAAATGGCGATTGAATGGGTATCCACTCTTACCCACCGCACTCTTGACTAGTGGAGGGTCATTATAATGAATTACTAAAGTAACTAAATGTTTTCATAAAATTCCCAATCTTAGTTACTTAGGAAAAAGTGAATTGATGCAATTCCATGAAATTACACTTTGTGCCCTTGCGAAGACGTTAGTGGAGCGTGTGTGGTTAACCGGCACACTAAATGGGTCTAAGCAAAGGTAGCAAAGGGTGACTCAATGTTTTTCATAGTTCGGTGGAGCGTGTGTGGTTTACCGGCACATCGAATAGGTGACTGTAACATGTGAGGGCACCATGTAGTTTGCATGGTTATTCACACCCGCTTTGTGATCCTCGGCATCCCAGTCACAAACAAGAGGGGAATATCGAGATATAAACATGCCATTGAAAGTTCAATGTATCTCAAAGGATCTAGGAGTTTTCATAGATTTAAAACTTAAATTTCTTTTTCGTTTTTCATGGTGGAAATTAGTGAATCGTCATTCACTTACCTTCAAATATTCTGCAACTAGATTACGACATCCCTTTTCTAGGTTGTAGCGTATTGTGTTGGGTCCAAGCCTTGGAATTTCATTTGGGTGATCTACCAAGGACTCAATGTATCAACTAACTTGAATTCATTTTTCTCCCGTTTTGTAGATGTCAAAGTTCGACAACTATGATCTTCTCAAATCCCGTGGAACAAGCATTCCACATGACGATGATATTCCACGATTCGATCGAGGAACAAGAGATCATGCTTCACTTCCTCCTCCTCCTCCAATTATTCTGCCTAACCCACAAGTTCAAAGGCTTGAAAAGTTCAAGATCACTCAAGCCCTTTTGGCAAGTAAACATAAAGAAGGAAAGTCCGTGTGTGCACACGTCCTAGGGATGAAGTCACACATTGATAAGTTAAGAATGTTGGAATCTGTTGTCTGTGAGGAAATGGCTGTTGATTGGGTTCTTCAGTCACTTCCCGACTCATATAGTGAGTTCGTAAGAGAGTACTATATGATGAACTATGACGTGAACCTTATAGATCTCACCTATATGCTTATTGCTGCTGAATCTGCAATGATTTGGCACAATAGAAAAGCAAAGTTGATTGGTGAATCTGCCTTCGAGACCTCTATGGATATAGACAATGGCAACGAAAGACATGCCATGATTGATCATAAGAGAAAGGCGATGTCTGAAGTAGTTGCATGCCCTGTTCCAAAAGAGTCGATTTGCTTTTATTGCCAAGAGAAGGGGCATTGGAGACGAAGCTGCCCCATTTACCTAAGAGATCTAAGAGATGGGAGAGTTGAAACGTATGGCTCTAATATAGGTAAAATCCATTTACTAACTCTTTTAAGCTTCTATTCTAGATTCTTAATACATAATGTAATAAGATTACAATTGATGTTTTGTAGGATCGAAGAAAAGAAAGGGAGCTTAAGGGAAGAAATGAGCAAAATCTAACTGTAAAGGAATGGATTTCGATCGCATTTCTCGAAGATTAGATTCTTGAGCTACTACTTAGAGTTAGAATTAGATTGCTAAGAAAGATGTATTAGCATAAGTTTTCAAATGAGTTGCATTGTAAGGACAAATTTTTTCCGCAATAAAATAAATTTTGATTTTAAATTTTATTTATTTATCCTTACAATGGCGTCTATGAAAAAAATTGATGTTAAAATGGTTCTATTATTAGCAATAATGGATTTGGTTCTTATTATGTTATTTATGAAAAGTCGAGAATTTACCAAATAGGGAGAGTTTCTCATCGCCCAAGTTTCAATTGGACAGAAATTTGGAATCATGCAACGTGGATGCACGATGAATGAGAAATTTCGTATTTGGAAATTAGACTAATTCATTGACAATGTGTCAAGTGAAGGACTAGGAGATCGAGTACACAAAGTTGTGTGATCAAAGTCCACCATAAGAGTAACGAGATATTCGTCATGATTTACTAAAGGTTTAGTAAATATGATTATACTTATAAGATTAAGTGTAATTCTGAATTGATTGAAAAGGTTTAAATCAATAGTAGAACGAATAACAAGAATCAAGTAGGCAGAAAGATAAAAGTTTCTCCATTCTAAGAAGAAGGGAGAGTACCTTTTATGCTTTATAATAGGTGTTAATTATCACACCCCGCTAAAGCGGAAACGCAAGGTATGACAGCGATAACAGTTTCATTGCAAAAGATAATGATACATCACCATAGCAGAATTTAAAAGTTTACAACCAATAGCTTCAAAAGAAACAAAATACAAGTTTTTCCAAAATAACACTGTTCAAAGATAACTTCATAAATAACTTCAACACGATGCAGCATGCTCTATGATGATGAATCTTTATATCCACTTACTAATTATTTCCTGAAAAAGCATGTAAAACGAGCGTCAACTTTGAAAATAGTTGGTGAGTTCACAAGTTTATAAAATCGAGCTTGAAATAAGGCTTTTCGTAAATACAAGTACATTGCTTTAATGATAAACAAAGTTGATTGCTATTAATGAATACAAGTTTATTGCTATAACGAGAACGAGTTTTGTATGTGTATGAGCAAACAATGAGTCTCAACCAAACCTATGACTGAAGCCATATCGAGATCTATGCTTATCGTTCCATAGATGAATATGGTATCATGCACTCCAGCGATTCGGGCGAGTGAGGAGTTGTCAATTCCTAATAGCGCTATCCATAATGACCATTGGCTCAAAGAGTTAATGGTTAGAGATAAGGGAAGGGCCTTAGTACGATAAGTTCTCATGTTCTGTGTTGCATAAACATACATAAAGATACATAGCAATACAATAGCAATCAAGTTTGATAATAAACAATTTAACTACATGATGCAAACAATAGTTTTTCTGGACATGCTTTTCCACCCCAAAACATAAAAACCAAAAATAGGGGAGTGCGTGAATACTCACAATATGCAAAATATAGTAATCAAGTTTATACGAGTCAATTAAATATAACGAACATAAGTAGTTTAGGACATGCTTTTCCACCCCAAAACATAAAAACCGAAAATAGGGGAGTACGTGAATACTTTGAAATATAACGAACATAAGTAGTTTAGGACATGCTTTTCCATGCATTAGTTTTGTGTAGGCACAAGCGGTACTTCGGGATGCACCAACGTCTTACTACCGGGATCCTACGACATCAAACACACGCACTAGTGAGTTTCCATGTCGATAACTAATGCTAATATACTAAACTCTACATATAGGGAAATGCCAATTTATGTTTTAGTATTGGATTTTATATCAATTAGTTACACTTTTTCTGAAGTAATGAAATTCTATATATCGGGCGATTAATTACAACCTTGGAATATAAACTTTCCAAATTTTTAAGTCTCTATAACAACATAAATTCACGAAAAATAGCATTCGAGGGTTAAAAATTCTCAAACTTTTTATTTAACTGTTATTACACAATACTAAGTTGGGAAAAATATAAAAATGGATTTCCAAGCTGTTTAATTATATTTTATGATTTTTGAGCATTTATTTCAATAAAAATTGAAATAAATAGAAAACAGTTTCCAAAATTACCCAAACTTTTTAATTAACTGTTAGTGTACATAAATAGGCTGGGAAAAATATAAAAGATATTTTTCAGTGGTTATTTGTATTTTTCCATGTTTTATTCCTTTAAATAGTCATTAATTAAAGAAATAATATTAAACAGTTAAAATAAATCACCATAAATTTTTGTAACATCATTTACAGTATAAATATCCTGGGAAAAATATCAAAAGTGGTTTTCATAATGCATAAACGGGTTTTGGGTATTTATGTGTATTTAAGTGCATTTTAATGCAATTAATTTTAGAAAATCAGAGAAAAATAGTTTACAGTAGAGAAAAATATTAAAAATATTTATGTAACCTCCTACTGTATAATATTATATGCTGGTAAATGTTCATGAATTTTGGATAATCAGAACTATTTCTCCCATTTTTAGACCATTATAATTACCAAAAATTGGAAAAAATAGTAAGACATGATGAAAAATCTTGAAATTATTTTCCGCAGTCACCCATCACAGGTAAGGTATGCGAAAATTGTTAGATAAAATTTTCATATCATCTAAGGTGGTTTTGTAATTTATCATGTCCTAAACAAAAGAAAATTATAAATCGTATTAAACAGTAACAAAAATTGCTGAAATTTGGTGAGGGGTCATTATTACCCGTAAGTATCATCCATGAATTTATTTAAGATTTATTGACCTCTGGAAGTATTTTATATGATTTATGCCCTTGGTTTTAGCAATAACTCTAATAAATCAAAGAAATAACAAAAGCTCTTGAAATTTCCCATATTATCTCATGCATGCAGGGGCTTTCAAAAGGTAAAATGTAAAAAAATGTATTCAGAAGAGAAATGAGGGTAATGATTCCAAACAATTTAAGAAAAGTTGCATGCAATAATGCATGAAGTGTAAATGTGGCTGAAATTCATGAATTTGTGTAGCCCATTCAGTGAGGTTTTAAGCCACGAAATTTCAACCATCATTCACTAGATATGTTAAGTTTCTAAGGTATTTTTCCTCAGATTTATGGTTGGGTTTAAGGCCATTGATTATGCAAGACAAAAATAGTGATCACAGAAAAAGAGCTGTATGCGCAATCTTTTTGTAAAAATTGCCAATAATCGGATATTTAATATTTTACAGTAAGACCAGTTGGGTTTGAAAGTTAACTCGTGGAACTAACCAATACAAAACGAATATCATCATTTGGTTATGACCGTTCAAAGTCGAACAAAGTAATCTGGCAGATTGCATGTTTGCTTGTGTGCATTATTAGGGTATTTCAACAAGAACATCATGCATGTCCTTGGTATGGCCCGATTTCTAACACATGCATGGAATGAATGAGCATCCAAGATGTACTAGAAATGGTTTAAATGCTTTTGGTCATGCATGAACACAAAACAAATGGAAAAGAACATGAAATATTATGTTTTGATGTCACATGATCATATGTGCATCTTTTTCACTCCTTGCATGGGTTTGATCCCGGATTTTCACCATCACTTACACATGCATTGTGTTATGGTGAGAATCTACAAACCACAAGGGAAAATATAAAGATTTCTAGCCATGGAATGGCATAGAATCCGAAAAGAAGAGAAAACTAAGAAAGAAAAGAAGTAAAATCATGTAACTATGGAAGAAGATGATGTTGTTTACCTTTGTTATGATCTTGAGGGAAGTAAGAACACTTCAAGGGCTTCACAATCTCGAAATTTTGCAGAGGAATGAGAGGATTTTCGTGGGTTTAGAGAGAGGGAAGAAGAGAGTGAAGTGTGTGAAGAGTGGAGTGTAAGAGAGTGGAGAAAGAAGAGGTAGAGTGAGGGTTTTGACTTAATGATTGAAGTTTTTGGGAAGAGGGAGCATGGGGAGGGGAGAATGGCCAGATTTTTGAGTGGATTAGGGCCTTCTCTCTCCTCAATTCAAATTTTATAAAAATCCCTCCTTAATTTTATAAAAAATCTAATTTTTATAAAAGTGATTATTAAGCAAATTTGGATTTATTTAAAATCTTGTTTTCAACAAATGAATTATGATTAATACTTGGTAATTTAGTTTCTATTTCATTGACTATAATTCTTAATTTCATTAATAACAATTTGATATTCGGAAGTTTATAGCCAAATTTTATAAAGTTTTTAAGCTTTATAATTTATAACTTTGGATTTTTGGCTCTTTAGGGTTTTTGGAATATTGTTTGATATTCACAACATGTTGAAGTATAATTAGAACGTTTTAATTTATTTTTAGGGTTTTATACCCTATTTCAATTATAACAAAGCTTGAAGCTTTATTCTAATTATAGTATTGGCATTTCCTATTGTAGCTAAGCAACTTACTAGAATTGTAAGTATCAAGTATATTAGTCCTAGACCTTAGTTGGATCCTAGTTTATGCATGATTTTTGACCTAATTTATACTACTAGGTCATGGCATGTTGTGCATGAATGGTTATTACAAAGATGCATGAGTCCGAGAATGACCTGAACTGACAGTTGTCACATTAATGATTAAGAACCATATCTCAATTGATCCTCTAAGTGAGTCTTGGTACAATTGTATGTCCAAGAAGAGGAATCAAAGATTGAAGAAATGGTCAAATCAAGAAGTCAATCATACTTCGTTCCAAAACAAGTCTTAGAGTTAAGATTGTGACAATGAGTGAAAATTATTAAGAAGGTTTAAAACATTCATTAAATGTGGTAAGTTGTGATGTCTTAGATAAGACAAAGATCAACTAGGACCAATTTATGAGGAGTTTTGATAAAAACTACACTAACTCTTGAATATTTGTTTGTCAAGAAATGGTTATTGACAAGAGAACCTTATATGTCAAGGAGTCAGTGGGAGTCTTAATGGTGTTGAAAGGTCTCAAGAACAAATCAAATAAACCTTATCGATCATCACTAGCACACGAGTTAAGGTTTACAACCTATCGTGATGACATTATTTTGATTCTGTGCCAATGCAATCGAGTTAATTATGCATGAGAGTTCTATGAGTTCTCATTTTGAACGCATAAAAGGCAAAGCACCTTAATCAATGAAAGGTACATTGATAAGAAAAGGTGAGCTGCTTAACTACTTGGAAGACATGGTGGGCAGCTGTGCTACCATAAGGCAAGAAATCAAGATTAAGAAAGTTCAGTCCATATGAGTTTGAATTTGTCGTAAACTTTAGTTTTAACAAATTCACATGGATAGGAACACATACAGCGCTAAAATCTAAGTGTCATAACATTTCCTCCTTCATGAAAATGATTGTGAAGAAATACTTTCACTAAGAGAGATTTTAAGAAGATAGTGATTGTAAAATTGCATTCTCAAATTCAATCATGGTTACGGCATCCCTTTCCATAATTTGAATTGTGAGGTTTGGCAATTAGTATTAATTGTTTAGACACACATATGAACTATCGAAGGCAAAGGTGTATAAGCTCAAAAAAAAACCTTGATAAAAGATTATCAAAGCACTAAGTATTAGGAACATGAACTTAAGAAATTCAATAAGCATTGGTTTTCTGAAAGTTAAGATGTTTATGAATACATGTCGAAGCTAGTGGGAGCATAAGTGTTATGTTTTATAATAATCATCATGATAGTGGGAGCATAAATGTTATGATTGTATGATTATTAAGGCAAGTATTGCAAAGTTGGCAATATTAATTATAGAAAACAAGAGTCATACTTTGCAAAGTCGCAATAGTTGAAGAATTGTTTTGCTATAATTAAGGGAGAGAATATTATGTTTCATTTCAAATCTAAAGGCTTAGGTTGTGGGATGTTAATAAAATTTAGTCAAAGGTACATAATGTGTTCTTAAAATTTCGATTATGATTACGGCATCCCTCTTCACAATTCGAATTTTGAGAACATAGCAAATAAAACATTATGCGTCATGTCCCATACGCTTCGGGTATAGGATCGATTGCAAATGCTTTAATGTTTGACCATTCTAAAATTTTCCAAATGTCAAGCGCATTTAGAGGGAAAAGGAACTAGAATTGGTTTTGACTAAAACAATTAAACAACTATCAAAGGACAACCCAAAGTTCGACGAGGATTGGTCGCTTGTGAGTAGTTGGAAGTATAGTATTGGAAAATATGGAAATGTGTTCCATATTGGATGGACCGTATCGACATCATTACGAATAGATAAGATTCTATTAAGAATGAGTTGTCATATGGAACATATGGAAGCGTGTCCATATTGGGAATTGAATATTGAGAAATCTATGACTAGATTAGAAACTTCTATGCAAAAGGATGTTCAAAGAATGTACTTTGAGTGAGAGACATCACGTCTATGGAATTGTCTTGTAACAATCTCCGATAGAGGACTTTGTAATATCATTGGCAATAGTCTTTGTGACTTTGGTGCAGTGATATTACGAAAGGATAGTTGCATAGAATGTTAGAATCTAGCGTATTCTATAAGTAGCAAGAATTTGATATTCTTTGACTTATGAAAAATGGATTTGGAGTTGTGAAATGAGAAGGATTGGAAATGTGTTCAATGTGATCTATTTCACAAAGTAAGAACCATAGGAAAACATTGTGTGCATGCTAGGAGCATGGGACAAGTGTTGGAATTCAAGTAAAAAGTTGATTACCCGAAACGACAAATAATGAGTAATCGATATGGTGATAAATAAAAGGTGTTTTATTTATAATCAAAGGTTTGAGGCCATATGGGATGAGTATTATTCTTGTGTTTCACTTTGCATGTTTTGACTTCCAGAATAATTGAGTTTATTAAGAATAATCGAATTATTCGAACGGGCCACAGTTGTTCGTATGTTGGAAGTAGATATGAATGAAGATTGTCATGAATTGGTGTGTGGATTGTCTAAAGAGCATTAGACATAAGAAAATGTTTGTTGCAACGTTCATGAATGCTTACGAATATGAATTTGAGCATTGGATTAAACCCACGCTCACTTGGATCACTCCATGAATTGTATCACGAGTAATTAGTGAGACGATAACATCTTATATTCTTGAAACCGAGATGTGTGAGTTGTATCTTGCGAATCGGTTGCACATTGATAATATGTAAACGCACTAGTAACTTGGTGCTATAAAACATATTGTTGTGTGTGATTCGGTTAGTAAGTTCAAGCGAGCATTGTATCAAAGTTTATCCATTCCTTTTATTCAAAGTAGAATAAAAGCGATATCTTTTGGCCCCTCGATGGTTTAGTGATGACAAACGTAAATGCTCGGCCGGGCTAGGGCTAATTTGATTTGCTCAGTTAGTCAGTCGTCATAAATCGGAATCGAGATATAGTACAAAGAGAATGATTTGAAATCATATCTCATATGATATCTAGAATGGAGGAATATATGATCCCTTATCTAAGGACACGCGTATCTGATATGATCAGAGTTGACAACGGCTTAGGAAAGCTACGATTGCAGATCAGGATCTGAAGTCATACGCATAATAGTTGTTAGACTTATCCAAGTGGGAGACTGTTGGATTAGTGTCTAAGTCCATAACTCTTTTGGTATGTACTTGACCCGATGGTGCATGGTCCTTTTGGGTTGCCTTCACCAAAGCAACTTGATAGGATGAATTATGGAGAGTAAGGATTAAATATGATTTATTAATATATTATGGGAATAATATATTAAAGGAGAAATCATATTGTTTAATTAATATTAGTCAATAGTTAATTAGTAATTAGTTTTGTGACTAAAAGAGATTAATTAAACTTAAGGGACTGGAATTGTAATTATAAGATAATTGCAATTTGGGCCATGGATTGTCTTAAATCAAGAGGTGGACGAATTCTTATGGGAAGCCCATAAGGAAATCGTCCAAGGGCTTGATTAAAGGAGTCTATGGGTTGCTTAGGGATTAAGCAACCAAATTAGGGTTTCCTTGTTAGATAACCCTAATAGCATTACTATATATAAGACCCTTATGACTCAAAAACGTGGCGAACTTCTTTTCTAGGGTTAGAACACGTTTTAGGCAGCCTCCATCCTCTCTCCTCTTCATCCTCTTGCTTATGGTGTTTGTGAACCATTAGAGGAGTGACACTTGTGACTCTAAGCCTTCCAAAGTCAATTCAAGGAGGAATTGGGATTGTTATTGCTACATAACAATCAAGGTAACATTATAAACTAATTCTAAAATCTAATATGATTACTTGTATGCTAGAATTAGGGTTTATAGTCTTGGATTCAAAGCATGTACAATAAAGAAACCTAGATCCAAGCATTAGGGTTTGTATGAGCACATAGGATGTCTTATGATCAAAACCCATCACTAACAACAATAATCCAGGAAGCGGAGGAACAGGAAGGATGCTGACCATGGGTCAGGGAGAGGCGATTCAGGACCCCGCTATTGTTACCGGTACGTTTCCCCTAAACCACACTTATGCATGCATCCTATTTGACACCGGAGCGGAGCAAAGTTTCGTAAGCAATAAGTTTAAGCATTTATTAAAACATCAGCCCCAGAAGCTAAATGAAACCTTTACGGTGGAAATGGCCAATGGGAAAACCGAATCCACCGGGGAAATCTACATCGGATTTACCCTAACTCTAAATCAACACGTCTTTCGAATAGACTTAATGACTGTATCAATTAGGAGTTTCGATGTGATTATCGGCATGGACTGGTTAAGCCCCCACCATGCTGAAATTATGTGTCACGAGAAGGCCGTTCGCCTTCGCCTTCCCAATCACGAAACCCTAGTAATTTACGGAGACAAACCTAGCATGAAACTTCGCCTCATCTCGTGCATCAAGGCACAAAAACATCTACGAAAAAACAATTTTGCGTTCCTGGCCCACATAGTGGATAAAATCAAGGAAGAGGTTAACGTTCAAGACATTCCCATAGCATGTGAGTTCCCAGACGTGTTTCCTGAAGATCTTCCAGGAGTACCCCCAGAGAGACAAGTGGAGTTCCGAATTGACCTCGTTCGAGGAGCAACTCCTCTCGCTAAATCACCCTATCGGCTAGCTCCTGCTGAAATGCAGGAATTATCCAGCCAACTCAGTGAACTCTTGGACAAGGGATTCATCCGCCCTAGTTACTCGCCATGGGGAGCTGAAGTCCTCTTTGTCAAGAAGAAGGACGGGTCTTTTAGAATGTGCATCGATTACAGAGAGTTAAATAAACTCACTGTTAAAAATCGCTACCCACTTCCACGAATCGATGATCTATTTGACCAACTCCAAGGAGCTAGTTATTTTTCTAAGATAGATCTCCGGTCCGGATACCACCAACTCAAAGTCCGGGAAGAGGATATTCCAAAAACTGCTTTCCGAACTCGCTATGGACATTATGAATTTGTCGTAATGCCCTTCGGTCTAACAAATGCCCCTGCCGCATTTATTGACCTGATGAACCGGATCTGTCGACCATTCCTCAACGACTTTGTCATCGTCTTCATTGATGACATTCTCGTTTATTCCCGAAGCGAAGAAGAGCATGGCCAACGTCTCCGAAAAATCCTAGAAACTCTGCGATCGGGAAAGCTATACGCAAAACTCTCCAAGTGTGAGTTCTGGCTCCGGAGTGTGAACTTCCTAGGTCATGTAGTTAGCCAAGATGGAATTCATGTGGATCCTCTATGGTTAAAGCTGTTGAAGGATGGACAATCCCGACAACACCTACAGAAATCCGTCAATTCTTGGGTCTAGCAGGCTACCATAGGAGATTCATTCAAAACTTCTCTAAGATCGCCAAACCACTTACCTCACTTACACAAAAGGGCGTACCATTCAAATGGACGGACAAACAAGAAGTCGCATTCCGAACCGTGAAACAAGCTCTCTGTAGTGCCCCGGTACTATCACTAACGGAGGGAATAGAAGATTTCGTGGTCTACTGTGACGCGTCAAATCAGGGCTTAGGTTGTGTTCTCATGCAGCGTGGAAGGGTGATAGCTTATGCATCCCACCAACAAAAGACGCACGAAGCGAATTATACGACCCATGACCTAGAATTGGGAGTCGTGGTCTTTGCCCAAAAAATTTGGAGGCATTACCTATACGGTACAAAGTGCACCATCTTCACGGACCACAAGAGTCTCAAGCACATCTTGAACCAGAAGGAGTTGAACATGAGGCAACGAAGATGGGTTGAATTACTAAATGATTATGAGTGTGAGATCAAGTACCACCCAGGTAAAGCCAACGTGGTAGCTGACGCATTAAGTCGGAAAGAGTACTCTAATCGTCATACAAAACCTCTCTCAATAACCATCCAATCTCACCTAGCCACTCAAATTGCAGTAGCCCAGTCAGAGGCCATGAAGACGGAAAATAGAGCAAGCGAAGCATTGCGCGGAATGGAGAAGAACCTAGAGGCAAAGGAGAATGGAGTATACTATTTCATGAACCGTATTTGGGTCCCTAAACTCGGAGGATTTAGGGAGGTAGTTATGAAGGAAGCCCATAAGACACGATACTCCGTTCATCCCGGCTCAGACAAGATGTATTTGGATATTAAACAACACTATTGGTGGCCCAACATAAAGGCGGAAATTGCCACCTATGTTAGTAAGTGCCTTACGTGTGCCAAGGTCAAGGTGGAGTACCAGAAGCCCTCAGGGTTATTACAGCAACCGATAATCCCTAAGTGGAAATGGGAGGGGATTTCTATGGATTTCGTGACCAAGCTACCCAACACGTCGGATGGACTGGACACCATATGGGTAATAGTCGACCGACTAACGAAATCTGCCCATTTCCTGCCCATAAAGGAATCCCACAAGATGGAAAGATTGACACGTTTATACATTCGAGAAATCGTGAGACTCCACAGAGTACCAGCATCTATTATCTCGGATAGGGACAGTAGGTTCACTTCACGTTTTTGGCAATCTCTCCAGAAGGCATTGGGAACTCTTCTCGACATGAGCACCGCTTATCATCCACAAACGGATGGTCAAAGTGAACGAACCATTCAAACGCTCGAAGACATGCTCCGCGCATGTGTGATAGACTTTGGGAAGTCTTGGGATACCCACTTACCCTTAGTAGAATTCTCATATAACAACAGTTACCATTCGATCATCAAGGTCGCTCCTTTCGAAGCACTATACGGGCGTAAGTGTAGATCACCGTTATGCTAGGCTGAGGTGGGTGATACCCAACTAGCAAAAACACATACATCGGATAAGGAACTAACGGGACCGAAGATCATTCGTGAAACCACGGAAAAGATCGTTCAAATCAGAGCTCGATTACAAGCATCGCGCGACCGACAAAAGAGCTACGCCGATAAACGGCGAAAGCCCTTCGAATTTCAGGTCGGGGATCGAGTACTGTTGAAAGTCTCACCCTGGAAAGGAGTTATTCGTTTCGGAAAACAGGGAAAGCTGAACCCATGATACATTGGACCTTTCGATATCGTCGCCCGAATAGGTCCAGTGGCATATAAACTGCAGCTACCCGTAGAGCTAAATAGTATACACCCCGTGTTCCATGTCTCTAATCTAAAGAAGTTTCTATCGGATGAAACACTCGTCATTCCCCTTGACGAGATCGAAATCAACGAGAAGCTCCTGTTCGTTGAAGAAACAGTTGAAATCATGGACAGGGAGGTGAAGCGTACTAAGCAAAGTCGCATCCCGATCGTGAAAGTACGGTGGAACGCAAAGTGTGGGCCAGAATTCACGTGGGAATGCGAAGATCAAGTGAAGCAAAAGTACCCTCACCTATTTTAGCATTCTCAAATCTAGCTTTCAAACAGAATTTCGGGACGAAATTCCCACTAACGGGGGGATGATGTCTCAACTAGAAATTTTGTGTCCTGTAATCACTACACTCAAGTAAGATGTAGAATCAAAAACTTAAGAGCATGTATGATGCTTACTCTATGACAACAAAATTTCAATCCAATACACCATACAAGTACTACAAATAGTCAACAAGCAATTGGAAACCCTAGAAGTTCTTGTTTAGGTCCATTTTGGACTAGGACTTCCTTATTGGACTCAATGGACCAATAAGCTTCCAATTTAACTATCATGGGCTTAGGACCTTTAAATGGGCTCTAATTGGACCCACATCCATTTATTTCAACATTTTAAGCCATATTGGGCCTAGGATGAAATAAATTAAATATTGAACCATAATTAACCTAAACTAGCCCAACAAAGTGTAAAAATCATATTAAATTTTTTTGGGCCAAAAATCATCCAATCTAACTATAATATGGGCTTAGGGGCATTAAAGCCCAATACCCTCCTTTTTCTTCCAAAATCTCGACCCAAAGCCCAAATCCAAGAAGTACGGAGTTGACTATTGGAGTGCCACCTCACTTATACCCCACATATCTCCATGCATGGACCAACATGCATCTAGGATTGTCAACTCACCACTCTCTTTTCTTGATTTCGGCCAAAAGCACCCACACACACACACACTTTCATCGCTTTTTACTTATCAAACACTCTCAAGAACACTGTGACAACCCGAAATTTTCCATTCAAATCAAACCACATCAATCCAATGGAAGTAGAACAGTTTCAGTGAAAATTCAAACTTTTGGAATAAGTTTGGCAGTTTTAGGGTTTTACACCTAAGGAGTTATTAGGAGAGTGGTTGCACTAGGATTTTGTGCAACACTGTAATTCCATTACTCTAGGTCATTAGAATCCATTCCGAAAATAGAAATATTTTCTGCCAAAAATCTCAGGACTATAAATAGAATTCTGAACCAAATTGGTTCATTAGTTGAATTCCAAATAGAGAAAAGCCAAATACTCTCTCACGGATCTTCGGGTTTTCATCCCAGATTGTGAGTCTACTTCCCTAAATGTGTTTTAATACTTGTTATATGCTTTATAACATTGTTTACATGTCCAAAACACAAGATCCGGGAGTTTACCGCCCAAGAACATTCTTGGGGAGTAAACTCCAAAATCAAGCCTAAAGGCCACCTAGTCCCATTTCCGTGTTAGGCATCTAACTAAGGACTTAGTGTATGTTCATTAGAGGCTAGAAACAAATCAAAACCAAGTAGTTTGAGGAGTTTACGGCCAAGGAACCACCTCTTGGGCCGTAAACTCCAAGTAAAGGGCACAAATGAGTGCCTAGTGATCCTTTAGCCTTAGAACAAGAACCTAGAAGCCTTAAACTCATGTCTTAGACCAACAAAACAATTAGAAATCCACTTTGGAAGGGAGTTTACGGCCAAGATGCTCCTTAGGCCGTAAACTCCAAGATTTAGTGCCAAAAACCACTTCAAACTCTTCCTAAGGCTTAGTCTTCATTTTTGGCAAGTACCTTAACGTGTTTAGGACCTAGAAAACACATGAAAAGCATAAGTGTTGAAGAGTTTACGGCCAAGAGTATTTCTTGGGCCGTAAACTCCTTTAATGGGGTCAAAGAGCACCCTAGACACTTCCTTAGGCCAAGAAACTTTTAGGGCAAGTACCTAGATGAGATATGGACTAGTTAAAATTCATAGGACCTCATGTGTGAGGGAGTTTATGGCCCAAAGAGTTCTATGGCCGTAAACTCCATCAAATGGTCCCATTTAGTGCCATAAATCTTCCTTAATCCATGTATTGAAGCCTAGACTTGTTCCTAGATATATTAGAGACTTGAAAGGACAATAAGAACCCTCCCAAGGGAGTTTACGACCGTAAACTCCAAGGGAAAAGGGTCTTTGGGCCGTAAACTCCCCTTAGGAGTCAATATGGTACCTTAAACTCTTGTCTAGCCTTGAAGCAATTCCCCTCTAAGGTTGTAGTACTTCTATGCACCATTTCATGACTTGTTTGACAGTTTACGGCCATGAGCTTACTCCCCTGGGCCGTAAACTCTAATGAATATGGTCCTTTGACCTTAAACTTCCATTAGGGGCATTGCACTCCTTTGTTGCAACCCATTAGCCTCCTAGCACTTGACCAAAAGTGTTGTCCTCGCGCTTAAATGTTTATACTTGTATAATTAGTGATTTAATCTCTAATTATTTATATACATATGTCTTCATATGTAATTAGGATCATTGTGTGTGTCTAAGTCTTCACTTGACACCAAGCACTTGTCCGAACAGTCCGTTCAATTCCGGTCACTTACTGTAGGTGAGTTCATACCCCTAATCAATGTTTTAAGTGATTTTAAATGCTTTAATGGGGGGGGGGATACAAGTAGAAACAAACATGTTATTAAATCATTGATATGTATTTTATAACTGTGTTCGTCATTTAATAGATTTCACATGCTATAAAATGTGATGCATGAAATGGTTTTACATCCTAAAAGCACATTGTTACCAAATGTTTTACTTTTGAAATGTTTAATCAAATGACATCAAGTCATTGTTATTTATTGTTCAAAACCCATACGATGTCTTACAAAACCATTTTTCATTCTCACGCCCTTGAGTAGTAAGAGGGTGTAAACTTACATGATCAACTAGTTATATTACAGGATATTATCATAGGGATAATGGGAAGATATCAAACATTACTTCTATTATAAGGAGTCACACAAGAGTCAGTTCATTCATGAGTCTATACTAGTACATTACCTGATACATGAGTACTTACAGATGTTTACTTGATACATGAATATGTTTACATATATTTACCTGTTACATGGACACACATACATGAATACCATACAGGAACACTTTCACATAGGTGCATTATCCTGTATTCACTTACCTGGATACTTGTACTTAGGACTATGAGGATGATTTAGTAGTACATACTGAGTAAATTGTCTTCCTTATCCCGGTTCAATGGGAATAACTAGACGGGACTTACCATTCCGAACCCCACTGTTTAGCACCAGTGGTCGATGACCATCTTCGGAGGTCTAAGGTTACTACTTATATTAGGAAATCGATTTGGGACTAACCCTTCCACTCACCTGCTGCTGCTACAGAGGACAATTGGACAATCTTCGGATGTTCATTAGGTTGTACATTTCGCTTAATGCGATGTCGTGTTGGTCCTAGTACCTAGTGACAACACTTACAACAGTATATTTTTCATGTTTACTTTATTCTGTGACACATTCACATAAACAATGAGTTAGACTAAGCACCTTTAGTCCTAGTCTACACGAAGGAAAAACTATCATTTTACTAATAGAATATTCGGGTCTTGGTAGAAGACTGCACTCCATACTTACAAAACATTTGGGTCTTGGTAGAAGACTACACTTCATATGTACAGAACATTCGGGTCTTGGTAGAAGACTACATTTCATACTAATAGAAATTAAGGGTTTTCTAGGGATTTCATATTTACATCAACATTTTCATTAAACGATTTACATGGCCTTCATAACAAATTTTCACAAACAAGGCAATGACACTTATATACTTATGAATTCACCAGCTTTAAAGCTGATACTCGCTTTCAAAATTACTTGTATCCTCAGGTCAGCATAGACAGGTACCGATGCAAGGAGAAAGGAAGATGGAGCTTATTCAAGACTTATCTTTCATTTTGATTTATGCTTTAGTGTTTATCAAAATTTGACAGAATACAATTGTATAATAATTATTTTATTAATGCAATGGATGATGTTGTTGCTTGTTTACTACTTTACATTGTTGCTGATATTATACATGACGTCCTCTGCCCCAGAACGTTTCCGCCGTTCTTGGTTTTGGGGTGTGACAAACACCTTCACCTCTCTTCACTAAATTTTCGAGATTTAAGGGCATTTTAAGGAGATTTTTCACAAGAATCACCATCCAAGGTAAGTTTATACTTAAATCTATGATCTAGGTTCCTTGATCTATCAAACATCTCTTCTTAACTCATAAGAAATCATGATCTTGCATCCTAGAATCACCTCAAGGTCGAGATCTTCATCAAAGTGTGCTAGGGCCGAAAATCACCTCATTTTCTTCCATCTTTTCTCCAAAACCGAAAACACACCCAAAGGTGAGCTTCATACCCCCTATTTTTTGGTTTTTATAAGTTTTGTGGGGGGGGGGGGTGAATACTGTTGGATTAATGTCTAAGTCCATAACTATAATTGGTAAGACTTGACCCGACCCGGCATGGTCCATTTGGGTTGCATACCATCATGCACTTGGATAGACTATAATGAGAGAAATAAGACACTTATGGTTATTAATATATTATAAGTTCTAGTATATTAATAATAAGAATAATAAGATTATTTAATTAGTATTGATCAAGAATTAATCTAGGATTAATTAAGTGATCAAAAGAAGACTAATTAAATAAATGGGTTGATTGTGTAAATCATCCATACTTGTATAGTGGGCTAATGCTCCATGGATAATCAAGTTGGGCTAAAACCCATAGGATGGTCCATGGATGCTCCATGGTGTATTTGTACCCATGGATCATGGAAATGAAAGGCCATGTCAATTAGGGTTTACATGGTGTAACCCTAACTATATAAGCATCTTATTCTTGACCAAAATCGGCCACTAGTGTGTGAAGTGAAAGGGCTAGCCGATTTCATGAGTTGTAGAATTCTCTCAAGTTATTCTAAGTGTTTTGGTGATTGTGATTCCATTTGAGGCTTCCACACTATTGGGGCTAGGCACTCAAGCTTCATGAAGACTTTCTACATCAAGAGGTATGTATTCTATCTTGTTACATTCATTGTTTTTGTATGCTAGATTAGGATAATACCTTGGAAGTTCTTATTTGCATGTATAATAGAGAAAACATAGATCCAAAGTATTTAGGGTTGCATGTACACTTAGGAGTGTTAGAATGCTCAAAACCCAACAGTGGTATCACAGCCTAGGCTTGTTTTCTATTATACTTGATGCAAATTGCTGAAAAATGCTGAAAAACTCGATTTTCTGGCTTTCTGGGCAATGGAATCGCCGAGTCCACTGATGAACTCGCCGATTCCATGAGTAAAATCATCCTACTCGCCGAGTAGGTTCATGCACTCGACGAGTAGGAGCCCCAGACAGCATATATTCGACGTTTTTGGCTAGAAATGGACTAGGAACATTACCCTAAGTTGTTTTTGAACTTATAAACTTGTTTTTAATGTGGTAATGTTCATGCTAATCCAATTTCAAAGATAATTATCAATAGATTCATGTTTTGGATTAGTTTAGTGATTAGGCTAATTACATGAAAAAGTTTGATTTGGATTATCTTGTTCTTATGAGTTGCTTAAATTAATAGAAAAGTTAATTGATTATGTGTTTTCAATCCAAATTAATCTAAGAGTTGATTCTAAAATTTGTTTTTGTAACTTGTCCTCAAGTTATATGAAAAGTCACATTTAAGTTTCATAAAACTCATAAAAGTGGGCAAAGGTTACAAAAGATGAAGAGTCTTGTCCTTAAGTTATGGAGGTTCAAGAGTCACTTCATTAATAAATAAATAAATAAAGTGTAACCTTAATTAATTTCATAAGTTATAAAATAAAGAAAAGTTAATTCTTTTATTAGTTTAAAGTCTTCCATAACTTGTCCTCAAGTTATGGAACTTGAAGAGTTTTTGGATTAAAACTACTTTAAACACATAAGTTATGGAATTAATTAGTTTTGAATAGTTTCAAAACTTGCCCTCATGTTTTGGAATTTGTAAAGTTTTCACTTATGAATACTTTAATTCCAAGTTAGCCCTTAGAATTTTAAAAGTTAAAATTCAACCCTTATACTTTATAATATTATAAGTTAATAATATATATATGTATAAGAGTAAAGTCAGTCGTACCGCTAGTACGCCTCATTCACGAAGCCGGTCTATAAGGTGGGTATAAGGTTGTTGCCTATAAAATGGCAACTTAATGGCTGTCCACTCTCACCCACCGCTTGCTTGACCGGTGGAGGGGCGTTAGCCGAACGGGTTTGACAGGACTATAATTCTCCCTTCATTAAAAGTATTAATGATAAATACTAAGTAACTAAACTCTTAATAATACCCAATCTTAGTTACTTAGGAAAAATGTGAATAAGGTGCTAATCCATGAAATTACACTTTGCACTTTGTTTAAGTCGGTTAGTGGAGCGTGTGTGGTTAACCGACACACTAACGCGTATTTAACAAGGTAGGCAAAGCGTAACTTAATGTTTATTATAGTATTGATGGAGCGTGTGTGGTTAACCGGCACATCGATTAAGGGGTAAACACTTAAGGGTACCAAGTAATTTGCATGGTTACTTCACACCTTGTTTTGTGATCCTCGGCATCCCAGTCACAAAACCTGAAGGGCATACTCGAGATTGAAACATGCCATTGAACAGTTCAATGAATCTCAAAGATCTAGGAGTTTCAAAACCAATTAAAACCTAATAATACATTTCGTTTATCTTGGTGGAAATTGGTGAATCGTCATTCACCTACCTTCAAATAATTTACCTAAGGATGTTGAAGTCAATAAGTTTGACTCTACTTCAGGTAAAGTCCACTATCTAACTCTGCTAAGTTTCTATTCTGAGATTCTTGATACATGATGTGACTGGGTCACATGGTGATGTTTTAAGAATGAAAGAAAAGTGAAGAAACTTAAAGAAAGAATATGCTGAATCTGATCGCGTAGATGGATTTCTATCGCGTAGTTTGAAGATCGGATTCTTGAGCTACTTCTTAGGAGTTATGAGATATTGCTTAGGAATAGATAACAACAAGTTTTCATATCGATTGTAAGGATAAGTTTTTCCACAAAGTTTTAAAATAAAAGAAAAACTTTTGATTTTATTTATTTTAAAATATCCTTACAATGGCATTTGAGGAAAAATTGTTGCTTATATGATTCCATTAAGAGCAAGAGTGGAAATATGAAATTGATTCTTTCATTTGTGGTAATGTCTAGATTTACCAAATAAAGGAAAGATTCTCATCACCCAAGTTTCAATTGGACCGGAATTTGGAATCATGCAAGTTGTATAGCATGATGAATGAGAACTTTCAAGTATTGGAAAATTAAGACTAATTACTTGTTCACATGGATGTGTGAGTCAAGTGAAGGACTAAGGGATCGAGTACACATTCTTGTGCACTGGTCAAGTCCACCACAAAAAGATTGATAAAACTATTCGTCATAGTTTACTAAAGCACAGTAAATATGATTATACTTACAAGCTTAAGTGTAATTCTGAGACATTGGAAAAGGGTTCCAATGTATGGCAGAGTGAATAAGAAGAATCAAATTAGGTAGAAGGATAAAAGTTTCTCAAATCTGAAAAGATGGGAGAGAGTACTTTCGTATCAGTTTTGTGATCATCTTAATGATTTAGAGACAATTCATTCTCTAAGAGCCTTCTTATAGATAATAAGAGGAACTTGAATTGTTGAAGTGGTTAAATCAAGAAGATGATTCATACTTCGTTCCAAAAACAATTCTTAGAGTTATACTCTAAGAATGTAACTTGAGTGACATGTCTTAAAGAAGGTTTAAAAGTCTTGTACATTTGAAATTGGTAAGTTGTGATGTTTTGGATAAAACAAAGACCAACTTAAGCCAATTGTGTGAAGTGTTTATCTTGATTCGAATCCACACTATCTCTTGGATATTTGACAAGGGAGTCTTATATGTCAAGAGGACAGTGGGAGTCTTAAAGGTCTTGAAAGTCTCAAGAACTAATCAAGAATAAAACCTGAAGTTCTTCACTAGCACACGACTTGAGGTTTACAACTTATCGTGTTGACATATTCTGTGCCCATTCAGGTTAAACTTGGCTTTGCATATGAGTTCTTAGAGTTCTCAATTTGTTGCACAACAACTTGGAAGCAATGGCAGGCCCTTGAACTGCCAGGTGGCGAGAAATTAAGATTGAGTTCAATCCATATGAGTTTGGATTTGTTATTATCCTTGTCTTGTGACTATGGTTATGACATTTCACATGGATAAGAACACATACACCAGCAAATCTAAGTGTCATAAGGTTTCTCTACGATTAATGAAAATGATGGTGAGGAAACACTTTCACTAAGTAGATTTTAGCTAGATAGCAATTGTGATATTTGCATTCTCAAAGTCGTTAGTGGAGCGTGTGTGGTTTACCGACACACTAACCTGGACTTGTGAGAAGTGGCAAAAAGGTCTAACCATTATGATTACGGCATACCTCTTCATAACTGTTTAGACACACAAGTGTGCTATCTAAGGGAAGGTGTATGATTCTTGATAAAGTTTTATCAAAACAATCTAGTATCAAAAATCTGAACTTTGGTAAGAAAGTCAATGAAGTATTGATTTCTAGAAGTCCAGCTGATTTCTGAGTATATTTCAAAGCTAGTGGGAGCATAAGTGTTATGCTAATAATCATCATGTTAGTGGGAGCATGATAATTATGATAAGTATTGCAAGTTAGCAATGTTAATTATAGAAAACAAAAGGTTTCAATTGGGAAAAGTTGTTTTGCTATAATTAAGGGAGAGGAAATTATACTTCATCTCAAATCTATAA
Organism: Lactuca serriola; assembly: GCF_051521515.1. Classification (NCBI taxonomy): domain Eukaryota; kingdom Viridiplantae; phylum Streptophyta; class Magnoliopsida; order Asterales; family Asteraceae; genus Lactuca; species Lactuca serriola. Next base: position 232,788,243 of record NC_136411.1, read on the forward strand.
GCTTAGATCGTGAGTTTTTAATCATTTAGTCAAGGATATATATGAATTTCATGTTGGAATGGCTCAACATAAGGAAATTTTGTATATGAGTCCATTATTTGCGTTCTAAAATTCGATTATGATTACGGCATCCCTTTTCATAATCTGAATTATGAGAACTAGGCAAATTGAAATGCAAATGTTATAGCAAAAGACTGGTTTAGTCTTTATGTGAGACATCATGATTCGTGTCCCATATGCTTCAGATATAGGATCGATTAGATGTGCTATATTCATCCTTTCTAAAATTTTCCAAATGCCTGGGGCATTAAGAAGGGAAAAGGTTTAGAACTGGATATGAGTAAAAGGATTAAACAATTGTCGAGGACAATCTAAAGTTTACCAAAGATTGGTTGCTCAAGGACAGTTGGAAGTATAGTGATAATTCTGGAAGGACCAAATTGACATAATCTGTAAGGAGGCAACTCTTGTTCAGAAGTGATACTCAAAATGGAATCTGGAAATGTTTCAAAGATAGAATTTTCAATATGTTTAAGATTAGGAAACTTAATGCAAGAAGGATGTTTCCAAGGAGCTGATCTCCTTTGGAATGCTCTGTAATGTTTGTTGTCAAGTCTTTATGATTTTGTGCATAATCATTACAAGAGGATCAATGCATATAAGTTTAGAATCTAAAAAATTACAGTAAATGGCAAGAATTTGGATTTCTTGCATTTGCAGTAAGGATTTGGGAGTGTGAAAAGAGAATCATTGAAGTTATTTTCAATTGATCTAGTTCACAAAGTAAAGATCATAGACAAACATAGTATGCATACTTTGTGTGTGGCATGACTAGTGTTTAAGAAAACATAGTGTACATGCTTAGAGCATGGGACAACTATTGTTTTAAATTCAAGAATAAAGTTGATAGCTAAAACAGTATACAATGAATAATGTGTAATCATATGGTGATAAATAAAAGGTGTTTTATTTATGTTCAAAGGGTTGATACCATATTGGATTCAATTATTATTGTGTTTCATTTTGCATGTTTTGACTTCCCGAATAAACTGGGTTATTCTTCCGGAATGACTAAGTTATTCAAACCATCCACAGTCGGTCATATGTTGGAAGTAGATATGAATTAAGACTGTCATGGGTTGGCTTGTAGAGGTCTAAGGTGTTGGACAAAGGGCTACAACACTCATGAGTGCTCATAAGTTCTGAGTATTGGATTCAACCCGCGCTCATTGGAATCACTTCATGGATTTTATCACGAGTGATCATGAGACGATAATATCTTATATTCTTCAAACCTAGAGATATGAGTTGTTACTATGAGTTGATAGTACATTGATTGCACGAAAACGCATTTGGTAACTCGGTGCTATAAAACGTGCCTTTGTGTATGATTCAACAAGTAGTAGAACAAGCCATATGAGTCGAAGTTTATCCATTCCTTTTACCTTCGGGATAAAAGCGATATTTGTGGGCCCCTCGATGATTTGATGATGAAAAATGGAAGTGCTCGGCCGGGCCAGGACTGATTTGATTTGTTCAATTAGTCAGTCGTCATAAATCGCAAATCGGGAAACAACAAATGGACAGAGAGAATGATTACAATCCATGTCTCAGTCCATATGATATCTAGAATGGAGGAATATATGATCCCTTATCTAATGGACAAGTCATTGACAAAGGTCAGAGTTCATCTACAAGGTCAGAGTTCGACAGAAGCTTTGAGAGCTACGATCGTCGGTTGGTTCCTGAAGTCATACGCAATAATATTTTTAGACTTATCCAAGTGGGAGACTGTTGGATTAATGTCTAAGTCCATAACTATAATTGGTAATACTTGACCCGACCCGGCATGGTCCATTTGGGTTGCATACCATCATGCACTTGGATAGACTATAATGAGAGAAATAAGACACTTATGGTTATTAATATAGTATAAGTTCTAGTATATTAATAATAAGAATAATAAGATTATTTAATTAGTATTGATCAAGAATTAATCTAGGATTAATTAAGTGATCAAAAGAAGACTAATTAAATAAATGGGTTGATTGTGTAAATCATCCATACTTGTATAGTGGGCTAATGCTCCATGGATAATCAAGTTGGACTAAAACCCATAGGATGGTCCAAGGATGCTCCATGGTGTATTTGTACCCATGGATCATGGAAATGAAAGGCCATGTCAATTAGGGTTTACATGGTGTAACCCTAACTATATAAGCATCTTATTCTTGACCTAAATCGGCCACTAGTGTGTGAAGTGAAAGGGCTAGCCGATTTCATGAGTTGTAGAATTCTCTCAAGTTATTCTAAGTGTTTTGGTGATTGTGATTCCATTTGAGGCTTCCACACTATTGGGGCTAGGCACTCAAGCTTCATGAAGACTTTCTACATCAAGAGGTATGTATTCTATCTTGTTACATTCATTGTTTTTGTATGCTAGATTAGGATAATACCTTGGAAGTTCTTATTTGCATGTATAATAGAGAAAACATAAATCCAAGGTATTTAGGGTTGCATGTACACTTAGGAGTGTTAGAATGCTCAAAACCCAACAAATACAAGCAAATGTGTAGTTCTATGAGTATATGTATGCTTTGTATGATTTCTATGCATATTTACATGTTTATATGTGATTATGGTGTTGAGACTAGTCAAAAGACCTTAAAAATTGAGATTTGCATTAGGATGTATGAAACAAGTGTTAAACATATTATTACACACAAATCATTTCTAGAAAAATAACCAAGTTGGTTAATATGAACTCATTGGGCTAAAAATCCCATTTTTGGACTCAAATGTTAAACATATGAAGTCAAAGGGCCCAAAATGACAAAATACAAATTCTGATGGAAGAAATGAGTCAAAACAGTTTCAATAAGGTATTTTTCTGGAAATACTCTTTTTGGAGGATTAAATGTGAAAATTTTAAGCATAATGGGCCAAAAATGAATTTTTCGGCCCAATATGCGAGATTTTCAATTTAGAGGGGCTGAAACTGTGACTTTCTGTAAAACAGGGGACTACTAGTGCTCCAAGTCCATTTCAAGGGTTAAAAATGCTTTTCATATTTAAAGGGGACCAAAAATGCAAAAAAATTCTATTTTGGGCCAAAAGTGTAAAAACGGCGAACATGAGGGTTTCAGCCGAGAAAAATTTCATTTAGTGGACTAAAACTGTTTTTCCAATAACTTTGGGCTGAAAAATAACTTTTTTCTACAAGTTTGGATACTAAAGTGTCAAGAAAAATTGTTTGAGGACTAAAATAGAAATTTATTTTATACAAAGGGTTAAATGTGTAAATTATCTAAAAGAAAGGGGCTGCAATAATGAAACATCCTAATGTTTTAAATAATAAATCCATCTTGATGAAATACTAGCACCCCGACTATCGGCAAATTATAATACACCTTCAACACCAAAAATCGTTATCAAACGAATTGATTCGGTCTCGAATCAATAGTGAATCAGAAATTACTAACACGACGAAACTTCAATACACACGCGGAAATTTCGGGAAGTCAATACACACATGAGAATACACCAGACGTTGATACACTGTCTTTGGGCCCAAAAGTTTCAAATCGTGGTTGTTGGGCCTAGCTAGCCCAATGGCATGATCTTTAGGCCCGAAGGAAACTCGCTTACATGTAAATGGGTCTTATATGACCTAATTTCGTGTAAAAGGACTTTTACAGGCTTTGTACTGTTGGACCCCAAGGGCCTTCTGGTGCTGCTAATAAAGTCGAGAATTCACCAAATACGAGTCGGGCTAAGGGCCCTTCGCATTCACGATAGCCTTGAACGACATACGGAAAATATCGGGACTTCGCACCCTCTTTTCCTCCTCAGTTGTGGGGCTACACGAAGTCCGGGTGATTGGATTAAGTGAATAGTGCGAGCGACGCCTAAGGGATCGTTTGCATGGTTGTAAACTAGTCATTTTCATTAATGTGTGTTTATAACAATTCACAACCTATAATTAATCCTACGTCACCGGGACTCAACGAATACACCCGTCGTAACGAAAATAACAAGATACAATTCAGTTGAGGCAAAATATTAGGAAAACATCGGGTTTTCCTAGGGTTTTCAATTAATACACCTACGAGTACATACCGAGTTTTACAAATTGTACTTTTACATTTATAGAAACAAACAAGCATACTTACGGATCTTCACACTTTTTATTCTAAGTTCTTTTCAGAAAATATCGGATTTTCTGGTAATTTTCAAAACAATACAAACCACTATATTTCAAACAATACTTATGAACTCACCAACATTTCATATGTTGACGTTTTTTTTAAAATAATTGTATTCTTAGGTAACAGGTAAATCGAAAAGGAAAAAGAAATGTACTCAGTAACGTTTTGCTGTTGTTTTAATTAGTACCGAACAGTTTACTTTTGGGCATGTAATATTATGGATCAATGTACTGAATGTAAACGCTACCACTTGTAATATTCAAATGCTTGGTATTGTATGATGTTATGTTTCAAGTATATTCATTGTGATGGTATTCAATTGAGTCACAATAGCCCTCGGATGTTTCCGCCGTCTGGTTCGGGGGTGTGACATCCTCCGCCCCAGAACGTTTCCGCCGTTCTTGGTTTTGGGGTGTGACAGATTGGTATCAGAGCATTGTTTATATTGAATTAAGTATATCAACCCATAAAAGATATACTAACTATAAATACATCAGGGATTAAAAATACTCTGACCAAGAGTTTATACTTTAAATAATAAAATATTTAAGTAAGTACATGTGCTGCATTCATACTAAAATTAATGTCACTAGGACAGTACAAAAGAATTACGATTGTTGGGCAACACAAGTGGGCTTAGAGACATATGGTCAAAATTGGGAAGATATAGCCTGATCACCTATATTATCTGAGGGTTGACTAGCATGTGCCTAAGTTTAATTGTGTGGTTGCAACAATGCTAAAATCTTACCAACCCTACCATAATGAGAACAATAGAACATAACATTAAAATTTAAAATACTATAGGAGTATTTGGTGTTACTATAAGTACTTTATACGTGAGAATTAAAACGGGATCTTCATTACTAAGTTGATAGTTGCTAAGTGGATACACAAAGGCTATACGTAATTAGGATGTTATAGACATAGAATCTGTGGAAATTTTACTTCACTCCTATTCAGTGTGAATATGGAGTTAAGGTCACTTATTCGAAGGTCTATCCTATTTAGATTACACACAGCTGGTATGCACTTCACAAATAGCGAAGTAACTAATGAAGGTTTTCTAAATAATTATCTAGATAGTTCGTCTAATAATTATTCTCTTACCCTAACTTCTCGCATAGAAAACATAGCTGGACTCCATCCCCACGGCAACCAGTACCTCCCGAATGAGGTCATTGCTGGATGGTTTGGAGAAGAACCAGAGAATGATCATCCTATCCCTTTGAATGATCACCGTGATGAAGACCTTTCGTATGATGCTAACTCCGAACCAGAGGTTGAGAAACTACCCCGAGCAGCTCCCTTTCCAATTCCTAACCCTCGTCCGGCATTTCAAGGCCCGACCCCTGACTGGGTGGAATGCTTGGAAACAAGGAGCCAAGGACAAGATCAGCCCATGCCATTTAATGGCGACCGAAGAGTGGCCCGAAATGAGATTCGAGGTAGGATAGCCCTACATCAGATTACCAAAGTTGTCGCTGATGCGAGAATGCATACCCTCCGCACCATTCGTGTAGAAGATGCTCGCGAGAGATCAGAGAGCAACCAGGAAACCCTACTGCAAGCATTGGCTGAATCACGAGCCGAAGTCCTGGAGCTCTGAGTATGCCTTAAGGTGTACGGAAGACACCTACTTCACATGGAACGTCATTTGGCTGAACTAAGAGTTCACCAGAGGGATGACTGTCGCCAGTAGTAGACGCTTTACTTTACTTCTTTATTAAAAGGAATCGTTTTTTTTTGTCTGTGCTCGATGTGGCATTTTCTATGAAATTTCCTTGTACTGTAATTACTTTAAGTTAGGTCCTTATGCTGTCAAGAATTATCTTCTCTGGATATGATGTAAGACCTTTACAAGGTCATTTTCCCGAATCTTTATGTCGGGAATATGAAAGATATTGATAGCCGGCTAACTTTTGTGTCATTTCGTTTTTTCAAGTATTCTCATCATACTTTCATTAGAGTCTATCTGAAACCTGCTCCCAGTCAAGTCATTGGACTATAGCAAGTTAGATCCGGAGACATTTCCAAGTCTCTTTCAGCGGTTGCGTCTTGTATTCCACCAACCCACGATACCTCAGCTTGAACGACAAAAGTCTTGAGACCATTCTACGAACTTACTTCTACTCATTACTAGGACTGCATCATAGGGATGTAGGTCAAACCTTCGCGATCATACTTCCATTCTGTACTAGGACTGCATCATAGGGATGTAGGTCAAACTTTCGAGAACATAGTCGTACTCTGTACATGAACAATCTAGGTACATCAAGGTTCAACCAGAATCACTCACAAAATCCTTATCTTTCGTGTTACAGAATCATGTCGTCATCCGGAAGCAATCAGTCGAACAGCGAAACCTCCGCTTTTCCTATGGACGCCGCTACCTTTCAAACAGCAGTTACAGCTGCCGTGGTGGCCGCCGTAACCACGGTCCTTGCGCACCATAACGCTATCAGCACAGTCAATGTTGCTGATGGGAATGAAGTTTCCAATCGTGGTATCCATCCAGGAAGTCGCCAAACAGTAACAGTCACAGGCTCGCAAAGCCGAAAAGAAGAGAACAAGAAACGAAAGCGTCAAGCCCGAAAAGAACGCAAGAGATCCCAAAGGCTGGCTATACAACAGCAGCAAGTGGAAACCCCTGCCGTTCCCGTACCGAGCAGACCATACAAAGGAACACTCCCGAAGTGCGACCGGTGCAACTACCACCACGAGGGAATGTGTCGAGCCTTGCAATGCGATAATTGCAACAAGATGGGGCACATTGCTCGTTTCTGTAGAACTACCTCCACCACTGGGGCAAGCCTAGTTTGCTATAATTGTGGTGAGTTTGGGCACTATAAAAGAGACTGCCTGAAGAAGGAAATCAAGGAAAGAACCCGTGTCCCCATAACTCCTAATCGACACTTCACTTCTACCACCAAAGTTGGTGTTGTCCAGATATGTCACCAATGCGGTGAAATTGGACACTTCAAGAAAGATTGCCCGATAGCAAAGAACTCGGGTGTTGATGGGAAGGTTCTCAGGATTACAGCTGTAGGAGAGCCTACGCCGGAACCCTCGTTAATGTAACTTAGGCGTGTTGTTGTAATAGACTTATAAACTATCCAAAACTAGTGCAACTAGAGTCTTACCTTTTGCGAGATCCTGCCTGTATAGGGATTCTCGTGCTGCGTATACTTGTCTTTTGTAGTATATCTTATTCGCAACAATAGTCTTATGGTAAATCTAAAGTACTGTAACTCTGTTCATGGTTGCACGGTTGTGTTTTGTCTGTAAACGTCTTATGTTCAAATCTAATGTCTTTAAGTTTCAGTATGATTTCGACATTATCATACGACTCGATTCAATTTGATCCTCACGAAAACAGCTTCATGTGTACATCTCCTTTTCAGTAAACGCCTTTTTAGCGAAATCTTCATATCAGAACACCGAAGTACTCGTGCCAGGAGTACCTCTTAGTTATTTTCTTTCCGAAGAAATCCCCGAAGTACCACTCGTGCAGTACGTCAAGTTCAATCCAAGGATTTATACGATTGATCTATCACTGAGGAATGTATGCATAAGAGTGATATATAATCATGGTTCTACAGGTTTAGAATTGATGATTCCACTTCAACTTCTTTTTCCCCAAAGGGATGTGCGCTTAAAGAAGAATCAGTTATTCGACTACCTTTTCAATCTTAATTATATACGACTCGTATACACGAAATTGTGATTGTGACCCATGTATGAATTCTAATATGAACTTCAGGACGGAGAACTGCTTAAGCCTACGAGTAATCACATCGTCATGTGAAAAAACATAGAACCCAGTACGACTCTTGTAAACAGATCGCCCTATAGTCTAAACTCCTACGGAGATACTAGAACAGTACAAACAACTTAACGAATTGCACAGCGATAGAATAAGAAGACTAGGCTTCTCACCCTGGAGAACCCCCAGTCTTATTCTCCCAGAGATCGACGGATTGCATCGTATGTGCCTCGGATATCGAGGACTCCATCAAGATTTTCATAGAAATCGTTATCTCTGCCTCGCATAGATGAAATGGTTGAGCAAACGCAAGGAAATAATTACTTTTAGAAATGGATCTAAGATCCGAATATCACTAGTTCGAGTGTTAGGGAAAGATGTCCGAAAGACTATATTCCAAATTCGATGCGGACACTTCGAGTCCGTTGTGATACCCTTCGGATAGGACCAATACGCCCATAGCTTTCATGAGCTAAACGAGTAGGCTATGTCTTTCTTACTTGGATCAATTCGTCATTTCTCTATGTAATGACTTACTTATCTACCCTCGTAGTAAGAAGAAAACCCATGGAAACATTTCCTACAGAGGAACTTTTAGCGAAGTTCTCTAGGCACGAGTTTTGAAATTGAGGAGTCGAATTTCTAGGACAAACAGTTAGTAATGTGGGAAATTTTGAGTACTTTTTCAATTTGTCAAAACTGTTGAGCATTTGTCGACACCGGAGACACCGACAGTCATTCGCCAAATTCTAGGTCTTACCGACGTACTATCATAGTTCATTCAGAACTCCTCGCAAATTACAGAAACCCGTACGACTTTGACCCAGCAAGGGGTGGCCTTCGACTTGGAATTTAAGCAATAAAAGGAACCTTTGGAATTCCAAGTGAGTGACCAAGTTCTTTAGGATAACTCACTCTATGAATGGCTTAATACGCTTCGTATCGCGTGGAATGCTAAATCCAATATAGTTAGCACCTCCGAGATTCTTATCAGAATCGGTCCTGTGCCTCGCACAAACTAGACCTACACCATGAACTCGGTAATGTACATTCTACTCTTAGCGTCTCGATCGGGAAACCATACATTGCCGATAGGAATCTTGTAAGTCCACTCGTCGAGATCCTCGCCATCGTATTAGAACCGTAGTGACCCTCGACCAAGAGGTCAACTGGAAGAAGCAGCGTCATCACCCAATAGTGAAGGTTCGTTGGGATTCCAACTGAGAACCCGACTTCACTTAGCAGCGCTAGAACCAATTGATTAGGAAGTTTTCCTCCTCACGACTCGATCATTCGTACATACTTCCTTGCCTAAATTCTAATTTTGGGACGAAATTCCCTTCAACAGGGGGATGATGTGACAACCCGAAATTTCCATCCAGAACAAACCATGTCAAGCCAATAGAAGTAGATTAGTTACAGTGAAAACTCAGATTTCGAGTATAAGTTTGGCAGTTTTCAGGATTTTACACTTAAGGAGATATTAGGAGAGTGGATGCACTAGGGTTTTGTGCAACACTGTTATTCCAATACTCTAGGACATTAGAATTCGTTTCAGGAATAAAAATATTTTCTGCCAAAAATATCTCAGGACTATAAATAGAATTCTGAACCAAATTGGTTCATTAGCTGAATTCCATTTAGAGAAAAGTCAAAATTCTCTCTCACGGATCTTCGGGTTTTTATCCCAAATTGTGAGTACTTCGATCTAGTTATGTTATATAGCTTAGATTGTGTTTAGAAACATCAATATCATAACAAAACAACTAGATTCGGGAGTTTACCGCCCAAGAACGTTCTAGGAGAGTAAACTCCATTTTAAGTTCCTAAGGTGTCCCAAAATCCCTCACAGCTTTAGAACTCGAACTAGAACCCACCAATGCATGTTTAGGACACCAAAAGCAATTAGAATCAATGATGAAAGTGAGTTCACGGCCAAGGAGCTTCTTGGGCCGTGAACTCCATTTTTAAGTGCCAAAATCCTTTGAAACACTTCCTAAGGCTTAGGCTTGAATTAGGACAAGTACCCTAAAGTGTTTGAAGCCTAGAAAACATAAGGAATCACAAGTATTAAGGAGTTTACGACCAAGACAAGTTCTTGGGCCGTAAACCCCTATAAAGGGGTCAGATGACACCCTAACTCCTTCCTTATGCCTAGAACCCAACATATATCATAACCTTGAAATGTTAGAGACTTGAAAACACCATAAACACCCTCCCAAGGGAGTTTACGGCCATAAACTCCAAGGGAATATGGTCCCATGGCCGTAAACTCCTTAAAGGAGTTAATAGGAAGCCCAAACACTTGATTTAGCCTTGAAACAATTCACCACTAGAGTTGTAGTAATTCTAAGCTTCATTTAGTGACCCTAAGGAGAGTTTACGGCTAGGGGTTTACTCCCCTGGGCCGTAAACTCCAAAGCATATGGTCATTAGAACTTAAAGTCCCATTAGAGGCTTGGCACCCCTTTGTTGCAACCTATTCGCCTCCTAGCACTTGACCAAAAGTGTTTTCCCCGCGTTAAAATCTTTATACTTGTATAATTAGTGTTTTAATCACTAATTATTTATATACATATGTCTTCATATGTAATTAGGATCATTGTGTATGTCTAAAGTCTTCACTTGACACCAAGCACTTGCCCGATCCTTCCTGACGATAACATTCCGTTCAAGTCCAGTCACTTACTGCAAGTGAGTTCATAGCCCTTAATCAAGGTTTTAAACTATTTTTAAATGTTTTATGGGGGGGGATACAAGTAGAAGTATGCTAATTATTATATCAATCACATGTGATGAATAAGCAGCATTCAAATGTTTGGCTATTCATTAGCCGTTTTACCAAATAGTTTCCTTCAAATGTTTTTCATAAACAATTTATATGTTTTTAAAACTCCTTATTACTGGGTACATTTTACTCTATATATTACATTTCAAACTTATTTACAATTGTCTTTCAAACAAATGTTTCTTTATACTAAACTCTTTTATCAAACCCATGCCTTCAAACTGTTTTATAGATTGACATCAAGTCGATCTTTTATTAAGATAATAATTATGTCCAAATGTTTTACAAAACTTATTTATTCTTTTATATTATAAATTGCATGCCTCTATATGTATGGTTATATAAGAAATGTTTAAAAGACTTAGGAAGGCTATCCACCCTATTTCCTTTTTCTCGATTTGGATGTGGTCTGGTGGGATATCGGGTACCCGTCCGAAGGTCGTTTAAATATTAATTATATATCATGTGTACATATATAGTCATAAAAGGCCCTTCCAGCTCATCCCATGCCCTTGGATAGCAAGGGTATACATCCATGTCCATACGTACCAGTTAGATTACTAGTAAACTACCATATGGGTAGTTTAGGAAGATACTAGAACTATTACTAGAACGCGATATCATACTGTGAGTCAGTTCATTCATGAGTCAATACTTATTACTAGAAGAACATATACAACGATACTAGAACGATTACATTACTATACTTTCTAGGTAGAGAGCATGTATATTACAGCTAGAACAGTTCATTACATTACACATACATTAAAACGTTAATAAAATTGTGATCCACTGTATCGGAGCATGCCTTAAATGTCATGGCCCGAGTTGTAGCCAGAATTCTCTTGGAGGGAGAGCGTGAGTTTGCGTATAGATCTATACTGGATTGACAATCCTACACCTTGCTGCTAGCTACAGCCGGACCTGCAGGTCTGCGAGTGCCAAACGTCATTCTGTTATTACGACCATTCGTATGTCGTTGTTACCAGTCGATAGTATGGTGCAATTTATCACATGATGCCTTAATATAAATCCGGTTTAAGGTTGTTAGTACAGCAGTAGTTCCTATAATACAACACTACAGTACTACATTTATTTTCCTTTTACATATATTTAGTGATCTTTTCACTTAAACATTTAATGTAAAACCTATATTTTCATAATGATAGTTACACTTGGGAAAATTACACGCTTTTACAAGAAACGAACATTTAGAATAGTTAAGTCTTGGTAGAAGACACGCTTTTTATAAAAGTAGGAATCATAGGGATTTCTAGGGTTTTTCAAATGTTTACAGTTGTTTTACAAACATTTCACATTTACAGTTCATATACATTTTCAATACTTACAATTCATATACATTTTCCATACTTACAGTTCATAAACTTACAAATTCTTACATACAAATTAAGACACTAAAATACTTATGATCTCACCAGCTTCAAAGATGATACTCGCTTTCAAAATTACTTTTATCCTCAGGTCATCATAGACAGGTACCGATGCAAAGAGAAAGGAAGATGGAGCTTGTTCAAGACTCATTTTTCATTTTGATTTATGCTTTAATGTTTATCAAAATTTGACAGACCACATTTGTATAATAATTATATTATTAGTGCAATGGATGATGTTGTTGCTTGTTTACTACATTACATTGTTGTGATATTGTACATGACGTCCTCCGCCCCAGAACGTTTCCGCCGTTCTTGGTTTTGGGGTGTGACACTGTGGGTGATAGGTTGTACTCATGTCGAGCCTAGTTCCCAAAGCTTTCTACAACGTCTGCCAGATCCTTGAAGTGAATTTACTGTCTCGGTCCGAGATGATAGATATTGGTACACCATGAAGTCGCACAATCTCTTGGATGTAGGTTCTTGTTATCTTCTCCATGTTATCGGTTTCCTTGATAGGCAAGAAGTGGGCAGATTTGGTTAACCTGTCGACGATCACCCAAATGGTATCGTGACCACTCTGCGTCTTGGGTAGTTTGGTTAGGAAGTCCATTGAAATCTTCTCCCACTTCCACTCAGGTATTTCGGGCTGATGGAGTAGTCCTGAGGGCTTCTGATGTTCTACTTTGATCTTGGTGCAAGTCAAGCACTTGCCCACAACAGTAGCAATTTCTGCTATCATGTTTGGCCACCAGTAGAGTTGCTTGAGATCTAGGTACATCTTATCTGAACCTGGGTGTACGGAGTATGGGGTCTTGTGTGCTTCGTCCATGACCATTTCTCTGAACCCACCGAACTTCGGTGTCCAAATTCGGTTCATGAGGTAATGAACTCCATCACTCTTGATTTCAAAAATCTTGTCTATCCCTGTAAGTGCTTCACCTGTCATGATTTCCGGTTTCAAGGCTTCCAATTGAGCTTCCTTGATTTGTGTTGATAGGTGTGAATGGATCGTCATGGATAATGACTTCACTCTTCGACCAGAGTATTCCTTACGAATAAGGGCATCTGCCACCACATTGTGTTTTCTCAGATGATAACGAATCTCGCATTCATAGTCGTTGAGTAGCTCAATCGAACGTCTTTGCCTCATGTTGAGCTCTTTCTGATCGAATATGTGTTGGATGCTCTTGTGGTCTATGTAGATAGTGCACTTTGTATCGTATAGGTAGTGCCTCCAGATCATCAGAGCGAACACCACTGCTCCAAATTCTTAGTCGTGAGTGGTGTAGTTAACCTCATGTGTTTTCAGTCGTCATGAGGCGTACATACGAAGTCTTATGTCCCCTCTGGAAGGGACAAGATGGGTGCACTGCATAGGGCTTGCTTCAAGGTCTGAAATGCAGTGTCTTGTTTTTCTCCCCATTTGTAGGCTACACCCTTCTGAGTTAGGGAGGTAAGAGGTTTAGCAATGCTGTAGAAGTTTTGTATGAACCTACGGTAATAGCCAGGGAGACCTAGGAATTGGTGAATCTCGGTTGGCGTTGTGGGCGCAGCCGAATTCTTGATAGCCTTGATCTTAGAAGAGTTCACGTGGATTCCCTCCTCGCTGACCACGTGGCCTAGGAAGTCCACTTTCCTAATCCAAAATTCACATTTTGAGAACTTTGCATAAAGTTTCTCAGCTCGTAATGTCTCTAAGACTTGTCTCAGGTGCTGACCATGTTCTTCTCTACTCTTTGAATAAATGAGTATGTCATCTTTGAATACAATCACAAATTTGTCCAGGAAGGAACGACATACTCGATGTGACAACCGTCAATTTCGGGTCAAGTCAAAGTCAAATAAAGTCAAAGAGTCAAACCGTTCGACTCAGTTAACCCATGTATATTAGGGTTTACATTGTGTAATTACTGTTCAACTCACTATTTTAATAAGAAAACATCAGTTGGAAAATTCGTGTGTTTAAATTTTCCTTCACCTTGATAGTGCTAAACAATGACCCAAAGAGATAAAAACACTATTTCACCCTCATCGGGAGTGTGTAGGACACTAAAACACGGCTTAACGGGGTTTACGGACCTTGCGTTGCGAAGCCGGATAATCAAAAAGGTCATAACTAGAACCTCTCTTAAATCTCTTTCACTCTATCTCTCTATATTAGAAATCTCTCTCTGTATGTGAAATCTCTCCAAGTATGTCATATCACTCCCAAATCTCACTCCGTATGTGAAATCTCTCCAAGTATGTCAAATCTCTCCCAAATCTCTCTCCGTATGTGAAATCTCTCCAAGTATGTCAAATCTCTCCTAAATCTCTCTTCGTATGTGAAATCTGTCCCAAATCTCTCACAAAAACCTCTTTCGAGTTTTATAATCATTTGGGGCATCCCAACACTTATCTTGGTGAAAAACCACTCAAGGAGGAGTGATACATAGGAAAATAGCCCCTTAGAGCCGAAGCCTCTTTATAGGGGCCAAGTCCTTCTTGAACCGAGGTCAAAGGGTCAGGCCGCAGTAGCCATCCGAAGCCGCAGCTAAGGAGACCGCAGCCGTCCAACTGTAGCCAACGAGACCGCAACCGTCCAGCCGCAGCGAGCCTCACCTTCGGATCCGCATCAGCAGTCGAGCCACTCCGGTTCCAAGGCTGCTCATGACCGCATCCTCGCCCAGAACTTCGGAATTTCCCAGTTTTCACCCGGTTTTCAACCACGACTCCGTTTTAAGCCTGTTTTTCCATCATTTTAAAGCGGGATTTTCATCCAAACTTATATTTTGACATATAAGGTCCCATATATTCATAAATTCAACATATTTCTAAGGATATTCTTATTTAAGAATAAAATCTATCAAGTAAGATTTTGTGGTGGAGTGTTGACTTTGCCATAGTGTTAGACACAAGCAACCACCCCCATACCCACTCCATGACTAACCCACACCCCTCACCACCATACCTGGTCATTCAAAGGTACTTTTCCCACTCATACTCACGTTTTTGAGCTGGAGCAACCCTCTCTCTTCCCTCAATCCCACACACTTCTCTCATTTCCACCGAAGATCCAACACAACTTTTCTCTCAAATTCTCTCACACAAATTCGATATTTCCAAGGCATTTTCCAGCTTTTCTCCTTCATTTGGTAAGTATTATCACCCTCCTTATGGTTATTACATTTCCTTTTACTCAAATCATTGATTCCTTACACAAACTCCATCTTATTGTGTTAGATTCTCGAATCTTCAAGTAATCCTTCAAGTGTTCTTGAGTTGAACACTTCTCTCCTTCAACATCCAACCACTAAAATCACACAAGGTGAGTTCATACCCCTATATTTTCATGTCTTCTTAAGTTTTAAAGGGGAAGAAGACAAGTCAAAACACCAAGAACACCACTAAGTTCTTCTAACACCTATCATTAGAAAAGTTGGGCTCCATTCAGGGACTGTTTTGATTAACATAAACATTTTTGTTTTCAAAACTGTTTTAGGATCAAGTAGCTCCGGTTCTTAGCTTTAAAATGGCTACTTGCACATCTCCACTTGATTCCTCTATGATTTATAGTGATTTTTACAAAATTGTCTATCATTTCAAGAACCAATTCGGACTAGTCTGTGATTATGGACGTTGTGAGTCATGCTGGAGACCACTAAAAATCATGAAAAAATTTGTGAACAAACTAGACAAGTTTTCCGAACTCCCATAATTTACGAATCCTGATTTGGACCTGTTATCAATTTTCTATAAATTTTCTAAGAACAGTAAAATTAAATGTTAACAACAGAAAAATGCTATCAATTTCACTTCACCTTGTAACATGTTGAGTAAGGTGTATATCTTTATGTGAATATATGTTATTGCAAATAAATGACAATTTGTCTTAGTATATAGACATGCATCAGTTAACAAATGGATTTTATATATGTATATATATATATATATATATATATAAATATCTGTATATATATATATATATGTATGTATATATATATATATACATACATATATATATGTATATATATACATATATATATATATATAGAGAGAGAGAGAGAGGGAGAGAGAGAGAAAATAGAAGATAACAATTTGTTATAATCAAAGTACATCCATTACAATACAAACATTCGAGTAACTATGTTAAGTATAGTTTACGCACATTACCACTACTACCCTTGTTTTGACAAAATATAATAGGTATAGTTTACGATACATTAAATAACACACTCATACAAAAAGAGTTCATTTATACAAAAGGGATTTTCATTACATTATACGTAAATTCGTTAATGACTGTTGTGAGTCATTCGCTTCACATTACCAATAAGTCTTGTACTGTAACCAGAGTCTGTTGGAGGGAGAGCGTGATAGTTGTATATAGATCTATATTGGGTTTGACAAACCCACACATGAGCTGCATGCAACAGCTAGACCGGCAGGTCTGAGGTTACAAATGTCATAACATTTCCGACGCCTGAAGAACGTCGTTTTAGGCCACCTAGGTCATAACATGGTTATAATAACTCACATTAAGTATTAACAAACATAGAATTCATGGGGATTTCATTGAAATTAAACGAGTTTATTTCGATTTAAACTTGCATTGGTTTACTATAAATATGACAAATTATTTGTACAATTCCGGTCTTTGGGTTTTAAGACTACATTTACACATTAAGGAAAATATTGGATTTTTTAGAACTGACACTTCATTTACAAGAAAAGGTTTTCTTAATTGCATACAAAAACTTATGAACTCAGCAAACTTTGTGTTGACACCTTTTTCAAACAACTTGTATTCTCAGGAAATCATTAAACAGGTAACCAAGTGCTTTTGATGATGGGACGTTAAGGCGTCAAACATTTTACATTTTTGTCAAGATATTGTAATTGATTTGCAACATGTAATTCATACAATGATGTAACTCTTTCAATTATATATATGTTTGTTGTGTTTACTTTAATCACTATTGCAAATGTTGTTATAATACTATAGATGAAGTCCTCCACCCCCCCGGACGTTTCCGCCATCCTTGGTTTGGGGGTGTGACAGATTGGTATCAGAGCACGGTTTATAGTTAATTATGTATATCAAACCACATAAAATATACAAACTATAAACACATTTGGGACTAAAAGTCTCTACTTTGAAACATTTTTTTTCAATTGGTTATACTTTTAGAAAATAAATAGTTTTTCTTGTTTAAAGTATACATACATGTTCGCATAGTGTCATAACTAGGGAGAACATAAAATAAAAGAAGAGGAGTTGAACGCTACGAGTATGCCTTGGTATGAGTAATTAGTTCTGGGAAGGATATAGCCTGATCCACTGTATCTGTCCGAGAACTGACTTACACATACCGGGGGATAGTCGTAGTGGGTAACAAATCTAATAACCTAACTTCACTCTATAAAGAATGCTCTAAGAACCAAATCTAAACATTTAAAATACTATAGGAGTATTTGTACGTTGCTATAGCACAATATTATTATTATTAACCGTTACATGCCTCTTACACCCCTATTCTCGCGTAGACGACATGGCAGGATTCCAATTACCAGGAGACCCATACTTTCCCAATCAGGGAGATGTCGGCTGGATCGAAGAAGAGCCTAAAGAACTAAATGAAGAGGATCCCGAAGAGGATCCCGAAGAGGACCCCGAAGAAGAACCCGAAGAGGATCCCGAGGAGGATCCTGAGGAAGAGGAAATGTAGGATGAAGAAGAAGAATTGGAAGAGGAAGAAGAAGAAGAGGAACCAGAGGAGGAAGTCTTCAACCCTCCTTACATCACCAGGGTGCCTGCGAACCGCTTCGGCCGCAACAGGCCTGAGCGCCGTTGGGAAACAATGATCGAGAGGTGGAGCCGACAACAATGCCAACGGTCACCACATGGCGACCAACGTGGTTCCTACGACCTCAGCCACGAGGGACCGGCTGACAGAGCCCTCCCCATCATGGTCCAGCATATCACGAATTTCGGGAACTAGAGTAGGGAAATGGCAGATCAGGTTCGAAATCTCAGCGTTGTTACGGCAGCCACCGATGCATGCACCAGGGATTTGGAAAGGTACTTCTATCCGGTGGACCAACTTATTGAGCTCCTTACCACTGCTCGAGCAGAGGTAAGGGAGTACGAGGAGAGGCACACAGCTCTCTAGGAGAGAGTGATCATGGCCGAACGCTGGATTGCGGAGCTTCAGGGAGCCTTGACCTCATCTCAAGGCCACCAGGGACCAGATGCAACCCGCCGCAAGTAGTGTTCGCGCTGCTCATGTTATGTTATAAAACTAAGATTTCGAGTATGTGTTGGTGCTACTCTTTCTTGCGGATAGGTTAGCCCCACGATTAAGTGAGTACACTACTCAAAGGGATTTTGTGCTGACAAAAATTTTCTTTTACTGTGATGTAATGTGGACCCCTATGAGGTCAAGTTTCCTCAAAACAATGTGTACTAGAAGTTTATCAATGAATTTGGCATGCATTTTACTTCATTTGATATTGACAGGAGATTTTACTATGTAGTATTACAAACATTTTACAAGTGATAACTCTAAGATTTTAAGTGTACCTCGTTGTTATGTGTAATTAAAAAAGTAATTGACCTAGAAATGGTGAGTCCGCCTTAGGACCTATTCCTTGTTTGGTTGTGGATTTAGGTCACACTCATTATTATCAACAACTTATTAAAATTTTAATTACACGTAATTGGGGCACGTCGAGCGAATCTTAGGAGTGGGTCAGACACAGAACCGGACACATGAATCCGTTTGAGCCACCACTATTTAATTAATAAGTTTAATTGCATAAACTTTTTCTATGAATTACTTGCTAATGCAAACATATGGAAGTCAGGAAATACTTGTCACACCCGAAAACCAATAACGGAGGAAACGTTCTGGGGCGGAGGACGTCATGTACAGTATCACAACAATGAAAAGTAGTAAACAAGCAACAACATCATCCATTGCATTAACAATATAATTTTAATACAAGTGTTTTGACAAATTATGATAAACACTAAAGTAAAATCAAAATGAAAGATGAGTCTTGAACGAGCTCCATCTTCTCTAAACCTTGCATCGGTACCTGTCTATTGATGACCTGAGGATACAAGTAATTTTAAAAGCGAGTATCAACTTTAAAGCTGGTGAGATCATAAGTATTTTAGTGTCTTAATTGGTATGTAAGTATTTGTATGTTTACGAATTGTAAGTATTGAAAATGTATATGAACTGTAAGTATAAAACTGTTTTGTAAAACAACTGTAAATGTTTGAAAATCCCTAGAAATCCCTATGATTCCTACTCTTATATAAGGGTGTCTTTTACCAAGACCTAACTGTTCTAAATGTAGCCTTCTACCAAGACCTAACTTATGACAACCCGATATTTCGAGACAATATGATGGATCACAAGTCAAATTTAGGTCAAAATTTAACTTTCCTAAAATCTTATTTGGGTTAAATAAAGTAATAGGACTCGTATCAAGGTTTTCATACATATAAAGAACCCTAAAATCCGAGTTATAACGAAGAAGTTATGACCAACCGAAGATTCTCGGCAAAACCGGCAACACTGATAGATGTAAAACGCGAAGTTTCAACACAATAATTTTTAGCTTTAGGTATATAAATGAAAGTTTTAGATATCATTAAACCGTAAACGTACATGAAAAGAATGCCCAAATCTGACCTCATATGAGGAAGTTATGATTTTTCGAAGTTTCAGACATAGCAGTAGACAACTGAAAACTCGAAATCCAGATCGAATGGCATTTTACCAACATGACCTAAACGAGAATCGAAGATCTCATCAATGGTATTACAACGGTAAAAAGTCTGGTGAAAACAGACATCGGATGAAGGAGTTATGGAATTTTAGCAGACTTTTCCTGCCCCGGCCTATTAAAAATATAACATTAAAAATAAAGTCATAAGCAGCCAACGGAGTCTAAACGAAAGTTGTAGACCGTAGTCTCACCTACGCGTGGATATAAAGAACGTCGAAAACGAAGTTCGTATGAGGATGATATGAATTTTTGAAGTTTACTAAATAATTATAATATAAATTTAATTTAAAATCCGGTATTATCCTAGTTACGCCCAGCGTACCCTCGTACGCCCAGCTTACTCGGATGCTAGGCTCCGACTCGTCCACGTCGCTCCGATACTTTGACCGAGGATGCGGTCATGCATGACGCATGAGTACGCCCCGCGTACTCTCGTACACCCAACGTACCGAGGTCCTCCAGCTACTATAAATAGAATGCGAGGGTGCCGACAATTTTTGCTCAATTCTTCTCTTTCTCACGCCGAAGCTCTGCATTTAAACCCTCGGAGCCATCCCGATGTCCTGGTTTTCATATCCAAGTTGGGAAGGAAGTTTTACACTCTCGAGATTCCCGAGAATCCCGAGATATCCGCTTGCTTGAGTAGAAGTTCTGCTCGGTTTTCGTCTCGATTTCTTCAATCTATCAAGTGAGTTCATACCCCTATAATCCACA
The DNA here is from genome assembly GCF_051521515.1 of Lactuca serriola. Classification (NCBI taxonomy): domain Eukaryota; kingdom Viridiplantae; phylum Streptophyta; class Magnoliopsida; order Asterales; family Asteraceae; genus Lactuca; species Lactuca serriola. The sequence continues at coordinate 232,808,895 of NC_136411.1, forward strand.
CTTTTAAATTTTTTGTAAATGCTTTTATATGCTTTTAAGGGGGAGGATACAAGTAAAACACACGATTATTATCGTGTGTTATATAAAGTTTCATTATACACTTTTTATCAACGGAATCATATGTGATTAATAACTATTATAGGGAAACCTTCGTATGCAAAATATATCATGATAACATCATATCTTTTGAAATGAAAAATGTTGTTTGATATGTATAAATCAAACACTCTGCTTATACTGTATGTATATGTGTCCATCTTAGGCACTACAAAAATTATACTTTTCATAACAAGTGAGCATTTCACTAGGGATTACTATACAAACGAGACACACTTTTAGAAAACTATAATAGGTGTAGTTTTACGACAACATCACGAACTTTCAAATACTAGAAATACTATTTCAAGGAGATACATTTGTATACGAGAACAAACGAACATTTTCATATGTACTTCAAATAGTATTCAAAAACATTTTTACATGTTAAAACACTTTTAGAAACTCTCTTACAAACTGTAGGTTTCCTTTTTGAAACTGTTATAGTTGTGCTTCAAACAAAGGTTTTCTCACACTTAAACTGTCTTGTCAAACGGTTTTCGAATCGATTTATAAACTGACATCAAGTAATAAATTCTTATTTATTAAACATTGCAAAGGTTTTACAAAACTTCTTTTATACTTTGATATTGTTAAATGCTTGCCTATATTTGTATAGTTAAATAAGAATGGTTTAAAAGACATAGAACAGTTAGCTCGCCTTATTTCTTTTTCTATTCTCATTGGGATGCGGCCTTAGGGTATCAGTTATTCATCCGAATGTCGTCTAAATATTAGTTATATATATCATGTATACCTATATAGACATACATGTTCCATCAGTTAATTCAGTTCCGACGCTCTTGGGTTGCAAGGGTATATAAACCTACTTGGACACTCATCAATTACATTCTAGTAAACTATTATAGGAATAGTTTAGGGGATACAAAACATTATCCCTATTAAAAGAAATTAAACCAGAGTCAGTTCATTCATGAGTCTAAACTACATGCTATATGAAGGGATACTCTTACAGAAATTCCTGTTACATGGATACACTTATATGGATACTCTTACAGAGATTCCTCTTACATGGATACACTTATATTGATACTCTTACAGAGATTCCTCTTACATGGATACACTTATATCGATACTCTTACAAAGATTACTCTTACATGGATACACTTATAGGGATACTTTTACATAGATACTATATGATAAGATACTATAAGGGACTAACCATTCCTACACCCGGCTGTTAGCAACAGAGGTAAATGCACATCTACGGATGTCTACAATTGATTCACTTACAGCGAGTTTCCACACCGTGTGTATCTTAGTACCAAAGGATACAGCATAAGTTATTATATTATTACTTTTATAGTTTTATAATAATAGTTAGACAGGGAAAAACTGTCACATTTTCAAATGACGCATACTTTCAAAACAGTCGGGTCTTGGTTAAAGACTACTTTCAAAACATTCGGGTCTTGGTAGAAGACTACTTTTTATACTAGTAGGAAATATGGGATTTTCTAGGGTTTTCATACTTATACTAAATGTTGCATAAAACATTCACCAGTCTTTCATAACAACTTTTCAAAGCAATAACATCAAAATACTTATGAATTCACCAACTTTATTGTTGATACTCGCTTTCAAAATAACTTGTATTCTCAGGTTACAAATAGACAGGTACCGATGCAAGGTTTAGAGAAGACGGAGCAGTCAAGACTCGTCTTTTAATTTGAGTATTCATTATGTTGTTTTATACTATGGAAGAACACACTTGTAAGCATAATTATTCTATTAACGAAATGGATGATCTTGTTGCTTGTTTACTACTTTACATTGTTGTGATATATACATGACGTCCTCCGCCCCAGAACGTTTCCGCCGTTCTAGGTTTTGGGGTGTGACATAACTGCTCTGAATGTAGCCTTCTACAAAGACCCGACTGTTCTGAATGTAGTTTTCTACCAAGAGCCGACTGTTCTGAATGTAGTCTTCTACCAAGATTTAACTTTTCTAAATGTTCGTTTCTTGTAAAAGTGTGTAATTTTCCCATGTGTAACTATCATTAACAAAATATAGTTTTTACATTTAATGTTTAAGTGAAAACATTACTAAATATATGTAAAGGGAAAATTAATGTAGTACTGTAGTGTAGTGCTATAGGAACTACTGCTAACTAACTACCTTAAACCGGATTTATATTAAGGCATCATGTGATTAATTGTACCATACTATCGACTGGGTAACAACGACAAATGTAGTTCGTAAAAAGGTATGAATTTTGGCACCCGCAGACCTGCAGGTCCGGCTGTAGCTAGCAGCAAGGTGTAGGATAGTCAATCCAGTATAGGTCCATACACAAACTCACGCTCTCCCTCCAAGAGAATCTGGCTACAACTCAGGCCATGACATTGAAGGCATGCTCCGATACAGTGGATCACAATTATGTCAACGTATTCATGTATATGTAATGTACTAAAATGTTGTACGTGTGCTAGCTGTAATGTGTGTTCTCTCTCTATCTAGCATGAATAGTAATGTACTATAATGTTCTAGCTGTAATGTATGTTCTCTCTATCTAGCAAGAATAGTAATGTGTTGAAATGTTCTAGCTGTAATGTATGTTCTCTCTATCTAGCAAGTATTGACTCATGAATGAACTGACTCATTGTATGATATCGTGTTCTAGTAATAGTTCTAGTATCTTCTTAAACTACCCATACGCTAGCTTACTAGTAATCTAACTGGTACGTATGGACATGGATGTATACCCTTTCTACCCAAGGGCATTGGATGAACTGGAAGGACCTTTATGACTATATATGTACATATGATGTATAACTAATATTTAAACAACCTTCGGACGGATACCCAATGTCCCACCAGACCACATCTCGAGCGCGAAAAGGAAATAGGGTGGATAGCCTTCCTAAGTCTTTTAAACGTTTCTTATATATCCATACATATATAGGCATGCAATTGATAATATAAAAGCATAAAAATAAGTTTTGTAAAACCATTGAACATATTTATTATCTAAGAAAAGATCGACTTGATGTCAATCTATAAAACAGTTTGAAGGTATGGGTTTGATAAAACAGTTTAGTATAAAGAAACATTTGTTTGAAACACCATTTGTAAATAAGTTTGAAATGTAACATACAGAGTAAAATGTACAGTGTAATAAGGAGTTTTAAACATATAAAGTGTTTATGTAAAACATTTGAAGGAAGCTGTTTGGTAAAACTGTTGGGTTTTGAGCATTCTAACACTCCTATGGTGTACATGCAACCCTATAAACCTTGGATCTATGTTTTCTCTATTATACATGCAAATAAGAACTTTCCAAGGCTTTAATCCTAACTAGCATATTATGATGTTCTTAATCTACAAAGTACTAGTTAGAGGACATACCTTTTGATGTAGCTTGATGTCTTCAAGCTTTAAGAGCTTAGCCCCAATAGTGTGGAAGCCTCAAGTGGAATCACATATCACCAAGACACCTTGGAAGACTTTAGAGAATATGAATACTTGGTTCTCTCTTAGTAAAATCGGCTAGCCCTCTTAGTGTATCCACACTAGTGCCAATTTCACCAACCAAAGACATCTTTATATAGTATGGAGGATTAGGGTTAAACCCTAATACCCATGACCTTTCATTTCCTAGGATCCATGGGTTAAACACTCCATGGACTATCCATGAAAGCTTAGCCCAACCTAAATGAACTTGGCCCATTCCATATATATATAAGAGTCCATATTTAATTAGTTCCTTTTGATCACTTAATTAATTGTAAATTAATTCTTGATCAATACTCATTAAATAATATGATTCCATATTAATATATTAGAACTTATAATATATTAATATTAATCATAAACATACTATTCTCAAAAGATTATCCATATAAATTGTGTCGGTGAAGTGCAACCCAAATGGACCATGCCGGGTCGGGTCAAGTACATACCAAATATAGTTATGGACTTAGACATTAATCCAACAGTCTCCCACTTGGATAAGTCTAAAACTATTATTGCGTATGACTTCAAACCTAACTGGCAATCGTAGCTCTTAAAGCTGCTGTCGAACTCTGATCTTGTCAACGAACTTGTCCATTAGATAAGGGATCATATATTCCTCCATTCTAGATATCATATGGACTGAGACATGGATTATAATCATTCTCTCTGTCCATTTGTTGTTTCCCGATTTCCGATTTATGACGACTGACTAATTGAACAAATCAAATCAGTCCTGGCCCGGCCGAGCACTTCCATTTGTCATCATCAAATCATCGAGGGCCCCACAGATATCGCTTTTATCCCGAAGGTAAAAGGAATGGATAAACTTCGACTCATATGGCTTGTTCTACTACTTGTTGAATCATACACAAAGGCACGTTTTATAGCACCGAGTTACCAAATGCGTTTTCATGCAATCAATGTACAACCAACTCATAGTAACAACTCATATCTCTAGGTTTGAAGAATATAAGATATTATCGTCTCATGATCACTCGTGATAAAATCCATGAAGTGATTCCAATGAGCGCGGGTTGAATCCAATACTCAGAACTTATGAGCACTCATGAGTGTTGTAGCCCTTTGTCCAACACCTTAGACCTCTACAAGCCAACCCATGACAGTCTTAATTCATATCTACTTCCAACATATGACCGACTGTGGATGGTTTGAATAACTTAGTCATTCCGGAAGAATAACCCAGTTTATTCGGGAAGTCAAAACATGCAAAGTGAAACACAATAATAATTGAATCCAATATGGTATCAAAACCTATGAACATAAATAAAACACCTTTTATTTATCACCATATGATTGCACATTATTCATTGTATACTGTTTCAGCTATCAACTTTATTCTTGAATTTAAAACAATAGTTGTCCCGTGCTCCAAGCATGTACACTATGTTTTTCTAAACACTAGTCATGCCACACACCAAGTATGCATACTATGTTTGTCTATGATCTTTACTTTGTGAACTAGATCAATTGAACATAACTTCAATGATTCTCTTTTCACACTCCCAAATCCTTACTACAAATGCAAGAATTCCAAATTCATGCCATTTACTGAAATCTGTTAGATTCTAAACTTACATGCATTGAACCTCTTGTAATGATTATGCACAAAGTCAGAAGGACTTGACAACAACCATTACAGACCATTCCAAAGGAGATCAGCTCCTTGGGAATATCCTTCTTGCATTAAGTTTCCTAATCTTAAACAGATTGAAAAATTCTAACTTTGAAACATTTCCAGATTCCATTTTGACTATCACTTCTGAACAAGATTTGCCTCCTTACAGATTATGTCAATATGGTCCTTCCAGAATTATCATTATACTTCCAACTGTCCTTGAGCAACCAATCTTTGGTAAACCTTAGATTGTCCTCGACAATCGTTTAATCCTTTTAGTCATATCCAGTTCTAAACCTTTTCCCTTCTTAATGCCCCAGGCATTTGGAAAATTTTAGAAAGGATGAATATAGCACATGTAGTCGATCCTATATCCGAAGTATATGGGAATCGATTCAGGATGTCTCACATAAAGACTAAACCAGTCTTTTGCTATAACATTTCCATTTCAATTTGCCAAGTTCTCATAATTCAGATTATGAAAAGGGATGCCGTAATCATAATCGAATTTTAGAACGCAAATAATGGACTAATATACAAAATTTCCTTATGTTGAGCCATTCCAACATGAAATTCATATATATCCTTGACTAAATGATTAAAACCTCACGATCTAAGCTTATAGATTTGAGATGAAGTATAATTTTCTCTCCCTTAATTATAGCAAAACAACTTTTTCCCAATTGAAACTTTTGTTTTCTATAATTAACATTGCTAACTTGCAATACTTATCATAATTATCATGCTCCCACTAACATGATGATTATTAGCATAACACTTATGCTCCCACTAGCTTTGACATGTACTCAGAAATCAGCTGACTTTCTTACCAAAGTTCATATTTCTGATACTAGATTGTTTTGATAAAACTTAATCAAAAGCATACACCTTCCCTTAGATATCACACTTGTGTGTCTAAACAATTATGAAGAGGGATGCCGTAATCATAATGGTTAGACCTTTTTGCTACTTCTCACAAGTCAGGGTTAGTGTGCCGGTAAACCACACTCGCTCCCCTAACGACTTTGAGAATGCAAATATCACAATTGCTATCTAGCTAAAATCTACTTAGTGAAAGTGTTTCCTCACCATCATTTTCATGTATCGGAGAGAAACGTTATGACACTTAGATTTAATGGTGTATGTGTTCTTATCCATGTGAATTGTCAAAACCATAGACACAAGACAAGGATAATGACAAATACAAACTCATATGGACTGAACTCAATCTTAATTTCTTGCCACCTGGCAGCTCAAGGGCCTGCCATTGCTTCCAAGAAGTTGTGCAACAAATTGAGAACCCTAAGAACTCATATGCAAAGCCAACTTTAACTGGAATGGGCACAGAATATGTCAACACGATAGGTTATAAACCTCAAGTCGTGTGCTAGTGAAGAACTTCAGGTTTATTCTTGATTAGTTCTTGAGACTTTCAAGACCTTTAAGACTCCCACTGTCCTCTTGACATATAAGACTCCCTTGTCAAACATCCAAGAGATAGTGCGGATTCTAATCAAGACAAACACTTCACACAATTGGCCATAGTTGGTCTTTGTTTTATCCAAAACATCACAACTTACCAATTTCAAATGTACAATAGTTTTAAACCTTCTTTAAGACATGTCACTCAAGTTACAATCTTAGAGTATAACTCTAAGAATTGTTTTTGGAACAAAGTATGAATCATCTTCTTGATTTAACCACTTCAACAATTCAAGTTCCTCTTCTTAGCTATAAGAAGGCTCTTAGAGGATGAATTGTGATAAGGTCTCTAAATCATTAAGATGATCACAAAACTGATACGAAAGTACTCTCCCATCTTTTTAGATTTGAGAAACTTATATCCTTCTGCCTAATTTGATTCTTCTTATTCGCCCTGCCATACATTGGAACCTTTTCCAATGTCTCAGAGTTACACTTAAGCTTGTAAGTATAATCATATTTACTGAGCTTTAGTAAACTATGACGAATAGTCTTATCAATCTTTTGTGGTGGACTTAATCAGTGCACAAGAATGTGTACTCGATCCCTTAGTCCTTTACTTGACTCACACATCCATGTGGCCGAGTAATTAGTCTTAATTTTCCAAAACTTGAAAGTTCTCATTCATCATGCTATACAACTTGCATGATTCCAAGGTCCGGTCCAATTGAAACTTGGGTGATGAGAATCTTTCCTTATTTGGTAAATCTAGACATTACCACAAATGAAAGAATCAATTTCATATTTCCACTCTTGCTCTTAATGGAATCATATAAGCAACAATTTTTCCTCAAAAGCCATTGTAAGGATATTTTAAAATAAATAAAATCAAAAAAATTTTCTTTTATTTTAAAACTTTGCGGAAAAACTTATCCTTACAATCCATATGAAAACTTGTTGTTATCTATTCCTAAGCAATATCTCATAACTCCTAAGAAGTTGCTCAAGAATCCGATCTTCAAACTATGCGATAGAAATCCATCTACGCCATCAGATTCAGCATATTCTTTCTTTAAGTTTCTTCACTTTTCTTTGATTCTTAAAACATCACCATGTGACCCAGTCACATCATGTATCAGGAATCTCAGAATAGAAACTTAACAGAGTTAGATAGTGGTCTTTACCTGAAGTAGAGTCAAACTTATTGACTTTAACATCCTTAGGTAAATTTGGCAGCTTCGCAACCAATGCCCCTTCCCTTGGCAATATAAACATATGGACCCTTTGATAATGGTACACGAGACTATCACAGACTTAGCTCTTCTCTTTACCATTTGGTCAACCGAGTTGACTATGGTCGATCCCTTTCCACTGGGAAGAGAGAGCTTTACTAGATATCGAATGTCATCATTGTCAATGTCCATAAAGTTTTAAGAAAGTTGATCTTAACAAATAGATAAGATCATTTAAGGGTCTTGTCATAGTCTGTTTCATAGGTGTCCCAAAGGAACTCACTATGTGACTTAGAAAGTGATTGAACCACCAACTTTCTCAAGACTTTGACACCCAACTCTCCCGGCTTGTCAATATGTGACTACATCTCCAAGATGTGTTCACACCTAGACCTTGCCTTGCCAATAGGGCTTGAGTGACCTTAAACTTTTCAAGAACTTGTGGGTTGGGGAGAATAATTGGAGGAGGTGAAAGAAGTATGATTTCCAAAGGACATCATCTTCATTTAGGAAACCTTGTTTCACTAGATTTGGGAAGATCATAGGTGTCTATTACAGACATCTTTTGGGAGATATTCAAGATAGTTGATTTAAAGTCCTTAATATGACACCCAATATGAAATATTAAGGCTAGGACCCAACAAACTATTTTATAACTTAGAAGAGGTATGCCGTAATCCAAGCTATAAAATATTTGAAGGTAGGTGAATGACGATTCACCAATTTCCACCAAGATAAACGAAATGTATTATTAGGTTTTAATTGGTTTTGAAACTCCTAGATCTTTCAGATTCATTGAACTGTTCAATGGCATGTTTCAATCTCGAGTGTGCCCTTCAGGTTTTGTGACTGGGATGCCGAGGATCACAAAACAAGGTGTGAAGTAACCATGCAAATTACTTAGTACCCTTAATATTATCACCCAATCAATGTGCCGGTTAACCACACACGCTCCACCAACGACTTGGTAAGGTACAAAGTGTGAATTCCATGGGCTAGCACCATATTCACATTTTCCTAAGTAACTAAGATTGGGTATTATTAAGAGTTTAGTTACTTAGTATTTATCATTAATACTTTTAATGAAAGGGAGAATTATAGTCCTGTCAAACCCGTTCGACTAACGACCCTCCACCGGTCAAGCAAGCGGTGGGTGAGAGTGGACACCCATTAAGTCGCCATTTTATAGGCAACAACCTTATACCCACCTTATAGACCGACTTCGTGAATGAGGCGTACTAGTGGTAAGACTGACTTTACTCTTATACATATATATATTATTAACTTATAATATTATAAAGTATAAGGGTTGAATTTTAACTTTTAAAATGCTAAGGGCTAACTAGGAATTAAAGTATTCATAAGAGAAAACTTTACAAATTCCAAAACTTGAGGGCAAGTTTTGAAACTATTCAAAACTAATTAATTCCATAACTTATGTGTTTAAAGTAGTTTTAATCCAAAAACTCTTCAAGTTCCATAACTTGAGGACAAGTTATGGAAGACTTTAAACTAATAAAATAATTAACTTTTCTTTATTTTATAACTTATGGAATTAATTAAGGTTACACCTTTTTTTATTTTATTTTATTTTATTAAATGAAGAGACTCTTGGTCCTCCATAACTTGAGGACAAGTTATGAAGTCATAAAACCATTTAATTAGAACTAGACTCTTCATTTTTGTAACCTTTGCCAATTTTTATGAGTTTTATGATTCTTAAATGTGACTTTTCATATAAATTGAGGACAAGTTACAAAAACACATTTTAGAATCAATTCTTAGATTAATTTGGATTAAAACCAACTATCACATAATTTTATTCATTAATCTAAATTCACTCATAAAACAAGGTAACACAAAAAACTTTTGGTGATCCATAACTTATTCTTAAGTTATGGAATCCTTTAAAACATTAACACCACATTTTGTAACTCCATAAAATCTTTGAATCAAATTTTTTTTTAAAACCTTTTCATATCCATAACTTATGGAGGTTTCAAAAAATAAAACTCTTTAGATCAAACTTTTAAAACTAATAAAATAATCATATTATTTTATCTTTTATTAAATTTGACCTAATTCAACTCATAAAGCAAATTATTCAAATTTTACAAATAATTAGTTTTTCACAAGAACAAGTAATTATCTTAAAATTTGAAAAACTTCATGTTTTTTTTTTTCTTTTTTTTTTCAACTATGAAAATAAAATATTTGCATCAATATAACAGAAAACAACCTGGCTCTGATACCACTGTTGGGTTTTGAGAATTCTAACACTCCTATGGTGTACATGCAACCCTATAAACCTTGGATCTATGTTTTCTCTATTATACATGCAAATAAGAACTTTCCAAGGCTTTAATCCTAACTAGCATATTATGATGTTCTTAATCTACAAAGTACTAGTTAGAGGACATACCTTTTGATGTAGCTTGATGTCTTCAAGCTTTACGAGCTTAGCCCCAATAGTGTGGAAGCCTCAAGTGGAATCACATATCACCAAGACACCTTGGAAGACTTTAGAGAATATGAATACTTGGTTCTCTCTTAGTAAAATCGGCTAGCCCTCTTAGTGTATCCACACTAGTGCCAATTTCACCAACCAAAGACATCTTTATATAGTATGGAGGATTAGGGTTAAACCCTAATACCCATGACCTTTCATTTCCTAGGATCCATGGGTTAAACACTCCATGGACTATCCTTGAAAGCTTAGCCCAACCTAAATGAACTTGGCCCATTCCATATATATATAAGAGTCCATATTTAATTAGTTCCTTTTGATCACTTAATTAATTATAAATTAATTCTTGATCAATACTAATTAAATAATATGATTCCATATTAATATATTAGAACTTATAATATATTAATATTAATCATAAACATACTATTTTCAAAAGATTATCCATATAAATTGTGTCGGTGAAGTGCAACCCAAATGGACCATGCCGGGTCGGGTCAAGTACATACCAAATATAGTTATGGACTTAGACATTAATCCAACAAAAACGACTAATGAGTAGCCAATCATATGAATGTTGCTTATTAATCACATGTGATTGATATAATAATTAAGGAGTATGAACTCACCTGTTGCGAGTGGATCGGAAGGAAGTGTCGGATAAGTGCTTGGTGTCAAGTAAAGACTTAGACATGCACAAAGATCCTAATTACATATGAGGACATATGTATATAAACAATTAGTCTTTAAACAACTAATAAACAAGTCTAGACACTCTAGGACATGACAAACACTTTGTATAAGTGTTATAAGTGCTAACGAGTGCATCTAAGTGTTGCAAGGAATGGCTAGTATGATTGGGGTTCAAGGAACACTCTTAAAATGAGTTTACTCCCTAAGGACCAACACCCCTTGTGTTTACGGTCTTAAAATCTTGAGTTTATGGTTGTAAACTCCTAACCTTTTGACCATTTGTTGGTTTGGAGACTTCTAAGCTATTCCAAGAATTCCTACTTCATGATTTAGCCTTAGGAAGTGTTGTGTGGCATCAAAACACTCCTAAATGGAGTTTATGGTCTAAGGACCATTTCTCCACGAGTTTACTACCTTAAACTCATGAGTTTACTACCGTAAAATCATGAGTTTACTACCGTAAACTCATGAGTTTACTACCTTAAACTCACAATTTTGGTATTCGGCGGTTTTCAAGTCCTTAGCTCAAACATGGCACTAGTCTAGGTTAGATTCTAGGCATAAGGAACAACCATGGGACATTTATACAACTTTTAAGGTGTTTACGGTTTTGGGAGCTCCCTAAACCGTAAACAGATATAAATGTAGGATTTTTGTGCTTTTTGTGTGATACACTCATCAAGGATGGATCTAGACAAGTCGCTAAGGCATTGTGAAGCATCTAGACACCCTAAAGCACCCTAAGGCAATATATTTGGTGTTTACGGTTTTGGGAGCATCCCAAAAACGTGAACACCTTGTTCTTGGTGTTCTTGGGACTTTTCCTTGGTATAAACATGTATAGCTAGCTTTAAATGACTCTAGGAGAGAAGTACATACATTGTGGAAGCTTGAAATGAACATTAAGTACAAGAACACTAGTGTGTGTTCTTGGTGTTTTGGAAAAGCTAATCAAAACACATATATGAATGGATTAAAGGATGTATAATCACTAGATTAAGTGATATACTAACTTGAAAGGGTTAGAACACTTACTAGTTTGAAGATCTAGAGCAAAATCAACGATGATACTTGAAAGAGTTTGGAGTTTACTCTTTTAGTAAATGGGGAGTAAACACAAATGACTATTCTTGGGGAGTAAACTCATGGATAAGCATGAGTTTACCGATTTTTGGGATGATTTTTCAACCCAAACATAAAAGTTTGCTTTGGAATTTCTAAGACGCGAGGTATTTGCGGTTTCTAAAAATCAAAACCAGAGACGACACTTTCTTTCACCCGTTCGTTTAAATATAATATTAAAATAATCAAACAAACTTTAAATTTCTTAAAAATAAGAAATGATGACATTAACTTATGATACGAAGTGGTTGACTTTTAGGGTTGTCCGAATGGAAATTTCGGGTTGTCACATCATCCCCCTGTTAAAGGGAATTTTGTCCCGAAATTAGAATTGAGGTAAGGAAGTAGGCATGAATGATCGAGTCATGAGGTGAAAACTTTCTAATCGATTGGTTCTCGCGTTCATAAGTGAATTCGGGTCCTCGGTTGGTATCCCAACGAACCTTCACTAGGGTCACTACGGTTCTATTACGAAGGTGAGGATCTTGACGAGTGGACTTACAAGAGTCCTAACAAAAAGGTACGGTTTCAAGATCGAGATGCGAAGAGTAAAAATGTACGTTACTGAGTTCGCGAAGTAGGTCTAGTTTGCGAGGTACAGGACTGATTCTGGTAAGAATCGTGGAGGTCCTATCTGTATTGGATTTAGCTTTCCACACTTTACGAAGCGTATTAAGCCATTCACAGAGTGAGATTCCCTAAGGAATTTGGTGTCTCACTTCGAATTCCAAAGGTTCTTTCTCTTGTTTAACTTCCCAGTCAAAGGCCACCCCTTGCTGGGTCAAAGTCATATGGGCTTCTGGGATTTGCGAGGAGTTCTGGATTGACTATGATAGTAGGTCTGTAAGACCTAGAATTTGGCGAATGCCTATCGGCGTTTCTGGTGTCGAAAAATTCTCAACGGTTTTGACAAATTGAAAGAGTACTCAAAATTTCCCACATCACTAATAGAGTGTCATAGGAAATCTGACTCTTAATTTTCAAAACTCGTGCTTAGAGAACTTTGCGAGAGTTCCTCCGAAGGTAATGTTTCCGCGGGTTCCTTCTTACTACGAGGGTAGATAAGTATGTCGTTACATGGAGAATGACAAACTGATCAAAGTAAGAAAGATGGACTCTATTCATTAAACTCATGAATGCTTCGGGCTTATTGGTCCTATCTGAGGGGTATAACTACGGACTCGAAGTGTCCGCATCGAGTTCGGAAGGTAGTCTTACGGACATCCTTCACTAACACTCGAACTGGTGATATTCGGATCTCAGATCCATTTCTAAAAGTAATTATTTCCTTGTGTTTGCTCAACCAATTCATCTATGCGAGGTAGAGACAACCATTTCCAATGGAAAATCACGACGGAGTCCTCGATATCTCAGGTACATACGATGCAATCCGTCGACCTTTGAAAGAATAAGACTGGAGTTCTCCAGGGTGAGAAGCCTAGTCTTCTAATTCTGTTTCTGTGCAGTTCGATAAGTTGCCCGGGCTGTTCTGGTACCTCCATATGTGTTTAGACTACAGGGCGATCTGCTTACAGTAGTCATACTGGGTTCTAAGTTTGTTCACATGACGATGCGATTACTCGTAGACTTGGACAGTCTCCGTCCTGAAGTTCATTTTAGAATCCATACTGTGTTCAATGATCACCACCTCGTGTATACGAGTCGTATATAATTAAGACTGAAAAGATAGTCGAATAACTGATTCTTCTTTAAGCTCACATCCTATCGAGGAAATGAAGTTAAAGCGGAATTATCAATTCTAAACCTTTAGAACCTTGATTATATATCGCCCCTATGTATACGTTCTTCAGCAACAGATCAACCGTATGGATCTTTGGATTGAACTTGATGTACTGCACGAGTGGTACTTCGGAGATTTCTTCGGCAAGGAAAAGAACTAGGAAGTACTCCATGTATGAGTACTTCGGTGTTCTGAAATGACGGTTTCACTAAAAAGACGTTTACTGATAAAGAGATGTATGTATGAAGCTGTTTTTTTTAGGATCAAATTGAATCGAGTCGTATGATAATGTCGGAATCATACTGAAACGTAAAGACATTAGATTTGAATATAAGACGTTTACAGACAAAACACAACCGTGCAACCATGAAAAGAATTACAATACTTTAGACTTACAACAAGACCATTGCTGCGAATGAGGTATACTACCAAAAGACAAGTACACGCTGCACGAGCATCCTTATGCCGACAGGATCTTGCAAAAAGGTAAGACTCTAGTTGAACTAATTCTGGATAGGTTATATGTTTGTTACAACGAAACGCCTAAATTACATTAACGAGGGTCCGACGTAGTTTCTCCTGCAGCTGTGATCCTGAGAACCTTCCCATCAGCACTCGAGTTCTTCGCTATCGGGCAATCCTTCTTGAGATGTCCAATTTCACCGCATTGGTGACATATTTGGACAACACCAACATTGGTGGTTGAAGTGAGGTGTTTAGCCAGTGTTATGTGGACACGAGTGCCTTCCTCATTACTCCACCTTGGAAATTTCTTCCTAAAGCGTTCAGCTTTATCACTACTTTTGTGTGTAGGGCTGGTCCCGATGATAGGGACTTGAGTGATGGGTCGTGCCGGTGCTCTACAACTACGAGTATGGTGCCCTATTTTTAGGCAATTGCAACATTGCATCTCATGGAAAGCCCCATGACGATGGAAACTATACTTATCACACTTCGGGAGTTTCCCCTCGTATCGCCAGCTCGGTACGGGGATGGCAAGGGTTTCCACTTATTGTTGTTGCATGGAAAGTTTTTGGGATTTCTTGCGTTCTTTCTGGGCTTGGCGCTTTCGTTTCTTGTTGTTGGTTTTTCGGCTTTGCAAGCCTGTGGCTGTTACCATTTGATGACCTCCTAGATGGATACTACGATCGAAATCTTCAACCCCATCATCAGCATTGATTGTGCTGATAGCGCTATGGTGCGCAAGGACAGCGGTTAGGGAAGCAATCACGGCAGCTGTAACTGCGGTTTGGAAGGTAGTTTCCGGATGATGACATGATTATGTAACACAAAAGATAAGGATTTTGAGAGCCGTTGTGGTTGACCCTAGGTGTACTTCTATTTGTTCAAGTAAAGAGTAAGACTATGTTCTCGAAAGTTTGACCTACATCCCTATGATCCGGTCCTAGCACAGAATAGAAGTATGTTCGAGAAGGTTTGACCTACATCCCTATGATGTAGTGCTAATACTGAGTGGAAGTGTGTTTATGAAGGGTTGACCTGCATCCCTATGATGCAGTCCTAGTGATGAGTGGAAGTAAGTTCGAACACTGGTGACAAGACCTTTGTTGTTCAAGCCGAGGTATCGTGGGTTGGCGAATAACATGATCCAACCACTGAAAGAGACTTGGAAATGTCTCCGGAGCTAACTTGCTATATTCCAATGACTTGACTAAGGTATGTTTCAAATAAACTCTAATGAAAGTATGATAAGAGTACTTGAATAAAGAACGACACAGGAGTTAGCCGACTGTCACTATCTTTGATATTAATGACGGAATTTTAAGGAAAATGACCTTGCGAAAGGTCTTACATCATATCTAGAGAAGATAGTTCTTGACAGCATAAAGACCTAACTAAAAGTACTTACATTACAAGACAGCTTCATAGAAAATGCCACATCGGGGAAAGACAGAAAAAAAAAACGATTCCTTCAAACAAGGAAGAGGAAGTAAAGCATCTACTACTGGCGACGGTCATCCCTCTGGTGAACTCTCAGTTCAGCTAGTTGACGTTCCACATCAAGTAGGTGTCTTTCGTACACCCTCTGGCGTACTCGGAGCTCTATGACTTCGGCTTGTGATTCATCCAGTGCTTGTAGCAGGGTTTCATGGTTTCTCTCTGATCTCTCGCGAGCATCTTCTAGACGAATGGTGTGGAGGGTATGCATTCTCGCATCGGCGACAATTTTAGTGATCTAATGTAGGGCTCTCCTGCCTTGAATCTCATTTCGGGCCACTCTGCGGACCAAGATTTGCAAGATTCTGTCTGTTGAGCCGCCATTGCTCAGGTCATAGAAGCTTCGGTCACCATTAAACGGCATGGGCTGCTTTTGTCCTTGGCTCCATCTTTCCAAGCTTTCCACCCACTCATGCGTCGGGCCATGAAAAGCCGGACGAGGGTTAGGAGTTGGAAAGGGAGCTGCTTGAGGTAGGTTCTCAACCTCGGGTTTGGAGTTAGCGTCGTCCGAAAGGTCTTCATCATGGTGATCATTCACGGGGATAAGATGATCATTCTCTGGTTCTTCTCCAAACCAACCAGCAATGACTTCGTTCGGAAGATACTGGTTGCCGTGGGGATGGAGTCTAGCCATGTTATCTATGCGAGAATTGGGGTAGGAGAATCATTATTATACAAACTATCTAGATAATTATTTAGAAAATATTCATTAGTTACATCGCTATTTGTGAAGTGCATACCAGTTATATGTAATCGAAACAGGATAGGCCTTCGAATAAGTGACCTTAACTCCATATTCATACAGAATAGGGGTGAAGTAAAATTTTCACAGATTCTAAGTCTATAACATCCTAATTACATATAGCCTTAGTGTATCCACCTAGCAACTATCAACTTAGTAATGAAGATCCCATTTTAGTTCTCAAGTATAGAGTACTTATAGTAACACCAAATACTCCTATAGTATTTTAAGTTTAATGTTATGTTATACTATTCTCATTGTGGTAGGGTTGGTAAGATTTTAGACTTGTTGCAACCACACAACTACACTTAGGCACATGCTAGTCAACCCTCGGATAATATAGTTAATCAAGCTATATCTTCCCAGCTTTGACCATATATCTCTAAGTCCACCTGTGTTGGCCAACAACCGTAATTCTTTTGTACTGTCCTGGTGACACTGATTTTAGTATGAATGCAGGCACGTATGCTTACTTAAATATTTTATTATTTAAAGTATAAACTATTCGTCAGAGTATTTTTAATCCCTATGTATTTATAGTTAGTATATCTTTTATGGGTTGATATACTTAATTCACTATAAACAATTCTCTGATACCAATCAGTCACACCCCAAAACCAAGAACGGCGGAAACGTTCTGGGGCAGAGGACGTCATGTACAGTATCGCAACAATCAAAAGTAGTAAACAAGCAACAACATCATCCATTGCATTAATAATATAATTTTAACACAAGTGTTCTGACAAATTATGATAAACACTAAAGTAAAATCAAAATGAAAAATGAGTCTTGAACGAGCTCCATCTTCTCTAAACCTTGAATCGGTACCTGTCTACTGATGACCTGAGGATACAAGTAATTTTGAAAGCGAGTATCAGCTTTAAAGCTGGTAAGATCGTAAGTATTTTAGTGTCTTAATTTGTATGTATACGAATCGTAAGTATTGAAAATGTATATGAACTGTAAGTATAAAAATGTTTTGTAAAACAACTATAAACATTTGAAAAACCCTAGAAATCCCTGTGATTCCTACTATTATATAAGGGTGTCTTCTACCAAGACCTAAATGTTCTAAATGTAGCCTTCTACCAAGACCTAACTGCTCTAAATGTAGCCTTCTACCAACACCCGACTGTTCTGAATGTAGTCTTCTACCAAGACCCGACTGTTCTGAATGTAGTCTTCTACCAAGACTTAACTGTTGTAAATGTTCATTTCTTGTAAAAGTGTGTAATTTTCCCAAGTGTAACTATCATTAACAAAATATAGTTTTTACATTTAATGTTTAAGTGAAAAGATCACTAAATATATGTAAAGGCCAAATTAATGTAGTACTGTAGTGTAGTGCTATAGGAACTACTGCTGTAGTAACTACCTTAAACCGGATTTATATTAAGGCATCATGAGATTAATAGTACCATACTATCGACTGCGTAACAAGGAAAAATGTAGGTCGTAGAAAGGTATGACGTTTGGCACCCGCAGACCTGCAGGTCCAGCTGTAGCTAGCAGCAAGGTGTAGGATAGTCAATCCAGTATAGATCTATACGCAAACTCACGCTCTCCCTCCAAGAGACTATGGCTAAAACTCGGGCCATTCCATTGAAGGCATGCTCCGATACAGTGGATCACAATTATGTCAACGTATTCATGTATATGTAATGTACTGAAAAGTTCTACGTATGCTAGCTGTAATGTGTGTTCTCTCTCTATCTAGCATGAATAGTAATGTACTGTAATGTTCTAGCTGTAATGTATGTTCTCTCTATCTAGCAAGAATAGTAATGTACTGAAATGTTCTAGCTGTAATGTATGTTCTCTCTATCTAGCAAGTATTGACTCATGAATGAACTGACTCATTGTATGATATCGTGGTCTAGTAATAGTTCTAGTATCTTCCTAAACTACCCATATGGTAGCTTACTAGTAATCTAACTGGTACGTATGGACATGGATGTATACCCTTGCTACCCAAGGGCCTTGGATGATCTGGAAGGAACTTTATGACTATATATGTACATATGATATATAACTAATATTTGAACAACCTTCGGACGGATACCCGATGTCCCACTAGACCACATCTCAAGCGCGAAAAGGAAAGAGGGTGGGTGGCCTTCCTAAGCCTTTTAAACATTTCTCATATATCTATACATATATAGGCATGCAATTGATAATATAAAAGCATAAAAATAAGTTTTGTAAAACCTTTGAACATATTTATTATCTAAGAAAAGATTGAGTTGATGTCAATCTATAAAACGGTTTGAAGGCATGGGTTTGATAAAAACAGTTTATTAAAAAGAAATGTTTTTTTGAAACACCATTTGTAAATAAGTTTGAAATGTAACATACAGAGTAAATATATAGTGTAATAAGGAGTTTTAAATACATAAAGTGTTTATGTAAAACATTTGAAGGAAATTGTTTGGTAAAACGGCTAACGAGTAGCCAATCATTTGAATGTTGCTTATTAATCACATGTGATTGATATAATAATTAGCATAATTCTACTTGTATCACCCCATAAAACATTTAAAAATAGTTAAAACATTTATTAAGTGGTCGGAAGGAAGTGTCAGATAAGTGTTTGGTGTCAAGTGAAGACTTAGACACGCACAAAGATCCTAATTACATATGAGGACATATGTATATAAACAATTAGTCTTTAAACATCTAATATACAAGTCAAGACACTCTAGGACATGACAAACACTTTGTATAAGTGTTATAAGTGCTAAGGAGAGCATCTAAGTGTTGTAGGGAAAGGCTAGTATGATTGGGGTTCAAGGAACACTCTTAAAATGAGTTTACTCCCTAAGGACCAACACCCCTTGAGTTTACGGTTGTAAACTCCTAACCTTTTGTCCATTTGTTGGTTTGGAGTCTTCTAAGCTATTTCAAGCATTCCTACTTCATGATTTAGCCTTAGGAAGTGTTGTGTGGCATCAAAACACTGCTAAATGTAGTTTATGGTCTAAGGACCATTTCTGCATGAGTTTACTACCTTAAACTCATGAGTTTACTTCCTTAAACTCATGAGTTTACTACCTTAAACTCACAATTTTGGTATTTGGCCGTTTTCAAGTCCTTAGCTCAAACATGGCACTAGTCTAGGTTAGATTCTAGGCATAAGGAACAACCATGGGACATTTATGGGACATTTATGGGAAATTTATACAACTTTTAAGGTGTTTACGGTTTTGGGAGCTGCCGAAACCGCAAAAGCACATATAGATGTAGCATTTTTGTGCTTTTTGTGTGATACTCTCATCAAGGATGGATCCAGACAAGTCCCTAAGGCATTGTGAAGCATCTAGACACCCTAAAGCACCCTAAGGCACTATAATTGGTGTTTACGGTTTTGGGAGCCTCCCAAAATCGTGAACACCTCATTCTTGGTGTTCTTGGGAATTTTCCTTGGTATAAACATGTATAGCTAGCTTTAAATGACTCTAGGATAGAAGTACTTACATTGTTGAAGCTTGGAATGAGCTTTAAGTCCAAGAACACTAGTGTGTGTTCTCGGTGTTTTGCAAAAACTAATCAAAACACATAAATGAATGGATTAAAGGATGTACAATCACTAGATTAAGTGATATACTAACTTGAAAGGGTTAGAACACTTACTAGTTTGAAGATCTAGAACAAAATCAAGGATGATATTTGAAAGAGTTTGCAGTTTACTCTTTTAGTAAATGGGGAGTAAACACAAATGACTAGTCTTGGGGAGTAAACTCATGGATAAACATGAGTTTACGGATTTTTGGGATGATTTTTCAACCCAAACATAAATGTTTGGTTGGGAATTTCTAAGACGCGAGGTGTTTGCGGTTTCTAAAAATCAAAACCCGAGACGACACTTTCTTTCACCTGTTCGTTTAAAAATAATATTAAAATAATCAAACGAACTTTAAATTTCTTAAAAATAAGAAATGATGACATTAACTGATGATACGAAGTGGTTGACTTTTAGGGTTTGACCGAATGGAAATTTCGAGTTGTCACAATACTATACTTGGAAACCAATGAACTAATTTCATGACACTCGACTTATATCCAATTATTAAAAGACTTATGGCCCTTTCGTATTTGAAAATTCTATGACAGAAAATGCCACCTCATAGATCTGCTAGACGCACTGATAGAACGCAAACAAATTCACCCCCGCCGCCTCCCTAGTATGATCCCGTTATGTTCCAGGCTGCGGTTACAGCCGCAGTAGCAGCTTCTATGTCCCGAATCAGCACTGACGGTGCCAGGAGGACAGGGAGCGGTATTAACATCTCTACTCAAGGGGATAGCCAAGGGCGTTCCAGAGAATGTTCCTATAAAGACCTCACAAATGGAAAAGCCGATTCATTCAACGGAAGCGGGGGCGTCATCGCTTTGACGTAGTGGTTCAAGAAGACTGAATCCGTCTTTGAGATCTACGCATGCCACGAAATGGACAAAGTCAAATTCACAGCTTGCACTTTCTCTAGCAGGTCCCTCACTTGGTGGAACGGCCACGTAAAATCGCTGACACTCTCTGTGGCTAACTTGTAAAGCTGGGAAGATTTGAAAACTATGATGCTGAAGGAATATTGCCCAAGGGGTGAGGTGCAAAAATTAGAACAGGAACTGTGGAACCTCAAGATGATGGGCTCTGATCTTGTAGCCTACACCGCCCGATTCAATGATCTAGCAATCCTATGTCATGCGATCCTTACCCCAGAAAACAAGAAGGTGGAACAATATCTCTGGGGCCTATCACCGCAGATTCAAGATAGCGTGCTGGCCTCAAGGCGAACCACTTTTGACAATGCCAAGGAGCTCGCATAGCAACTCATTTATCATCAGGCTAGCCATGTCACGGTCCCAAGCACCTCCAATCAAGCAAAGGGAGGGAACAACAAGAGAAAGTTCTGGAACAATAAAAAGAAGCAACCGACGCAGGACCCCGCAAAGAAACAACAAAAATTGTTGTTGTCCGTGTTGCCACTACTGCTACCACTACAACACCACTGAAGCAATATGCTGGAAATCTCCCTAAGTGCAACAAGTGCAACTTCCACCATAATGGTGCTTGTCGGGAAATGCACTGCAAAAACTGTGACAGGAAAGGGTATGTCACGCGTTTCTGTAAAGCACCAACACGACCAATCAACCATGTTGCCAATGCAGGGGAAAGCCAAACCTGCTACGGATGTGGCGACGCAGGACACTTCAAGAGAAACTGCCCCAAAGCACAAGCTCCCAATGCTGGAGGTGCAGGAAGAGTCCTAGCTTTAGGGCATAGTGAAACAGTCAAGGACCCCACGGTGGTTACCGGTACGTTCCTCTTTAATAACTCTTATGCATGCGTACTTTTCGATTGTGGGGAAGAAAGGAGTTTCGTGAGCCACCAATTCAAGCATTTACTTAAACAAAATCCCCAGTCATTAAAAGATTCATACGTCGTAGAAATGGCAAACGGAAAGGTTGAGCGCACTAATGATATTTACATAGGGTGTACCGTCACTCTAGACAACCATTCGTTCAAAATCGATCTAATAACAGTCACAATAAAAAGTTTCGACATCATCATTGGTATAGATTGGTTAAGTTCTAATCATCCCGACATTTTATGTTATGAAAGGGCCGTCTACCTTAATCTGCCAAATGGAAAAACCCTTCTCGTCTACAGCGATAAACCTAGTACAAATATACAAATCATTTCTTGCGTCAAGGCTCAAAAGTACCTCCGAAAGGAATATCACGCCTTCTTATCCCACATCGTAGATAAGAAACAAGGAGTGAAGGATATCAAAGACATTCCAGAAGTGTGTAACTTCCCCGACGTATTCCTAGAAGATCTGCCAGGTGTGCCGCTCGCACGACAAGTCGAATTCCGAATCGACTTGGTTTCTGGTGCTACCCCCATACCCAAAGCTCCATATCTCCTTGCATCGGCAGAAATGCAAGAACTGTCTAGTCAATTGAACGAACTATTGAGCAATGGATTCATCAGACCGAGCTTTTCACCCTGGGGAGCACCAGTCCTATTTGTGAAAAAGAAGGATGGATCCTTTCGCATGTGCATCGACTACTGGGAGTTAAATAAACTTACTATCAAGAATCGGTATCCCCTACCCCGAATTCACGACCTCTTCGACCAACTTCAAGGAGCAAGCTACTTTTCAAAAATCGACTTGAGGTCGGGTTACCATTAGCTGCGAGTTTAAGAGGATGATATCCCTAAGACAGCTTTCAGAACGTTCTACGGCCATTATAAATTTGTGTTAATGCCTTTAGACTGATAAATGCACCTGTAGGGTTCACGGATCTGATGAACCGAGTGTGTCGACCCTTCTTAGACAAATTTGTGATCGTATTCATCAACGATATCCTGGTCTATTCGCGAAGCAAGGAAGAGCACAGCCAACATCTGCGACTAGTATTGGAGACTCTAAGTGCCGAGAAGCTTTATGCTAAGTTTTCAAAGTGAGAATTTTGGCTTCTAGAAGTGGGATTCCTAGGCCATGTGGTTAGCGAAATAGGGATACACGTGGATCCCTAAAAAATCAAAGCAATCGAAAACTGGTCAGCACCTACAACGCCGACAGAAATTCGACAATTTTTAGGACTCGCCGGCTACTACCGAAGATTCATACAGAACTTCTCCAAGATCACTAAACCACTCACCACCTTGACTCAAAAAGGTGTGATGTTTAAGTGGGGAGATAAACAAGAAACCGCCTTCCAAACGTTAAAACAAGCCGTGTGCAGCGCACTGGTTTTGTCTCTTTTAGAAGGAACTGATGACTTCATGGTATATTGCGATGTTTCAAATCAAGGCCTCGGATGCATGCTCATGTAGAGAGGGAAGTTCATCGCTTACACGTGAAGGCAACTTAAGTGGGACAACCCAAAAATTTCCGTTAGCTTTAACGTCGAAATTAATTACGTCAAAAATTAGCCAAATTTATCCCGAAAATATTTTTTACCGTATTTAAACCCGTTGGAATATTTTAATTAATATTCGCCAAGCGAAAATAAAAACACATAAATTATCTTTCCATTTATTTGGAAAAAATTTTATTTTTATTTACAGCCATTTAACCGGGTAAAAATTTTAAGCCTCGTTAAACATATGTATCGGGTGGTCGTATACCGGGTACAACACCTAAGCCCTATATAAGGGTGGGTGGACACTCCTTAGAAGCCATTTCCCATCTTAGACTCTCTCTCTCTCTCTACTTTCTCTCTCTACAAACGGGTGTTGGTCAAAAATCGCCCCTCCGAGCCTCAAATCGGTAAGTAAACCTTCCTAGCTTGTTATCTAACTTATCTAGCTTGCAAATTCATGACTTAATCATCCAAAAACCCAAAGAACATGAGTTTACAGTCTTGGGAGCCTCTCAAAACTGTAAACCCCTTTGAAGAGGGTTTTAATGCTTAAAAACCTTTCCAAAACACTTCTCATTCTTAGCAATAGCTTAGAGGCTTACCCGAAAGGACTTAGAACACCAAAATTGAATCAATGGGGAGTAAACATGAATTTATGGTCTAAGGATGTTGTTAAACCGTAAACCCATGTTCATGGACCATAAACACATTTTAAGGTGTTAAACTACCCCTCAAACACCTCCAAAAGCTTCCATGAGTGCTTAGAGCGTTGTAATCCTTCGTTTGATGCACCAAAACATAGGGTTCATGGATAGATGACTTTACTACCGTAAACTCATGTGTTTAAGGTAGTAAACTCCCCAATAGCATTTCTTAGACCGTAAACACCTTTCCAAGGTGTTTAAGTGCGCTAAACACCTTCCTATGTTCCTAAAAGTGACTAGAACCTTACATGCATGAATTGGAACCACCAAAAAACAAAAGAAATGGACCAACATGAGTTTACTACTGTAAACTCATGTGTTTACAGTTGTAAACTCCTCAAGGAGTATTCATAGGCCGTAAACTCCTTTAGTGGTCCTTT
Source organism: Lactuca serriola (assembly GCF_051521515.1). NCBI lineage: Eukaryota > Viridiplantae > Streptophyta > Magnoliopsida > Asterales > Asteraceae > Lactuca > Lactuca serriola. The sequence goes on from NC_136411.1 coordinate 232,833,439, forward strand.
TAGAAGCCTTAAACCCTTCATAAGCCCTAGAATTGAACCAAGCGTAATTCCACGAGTGTTATATGACCTTAATGCATCAAAGAACACACCATCAAATAGTTTACGGCCGTAAACTCATGGGGATAAGGTCTTGGGGCCGTAAACTCTATAAAGAGTTCACTCTTGAAGAGTAAACTCCCTCTCTAGGCCATACACACCCTTAGATGTTACCCGGGACACTCCTAGCACTTGACCAAAGTGTTTTCCGCATTTTAGGATGCGTATACGTGTTTAATTAGTATTATCTTTACCTATAATGGTTTATCAAAGCTTCATTTAAAACTTGTTTATGAAAGGTTTTCAAACTTATTATACAAAAGAATACCAAGTCGTGATTTTCTTAAATGTAATGGTTTTCAAAGTTTTCATCAAACTTTCATTCGATGTTTTTATACTCCTACTTCGTTAGATACTACTGCTTCATTATACTTTTACATAGTTAATGCTCCTACTTAGTTAAATGCAACTACTTTGTTAACGCTTCTACTTAGTGATACGCTTCTACTTGTTAACGCTTCTACTTAGTGGTACGCTTCTACTTGTTAATGCTTCTACTTAGTGATACGCTTGTACTTGTTAACGCTTCTACTTAGTCATACACTTCTACTTGCTATAGCTTCTACTTAGTGATACGCTTCTACTTGTTAACGCTTTAACTTCGTGATACGCTTCTACTTCATGATACGCTTCTATTTGTTAACGCTTCAACTTCGTGAAACACTTCTACTTCGATAAACACTTCAACTTCGTTAAATGCTTCTACTTAGTTAAATGTACGCTAGTACTTGCATAGTTATATAAATAATGTTTAAAGTACTTAGGAAGGCTAGTTCGCCCTATTTCCTTTTCCTCGTTGGGATATGGTCTGGTGGGATCAGATATCCGTCCGAAGGTCGTTTGATCATTAAATATATATTATGTATACAGGTATAGACATATAGGTTTACGTCAGTCAGTTTATTTGAGAGTCTCTATCATTAGTCCAGTATTTACATCAGAACTCACTACACGAGATGCATCTTCAGGACACGGCCTTCTCCATTGTCTAGTTGGTAACCAGAGTCTCCTATAAGGAGAGCGGTCATTGTGTGTATAGATCTATACGGGATTGACACCCCCACACCCTGAGAGCTAGCTACCGTCCACGGCCTACCAAGCCAAGGGGTGACAAATGTCACATTCTTTCCGACGCTTGCAGGGCGTCAAGTTCTCTAGTGTCTATCAGTATGGTTACGAGTATCTCGGGGTTACCTTATAATTCATGGCCTTAAGGTAACGGTAATTAACACTATATTCACTGTTTTAGACCTTGCTAGACGTATCATTCATTTGATACTGTTTGGGGTCTGTATTCACTTTTTTAGACCTTGCTTGACGTATCATTCATTTGATATTGTCTGGGTTCTGTATTCACTATTTTTAGACCTTGCTAGACGTATCATTCATTTGATACTATCTGGGGTCTGTGTCTCCTTTTGTTGGACTGAGCCAGGCGTGTCGTTCACTCGATACTCTCCTGGAGTCTATGATTTCTTTGACTTAGTCAACAGTATCTTCTGCTGAGGCATATGTTATTTTCCCTAATGATTTTACTTGTGATATCCTTCTACTTCCTTTAAAATCAACTAGCGTATTATGGTGATGATAGTATTTCAGGGAAAATTACTCTTTAAAAACATAACATTGTCGGGTCTTGGTAGAAGACTGCTTTTATTTAGAAAATATAGGATTTTCTAGAAAGAACTCTAATACACTGTTGACTCTAAACTACTACTTTTTATAAAGTTATTTGAATAAAATGACACTAAATACTTATGAACTCACCACCATTTATGAAAATGCTGATACTCGCTTTCAAATAACTTGTATTCTCAGGTCAGCAATAGACATGTACATTCCAGGAGCTTTTGGTGAAGACAGTTTAGTACCAAGCTGCACCTATATTATTACTTGTATTACTTTGTTGTTTGTATGTAATGTAAACTATGTAAAACTATTACTATTAATGCAATGGTTGTTGTACTTTGATTACTATACTGTATATGTTGTGATAGTTGACATGATGTCATCCATCCCAGAACGTTTCCACCGTTCCGGTTTTGGGGTGTGACATATTGGTATCAGAGCATTGTTTATAGTGAGCTAAGTATATCAATTCATAAAAGATATACAGCCTATAAATACTTAGGGATAAAACACTCTGACCAAGAATTATACTTTAAAATTTAACCATATTATACCAAAGTATAAGAACATCCAGAATCTAAACACTCGAACACAAGTATCACAAGAAGAACAAGAATAAAAGTCTTCGGATGTTGAGCATTACCGTCAAACCAGGGCAGTTATGTAATCGTAAGCTGGAATAAATGTAACCTAATCAACTACATTTATTGGAGATGCGATGAACGTGTGCTTGGGAGTGATAGTGGTGTTGCAACGAGTCTGAAACTTACCAACTAGGAATGCTAGAGCCAAACATAAAGTTTAAAATACTATGGGAGTATCTTGGAATACTAAAAGACTCACATTAATCCCAAAATCATATTCAGAAGTTAAGAAACAAACAAGAAATTAAAATACCATAAGGGTATTTTAGGATCCATAGATAACCTTGTGTGAAGAACTAAAAAGATCCTTATTGATATACCTACAATTACAGAGGGTATACTCCCAAGGTAATATATAATAAGGATCCCATAGGCTAGGAATGTGTGGTTTCGCTCTACTTCCTTTTCCTCGTTGGGATGTGGATATAGAGTAGAATCACATATTCAAAGGTCTGTCGGATCTAAGTTATATATGATTTGTATACCCTATGTAATCGTAGAAGGACTCGATATAGATCACTCAGTGAAATGTTAATAATCTCTTAGGATTCTTTAGACATTTCCATTCTCGCACGAACCCTGTAGAAAACCCTATCCACTTCAGTACTCGGAAGAAGAGTTGATTCAGACCCAAAAGAGGTTCATTGAGAAGATTTCCAATTCGGAAATAAATGAATTAAGTCGAGATTATTGAAATCACCAAGTGCCTATATCTTTTTAGCGACATCGGTGAGAAATTCGCCTAAACTTCCGAGATTTCCAGTCATCCATCCTGAAGTGATGACACCCTGAGTCAGAATCCGAAGTAAGACGGAGTAGAAATTCAATATGTCTATAGGAGAAGAAAACCCTAGGTAACTACCCAAAGGGAACCAACGCCGGTCCCAGTCAAAGATACGAGGTAGACAGAGGGAGCCAGTACATGGAACCCGAGAAGTGTCTTTTCCTCGTGTTCGTCACACTAATGCACCCATAAAATAATACAATTTAGTTAGTTAGTGATTACACTACTCACACTATGTGTTAGGAAAATAGCCTTTTCCCGTTGCAAGTAATACGATTACAGCGGATCCCCACACCTCTATTGAGGATGTTTAGCCATAAGTCTTCATGAGCCTTTCTTCCCGCGGTCTTCGTTCCGAACAGTTCTCAAATCTTTCCAAGCCGGAGAGTGAAACCTTTCCCAGTATAAAGGTAACTTAGTAGGAACGACTCCCATCTTTTGGCTTTTCCGACACTCATACTCTTACCTTGAATACCCGAACTACATCATAGGGTTGTAGGTTGACACTCAGAGAACCAGTATCCGAAGTGCGGGAAAAATTTATGCCTAATATAGTAAGGATTGATATGTCCAGGGTTAACCATCGTCTCTCATCAGCTTGTGTACCTTTCCACGTAGGAAAAACTATGCCTCCGAAGAAGCGTAACCCATCCGCTGGCAAGAAACCGACTCTCCTATTCGATGAAGCTACGTTCCAAGTTGTAGTCTCGGCAGCTGTAGCAGCTATCATGGCTCAACTGAATGCTAACAATGTCAATGTTAGCAAGAGCCCTATCGGGAATTCCGATCCTAGTAATAGACAGCAGCAGCCAACCTCTATATACCTAGCTACCCATGAACCTCAACTAAATCCACTGAAGAGAAAAGTCAAGATCGAGGAGGGAAGTACCTCGGCTCTAGGACCTTCCGAAGGGCAACGAGCTGAGGCAGTCAATATCCCTGCCAACCCTTCCATCCCGAATTCAAGGGGACCATACCTAGGAAGCCTTCCCCACTGCAGCAAGTGTAGTTACCACCATCATGATATATGCCAGGAACACTTCTGTGTTAGGTGCAACAGGAAGGGGCACACCTCTCGTACCTGCAGAGCCCCGGTTGAGTTCATTACATCGACCACCAATGTGGCGGCCAATCCAGTTTGCCGTCTATGTGGTGAGATTGGACACTTCAAAAGGGACTGCCCAACTGAAGGAAACGATAAGAACACAGGAGGAGTCTGACTCTACTGCTTAGGGAGAAGCATCAAGGAACCAGGTAGATTTTGGTACGTCTCTCAATCTTAGATAACTAACCGAAAACATTAAAAGGCTAATTCTAAATGTAATTATTTCCCCATTAAGGGGAAAGGCGTAGCACTGTTATAAAATTTAAAATTTCATGAAGTAAAACTATAATGGCTAGATATATACATTACGGCCATGTATAATTGAGATGGATAGACCTAGAGTGAGTGAATACTGCCTCATTTCATGTTCCTTGTTTGGTTGTGGATTTAGGGCGGAGTCGCTCAGTCAACATTCCTTCCCACCTTAATTATACATGACTAGTATATATTAGGCAATTATGGAAATGCCTCGTGAGAATCCATTCATGAAAAGGTACTCTACTCAGAAACATTCAGGACCCTCTATAGTTCCGTGTTGACTCTATCGGTCCAAGTATCCGCGACAGTGATACACGGGACGAAACCCGAGATGCCTGGAACTGGTGTGCCCGTTCGGCACATGACTCTATCGACCCTCATTCTATATCAAGTCGAAGTATGCCAACTTCGACGCCTCTATTAATCATGGTTCGACTTCGTGCAACCATGTGTAAATCCTTAGTGCTGTGTAAAAAGAACTTTCTCCATAGTCATTTCGGCAAAAATAAAGGTTCTTCCAAACCTAAACAAAATAAGAATTATAAAACCTAATGGGATCCGTCAGTCGACACTCGTATTTCAAACCGTCCGAAGTACCCAGGAGATGGTACCGCGCGCTGTTAACTAACCCCTCTTAGACAGATAGAAACCAAAGCGAAAGGCACTGCATGCATTCCAAAAGACGATAACCACCCGAAGCAGACACCGTAGGATCCCAGAAAGACCCTTCGCACCTCGCAAATCAGGTTCGTGAACCCAGAGGATAGAACGCATGGGACTGACCACTATAACTGAGTATATGCATGAAGGTGGTATATAATTGAGATAAAAAAGATTTAAGATGTGTCTTTCCTCCCTACTCCCTGTTCCTCGTTGGGTTGTAGGTATGGGGTGGAGACGCACAACTGAACATCCTGCCGACCTCAATTATATACAGCTTGCATACGCCAAGTAATAGTGGTTAAGCCGAGTATGAGCTCTACCACGAATCTCATAGTAAAACCCTTCATCCTATCCCACGGAATGGGAGCTAGATTCAAGAGAACCCCTGCGAGTTGAGCTACTATAATGACCACAAATCCGAAGTTTGTTGTCATCCCGATTAAGCCAACATAGTAGCTAACACCCTCAGTTGGTAAAGAAATCTGAGTCGTAAGAGTCAAGTAAATTGACTACGACCATCCATTCTCGCTTAATTTCCCCGAATTAAGCATCTCAGCGGATATCCTAGAAATCCAGAAGCTACGTGATGTGCACAAAAGTACCCACTAATTTTAATATTTATAACCTAACAAACTTACACTATCTATGCACATATAGGCAGTGTACCTAGTCAGATTACAGTATAGCTTAGGTAAGTCGGGTGTCGATCACAGGGAACGGTGGATTAATTTAATATATTTAATTATAGGTTACATGTTACACGAAAAGAATAAATAAATATCAAACTAACAATTAATTAACTACTCTAGATAAACTAACAGGAAAGCAAATCTCTTCAGGTACTTTGATTTAGACAAATTACACCTTTAAAACATAGACAATTGCATACACAAATTCATTTATTCATGTTCACGAATTCCTAAAATGATTAGATTCGCGTTCACTATAACTAATTCTGTAGCAAACTAGTCAATTCAAACAGTGATCAGTTGATTAAACTAACATGCTTCCTAGTATTCAGTTCGTATCAAGCAAGACTTGTAAATATAGTTAATCGAATTATTAATTCAATTTAACCTCTTGTTGATGGTCATCAAAGAAGGCTCACACATTAACTTACTTATTCTCAAGTTAATCCTAGTTTCACATTCGTTATTTCTAGACTTATAATCTCGATGGTCATCAAAAATCATAAGAGACAAGCAAATCAAGCAGATGTTCATGCAACTTAATTCACTTAACAATTAACAGAAAATAATCATCATTAACACATAAGGGTCTTTTAACAAGCTTGGCAAGATAAATTGAACATAAATAAACAATTCAATATAGCAATTAGTCTAATAATCAAAGCTTCATTCAATCATAAACACAAAGTAAAAGGTTTTTACACCCAAATCAGAAACTATATACAGAAAAGTACCACAATGGAATTCTAAACATGGTCACGTTAGCAATCCATATGATTACCGACATGTATCCGCTTTCCAATCCTTCCGATCTCCACTTCCGTTAGCTTAACGGCCTTTTGGCCACCTCCTAGACTCTCAAAACGGCAACTATGAAGTTTTCTTATTGCACAAGTCGAAGTGGAATATCATAGATTATGAAACTGGTGGAATGATATGGGGTATTTATAGTTGATGGAGACGGAATTATATGGAATATTAGAGTTGGATTGGAATAAGGAAACTAATGTGGCTTAGGGATTAAGCAAATAAAGATAAGGAAAGTGGTGCTTGGGGAATAAGTAACTTGGAGGGAATTTCCTTCCAGCTTTTATGCTTCATCTTCAAGGCCGATTTTGGATAAGATATGTCTCGAATTAACCAAAAGTCTCGATCACATAAGACGTAGGAAATTTCGTCTAGTTTTTAGAACATTTTGAATCTCGTCAATTGGACTTGTGAGTCATCAGATATACCCGAAACACTGAAGAGGGGTCAATCTGCCAGCAACATCCTTTTTGCATCTTTTCAGCTCCATTATCTTTCTTTTGCATTCCATCTCCCATTTTAACTATAATTAAATATTTCAAAGCATATTAAGTGTATTTTAGATCTAAATAATAATAATAAAGGCTAAAATATTAAGATATGTTTAACAAAAATATATATAAAAACACACATATCAAAATACCCCACACTTAGCCTTTGCTTGCCCCCAAGCAAATTTACTTTTAATTTTATTTTACCAATATCGCACTAAACAATCCATTTAAAACTCAGCCATTATGTCAAGACCGCAACACATGCATTTGTGTCTAAAATTTTCCTAAAGTACCCCCCCATACTTTAAATACTCACAATCTTCATAAACACTTGCCCACTTTTTCCGAACAATGCTCATTTAATGCAACCCTCCGAATCCATCCTCAGAAAACCTCCTAACCTCAAGGTATTTTTAGTTGAGCAACCTAAGCATACATAATCTAGAATTACAACTTTTCGATACCACTATGGAGCTCTTTTGGAATTCTTCAATTCTTTGACATTTGATCTTTGATTTCTTTGAATTCACCACCTTTGTTGATTTGATTTCTAGTATCTTCAACTTTTTGGATTTCTTCAGAATTTTGATCTTTTGATCTTCACTTTATTTGCTCCAAAATTCTTCAAACTTTACTCGTAATTCTCTCTTTTTTTTATATATTACATGTACCTCACTTTTTTCACTCAAAACCTACATGCTTAAGCAGAGGCGCTCAACCTCAACCTTTATTGGCTAACGATAATAATTTTCCTGGATACATTTCAGGTTTAGGCTGCTAAACATATTGCATCCCTCAAACCAAGCGGAGTTATGTTTTTGTTCCATGATTTCACTAAAATAAGGGAGGCCACAAATGCACTATAACGTATATTGGCTCAACTAAACATTTGAGTTCTCATCGGATCATTTCATATAATATTCGCAAAATTTAAATTATCACTAGATTTTTCTAAGTTAAACTATTATTTCAAGTTTTTAAACTTTTAAATTTCCTAAATCTAGCAATTTCCTAACTATTATTTTATTTTTTCTTCTAATTTTAATTTACTTTTACTGATCCCCTACCCCACACTTATTTCATACAATGCCCTCATTGTATGCTAAAACGAATTCAGAACATAAAAAATGAGAAAAAGCAACAGACTCCCTTGGGTAGTTGTGGCGAGATCGAATGGTGCTGCTACAAGCTGCTCTGAAAATTGCTGGAAGACTGGAAACTGGAACTGCTGCATCTGAATGTGCCGGAAAATACAAAAGAACATTGACTTCTGAAATGTGGTGCAAACGATTGCAAGCTAAAGCAATATATAGTGACCATGACGTTGGAAAGTGTCAACCACGTCGTGTCGTCGAGTGAGGAAAAATCCATATCGCAAATAATAGCATGGCCACGACGTAGTAAGTAGTGGTCACGTCGTGGTATGTAGAATAGCAGCCTCCTCTTGTGATGAAAAACTCGCCCACGACATAAGAAAGTGTCAACCATGTCATGGCAGCCAGGATGATACTTCTACATTGCGTCAAAATAAAACTCCATGATGTGGGAACAGCTCATCCATGCCATGGGAATCAATGTATAGTTAGAAATGCCACTCTTCGAAATAATAATCCCTCCAAATATCAACGCGCACCCCACACTTATTGAAAGTCATGGATATTAAGTGTCAACTTCAAAATCTCACACGGTTTTTTCTCTCGTGACAAATCAACATTCGACCTTAATTATTGAAATTTCTGAAAGCATCTGAAGGGTAAAAGTTTTGCAAAGATCTGAAACATCAAGAGTATCAACATGGTAAACAAAATTTAAACAAACTAAAAATAAAAATAAAAACTCACTAAAATAACTAAAAAAACAAAATAACTAAAAAGGATATCACAATCACTCGTCTTCGTCGAAATCAAGCAACAATTGTTGATTAAATCCCTTGCATGCAAGAGGTGGTTTGTGAAAACAAAAACTTTCGGGACCTGTCAGACTATTTCCTTTGTTTTCTTTGCACCATTAACTAAAAAGTAGAACAAGAGTCGACCCAACTAGTCAAGAGTAGCAAGAGTTCGGTCTTCCACTTAACCACTTTGATACGCCTTGCTATACTACGCCTCGTGGATTGAGTTGGACAGATCACCCAAAGTAGTAGACTAAACAAGTCAAGAATTCCCTAATCGCTTGCAATCTCGAAACCCATGCAAAAGGTAAAACCAAACAATGTGTATGATCACGAATTCCTGCACATAGCAACAAAAACCTTCCCGACAAGTGAAATGATATCAACGAAAATAAAACTATAAAAAAAATGAAAATAAATAAAAAACTAACTAAAAACAAATAATGAATAATCAAATAAACTAAATTAACTGAAAGTCGTTCCCCGGCAACGGCGCCAAAAACTTGATGCGCACAAAAGTACCCACTAATTTTAATATTTATAACCTAACAAACTTAGACTATCTATGCACTTATAGGCAGTGTACCTAGTCAGATTACAATATAGCTTAGGTAAGTCGGGTGTCGATCACAGGGAACGGTGGATTAATTTAATATATTTAATTATAGGTTACATGTTACACGAAAAGAATAAATAAATATCAAACTAACAATTAATTAACTACTCTCGATAAACTAACAGGACAACAAATCTCTTCAGGTACTTTGGTTTAGACAAATTACACCGTTAAAACGTAGACAATTGCATACACAAATTCATTTATTCATGTTCACCGATTCCTAAAATGATTAGATTCGCGTTCACTATAACTAATCCTTTAGCAAACAAGTCAATTCAAACAGTGATCAGTTGATTAAACTAACATGCTTCCTAGTATTTAGTTCGTATCAAGCAAGACTTGTAAATATAGTTAATCGAATTATTAATTCAATTTAACCTCTTGTTGATGGTCATGAAACAAGGCTCACACATTAACTTACTTATTCTCAAGTTAATCCTAGTTTCGCATTCGTTATTTCTAGACTTATAATCTCGATGGTTATCAAAAATCATAAGAGACAAGCAAATCAAGCAGATGTTCATGCAACTTAATTCACTTAACAATTAACAGAAAATAATCATCATTAACACATAAGGGTCTTTTAACAAGCTTGGCAAGATAAATTGAACATATATAAACAATTCAATATAGCAATTAGTCTAATAATCAAAGCTTCATTCAATCATAAACACAAAGTAAAAGGTTTTTACACCCAAATCAGAAACTAAATACAGAAAAGTACCACAATGGAATGCTAAACATGGTCACGTTAGCAATCCATATGATTACCGACATGTATCCGCTCTCCAATCCTTCCGATCTCCGCTTCTGTTAGCTTAACGGCCTTCCGGCCGACTCCTAGACTCTCAAAACGGCAACTATGAAGTTTTCTTGTTGCACAAGTCGAAGTGGAATATCATAGATTATGAAACTGGTGGAATGATATGGGGTATTTATAGTTGATGGAGATGGAATTATATGGAATATTAGAGTTGGATTGGAATAAGGAAACTAATGTGGCTTAGGGATTAAGCAAATAAAGATAAGGAAAGTGGTGCTTGGGGAATAAGTAACTTGGAGGGAATTTCCATCCAGCTTTTATGCTTCATCTTCAAGGCCGATTTTGGATAAGTTAAGTGTCGAATTAGCCAAAACTCTCTATCACATAAGTCGTATGAAATTTCGTCTAGTTTTCAGAACATTTTGAATCTCGTCAATTGGACTTGTGAGTCATCAGATATACCCGAAACACTGAAGAGGGGTCAATCTGCCAGCAATATCCTTTTTGCATCTTTTCAGCTCCATTCTCTTTCTTTTGCATTCCATCTCCCATTTTACCTGTAATTAAATATTTCAAAGCATATTAAGTATATTTTAGTTCTAAATAATAATAATAAAGGCTAAAATATTAAGATATGTTTCACATAAATATATATAAAAACACACATATCACTACGATATGTTAACCCTTGAGAAGAGTAGATGAAGAGATTAAAAGTTCCGAGTGATGGAACCCTATACTCACTAGATTTGACCTAGACCGAGAAAACTCAGAACCTTCGAGAGAGTAGTTGCTGAAGATGTTTGCAATATTCAGGTACTTCGTCCACCCCGTTACCGACGAGTAGTGCCTACGACCCTCCGCCCTCTCACATGAAGGAAACCACCGTCGCCCTAGAGACGATAGACTGCATTCTCCGATGTGAACACTAGAATACTGAGAACCAAAGGATAACCTCCGCAGCCAACAATATCTGAATAAAGTTCGAGAGTAGGTTGCATTAAGCCTTATAACCCTGATCTCGAAGAGATTATAGACTTGACACCAGTCTACGTGTTAGTCGATGGGTTATACAAGAGCACACGCTTTCCGCACTAAAATAAACCAACGAATTTTGGAATAGGACATGTCTTAGAAGTTCATTAGACTACTAGGTGTTTCATGTATACTATCTCGCATAGAAATAGTAGAACCACCTCTCGAGATAGCCCAACACTCGTCTAGTGAAACCCTATCTCCCCGACACTGAGGGTTTCCTTTAAAAACATCTCCAGAATCAGAAGTGCAGGTTCATTTGCACAAGATTGAGATAGACACTCTGCAACAAACAGATACCCATAGACACACAATCCATCCGATGATCTAGAAAATCTCGGAGACCCAATCAACATGAACATGAATCCAAGGACAACCCGAGCTTTCTATGAAACAACCTGAAGCACTACACTTCCAGTATGAGAGAGAACGTTGGAACTTCGGAATGGCGATCACGCCAGTGATGATCTTGCCATAGAAGTACACTATGTTCTAAGTACTGAAAAGCTCTACCCTTCTGAGAGCTTAGAACCATCCAATATTCTTTACGGAGATTGGTCCAACCATCATCAGACCACTACTACTTTCAGAAATTCCACAAGTTTTACCACAGATCAATCCACTTCTTAGACATTGATAAGTGTTTTCCCGACGTCACTCTTTGTATCCCACTCAACTTTATAAAAACCATTGGGAACCCCAACTTCGTAGATGAACCTCTAGTAATTGCTATCGGCACGAGACAGAATCCGCATCCCGTAAGTGAAGTTTTCTTAGAACGCCAAGCAAAGGCCAGAGTTCACTTGGGAGTGCAAGGACCAGCCTAATAGGATGTACCCTCATCTTATTAATTAATCATTCATACCTACTTCTTTGCCTAAACCAGAATTTCGCGGCGAAATTTCATCTAAAGGGGGAATGATATGACAACCCAAAAATTTCCGTTAGTTTTTACATCGAAATTAACGTCGAAATTAATTACGTCAAAAATTAGCCAAATTTATCCCGAAAATATTTTTGACCGGATTTAAACCCGTTGGAATATTTTAATTAATATTCGTCAAGTGAAAATAAAAACACGTAAATTATCTTTCCATTTATTTGGAAAAAGTTTATTTTTATTTACGGCCATTTAACCGGGTAAAAATTTTAAACCTCGTTAACCATAAGTATCGGTTACTCGTATACCGTGTACAACACCCAAGCCCTATATAAGGGTGGGTGGACACTCCTTAGAAGCCTTTTCCCACCTTAGACTCTCTATCTCTCTACTTTCTATCTCTACAAACGCGTTTTGGTCAAAAATCACCCCTCCGAGCCTCAAATCGGTAAGTAAACCTTCCTAGCTTGTTATCTAACTTATCTAGCTTGCAAATTCGTGACTTAATCATGCAAAAACCCGAAGAACATGATTTTACGGTCTTCGGAGCCTCCCGAAACCATAAACCTCTTTGATGAGGGTTTTAATGCTCAAAAAACCTTCCAAAACAATTCTCATGCTTAGCAATAGCTTAGAGGCTTACCCAAAAGAACTTAGAACACCAAAATCGGACCAAATTGCGAGTAAACATGAGTTCATGGTCTAAGGATGCTCTTAGACCGTAAAACCATGTTCATGGACCATAAACACCTTTTAAGGTGTTAAACTACCCCTCAAACACCTCCAAAAGCTTCCATGAGTGCTTAGAGCCTTATAATCCTTCGTTTGATGCACCAAAACATAGGGTTCATGGACAAAATGAGTTTAGTACCGTAAACTCATGTGTTTAAGGTACAAAACTCCCCAAGAGCATTTCTTAGACCTTAAACACCTTTCCAAGGTGTTTAAGTGCCCTAAACACCTTCCTATGCTCCTAAAAGTGACTAGAACCTTACATGCATGAGGTAGAACCACCAAACAACAAAAGAAATGGAACAACATGAGTTTACTACCGTAAACTCATGTGTTTACGGTCATAAACTCCTGAAGGAGTATTCATAGGCCGTAAACTCCTTTAATGGTCCATTTTGAAGCATTAAACACTTCATAAGCCCTAGAATTGAACCTAGCCTAATTCCACGAGTGTTATAAGACCTTAATGCATCAAAGAACACATCATCCATGAGTTTACGGCTGTAAACTCATGGAAATAAGGTCTTAGGGCCGTAAACTCTATAAAGAGTTCACTCTTGAAGAGTAAACTCCCTATCTAGGCCATACACACCAGGTCGTGATTTTCTTAAATGTAATGGTTTTCCAAAATTTTCATCAAAGTTTCCTTCCATGTGTTTATACTCCTACTTCGTTAGATACTACTGCTTCATTATACTTTTACTTAGTTAATGCTCCTACTTAGTTAAATGCTACTACTTTGTTAACGCTTCTACTTAGTGATACACTTCGACTTGTTAACGCTTCTACTTAGTGGTACGCTTCTACTTGTTAACGCTTCTACTTAGTGATACACTTCTACTTGTTAACGCTTCTACTTAGTGATACGCTTCTACTTGTTAAAGCTTCTACTTAGTGATACGCTTCTACTTGTTAACGCTTTTACTTCGTGATACGCTTCTACTTCATGATACGCTTCTATTTGTTAACGCTTCTACTTCGTGAAACACTTCTACTTCGATAAACACTTCAACTTCGTTAAATGCTTCTACTTAGTTAAATGTACGCTTGTACTTGTATAGTTATATAAATAATGTTTAAAGGACTTAGGAAGGCTAGTTCGCCCTATTTCCTTTTCCTCGTTGGGATGTTGTCTGGTGGGATCGGATATCCGTCCGAAGGTCGTTTGATCATTAATTATATATTATGTATACTGGTATAGACATATAGGTTTACGTCGGTCAGTTTATTTGTGAGTCTCTATCATTAGTCCAATATTTACATCAGAACTCACTACACAAGATGCATCTTCAGGACACGACCTTCTTCGTTGTCTAGTTGGTAACCAGGGTCTCCTGTAAGGAGAGCGGGCATTATGTGTATAGATCTATACGGGATTGACACCCCCACACCCTGACTGCTAGCTACAGTCCAGGACCTACCAAGCTAAAGGGTGACAAATGTCACATTCTTTCCGACGCTTGCATGGCGTCAAGTTCTCTAATGTCTATCAGTACTGTTACGGGTATCTCAGGGTTACCTTATAATTGATGGCCTTAAGGTAACGGGAATTAACACTTAATTCACTGTTTTAGACCTTGCTAGACGTATCATTCATTTGATACTGTCTGGGGTCTGTATTCACTGTTTTAGACCTTTGTAGACGTATCATTCATTTGATATTGTCCGTGGTCTGTATTCACTGTTTTTAGACCTTGCTAGACGTATCATTCATTTGATACTGTCTGGGGTCTGTGTCTCCTTTTGTTAGACTGAGCCAGGCGTGTCGTTCACTCGATGCTCTCCTGGAGTCTATGATTTCTTTGCCTTAGTCAGCAGTATCTTCTGCTGAGGCATATGTTATTTTCCCTAATGATTTTACTTGTGATATCCTTCTACTTCCTTTAAAATCAACTACTGTATTATGGTAATCATAGTATTCCAGGGAAAATTACTCTTTAAAAACATAACACTGTCGGGTCTTGGTAGAAGACTACTTTTATTTAGAAAATATAGGATTTTCTGGAAAGAACTCTAATACACTGTTGACTCTGAACTACTACTTTTTATAAAGTTAATTGAATAAAATGACACTAAATACTTATGAACTCACCAGCATTTATAAAAATGCTGATACTCGCTTTCAAGTAACTTGTATTCTCAGGTCAGGAATAGACAGGTACTGTCATACCCCAAAACCAAGAACGGCGGAAACGTTCCGGGGTGGAGGACGTCATGTGAAGTATCATAACAGTGTAAAGTAGTAAACTAGCAACAAAATCATCCATTGCATTAAAAGTAATGTTTTAATACATGTGTGTTCTTTCATAATGTACAACAATAAAATGAATAATCAAAATAAGATGAGTCTTGTCAATGCTCCATCTTCTCAAAAACGTGGCAAACGCACCTGTCTAACTGATGACCTGAGAATAGAAGTTATTTTGAAAGTGAGTATCAGCTTTAAAGCTGGTGAATTCATAAGTATTTAGGTGTTATTGTCCTGTTTTAGAATGCTGTTAAGAATGTCGTATAAATCTTTAAATAGAACAGTTGATATAAGTATGAAATGTGGTCTTCTACCAAGACCGGAATGTTTTGTAAGTAAAATGATGGTTTTTCCTTTCTATTGACTAGTACTAAAAGTACATAGTCTAACTCTTTGTTTATGTGAATGTATCACAAAATAAAGCAAAATAGGAAAATGATATGATAGTCTTCTACCAAGACCTAAATGTTCTATAAGTAAAATGATAGTTTTTCCTTTCTATTGACTAGTACTAAAAGTACTTAGTCTAACTCATCGTTTATGTGAATGTATCACAAAATAAAGTAAAATAGGAAAATGATATGATAGTCTTCTACCAAGACCTAAATGTTCTGTAAGTAAAATGATAGTTTTTCCTTTCTATTGACTAGTACTAAAAGTACCTAGCCTAAATCATCGTTTACGAGAATATATCACAAAATAAAGTAAACAGGTAAAATGATATGATAGTCTTCTACCAAGACCTAAATGTTCTGTAAGTAAAATGATAGTTTTTCCTTTCTATTGACTACTACTAAAAGTACTTAGTCTAACTCATCGTTTATGTGAATGTATCACAAAATAAAGTAAAATGGGAAAATATAACCATGTAAGTGTTATCCCTGGTAACCTGGACTAAGACGCCATCACAATAAGCGGCATGTATAAGCTAATGAGCATCCGAAGATTGTCCAATTGTGCTCTGTAGCAGCAGCAGGTTGGAGGAAGGGTTAGTCCCGTGGCTGACTCCTAATATAAGTGTTAACCTAATAATCATCCGAAGATTTTCATCTCATCCTCTGTTGCAACAGCAGGATGGAAGGATGGTTAGTCCTGTCACTAATTCCTAATATAAGTAACAACCTTAGACATCACTAGATGTTCATCACCCAGTGGTGCTAACAGTTGGTTTCCGGAATGGTTAGTCCCGTCTAGACAACACGTCGAAAGGGATAGGCAAGAAAATTTACACAGAAGGTACGAATAAATCTTCCTCGTAACTCTTGGTACAAGTATCCAGGTAAGTGAATACAGGATAATGTATCTAAGTAACAGTACTCATGTATGGCATTCATGTAAGCGTATTTAGATAAATGTAGTTATGTAAACGTACTCATGTGTCATGTAATCCTAGATTAATTTACTCATGTATTATGTAAGCATATATAAGTATACTGGTATAGACTCATGAATGAACTGACTCCTGTGTGTTTCCTTGTAAATAGGAATAATGTTTTGTTTCTTCTAACTATACCTATGATAATTAACTGGAAATTAATTGGTTGTTCAAGTAGATTTATGCACCCTCATTACACCAGGGTGTGGGAAACTGATCGAAGGATGAAAACTATAACATCAATACATATATAAGAGCATATGTGTATAAGTGTAGTTTTGCTCAAGAAGGTAAAAATAATGGTTTTGTAAGATATCTAGGTGTTTTGAACAATAATTAAGAGTGAGTTGATGTCATTTTAATAAACATTTCAAAACTAATACTTTTGTTATCAAGGTATTTTAAGATAGAAAACCATTTCGTGTGTCACCTTTTGAATTATGTGAAATCTACTTAGTGAAAACACAGTTATAAAATACATAAAATTGATTTAATAACATACTATTTTCTACTTGTATTCCCCCCCCCCCCGCCATTAAAGCATTTAAAATCATTTAAAACATTGATTAAGGGGTATGAACTCACCTGTAGATGGTGGTATGGATGAACTGGACGGCGTAGGATTGTCAGGTGTCAAGTGAGGACTTATACACACACTACGATCCTAGTGAACATATAATCACACATATATGCACTCAATTAGTACTAAATTACTAATTGATAATGTTAAGACATCCTAGAACATAATAAACACTTTATATAAGTGTTTTAAGCCCTAAGGATTGCACCTAAGCTATTGTGGGACAAGGTACTTGGGTTTAGGGTTCCAAAGTACCCTATACTTGAGTCTACTCTCCATATAGCCGTTGTAAAATATTGAGTTTATGGTCGTGAACTTCCAATCATGGAGATATTTTGTGTTTTGAAGTCCCAGATGATCCCTAGAATTATTCCAACTTGGTGGTTTATATCTTGGAAGGGTTTAAGGCATAGAAACACCCCTTTGAGTAGTTTACGGCCTTAAGGCCATTTCCTTTAGAGTTTGTGGCCGTAAATTCTTAAGGATGGGTGTTTTTGATGCTTTCAAGTCTCATACACATGTAGTATAGGTCTTAAACTTTTATCCCAAGCATATGAAGGCCTTAGGCACACTTTGGTGCCCTTCTTTGATGTTTACGGCCGAAGATCTTTATTAGGGCCGTAATCATCCAAAATGATGTGTTTTTGATGTGTTTTGGTCCTTGATTTAAGTAGAAACAATTTTTAGTAAATGTCTAAGGCTTTAGGTGCCTTAAAGCACCCTTTTGTCCACGATTTTGGAGTTCACGGTCCAAGATCTTCTTGGGCAGTGAACACCTAAACATGGGTGAATCTTTGTTGTTTTGTTGTCCCTAATACACTTCTATACAAGTCCAAGGTAGTATCATATCACAAGGGAAGGTCTAGGCATTGTTTCGGGAGTTTACCGCCCAAGAACACCTTGGGGAGTAAACTCCTAAATCAAGTTATTTAGCTATCTAAATCATGTTGTAAACACATTAAAAAGCTTTATAACACTACTAGAGAGAGTTACTCACGTTTTGGTATAAAACCTGAAGATCCGTGAGTGAGAAAATGGATTTTCTCTAGTTGGAAATGAGAATAATGAATGAATTTGGTTCAGAATTCTATTTATAGTCCTGAGATATTTTTGGCAGAAAATATTTTTATTCCTAAAATGATTTCCAATATAATAGAGTGTTGGAATAACAGTGTTGCACAAAACCCTAGTGCATCCACTCTCTTGATATTTCCTGAAGTGTAAACCCTAAAGTAGTCAAACTTATACTAAAAAGTATGAAAATCAACTGTGACTGTTATAACTTCTATTGAAGTGATATAGTTTGTTCAGAATGGAAATTTTGGGTTGTCACATCATCCCCCTGTTAAAGGGAATTTCGTCCCGAAATTAGAATTTAGGCAAGGAAATAGGTACGAATGATCGAGTTGTTATGTGAACTTCCTAATCGATTGGTTCTCGCACACCTAAGTAAAATCGGGTTCTCGGTTGGTATCCCAACGAACCTTCACTAACGGGCGATGGCTCTGCTTCGTCCGCTTGACCACTTGGTTGAGCGTCACAACGGTTCTAATACGAAGGCGAGGATCTAATTAATCTCGATTTCTTCATGTGGGCTTACGAGAGTCCTAACGGAAAGGTATTGTTTAAAAATTGAGACGCGAAGGGTAACATGTACGTTACTGAGTTCCCGGAGTAGATCTAGTCGGTGAGATGCAAGACCGATTCTTGTAGGAATTTCGGAGGTCCTAACTATATCGGATTTAGCTTTCCACGCCTTACGAAGCGTATTTAAGCCATTCCCAAAGTGAGGTTTCTTAAAGAATTTGGTCTCTCACTTGGTATTCCAAAGGTTCTTTCTATTGCTTAACTTCCCAGTCAAGGGCCACCCCTCGCTGGGTCAAAGTCAAAAGGGGTTCTGTAAGTTGCGATGAGTTCTGGTTGGACTATGATAGTAGGTCTGTAAGACCTAGTATTTGGAGAATTTTCCCGTCGTTGACTACGGTGCCGACAAATTCCCAACGGTTTTGGATAACTTTTCAGAGTACTCAAGAATTTCCACATCACTAATAGTGTGTCTCAGGAAATCTGACTCTTAATTCCAAAACTCATGTTCAGAGAACTTTACGAAAAGTATCTCCGAGGTTAATGTTTCGATGGGTTCTTTCTTACTACGAGGGTAGATAAGTACGCCCTATTTCCATTTCCTCGTTGGGATATGGTCTGGTGGGATCAGATATCCGTCCGAAGGTCGTTTGATCATTAAATATATATTATGTATACAGGTATAGACATATAGGTTTACGTCAGTCAGTTTATTTGAGAGTCTCTATCATTAGTCCAGTATTTACATCAGAACTCACTACACGAGATGCATCTTCAGGACACGGCCTTCTCCGTTGTCTAGTTGGTAACCAGAGTCTCCTGTAAGGAGAGCGGTCATTGTGTGTATAGATCTATACGAGATTGACACCCCCACACCCTGACAACTAGCTACCGTCCACGGCCTACCAAGCCAAGGGGTGACAAATGTCACATTCTTTCCGACGCTTGCAGGGCGTCAAGTTCTCTAGTGTCTATCAGTATGGCTACGAGTATCTCGGGGTTACCTTATAATTCATGGCCTTAAGGTAACGGTAATTAACACTGTATTCACTGTTTTAGACCTTTCTAGACGTATCATTCATTTGATACTGTCTAGGGTCTGTATTCACTGTTTTAGACCTTGCTTGACGTATCATTCATTTGATATTGTATGGGTTCTGTATTCATTGTTTTTAGACCTTGCTAGACGTATCATTCATTTGATACTATCTGGGGTCTGTGTCTCCTTTTGTTGGACTGAGCCAGGCGTGTCGTTCACTCGATACTCTCCTGGAGTCTATGATTTCTTTGACTTAGTCAACAGTATCTTCTGCTGAGGCATATGTTATTTTCCCTAATGATTTTACTTGTGATATCCTTCTACTTCCTTTAAAATCAACTAGCGTATTATGGTGATGATAGTATTTCAGGGAAAATTACTCTTTAAAAACATAACATTGTCGGGTCTTGGTAGAAGACTGCTTTTATTTAGAAAATATAGGATTTTCTGGAAAGAACTCTAATACACTGTTGACTCTAAACTACTACTTTTTATAAAGTTATTTGAATAAAATGACACTAAATACTTATGAACTCACCACCATTTATGAAAATGCTGATACTCGCTTTCAAATAACTTGTATTCTCAGGTCAGCAATAGACATGTACATTCCAGGAGCTTTTGGTGAAGACAGTTTAGTACCAAGTTGCACCTATATTATTACTTGTATTACTTTGTTGTTTCTATGTAATGTAAACTATGTAAAACTATTACTATTAATGCAATGGTTGTTGTACTTTGATTACTATACTGTATATGTTGTGATACTTGACATGATGTCATCCATCCCAGAACGTTTCCACCGTTCCGGTTTTGGGGTGTGACATATTGGTATCAGAGCATTGTTTATAGTGAGCTAAGTATATCAATTCATAAAAGATATACAGACTATAAATACTTAGGGATAAAACACTCTGACCAAGAATTATACTTTAAAATTTAACCATATTATACCAAAGTATAAGAACATCCAGAATCTAAACACTCGAACACAAGTATCACAAGAAGAACAAGAATAAAAGTCTTCGGATGTTGAGCATTACCGTCAAACCAGGGCAGTTATGTAACTGTAAGCTGGAATAAATGTAACCTGATCAACTACATTTATTCGAGATGCGATGAACGTGTGCTTGGCAGTGATAGTGGTGTTGCAACGAGTCTGAAACTTACCAACTAGGAATGCTAGAGCCAAACATAAAGTTTAAAATACTATGGGAGTATCTTGGAATACTAAAAGACTCACATTAATCCCAGAATCATATTCAGAAATTAAGAAACAAAGAAGAAATTAAAATACCATAAGGGTATTTTAGGATCCATAGATAACCTTGTGTGAAGAACTAAAAAGATCCTTATTGATATACCTAGAATTACATATGGTATACTCCCAAGGTAATATATAATAAGGATCCCATAGGCTAAGAATGTGTGGTTTCGCTCTACTTCCTTTTCCTCGTTGGGATGTGGATATAGAGTAGTATCACATATTCAAAGGTCTGTCGGATCTAAGTTATATATGATTTGTATACCCTATGTAATCGTAGAAGGACTCGATATAGATCACTCAGTGAAATGTTAATAATCTCTTAGGATTCTTTAGACATTTCCATTCTCGCATGAACCCTGTAGAAAACCCTATCCACTTCAGTACTCGGAAGAAGAGTTGATTCAGACCTAGAAGAGGTTCATTGAGAAGATTTCCAATTCGGAAATAAATGAACTAAGTCGAGACTATTGAAATCACCAAGTGCCTATATCTTTTTAGCGACATCGGTGAGAAATTCGCCTAAACTTCCGAGATTTCCAGTCATCCATCCTGAAGTGATGACACCCTGAGTCAGAATCCGAAGTAAGACGGAGTAGAAATTCAATATGTCTATAGGAGAAGAAAACCCTAGGTAACTACCCAAAGGGAACCAACGCCGGTCCCAGTCAAAGATACGAGGTAGACAGAGGGAGCCAATACATGGAACCCGAGAAGTGTCTTTTCCTCGTGTTCGTCACACTAATGCACCCATAAAATAATACAATTTAGTTAGTTATTGATTACACTACTCACACTATGTGTTAGGAAAATAGCCTTTTCCCGTTGCAAGTAATACGATTACAGCGGATCCCCACACCTCTATTGAGGATGTTTAGCCATAAGTCTTCATGAGCATTTCTTCCCACGGTCTTCGTTCCGAACAGTTCTCAATTCTTTCCAAGCCGGAGAGTGAAACCTTTCCCAGTATAAAGGTAACTTAGTAGGAACGACTCCCATCTTTTGGCTTTTCCGACACTCATACTCTTACCTTGAATACCCGAACTACATCATAGGGTTGTAGGTTGACACTCAGACAACCAGTATCTGAAGTGCGGGAAAAATTTATGCCTAATATAGTAAGGATTGATATGTCCAGGGTTAACCATCGTCTCTCATCAGCTTGTGTACCTTTCCATGTAGGAAAAACTATGCCTCTGAAGAAGCGTAACCCATCCACTGGCAAGAAACCGACTCTCCTATTCGATGAAGCTACGTTCCAAGTTGTAGTCTCGGCAGCTGTAGCAGCTATCATGGCTCAACTGAATGCTAACAATGTCAATGTTAGCAAGAGCCCTATCGGGAATTCCGATCCTAGTAATAGACAGCAGCAGCCAACCTCTGTATACCTAGCTACCC
Organism: Lactuca serriola; assembly: GCF_051521515.1. NCBI lineage: Eukaryota > Viridiplantae > Streptophyta > Magnoliopsida > Asterales > Asteraceae > Lactuca > Lactuca serriola. Next base: position 232,856,016 of record NC_136411.1, read on the forward strand.
ATGAACCTCAACTAAATCTACCGAAGAGAAAAGTCAAGATCGAGGAGGGAAGTACCTCGGCTCAAGGACCTTCCGAAGGGCAACGAGCTGAGGCAGTCAATATCCCTGCCAACCCTTCCATCCCGAATTCAAGGAGACCATACCTAGGAAGCCTTCCCCACTGCAGCAAGTGTAGTTACCACCATCATGGTATATGCCAGGAACTCTTCTGTGTTAGGTGCAACAGGAAGGGGCACACCTCTCGTACCTGCAGAGCCCCAGTTGAGTTCATTACATCGACCACCAATGTGGCGGCCAGTCCAGTTTGCCGTCTATGTGGTGAGATTGGACACTTCAAAAGGGACTGCCCAACTGAAGGAAACGATAAGAACACAGGAGGAGTCTGACTCTACTGCTTAGGGAGAAGCATCAAGGAAACAGGTAGATTTTGGTACGTCTCTCAATCTTAGATAACTTACCGAAAACATTAAAAGGCTAATTAAAAATGTAATTATTTCCCCATTAAGGGGAAAGGCGTAGCACTGTTATAAAATTTAAAATTTCATGAGGTAAAACTATAATGGATAGATATATACATTACGACCATGTATAATTGAGATGGATAGACCAGTTTCATAGATTATGAAACTGGTGGAATGATATGGGGTATTTATAGTTGATGGAGATGGAATTATATGGAATATTAGAGTTGGATTGGAATAACGAAAGTGGTGCTTGGGGAATAAGTAACTTGGAGGGAATTTCCGTCCATCTTTTATGCTTCATCTTCAAGGCCGATTTTGGATAAGTTAAGTGTCGAATTAGCCAAAACTCTCAATCACATAAGTCGTACGAAATTTCGTCTAGTTTTCAGAACATTTTGAATCTCGTCAATTGGACTTGTGAGTCATCAGATATACCCGAAACACTGAAGAGGGGTCAATCTGCCAGCAATATCCTTTTTGCATCTTTTCAGCTCCATTCTCTTTCTTTTGCATTCCATCTCCCATTTTAACTGTAATTAAATATTTCAAAGCATATTAAGTATATTTTAGTTCTAAATAATAATAATAAAGGCTAAAATATTAAGATATGTTTCACATAAATATATATAAAAACACACATATCACTACGATATGTTAACCCTTGAGAAGAGTGGATGGAACCCTATACTCACTAGATTTGACCTAGACCGAGAAAACTCAGAACCTTCGAGAGAGTAGTTGCTGAAGATGTTTGCAATATTTAGGTACTTCGTCCACGCCATTACTGACGAGTAGTGCCTACGACCCTTCGCCCTCTCACATAGAGGAACCCACCGTCGCCCTATAGACGATAGACTGCATTCTCCGAAGTGAACACTAGAATACCGAGAACCAAAGGATAACCTCCGCAGCCAACAATATCTGAATAAAGTGCGAGAGTAGGTTGCATTAAGCCTTATAACCCTGATCCCGAAGAGATTATAGGCTTGACACCAGTGTAGGTGTTAGTCGATGGGTTATACAAGAGCACACGCTTTCCGCACTAAAATAAACCAACGAATTTGAGAATAGGACATGTCTTAGAAGTTCATTAGACTACTAGGTGTTTCACGTATACTATCTCGCATAGAAATAGTAGAACCACCTCCCGAGATAGTCCAACACTCGTCTAGTAAAACCCTATCTCCCCGACACTGAGGGTTTCCTTTAAAAACATCTCCAGAATCAGAAGTGCAGGTTCATTTGCACAAGATTGAGATAGACACTCTGCAACAAACAGATACCCATAGATACGCAATCCATCCGATGATCTAGAAAATCTCGGAGACCCAATCAACATGAACACGAATCCAAGGACAACCCGAGCTTTCTATGAAACAACCTAAAGGACTACACTTCCAGTATGAGAGAGAACGTTGGAACTTTGGAATGGCGATCACGTCAGTGATGATCTCGCCATAGAAGTACACTATGTTCTAAGTACTGAAAAGCTCTACCCTTCTGAGAGCTTAGAACCATCCAATATTCTTTACGGAGATTGGTCCAACCATCGTCAGGCCACTACTACTTTCGGAAATTCCACAAGTTTTACCACAGATCAATCCACTTCTTAGACATTGATAAGTGTTTTCCCGACGTCACTCTTTGTATCCCACTCAACTTTATAAAAACCATTGGGAACCCCAACTTCGTAGATGAACCTGTAGTAATTGCTATCGGCACGAGACAGAATCCGCATCCCGTAAGTGAAGTTTTCTTAGAACGCCAAGCAAAGGCCAGAGTTCACTTGGGAGTGCAAGGACCAGCCTAATAGGAAGTACCCTCATCTTATTAATTAATCATTCATACCTACTTCTTTTACGGTCTTCGGAGCCTCCCGAAACCATAAACCTCTTTGAAGAGGGTTTTAATGCTCAAAAAACCTTCCAAAACAATTCTCATGCTTAGAAATAGCTTAGACGCTTACCCAAAAGAACTTAGAACACTAAAATCGGACCAAATTGCGAGTAAACATGAGTTCATGGTCTAAGGATGTTCTTAGACCGTAAAACCATGTTCATGGACCATAAACACCTTTTAAGGTGTTAAACTACCCCTCAAACACCTCCAAGAGCTTCCATGAGTGCTTAGAGCCTTATAATCCTTCGTTTGATGCACCAAAAGATAGGGTTCATGGACAAATGAGTTTAGTACCGTAAACTCATGTGTTTAAGGTAGTAAACTCCCCAAGAGCATTTCTTAGACCTTAAACACCTTTCCAAGGTGTTTAAGTGCCCTAAACACCTTCCTATGCTCCTAAAAGTGACTAGAACCTTACATGTATGAGTTAGAACCACCAAACAACAAAAGAAATGGAACAACATGAGTTTACTACCGTAAACTCATGTGTTTACGATCATAAACTCCTCAAGGAGTATTCATAGGCCGTAAACTCCTTTAATGGTCCATTTTGAAGCATTAAACACTTCATAAGCCCTAGAATTGAACCTAGCCTAATTCCACGAGTGTTATAAGACCTTAATGCATCAAAGAACACATCATCCATGAGTTTACGGCCGTAAACTCATGGAAATAAGGTCTTAGGGCCGTAAACTCTATAAAGAGTTCACTCTTGAAGAGTAAACTCCCTATCTAGGCCATACACACCCTTAGATGTTACCCGAGACACTTGTAGCACTTGACCAAAATGTTTTATGCATTTTAGGATGCGTATACATGTTTAATTAGTATTATATTTACTAATTGTATGTAAACATATGTCATCATATGTTAATAGGTCACTAAGTGTGTTCTAGTCTTTACTTGACATCGAGCACCCAACCCATACTTTCGTTCGATCCGCTTACAACAGGTGAGTTCATACCCCTGAATTAACCTTTTAAACGTTTTTACATGCTTTTATGGGGGAGGGGGAATACAAGTTAAAACATGCTAGTTATCATATCAATCACATGTGATTGATAACCCGCATGCACAAGGATTTATTACACTTTTAACTATTTTACCATGTATGATTCTTTAAATGGTTTTCTAAAATGTGTTTACTTGTTCAAAGCTTTTTTCAAATTGACTGTCGCGCTGCATGTTTTACTTCAGATTCAGTTACAGCGGTATTTTAAACAAAGGATTTCTTTACCAATAATGCTTTATCAAAGCTTCATTTAAAACTTGTTTATGAAATGTTTTCAAAGGATTTCTAAAGTTTTTCAAACTTATTTTACGAAAGAATACCAGGTCGTGATTTTCTTAAATGTAATGGTTTTCCAAAATTTTCATCAAAGTTTCCTTCCATGTGTTTATACTCCTACTTCGTTAGATACCACTGCTTCATTATACTTTTACTTAGTTAATGCTCCTACTTAGTTAAATGCTACTACTTTGTTAACGCTTCTACTTAGTGATACGCTTCTACTTGTTAATGCTTCTACTTAGTGGTACGCTTCTACTTGTTAACGCTTCTACTTAGTGATACGCTTCTACTTGTTAAGGCTTCTACTTAGTGATACACTTCTACTTGTTAAAGCTTCTACTTAGTGATACGCTTCTACTTGTTAACGCTTTTACTTCGTGATACGCTTCTACTTCATGATACGCTTCTATTTGTTAACGCTTCTACTTCGTGAAACACTTCTACTTCGATAAACACTTCAACTTCGTTAAATGCTTCTACTTAGTCAAATGTACGCTTGTACTTGTATAGTTATATAAATAATGTTTAAAGGACTTAGGAAGGCTAGTTCGCCCTATTTCCTTTTCCTCGTTGGGATGTGGTCTGGTGGGATCGGATATCCGTCCGAAGGTCGTTTGATCATTAATTATATATTATGTATATAGGTATAGACATATAGGTTTACGTCGGTCAGTTTATTTGTGAGTCTCTATCATTAGTCCAATATTTACATCAGAACTCACTACACAAGATGCATCTTCAGGACACGACCTTCTTCGTTGTCTAGTTGGTAACCAGGGTCTCCTGTAAGGAGAGCGGGCATTATGTGTATAGATCTATACGGGATTGACACCCCTACACCCTGACTGCTAGCTACAGTCCACGACCTACCAAGCTAAAGGGTGACAAATGTCACATTCTTTCCGACGCTTGCAGGGCGTCAAGTTCTCTAATGTCTATCAGTATTGTTACGGGTATCTCAGGGTTACCTTATAATTCATGGCCTTAAGGTAACGGGAATTAACACTTAATTCACTGTTTTAGACCTTGCTAGACGTATAATTCATTTAATACTGTCTGGGGTCTGTATTCACTGTTTTAGACCTTTGTAGACGTATCATTCATTTGATATTGTCTGTGGTCTGTATTCACTGTTTTTAGACCTTGCTAGACGTATCATTCATTTGATACTGTCTTGGGTCTGTGTCTCCTTTTGTTAGACTGAGCCAGGCATGTCGTTCACTCGATGCTCTCCTGGAGTCTATGATTTCTTTGCCTTAGTCAGCAGTATCTTCTACTGAGGCATATGTTATTTTCCCTAATGATTTTACTTGTGATATCCTTCTACTTCCTTTAAAATCAACTACCGTATTATGGTAATTATAGTATTTCAGGGAAAATTACTCTTTAAAAACATAACACTGTCGGGTCTTGGTAGAAGACTGCTTTTATTTAGAAAATATAGGATTTTCTGGAAAGAACTCTAATACACTGTTGACTCTGAACTACTACTTTTTATAAAGTTAATTGAATAAAATGACACTAAATACTTATGAACTCACCAGCATTTATAAAAATGCTGATACTCTCTTTCAAGTAACTTGTATTCTCAGGTCAGGAATAGACAGGCACTGTCATACCCCAAAACCAAGAACGGCGGAAACGTTCAGGGGTGGAGGACGTCATGTGAAGTATCATAACAGTGTAAAGTAGTAAACAAGCAACAAAATCATCCATTGCATTAAAAGTAATGTTTTAATACATGTGTGTTCTTTCATAATGTACAACAATAAAATGAATAATCAAAATAAGACGAGTCTTGTCTGTGCTCCATCTTCTCAAAAACCTGGCCAACGCACCTGTCTAACTGATTACCTGAGAATACAAGTTATTTTGAAAGCGAGTATCATCTTACAAGCTGGTGAATTCATAAGTATTTAAGTGTTATTGTCCTGTTTTGGAACTCTGTTAAGAATGTCGTATAAATCTTTAAATAGAACAGTTGATATAAGTATGAAATGTGGTCTTCTACCAAGACCTGAATGTTATGTAAGTAAAATGATGGTTTTTCCTTTCTTTTGACTAGTACTAAAAGTACTTAGTCTAACTCTTTGTTTATGTGAATGTATCACAAAATAAAGTAAAATAGGAAAATGATATGATAGTCTTCTACCAAGACCTAAATGTTCTATAAGTAAAATGATAGTTTTTCCTTTCTATTGACTAGTACTAAAAGTACTTAGTCTAACCCATCGTTTATGTGAATGTATCACAAAATAAAGTAAAATAGGAAAATGATATGATAGTCTTCTACCAAGACCTAAATGTTCTGTAAGTAAAATGATAGTTTTTCCTTTCTATTGACTAATACTAAAAGTACTTAGTCTAACTCATCGTTTATGTGAATATATCACAAAATAAAGTAAACAGGAAAAATGATATTATAGTCTTCTACCAAGACCTAAATGTTTTGTAAGTAAAATGATAGTTTTTCCTTTCTATTGACTAGTAGTAAAAGTACTTTGTCTAACTCATCGTTTATGCGAATGTATCAGAAAATTAAGTAAAATAGGAAAATATAACCATGTAAGTTTTATCGCTGGTTACCAGGACTAACACGCCATCGCAATAAGCGACATGTATATCCTAATGAACATCCGAAGATTGTCCAATTGTTCTCTGTAGCAGCAGCAGGTTGGAGGAAGGGTTAGTCCCGTGGCCGACTCCTAATATAATCGTTCACCTATTAATCATCCGAAGATTTTCATCTCATCCTCTGTTGCAACAGCAGGATGGAGGGATGGTTAGTCCCGTAACTGACTCCTAATACAAGTAACAACCTTAGACATCCCTAGATGTTCATCACCTAATGGTGCTAACAGCTGGGTTCCGGAATGGTTAGTCCCGTCTAGACATCCCGTCGAACAGGGATAGGCAGGAAAATTTACACAGAAGGTACGAATAAATCTTCCTCGTAACTCTAGGTACAAGTATCCAGGTAAGTGAATACAGGATAATGTATCTAAGTAACAGTACTCATGTATGGTATTCATGTAAGCGTATTCAGATAAATGTAGTTATGTAAACGTACTCATGTGTCATGTAATCCTAGGTTAATTTACTCATGTATTATGTAAGCATATATAAGTGTACTGGTATAGACTCATGAATGAACTGACTCCTGTGTGTTTCCTTGTAAATAGGAATAATGTTTTGTTTCTTCTAATTATACCTATGATAATTAACTGGAAAGTAATTGGTTGTTCAAGTAGATTTATGCACCCTCATTACACCAGGGTGTGGGAAACTGATCGAAGGATGAAAACTATAACATCAATACATATATAAGAGCATATGTGTATAAGTGTAGTTTCGCTCAAGAAGGTAAAAATAATGGTTTTGCAAGATATCTAGGTGTTTTGAACAATAATTAAGAGTGACTTGATGTCATTTTAATAAACATTTCAAAACTAATACTTTTGTTATCAAGGTATTTTAAGATAGAAAACCATTTCATGTGTCACCTTTTGAATTATGTGAAATCTACTGAGTGAAAACACAGTTATAAAATACATAAAATTGATTGAATAACATACTATTTTCTACTTGTATTCCCCCCATTAAAGCATTTAAAATCATTTAAAACATTGATTAAGGGGTATGAACTCACCTGTAGATGGTGGTTTGGATGAACTGGACGGTGTAGGATTGTTAGGTGTCAAGTGAGGACTTGTACACACACTACGAGCCTAATGAACATATAATCACACATATATGCACTCAATTAGTCTGAAATTACTAATTGATAATCTTAAGACAACCTAGAACATAATAAACACTTTATATAAGCGTTTTAAGCCCTAAGGATTGCACCTAAGCTATTGTGGGACAAGGTAGTTGGGTTTAGGGTTCCAAAGGACCCTATACTTGAGTTTACTCTCCATATAGCATCACACATGGAGTTTACCGTTGTAAAATATTGAGTTTATGGCCGTGAACTTCCAATCATGGTGATATTTTGTGTTTTGAAGTCCCAAATGATCCCTAGAATTATTCCAACTTGGTGGTTTAATTCTTGGAAGGGTTTAAGGAATAGAAACACCCCTTTGAGGAGTTTACGGCCTTAAGGCCATTTCCTTTAGAGTTTGCGGCCGTAAACTCTTAAGGATGGGTGTTTTTGATGCTTTCAAGTCTCATACACATGTAGTATAGGTCTTAAACTTTTATCCCAAGCATATGAAGGCCTTAGGCACACTTTGGTGCCCTTCTTTGATGTTTACGGCCCAAGAGCTTTATTAGGGCCGTAATCATCCAAAATGATGTGTTTTTGATGTGTTTTGGTCCTTATTTAAGTGGAAACAATTTCTAGTAAATGCCTAAGGCTTTAGGTGCCATAAAAGTACCCTTTTGTCCACGATTTTGGAGTTCACGGTCCAAGATCTTCTTGGGCTGTGAACACCTAAACTTGGGTGATTCTTTGCTGTTTTCTTGTCCCTAATACACTTCTATACAAGTCCAAGGTAGTATCATATTACAAGGGAAGGTCTAGGCATTGTTTCGGGAGTTTACCGCCCAAGAACACCTTGGGGAGTAAACACATTAAAAGCTTTATAACACTACTAGAGAGAGTTACTCACGTTTTCGTATAAAACCCGAAGATCCGTGAGAGAGAAAATGGCATTTCTCTAGTTGGAAATGCGAATAATGAATGAATTTGGTTCAAAATTCTATTTATAATCCTGAGATATTTTTGGCAGAAAATATTTTTATTCCTGAAATGATTTCTAATATAATAGAGTATTAGAATAACAGTGTTGCACAAAACCCTAGTGCATCCACTCTCTTGATATTTCATGAAGTGTAAACCCTGAAGTACTCTAACTTATACTAAAAAGTCTGAAAATCAACTGTGACTGTTATCACTTCTATTAAAGTGATATAGTTTGTTCAGAATGGAAATTTCGGGTTGTCACATCATCCCCCTGTTAAAGGGAATTTCGTCTCGAAATTAGAATTTAGGCAAGGAAGTAGGTACGAATGATCGAGTCGTTATGTGAATTTCCTAATCGATTGGTTCTCGCGCTCCTAAGTGAAATCGGGTTCTCGGTTGGTACCCCAATGAACCTTCACTAACGGGCGATGGCGCTGCTTCGTCCGCTTGACCACTCGGTTGAGCGTCACAACGGTTCTAATACGAAGGCGAGGATCTCGTTAATCTCAATTTCGTCGAGTGGGCTTACGAGAGTCCTAACGGAAAGGTATTGTTTAAAAATTGAGACGCGAAGGGTAACATGTACGTTACTAAGTTCGCGGAGTAGATCTAGTCGGTGAGATGCAGGACCGATTCTGGTAGGAATCTCGGAGGTCCTAACTATATTGGATTTAGCTTTCCACGCCTTACGAAGCGTATTTAAGCCATTCCCAAAGTGAGGTTTCTTAAAGAATTTGGTCTCTCACTTGGTATTCCAAAGGTTCTTTCTATTGCTTAATTTCCCAGTCAAGGGCCACCCCTCGTTGGGTCAAAGTCAAAAGGGTTTCTGTAAGTTGCGATGAGTTCTGGTTGGACTATGATAGTAGGTCTGTAAGACCTAGTATTTGGAGAATTTTCCCGTCGTTGACTACGGTGCCGACAAATTCCCAACGGTTTTGGATAACTTTTCAGAGTACTCAACAATTTCCACATCACTAATAGTGTGTCTCAGGAAATCTGACTCTTAATTCCAAAACTCATGTTCAGAGAACTTTACGAAAAGTATCTCCGAGGTTAATGTTTCCATGGGTTCTTTCTTACTACGAGGGTCCTATCCGAGGGGTATCACTACGAACTTGAAATGTCCGCATCGAGTTCGGAGGATAGTCTTCAGGACATCCTTGCCTATCACTCGAACTGGTGATATTCGGATCTCTGGTCCATTTCTGAAAGTAACTCTTTCCCTGTGTTTGGTCATTCAACTCGTCTATGCGAGGCAATGACAACTATTTCTAAAGGAAATCTTAATGAAGTCTCCGGTCATCGAGGTACATATGATGAACTCCGTCAACTTCTGGTAAGAATTAGACCGGAGCTCTCAAGGGTGAGAAACCTGGTCTTCTAATTCTATTGTTGTGTAGTTCGCTGTGAACCATACAAACATTGGAAGACATGTTGAGAGCCTGTTTGATAGACTTTAGTAAGGCATGGGATACCCATTTACTGCTTATCGAATTCTCCTATAATAACAGCTATCACACTAGCATTAAAGTCGCTCCATTCTAAGCTCTTTACGGTGGCAAGTGCAGATCCCCCCTATGTTGGGCTGAAGTGGGCGATACACAGCTAGCTAAGGGGCAAGTCCCTAATAGCACCCTCACAGGTCCTGAAATCATAAGGGAAACCACGGAAAAGATAGTCCAAATTCGAGAAAGGTTGAAGGCGTCTCGTGATAGACAAAAGAGTTACACAGACAAGCAATGCAAACCCTTGGAATTCCAGGTCGGAGATCGGGTACTACTGAAAGTTTCCCCTTGGAAAGGAATGATACATTTCGGTAAATGTGGGAAACTAAACCTGAGGTACATTGGACCGTTTGAAATCCTTGCCAGGATTGTTCCCGTGGCGTACAAACTTCAACTACCTCAAGAACTTGATAAAGTACATCTCACATTTCACGTATCGAACTTAAAGAAGTGTCTGTCTGACGAGACACTCGTAATATCGCGGGACGAAATCAAAGTTAACGAAAACCTCTACTTCGTGGAGGAACCAGTCGAAATCATGGATCGAGAGATCAAAAGAACGAAACAAAGTTGTGTCCCCATTGTTAAGGTCCGTTGGAATGCTAAACGAGGACCTGAGTTCACCTGCGAAAGCGAAGATTAAATGAAATAGAAATACCCGCATCTCTTCCCAAACTCTTGAACTCGCAGCGAAAACGTAAATTTCGAGACGAAATTCCCTCTAACGGGGGGATGATCTGACAACCGTCAATTTTGGGTCAAGTCAAAGTCAAATAAAGTAAAAGAGTCAAACCGTTCGACTCAATTAACCCTTGTATATGTGACATCCCCAAAATCTCGGCCAGAAAAGACCGATTTTCATTTATGCTTTTAAAATATTTTCAGAGTAAATCCTTTTGATTTGAAAGAGTTGCGGAATTTGTTCCCAAAAACAAAACATGATAAAACAATGTTTACCGAAGCATTTCATAAAAGAAATGTATTTTCATTATAATCAAAACTCGGGGTGTCATGTTCCGATACAGACCAATAAGCATAAACGAATACATTCCAAGTCATTCAACAAATATAAACATATACAGACTTGTAAACAAAACAACTTGATGGTTCATCCATCTCATGCTTGGGAGCCTGGTGAGCGTATAGGGTTTTCAACCCACAATAAATAATCATATTTAATTTTCACCAACCAACAATAACCCAATTACCCATTCCCGTTATTCTCACTTTAATGTCCCTAAGACAACTAACATAAGGGACCTAGTCTAAGAATATTTCATCGGGGCGACACACACATGCTTCGAGGGTACCTCAGCGATATAAGTCAAATAAGGCAACCATGAGGGGGATGGAGTGCAGCGAATGAACACCCAAGTTCATTAACACCTACAGGTGGCGAACCTGCTAATGTTTCCAGAAGACTATCTAGAAAAGTATGTGGTCGTCATCTAAACTCCGCTAGATGACTAGATCAAACAACAACGAGGCCTCTCATTTGTTTATTTCACACCAACTATCTACCCATGTTCTACCCAACATATTAGTAGATAAAAATATACATTTGTATACATAGTTTAAAAACCTATATAACATGCTTTAATCAACACATATTTCACATAACAGATGAGGCACACACAGACATAACACATATCTCATAGAGAATAAATCATATCTATGAGTTAGAAGAAAGTGAATACACATTCACACACATAACCACAGAATTATACACATAATACGTATTCCGTATAAAATACTTCATAATTATGCGTTACAAGAAAGTAAGTACACACTCACATCTATAAACAACAATATATACTTAATACACTCGAACCATACTTGTATTATTATCGTGTTTATGAAAGGTAGTATACACTCACTTGATCAGAAGATGATCGGACAACACTACGACTTGCAGAAGTAGTAATCCTCAGCAGATCTGGAAGATCTCTTCAAAAATCGAACTTCTCGCGGGCAGAGCTTCGGCTCGGGAACCGCACTTATCGGGATCTTCGGGATCTCGGGACTTGCGTCGGGGCTCGGGAACAATACCGGGGCTTCAGGATATTTCTGGCACGCAAAACGATGCAAAACGGGAGAGAGAAGAGAGGAAATTGGCAAATGGGTCGGCTGCCCTCGCATCCTGTTTATAGGAGGTTGGAGCCTCGGAGTACGCGGGGCGTACTGCAGTATGCGGCGCGTACTGCTTCCGAAATCGTCATTGCATGCGTCATTCGAGCCACTTTCTGCGAGTGTTTACACCTTCGGAGTACGCGGGGTGTACCTCGGATCAGACCGGCGACTCCTTCGGATAATGCTTCCGAATTTCCAATTAAATTTAATTACAAAATATTTAATAAACTTCGGAAATTCATATCTTCTTCATACGAACTCCGTTTTCGACGTTCTTTATATCCACGAAAAGGTGAGACTACGCTCTACAACTTTCGTTTGGACTTCGTTGGCTAATTTTGACTTTATTTTTATTATCTATTTTTAATAGGCCGTGATACCAACAATGAGACCTTCGATTCTCATTTAGATTTCTTCGGCTAAAAACCCCTCGATCTCAAATCGAGTAAATCAGGCTGCATACCGCTAAGTCGAAACTTCGATAAATCATAACTTCCTCATACGAAGTCAGATTTGGGCGTTCTATATATATTCGGAAATCTCGTTTCAACTACTACAACATTATTCAAAGATATTAAGTTTATTTTACACTTAAATTTTGACGCTTATTTTTATTCTTAATTAATCAAACCACATAATTAAGCAATTAAGTACAGAACACATAATACTCAAATAATACAAATCTTATTGTTTCAAAACGGGTTACAAAGGTTAACCTAGACCATTACATTGCTAAAAATAGCAAGCCCGGAAACACAGGCGTTACAATTCTCTCCACCTTAGAATGATTTCGTCCTCGGAATCACACATCAACAAACAAATGCGGATAGCGACTCAACATGTCACTCTCCGTCTCCCATGTGAGATTCGGCCCATTTGTGTGTTTCCATCGGACAAGCACTAACCCAACCATTTTGCATCGCAACTTCTTAGTCTTTCGGTCAACAATTGCCTCTGGTTCTTCAATCAACCTTTTGTTCTCATCAATTCTCAATTCAGAAATTGGAATTATATCGGGAACTTCTCCCGTGAACTTCCTCAAATAACACACATGAAAAGTGTTGTGAATTCCATTCAGTTCTTCGGGTAATTCGAGCTTGTAAGCTTGGTTCCCAATCCTCTGAAGAACTTTAAATTGTCCAATAAACCTTGGACTCAACTTTCCCCTTTTACCAAATCTTATAAGTCCCTTCCACGGCGAGACTTTACGCAAAACCGAATCTCCAACCTCAAAAGTCATCGGTCTTCGCTTCTTGTCAGCATAGCTCTTTTGACGATCTTGAGCTGCTAACATTCTTTCCCTAATTATTTTCAACTTTTCAGCAGTTTGATGAACCATCTTTGGTCCCATAAACTGTTTTTCCCCAGCCTCAAGCCAACAAGACGGCGTATGACACTTCTGTCCATACAAAGCTTGATAAGGTGCCATCTTAATGCTCGAGTGAAAACTATTATTATAGGAAAATTCTACCAAAGGTAAATGTTCATCCCAATTACCTAGGAATTCCAAGGTACATGCTCTTAGCATATCTTCAAGTGTTTGTATCGTTCTTTCACACTGACCATCAGTCTGCGGATGGTAAGTTATGCTTACACATAACTTGGTACCCATTTCCTCTTGTTGACTTTTCCAAAACCTTGAGGTGAAACGGCTATCACGATCCAATACAATCGTTAACGGAACACCGTGAAGCCTCACAATTTCCTTTACATAAGAATTCACAAGTTTTTCCATAGACCATTTCTCCTTAGCCGCTATGAAATGCACACTCTTAGTGAATCGATCAACGACCACCAAAATCATGTCGTGACCATTCTTTGTTCTGGGCAGTTTAGTGACAAAATCCATACCAATGTCTTCCCACTTACCCACAGGCACAAGCAATGGTTCTAAACTCCCGTACGGTTTCTGATGTTGTGTCTTGACTCTCGCACAAGTCACACACTCGGCCACATACTTTGCAACATCAAGCTTCATCGTCGGCCACCAGTAGTAGGGTTTCAGGTCCCTATACATTTTAGTTCTACCCGGATGAATTGAGTACATGGTTTTGTGAGCTTCTTCCATCAGAAGATCCCTAATTCCTCCTGACTTAGGTACCCAAATACGATCTTGGAATACCTTCAGTCCATGACCGTTAGTACCAAACACCAACGTTTTACCCAAACGTTCCTCCTTTCGGTCATTTTTCTCAGAAGCTTCCTCTTGAGCTTTCTTTATACTTTCCACCATGGTCAAGACAACTTCGATTCTCAACGCTCTTGGCCTCTTCCTTTCAAGATTGACTTTCCGACTGAGAGCATCAGCAACAACATTAGCTTTACCGGGGTGGTAAAGTATCTCGCAGTCGTAGTCTTTAAGTAATTCTAGCCAGCGTCGTTGCCTCATATTCAATTCCTTCCAATTAAAGAGATATTGGAGACTCTTATGATCAGTAAAAAGTTTGTACTTCGTGCCATAGAGGTAATGCCTCCATATTTTCAGAGCGAAAACTACCGCTGCCAACTCCAAATCATGAGTCAGGTAATTCTTTTCATGCTCTTCCAACTGTCGAGACGCATATGCTATCACATTTTCTCTTTGGCTCAAAACACAACCCAATCCAACACCAGACGCATCGCTATAAACAGCAAAGTCTTCAACTCCATCGGGTAGAGAAAGTATCGGTGCCTCGCATAGCTTCTTCTTTAACTTCTCGAATGCTTCTTTATGCTTATCATTCCAAGCATAAGTAGCTCCTTTGTGGGTCAAAGCTGTTAATGGAGTAGCAATCGAAGAAAAGCCTTGGATAAACCTTCGGTAATATCCGACTAATCCTAAAAAGCTTCGAATCTCTGTGGGACTTTTCGGTTGCTCCCACTTCATCACAGCTTCAATCTTTGCTGGATCAACCATTATCCCTTCTTGGTTGACCACGTGACCCAAGAATTGAACTTCACGAATCCAAAAATCACATTTGGAGAACTTTGCACATAGCTTCTCCTTCTTCAAAACTTCTAACACTTCTCGCAAGTGTCTGCCATGCTCCTCCTGTCTTTTCGAGTAAATCAATATGTCGTCTATGAACACTATCACAGTTTTATCAAGGAAAGTATTACAAGCCCTATTCATCAAATCCATGAATGCTGGGGGAGCATTGGTTATTCCAAACAACATAACCAAGAACTCGTAGTGTCCATATCTAGTTCTGAATGCAGTCTTCTCGATATCTTGCTCTCTTACTTTCAGCTGATGATATCCTGACCTAAGATCGATCTTTGAGAATAGCTCGAACCTTGCAATTGATCAAATATGTCATCAATCCCCGGCAACGGATATCTATTCTTTATTGTTGCCTTGTTCAGCTCTCTGTAATCGATGCACATTCTCATACTTCCATCTTTCTTCTTCACAAATAACACCGGAGCTCCCCAGGGCGATGAACTAGGTCTAATGAAACCTTTGTCCAATAACTCCTGAAGTTGCATCATCAGCTCCTTCATCTCCGTCGGTGCTAATCGATAAGGTGCTTTTGCTATTGGCATGGTTCTTGGTAACAAGTCTATTCTGAACTCCACTTGTCTATCAGGTGGTAATCCAGGAAGATCTTCGAGAAATACTTCCGGATACTCACACACCACTAGAATACTCTACATCACCTTCTTTTCTTTCTTAGCATCAATCACAAATGCTAAATATGATGTACATGCCTTGGTCAAACACCTTCTAGCCTTCATTAGAGAAATAATTCTAGAATTCACTCGCCGTTTGTCCCCATACACCATAAACGAATCTTTTCCAGGCAGGTTTACTTTAACTATCTTCTTCTTGCATAAAATTTCGGCATCATTGGCGCTAAGCCAATCCATTCCCAAAACGATGTCGAAACCATTAAGATCGATGGGCAATAATTCCTCGTGAAACATATTCCCATTAAGGTCGATTAATATGTCTTTCGTACGATTGCTAACAGGTACAAACTTGCCACTAGCTACTTCGACTAATAAAGCATTATCTGGTCTATCAACAGGAAAAGCTAGCTTTCTACCAAACTCATGCGAAATAAAGGAGTAGTTGGCTCCAGAATCAAACAATACTTGAGCAGGTAATTCGTTTATGAGAAAGGTACCTGAAGGAACATCAGCTTCGTCTTTCACGGCCTCAAGTGTCATCTGGAAGGCTCTCGCCTTCGGCTTTGGTGGAATGTTGGGCCTAGCTGCCTCCTTCTTCTTCGGACAGTCTTTCAAAATATGTCCCTCTTCATTACACCCAAAACACATCCTTTTGTTGTTTGGACATTCATTGGCAAAATGTCCGACCCTTCCACACTTGTAGCAGGTTATATCCTCGCTACATTTCCCAAAGTGCTTTTTCTTACACTTATCACACCACTTTGCTTCGCCTCCTTTTCCTCCAAACTTTTTCGAATCAGATTTCGAAAATTTTCCTTTCTTACCCGAACCAGATGTTCCCTCAAACTTTATTTTCTCACCAACCTCAACCTTGACGATGGTTCCCCCCTTGATCATGTTCTCAACAGACTTGGCAGCCCAGATAGATGCCTCTAGAGTAAGTGCCTGACATACTGGCACCTCGTACTCCCATTGAAGTCCCTTCGCATACCGGTCCACCTTTGTCAGCTCCTCTGGAACGATACGCAAGGCAAACTCCATCTTATCGGTGAAGTTATTGGTGTATTCATCAACTGACATGCTGCCCTTCGTCAATGTCAAAAACTTATTCTCCAACTCCAACAGATTTTGAGCCGAGCAGAACTTGCGCTTGAACTGCACCAAGAACTCTGCCCATGACAATTGCAGTGGCTCATTAGGGCTCAAATTCTTCCCTAGAGTGTTCCACCAACGAACAGCTCCTCCTCAGAATTGACGCACGGCATAGATAGTCTACAACTTACCTCTGCAACCATAAGTCATGAAGGCTAGCTCCATTTCGGAGATCCAATCCATAACCCCAATCAGATACTCCCTTCCATTAAAGGTCGATGGTTTGCAAGTTAGAAAGTCCTTATACTTGCATCCCATTCCATCATTCCTTCCATCATGGTTATCTTGCCTAACTATCGGTGGGTTGGCTGGACCAACAGACCCACTGAAGTTTCCACCTTCCGAGTGCCCTTCATTTAATTCAGGCTCTTCCACACGAATTGACAGTTCTTCACGATTCTGTTGAAGCAACCGTCTAGTTTCATCCATCTGACGATCCAACATTGTCTGAATCATCATTTGCATACCAGTCATGGTTATTGGCTTAGGTGCTGCTGCTACGACAGGTATTTGTTCAATCACTGGTGGTTGATTCCTGTTTCGTCAGGAATTCCAACTCCACTTCTTGTTCTCACCATTTTGATCTACACACCGAATAAGGTGAAATTAGATCCTCAATCATGATAGATATTCAAATTATACTTATCACTCCGAAACGTTTACATGCTAGTTCTAATGTCGTAGACGTATGCTTAGAATCCTACACACATAAGGTTTCTAGATCCGGTCGGCAACAGACCATAGATCCGAACAAATAATATCATATATGGAAACATATAACATTTAGCACATAAAAACATTTTAGGCAACTTTCCTAAAATAAACTATTGCTCGTGTCTAAAACACAACAGACACACATCTCAAAATTCCACTTAGCATTCTATGTTTAAGTCTACAAATCCTACAAAGTCCTAGTTCACTTAAACTAATGCTCTGATACCAACTGTGACATCCCCAAAATCTCGGCCAGAAAAGACCGATTTTCATTTATGCTTTTAAAATATTTTCAGAGTAAATCCTTTTGATTTGAAAGAGTTGCGGAATTTGTTCCCAAAAATAAAACATGATAAAACAATGTTTACCGAAGCATTTCATAAAAGAAATGTATTTTCATTATAATCAAAACTTGGGGTGTCATGTTCTGATACAGACCAATAAGCACAAACGAATACATTACAAGTCATTCAAAAAATATAAACATATGTAGACTTGTAAACAAAACAACTTGATAGTTCATCCATCTGATGCCCTTGCACCACTTCATGTAATACAATTAAAACTGAGTGGGTCAGGCTTGGGAGCCTGGTGAGCATATAGGGTTTTCAACCCACAATAAATAATCATATTTAATTTTCACCAACCAACAATAACCCAATTACCCATTTCCGTTATTCTCACTTTAAGGGACCTAGTCTAAGAATATTTCATCGGGGCGACAACACATGCCTCGGGGGTACCTCAGCAATATAAGTCAAATAAGGCAACCATGAGGGGGATGGAGTGCAACGAATGAACACCCAAGTTCATTAACACCTACAGGTGGCGAACCTGCTAATGTTTCCACAAGACTATCTAGAAAAGTATGTGGTCGTCATCTAAACTCCGCTAGATGACTAGATCAAACAACGAGGCCTCTCATCTGTTTATTTCACACCAACTATCTACCCATGTTCTACCCAACATATTAGAAGATAAAAATATACATTTGTATACATAGTTTAAAAACCTGTATAGCATGCTTTAATCAACACATATTTCATATAACAGATGAGGCCCACACACACATAACACATATCTCATAGAGAATAAATCATATCTATGAGTTAGAAGAAAGTGAATACACATTCACACACATAACCACAAAATTGTACACATAATACATATTTCGTATAAAATACTTTATAATTATGTGTTAGAAGAAAGTAACTACACACTCACACCTATAAACAACAATATACTTAATACACTCGAACCATACTTGTATTACTATCGTGTTTATGAAAGGTAGTATACACTCACTTGATCAGAAGATGATCGGACAGAACTACGACTTGCAGAAGTAGTAATCCTCAGCAGATCTGGAAGATCTCTTCAAAAATCAAACTTCTCGCGGGCAAAGCTTCGGCTCGGGAACCGCACTTCTCGGGATCTTCGGGATCTCGGGACTTGCCTCGGGGTTCGGGAACAATACCGGGGCTTCGGGATATCTCTGACATGCAAAATGATGCAAAACGGGAGAGAGAAGAGAGGAAATTGGCAAATGGGTCGGCTGCCCTCACATCCTATTTATAGGTGGCTGGAGCCTCGGAGTACGCGGGGCGTACTGTAGTATGCGGCACGTACTACTTCCGAAATCATCATTGCATGCGTCATCCGAGCCACTTGCTGCGAGTGTCGACACCTTCGGAGTATGTGGGGCATACACGAGTACGCGGGGCGTACCTCGAATCAGACCGGTGACTCATTCGGATAATGCTTACGAATTTCCAATTATATTTAATTACAAAATATTTAATAAACTTCATAAATTCATATCTTCTTCATACGAACTCCGTTTTCGACGTTCTTTATATCCACAGAAACGTGAGACTACGCTCTACAACTTTTGTTTAGACTTCGTCGGCTAATTTTGATTTGTTTTTATTATTTATTTTTAATAGGCCGCGACAGAAAAACTTCGTTATAAATTCATAACTTCTTCGTTTGACGTCCGTTCTCGCCTAACTTTTTATCGCTTCGATACCAACAATGAGACCTTCGATTCTCATTTACATTGCTTTGGCTAAAAACCCCACGATCTCAAATCGAGTAAATCAGGCTGCATACCGCTAAGCCGAAACTTCGATAAATCATAACTTCCTCATACGAAGTCAGATTTTGGCGTTCTATATATATTCGGAAACCTCGTTTCAACTACTACAACATTATTCAAAGATATTAAGTTTATTTTACACTTAAATTTTGACGCTTATTCTTATTCTTAATTAATCAAACTACATAATTAAGCAATTAAGCACAAAACACATAATACTCAAATAATAGAAATCTTATTATTTCAAAACGGGTTACAAAGGTTAACCTAGACCATTACATTGCTAAAAATTGCAAGCCCGGAAACACAGGCGTTACAGTATATGATGGTTTACATTGCGTAATTACTGTTCCACTCAGTATTTTAATAAGAAAACATCATTTGGAAAATTCATGTGTTTAAATTTTCCTTAACCTTGATAGTGCTAAACAATGAACCAAAGAGATAAAAACAACTACTGCACCCTCATCGGGAATGTATAGGACACTAAAACATGACTTAACGGGGTTTACGGACCTTGCCTTGCGAAGCCGGATACTCAAAATGGTCATAACTAAAACCTCTCTTAAATCTCTTTCACTTTATCTCTCTATATTAGAAATCTCTCCCAAATCTGTGTCCGTATGTGAAATCTCTCCAAGTATGTCATATCACTCCCAAATCTCTCTCTGTATGTGAAATCTCTCCAAGTATGTGAAATCTCTCCCAAATCTCTCTCCATATGTGAAATCTCTCCAAGTATGTCAAATCTCTCCTAAATCTCTCTCCGTAGGTGAAATCTCTCGCAAATCTCTCTCAAAAACGTCTTTCGAGTTTTATAGTCATTTGGGGTATCCCGACACTTATCTTGGTGAAAAATCACTCAAGGAGGAGTGATACATAGGAAAATAGCCCCTTAGGGCCGAAGCCTCTCTATAGGGGCCAAGTCCTTCTTGAACCGAGGTCAAAGGATCACGCCGCAGTAGCCATCCGAAGCCGCAGCTAAGGAGACCGTAGCCGTCCAACCGCAGCCAAGGAGACCGCAGCCGTCCAGCCGCTGCGAGCCTCAACTTCGGATCCGCATCAGCAGCCGAGCCACTTCGGTTCCAAGGCTACTGATGACCGCACCCTCGCCCAGAACTTCGGAATTTCCCAATTTTCACCCGGTTTTCAACCACGACTCCGTTTTAAGCCTGTTTTCATCATTTTAAAGCGTGATTTTCATCCAAACTTATATTTTGACATATAAGGTCCCATATAATAATAAATTTAACATATTTCTAAGGAAATTCTTATTTAAGAATAAAATCTATCAAGTAAGATTTTGTGGTGGAGTGTTAACTTTGCCATAGTGTTAGACACAACCAACCACCCCCATACCCACTCCATGACTAACCCACACCCCTCACCACCATACCTGGTCATTCCAGAGTACCTTTTCCAGTCATACTCACGTTTTTGATCTGGAACAGCCCTCTCTCTTCCCTCATTCCCACACACTTCTCTCATTTCCACCAAAGATCCAACACACCTTTTCTCTCAAATTCTCTCACACAAATT
This sequence comes from Lactuca serriola, assembly GCF_051521515.1. NCBI lineage: Eukaryota > Viridiplantae > Streptophyta > Magnoliopsida > Asterales > Asteraceae > Lactuca > Lactuca serriola. Next base: position 232,877,110 of record NC_136411.1, read on the forward strand.
CGAGATTTCCAAGGAATTTTCCAGCTTTTCTCCTTCATTTGGTAAGTATTATCACCCTCCGTATGGTTATTACATTTCCTTTTACTCAAATCATTGATTCCTTACACAAACTCAATCATTAATGTGTTAGATTCTTGAATCTTCAAGTAATCCTTCAAGTGTTCTTGAGTTGAACACTTCTCTCCTTCAACATCCATCCAATAAAATGACACAAGCTGAGTTCATAACCCTATATTTTCATGTTTTCTTAAGTTTTAAAGGGCGAGAACACAAGTCAAAACACCAAGAACACCACTAAGTTCTTTTAACACCTTTCATCTGAAAAGTTGGGCTCCATTCACGGCATGTTTTGATCAATATAAACATTTTAGTTTTCAAAACTATTTTAGGTGCAAGCAATTCCAGTTCTTAGATTTAAAATGACTACTTGCACATCTCCACATGATTTTTCTATGATTTATAGTGATTTTTAGCAAATTGTCTATCATTTCAAGAACCAATCCGGAACAATCTGTGATTATTGACGTTTTCACTCATGTTGGGGACCTGATTTGGACGTGTTATGACTTTTCTATAAATTTTCTAAACACAGTAAAATAAAATATTAACAACAGAAAAATGCTATCAATTTCACTTCACCTTGTAACATGTTGAGCAAGGTGTATATATTTATGTGAAAATATGTTATTGCAAATAAATGACAATTTGTCTTAGTATATAGACATGCATCAGTTAACAAACGGATTATATATATATATATATATATATATATATAGAGAGAGAGAGAGAGAGAGAGAGAAAATAGAAGATACCAATTTGTTATAATCAAAGTACATCCATTACAATACAAAAATTTGAGTAACTATGTTAGGTATAGTTTACGCACATTACCACTACTACCCTTGTTTTGATAAATTATAATAGGTATAGTTTATGATACATTACATAACATACTCATACAAAAAGAGTACATTTATACAAAAGGGATTTTCATTACATTACATGTAAATTCGTTAATGACTGTTATAAGACATTCGCTTCACATTACCGATAAGTTCTATTTTGTAACTAGAGTCTCCTGGAGGGAGAGCATGATAGTTGTTTATAGATCTATATTGGGATTGACAAACCCACACATGACCTGCATGCAACAGCTAGACCGGCAGGTCTGAGGTGACAAATGTCATAACATTTCCGACGCCTGAAGAACGTCGTTTTAGGCCACCTAGGTCGTAGCATGGTTATAATAACTCACATTAAGTATTAGAGAACATAGAATTCATGGGGATTTCATTGAAATTAAATGAGTTTATGTTGATTTAAACATGCATTGATTTACCATAAATATGACAAATTATTTGTACATTCCGGTCTTTGGGTTTTAAGACTACATTTACACATTAAGGAAAATATTGGATTTTCTAGAACTAACACTACATTTGCAAGAAAAGGTTTTCATAACTGCATTCGAAAACTTATGAACCCACCAACCTTCGTGTTGACACCTTTTTCAAACAACTTGTATTCTTAGGAAATCACTAAGCAGGTAACCAAGTGCTTTTAAGGATGCGACGTTAAGGCGTCAAACATTTTACATTTTTGTCAACATATTGTAATTGATTTGGAAACATGTAATTCATACAATGATGTAACTCTTTCAATTATATATATGTTGGTTGTGTTTACTTTAATCACTATTGCAAATGTTGTTATGATACTATACATGAAGTCCTCCACCCTCGGACATTTCCACCATCCTTGGTTTGGGGGTGTGACACTCGATTCATTAAGTCCATGAACACGGCAGGGGCATTGGTTAGTCTGAACGACATCACTACAAATTCATAGTGATCGTATCTTGTTCGGAAAGCTATGATGGGAATATCACCTTCTAGGACTCGTAGCTAGTGATATCCCGATCTCAGATCGATCTTGGAAAAATAGTCTGCTCCTTGGAGTTGGTCGAACAGATCGTCTATTTGTGGTAGGGGATATCAGTTCTTGATGGTAAGCTTGTTGAGTTCTCGGTAATCGATACACATTCTGAACGATCTGTCCTTGTTTTTCATGTATAGTATTGGCGCTCCCCAATTTGAGAAACTTGGTCGGATAAATCCTTTGATGAGTAGCTCGTTCTGTTGACTAGATAGTTCTTGCATTTCTACCGGGGTTAATCGATACGGTGCCTTGGCTACAGGAGTAGCTCCTAGAATTAGGTCGATCCTGAACTCCACTTGTCTTGTAGGGGGTACTCCTAGAAGATCCTCTGGGAAAACATCAGGAAAATCACATACGTCGGGCACACTCTTGATGTCTTCTGCTTCTCGTTTCATATCTACGACATGAGCTAAAAATGTGTGTCATTCCTTGCACAAGCACTTCTGAGCCTTGATGCAGGAGATAATGCAATGAGTGGTGTTAGGCTTATTGCCATAAATAATATGGGTTTTTCCTGTCCGCACGATGAGCACTTAGCCAATCCATGCCTATGATGACGTCGAAACTTTTTATTGAGATTGGCATGAGGTTGACCGGGAAAGACTTGTTGTTTAGTGAAAGGGTACAATTTAAGAATATTTCTTTAGCACTTTCTGTTTTACTGTTAGCCATTTCTACTATAAATGTTTCACTTAGCAATTGAGGTGTTAATTTGAGTAGATTTTTAAAAGTATGGCCCACGAAACTCCTTTCCGCCCCACTATCAAACAAAATGCATGCATATGAGCTATCAAGGAGAAACGTACCCGTAACAACAGTGGGGTCTGCAACGGCTTCCTCCTGGCCTATTGCGAATAGTCGGCCACTCCCGCCAGAATTCTTGTTGTTTGCCTTCGACCAGTCCTTTTTGAAGTGCCTAGTAGCTCCACACTCGAAGCAGGTGCGACCTACCCCGACATTTGCTGCTGGAACGGCTGTTTGGGCTGGTTTTTTGCAGAAGCGGACAGTGTGTCCCTTCTTGTTACACCAAGTGCACTGAAACTCACAGCAAGGTCCGTGGTGATGAAAGTTGCATCGGTTGCACTTTGGCAGTTGGCCTTTGTATGAGCTTGTTGGTGTAGGGGTAGTAGGGACAGTAACAGTATGTGCCGTCACTATCTGTTGTTTGTTGGGGTTTTCTTGCAGGGATTGTCCCTTTCTCATGTTCCACGGTTTCCTTTGGCCCTGTATTTCCTTTGGTGGGTCGGCAGTAACTACGGTAGTATCCTTTTTGATCCCGTGATCGATCAAACGTTGTGCCAGGTGCTTCGCGCTGTTAAATGTTATTAGGTTGCATGTCAAGACATGCCCTTGAATCTGGGGTGACAACCCCCATATGTATCTTTCCACCTTCTTCGGCTCCGGGTTGACCATTCCCGAGCACAGGTATGCCAAATAACTGAACCTGGCCGTGTGGATGGCTAGGTCAAAACCAACCATTTTTAGGTTCCATACTTCCTACTCTAATTTTTGTATTTCACCCCTCGGGCAATATTCCTCTAACAGTAGGACCTTCAAGTCCTCCCAGCTCATGGCGTTGGCGACTGGAAGAGATACCGATTTCACATGCCCCTTCCACCATGTAAGGGCTCGATCTGTGAAGGTACAAGCAGCAAAATGGACCTTGCTTCTTTTTTGGCATGAACAGATTTTAAAGATCCTCTCGGTCTTTTCAAACCATTGCGTTATTGCAATGACTCCTCTAGTGCCGTTGAACATTTTCGGCTTGGCGTTCGAGAACTCTTTACCATGACCAGCACCATGGTTATGATGATTTGTACTACTCCCGCTCCCCCCCCCCCAGCTCCATTAGATTTTATTTGGGATAGCACAGCTGCTACTGCTGCGGTGATGGCAACTTGTATCATAGCGGGATCGTAAGTTGGAGGTGGTGGTGGCAGTGTTGGTGTCGTATTTCGGCGTGCTGACCTACGAGGAGGCATCGTGTTGTCAAAGAAAAAAATGAAAGACAATAAGTCTCAAATGTTTGAAAGTCGTGTGTTAATGGGCTAGTTATTTCTAACATTTCATGAATCAGGTTCAACCTAAGCAACGTTTTCGAGTTTGATTCATAATAAGAGTTTATAAGTAAACTTATGAATTCGAGTATTATGCAATGAAATTAACACAAAAAAGAAATACTTCATTATATTAAACATATATTGGGTTACATTTTGGAGTCAGGAGAATTTTGACCTTTTATAAAGGTCTCCGATTACAAAAGTTAGAGAAAAGTAAGACTACTTGCGATGTGGTTTACGCTTGGAGTTTGACTCCGTGTCTGATTGCTTTGCCCCCATATGATGCCTGTTAAAGGTGGCTTACTGCTCCCTCATTTACCTTATCTCAGAGAGGGTTATGTTTAGTTGGTCTTGGAGTGTGTCGGTGTGGAGTTGGGCATTTTCCTGCAACATGTCCAGGTGGCGGATGTCGGCAGCGTTACCTTGTACCTCCTCGTTGATTTCGCGAATTCGGTTTGCTTGAACTCCTTATTGGTAGTACTGGTTAGCTAGCTTGCCCACAGTGACTGGGAGTGCTCAGTCGGCTGAACTTCCATTGCTGACATTATAGAAGTCCCGACACATGTCGTAGGGAGGACGCACTCCTTGTTGTTGAATCCAGTGGTGAATGTGGCTTCCCCAGACGAGATTTGGTCCTTGAAAACCTATCCTAACCGCAGGAGGTCGGATGGCTGGTGGGTTGATTACCTCGGGCTCTAAGTCTGTTCCATCAGAGCCTTCCTCTTCTTCCTCTTCCATGGGTTCCTCCTCCTCTTCCGAGTCGTCTTCTACCCAACCTCTGCTGCCTTGGTTGGGGTAGTAGGGGTCCCCTGGTAGATGGAATCCAGCCATTGTGTCTACGCGAGAATTGAGATGTGAGAATTGTCTAAAAATTAAAACATGTAAATCTAAACATGTAAGTTAAACTATTGTATTTACCAAATACTACTATAGTATTTAGATGTTAGGCTTGATTCTAAAGTTTATAGGTTTGGTAAGTTTTAGACTTGTTGTCCACTATATATCTATCCCTTGGCATATGTTGGTCGGCTCTCAGAAAAATATAGTTGATCAGGCTATATCCATCCCAGTCCCGATTACATATTGCAAGGCATACCTATATTGCACAACTCATCTATAATACTTTTATATTGTTTTCATTACGATACTGACCCTGCTATACAATGTATGTCTGTATACTTTATAAAAGTTTCATTTTAAAAGTATAAATCTCACTCAGAATGTTTTTGCCCAGTTATGTTTATAGTTGCATATCAAAAATGGTTTTGATATACTTAGTTCACTATAAACAATGCTCTGATACCAATCTGTCACACCCCCAAACCTGAACGGCGGAAATGTTCGATGGCGGAGGACGTCATGTCAAGTATCATAACAAATGAATAGTAAAGAAAGTAGACACCACCATAATATAAATATATTTGAAAATTTTACATAATTGTATGTGTTAAATGTTTGCAAAAGAAATCAAATACAATATGGTGATCCAAAATATGTTACTAACGCCAGCGCGTTAGTTTTCAAAAGTAGTTGCTACCTGGTTTAGCGGTTTCCTGATAATACAAGTTATTTCAAAGTAAAAGTGTCAACAATAAAGTTGGTGAGTTCATAAGTAGTGTTTTGAGAAAATGAATGCCATTCAAAAGTTCGTGTATGTTTTCCAGAAAATCCCTTATTATCTCTTAAATGTATGAAATGGGTATGAAAGATCGTTGTATAAACTGTATGTATTTGAAACAGGAAAATCCCTTATTTTCCTAAAAGTGAAATGTAGTCTCAAATGACCAAGACCGTAAGTTGTAAGCAACTATGACATGCTTAAAAGAATGATGTATTGTCTTATTATAAAACAAAACTATAAGAAGATCATATTTGTAAATGAAAAGTGACCGTAATAGTCACTTTCCCCGTGAAAACATAATACCGTAATAATTTTCTGTCCAGTGAGTTTTTATAACCGTACTATCATAATTTGCTTTTAGCGACGTTCTTTAGGCGTCGAAATGAGATGAAACTTGTCACCCCAGGGACTGTTGCTAGTAGTCAGGGCGCGAGATCATTAATCCCGTATAGATCTATACACACTTGCCACATTCTCCGGACGGGAGATTCTGGTTATAAACAGGACTTCTAGTAATACCTTAATAGGTATAATGAAGATGAATGTTTCACAGATTCTCAATTAAGTCCCATATTAAAATCAATAATGTTGTTTCTGAAATGATTATCCTTTTTCACAATGCTATCGAAGGCATAATGAAAAGTGAATGTTCTTGTATATATAAAAATGGTATACTGAAAAATAGTTACCCTTAATATGATGCAAACGTATAAATGATCTTATAGTATTTATAATCATGTTTTATTCCCAAAGGTTAAAGTAATGTAAGATGTTTTGCATGTTAACAGATCCATATGATAGTTATTAAAAATAATCAAAAATGTATAACGAAAGATAGATGTTTTCACACAAGCTTAACCGTGTGTTTACTTCTATTCCCCCCCGTAATGTGTTAATATCATTTTAAAAGTATTTAAAAGAGTAGAAATAGGGGTATGAACTCACTTGGTTGAAGAGGCAGGCTGAAGAAGATAAAGCAATAAACGAGCAGAACTTCGACAGCATAAAGCGGATTTCTCGAGATTCTCGAGAATCTCGGGAGCGTAAAACTTCCTTCGGGACTTGGATATGCAAACCGGGACTTCGGGATGGCTCCGAGGGTTTAAACGTAGAGCTTCGGCACAAGAAAGAGGAGAAATAAGCAAATAATCCTGGAACCCTTGCACCCTTTTTATTGGGGCTGAAACCCCCTCGTACGCGGGGCGTACTCACCCCAATTACGATGGGCGTAATGAGTCGTCATCGCATGCATAGCTCGGACCTGATGGCCGATGGGAGAGCTTGTTGGTCGATGGGACGAGGCCCTTATTGCCTGGTACGCGGGGCGTAATGTGATTTTCCAACTTCTAAATTGCGTAACTTTTGCGTATGAGCTCCGTGTTTCGCATTCTTTATATTCACACGTAGGTGAGAATGTACTCTAAAACTTTTATCTAGACTCTGTCGGCTAGTTTTGATCTTATTTTTAATTATCTATTTTTAATAGGCCGGGACACGAAAAGTCCGTTTAAAATCCATAACTTCTTCATCCGGTGTCCATTTTCGTCTGTCTTTTTACCGTTTTATTGCTATTGTCGAGACCTTCAACTTTCATTTAGGTTTCTTTGGCTAAAAATTGCTCGATCTCTATTTCGAGGTTTTAGCTGTCTACCGCTATCCGGAAACTTCGAAAAATTATAACTTCCTCATACGAAGTCAGATTTGAGCGTTCTTTTTATGTATGTTCATGGTTAAATGATATCTACGACTTTTATTTAGATACCTAAGGCTAACAAGTATTTTATTGAAAATTCTCGTTTTAGGCTTAACAGTGTTTTACGGGTATAGTTACGAATCTTCAAATTTTCATAACTTCTTCGTTATAACTCGGATTTTTGTGTCCTTTATATTTTTGGAAACCTTGTTAGTCATTACAAGGATCTGAAATAATGGGTTTTTACACAAGACTTCATACCTCAACAAAGATAGAAGTAGTAGGGCAAATTGCAATAAATAACAAGTTGTTTTAATCCTATTAGAAACTGGGAATATGATCATAACTCTATTTCTTATCCGTAATCACAACATGCTAACATTTGTTTACCAATAATAGTAATGTATTTTGTTTTTACCTGAAATAGCAATGTACTTTGATTTTTCAACAAATGTGGATTATGTGAATTGTATTTGTTTTCTTATACATTTATAATTGTGGTGAAATAATGTAATTTTCTTGCTATTATAGGTGAAACTATAATACGTTTCCTTTATTGGTAAGAGAAGAAAAGTACATTGCTATTTCTTGTCATAAAAGATTATATTACCATGGTCTGTTTCAGGGCCCCAACTGCAATGTGGATGTATCTGTGGTAGGAAATTGAAATGGTTGATATGCTATATACTACAATAGCTAATAAATCATCCCCTAAGTAGTAATAAAGTAATATATTCATCAAAAAATAAAACCAAAAATCGTAACTAAATTTAATGAATATATGATATTCACATAAATATACCTCTTCAAGAAGATCATGTGCCTCATTCTCCTATGGTCAAAGGAATGGACGTATCATCTAGATCTTTGATGTATGAAAACATAACAATTTTTGGATTTGAGATTAGTCACGACCTGAGGATAGTTCTCTCACGTCCTCACATGGTCATAGTATGCGGGTGCACCATTAAAAGTGTCATAATGTGATATTGTTGGTGTTAAGACATGAGACCTGATGAAACCCGAAGCTTAGTTTTTTGACATATTTAAGGGAAGTGAGGGTCTATGGTTTCCCTGACCCTTATCCCGCATCACCTCCAAGCTAGAGAGAGAGAAACCCTATTTTCCCCTACTCAACTTTAGATCTTACATTGGTGTTTTTGGTAGTTTGAAGAGAAGAAGAAGCTGTTTTGGTTGTGTATCCATCAAGATAACCTCATCCTCATCATATTGTGCTAGCTTTGGACCTTTGTAAGTGCCAAAGTTTGAACCTTTATTGTTGGTTAGAGCTAGATCTAGGTTTTTGGCCCATTGAATCCATGACTAAGAAATCTTGAATGAGAATAAACCATAAAGTTGGCAACTTTATGGGTATAAAGGGTCCCTAGGATGATATAATATTCACTTCATGTGAGTGATTGAGTTTTAAAGCTTTGCATGAATAGTTTAGTGACGTTTCTTACAATCTTGACCCAAAATGAGATCTGAACATGTATTGGACATACATGTCCATAACGCATTGATATTTAAGTTGATGTTTGAGTAATAAGACCTTCTAGAAAGTTGGAACACATGAGTTACAAGATTAGGGCTGAATGAAATAGGACGACCAATGTATGAAGCTCAAGATGTGAGAAATGAAATTCCCAATTATTTTGGCCTTACGCTATCATGATGTAGGGAGTTGAATCTCACAAAATGATTGTGATCTGAGTCGTTAGGGTTACATATGATCTACGTTGACTCATGATTGAGTTATGGATTGAGGAAAATCGGTTCTCACAACATGACCATAAGTTGGCCACGATATGAGAGTCAACTAAAGGAAAGGTTGATCTTTGACTTTGACCATTATCCTTTGACTAGTTTGACTTTTGGTCAACTGAGAGGATCGAGTAACTTGTAGGGGAAAACGGTATTTTTCCCAAAGGAGGATTTCCTTGGTATTTAGACTAAGATGAGTTAAGGGATTTATTCTAATTGCTAATTAAGATTAGGTTTGGATATATTTAGTGGCAGAGACTTTAGCACGAGTAGCCCGAGAGTAAGATATGTTCGTTAACTGATTGAGGTGAGTCTCTTCACTATACTTGTGGGTCGAAGGCACCAATGCCAACCCAGTGGATTATGTTTGTTAAAAGGTAGTTGTCTTTATCAAAATTATTGATATGCCTGCATGTGCTTGTTTTGTTTGTGACTCTTGCATTTATGACTGTATGGTTAGTTGTAGGGTAAAATAGAGCCAGTACTTGTTGGTGTTAGATATGGTCTATTTGGGTTGCATGGCACCATGCAATTGGATAGACTAAATGAGAGAAATAACACTTGTGGTTATTAATATATTATAAGTTCTAGTATATTAATAATATTATTTAATTAGTTTGATCAAGAATTAATTTTAGAATTAATTAAGTGATCAAAAGATAACTAATTAAACATATGGGTTGATTATGTAAATCATCCATAACTTATATAGTGGGTTAAGAGGATCCATGGATAATCAAGTTGGGTTAAACCCATTAGATGCTCCGTGGAGGCTTTACATGGTGTAACCCTAGATGTGTCAACACAATATAAAGCTCATGTGTTCTCCCAAAATCGGTACTACTAGTGAAACAAGAGGGCTTGGCGGATTTTAGTGTGTTATACTTTCTCTCCAAGTTTACTCCATAGCATTTGGTGTTGTGTGAAGCATTTGAGGCATCACACTTGGGGTGCTAGGCTCACAAGGTTTCAAGGAACATTTACAACAACAAGGTATGTAGTTCTATCTATTATTTAAGTTAAAATTGTTCCTTATGTATGCTAGATAGGATCATAGCCTTGGAAATCAACTTTGCATGATAATTAGACAAACATAGATCCAAGGTTATTAGGGTTGCATGTACACTTAGGAAGTGTTAGAATGCTCAAAACCCATCAGTGGTATCAGAGCCTAGGCTTGTTTGTTTATTATTTGTGCTAAAACGTTGGAAAAAGTTGAAAAATTTGTTGTATGCCTGATGAACTCGCCGAGTCCATGGGGGGACTCGCCGAGTTCATGTGTATCTTCAACATACTCGCCGAGTAGGTTCATGCACTTGACGAGTAGGAGCGACAGAGTGCAGATTTTCGACCTTTGCTGCTGGAAATGGACTAGAAACATTACCCTAAACTGTTTTGGTGTTATTAAACTTGTTTTAGATGGTTTAATGTTTGTTCTAATCCATTTACAATGGCAAATATCAATTTTTCATGATTATATGTGTTTATATGGTCTTGAAACTTTGATATGAATATTCATGTACTTGATCTTATGAATTTAGATGATCATAGGAATTACTTGTAACCTACTTGGTAGTTTAATTCTTGATCATAATGTGTTTTAATGAAGCCCATAACTTGTCCTCAAGTTATGGAAAACCAAGAGTCACACTTGAATTAAAACCATTAAAAGAACACAAGAGTTAGAAAAATGAGGAGTCTTCATTTTTATTACTCTATTTAACTAATAAGTTACAAGAAATGAAAAGTTTTGAAAGTTTACAAAACTTGCCCTCAAGTTTTGTAACAAGTAAAGTCTTGATTAAAACTTTAGTTCCAAACATTAGATTTTTAAAAGTTAAAATTCTACCCTTATACTTATAATATTATAAAGTTATTAATTATATATATATATATATATATATATATATATATATATATATATATATATATATATATATATATATATGAATGTATAAGATCAAAGTCGTCTTACCGCTAGTACGCCTCATTCGCGAAGCCGGTCTATAAGGTGGGTATAAGGTTGTTGACTATAAAATGGCAACTTAATGGGTGTCCACTCTCACCCACCGCTTGCTTGACCAGTGGAGGGTTGTTAACCGAACAGGTAAGACAAGGACTTATAAATTCTCATTAAAAGTATAATGATTATTATAAAGTAACTAAATGTTTTACAAATTCCCAATCTTAGTTACTTTAGGAAAAATGTGAATAAGGTGCTAATCCATGAAATTACACTTTGCACCTTGTTTAAGTCGTTGGTCGAGCGTGTGTGGTTTACCGGCACACTAACTTGGACTTAACAAGGAAGGCAAAGGGCGACTTAAGTTTTTCATGAGGTCGGAAGGAGTGTGTGTGGTTTACCGGCACTATAATTAAGTGAGAAACAATAAGCTTACCAAGTAATTTGCATGGTTACTTCACACCTTGTTTTGTGATCCTCGGTATCACAGTCACAAAACATGAAGGGCACACTCGAGATTGAAACATGCCATTGAATAGTTCCATGAATCTCGAAGAATCTAGGAATTTCTAAAAGCCAAATAAAACTTAATAATCAATATTTTGTTTTCATGGTGGAAATTGGTAAATTGTCATTTACCTACCTTTCAAATATGTTATAACTTGGATTACGACATCCCTCTTCTAGGTTATAATATATTGTGATTGGATCCTAGCCTTAATTCTACATTTGGGTGTTTTATTAAGGATTATCCCAATATCTAAACTAAACCTTTTTCCTTCTTTTCAGATGTCTTCCAATAACTCTACTCCTGGCTCAAACCCTACTGGCTCCTTCTCTCTCATGAACCTTTGTGGGAGAGTCATCTTTGATGGATCCAACTTTACTGACTGGATCAGAAACATCAGGATGGTCACTATTTACGAGAACAAGGAATATGTTCTTGACAAGGAGCTCAAGGTGCCTGAGCCAACTGCTACTCCTGAGGAGCTTGCTGAATATGAGGTTCATGAAAGAGATGCTACCAAAGTGGCATGCATCATGATGGCCACCATGATAGCCGAGCTCCAAAAGTCCTACGAGGACTACTATCCTTTTGAGATGCACCAGGATTTGATGGGCCGCTACCATCAGAGTGCTCATCAAGAGCGATATGAAATCATCTCCTCTATGATCACAACCTGAATGAAAGATGGTGAACCCATCACAAGCCACATGCAAAAAATGCAAAGATATGTGGACCGATTGATGAAGTTGAATGTGAACTTCCCTGAGGAGTTAGCAATAGATATTATTTTGCACTCCTTACCTTCATGTTATGATCAACTCCCCATGACATACCACATTAATAAGGAGGAACTTACACTTAGCAAACTTCAGGGACTCCTAAAGACAACAAAATTAGGTCTTAAAGGTAAGTCAGTTGTGACCACTCCTGCTGCTACTCCAAACTCAGCACCTGTCCTGGAAATCGGGAAAGGTAGAGGGAAGAAGAGAAAGAAGCCTTCGAAGGGTACCAATGGTAAGACTCTTGATGGCTCCTCTTCTAGCGGAACCAAGAAAGGTTTCGTTACACCTTCTTCTGATCCCAATTAGGCTGAATGCTTCTACTACCATGAAAAGGCGCACAGGAAGCGTAGCTGCCCAAAGTACCAACAAGATTTGAAGGATGGGAAAGTTAAACCCAACCATGCAGGTATTTACACTATCTCATCTAGTAACTCACTATATTCTAACTCTTGGGTCCTTGATACCGGTTGCGGTATTCATATTTGTTCTGAAATGCAGGGACCAAGAAGAAGTGAGAATGTGGAGCATGGAAAGATAAACTTGATCATGGCGAATAGGAAAGTTTCATCTGTCACCAAGATTGGAGTTTATACTTTGTTGCTTAGTAGCGGATTTACTTTAGATTTGAATAAATGTTGTTATTCACCAGAAATGGCAAGAAATATTATTTCCTTTCATGCATTCTATAAACAAGGTTTTACCTTTTCTTTTGACAATGAAACTGGTGGAATAAATGCTTTCTATAATAATGTGTTTTGTTTTCAAGCATTACCTTGTGATGGTGTGTATGAAGTTGTGTCTGTTGTAGATAACTTAGGAAATAATGTATTGTGTATTGATTCTTCTAATAGTAATAACATGGATAAACCATCACTATGGCATTGTCATCTTAGGCATATAAGCAAGAAATGCATAGGCCAACTCCAAAAGGATGGAATCTTGGAGTCATTTGACCTAAAGTCAGATGATAGTTGCAAATTATGCTTGCTTGGAAAAATGACAAAGTCACCCTTCACTAGTTCATGTGAGAGGGGTGAAGGTTTGTTGGATCTTGTACACACGGATGTGTGTGGACCCTTCAAACATGCCACAAGGGATGCTAATCGGTATTATGTGACTTTCACGGATGATTACAGTAGATATGGATATGTCTAATTAATCAAGCATAAGTCAGAGACTTTTGAAAGGTTTAAAGAGTTTAAACAGGAAGTCGAGAATCAATTCGGCAGGAACACTAAGATGCTTCGATCTGATTGTAGTGGTTAGTATCATAGTACTGAGTTCCTTGATTATCTGAGGGAATGTGGGATTGTCTGCTAATTGACAGCTCCCAGGACACCACGGTTGAATGGTGTAGCTGAGAGGTGTAATCGAACCTTGTTGGACATGGTTCGTTCGATGATGAGTCGAGCTACGCTACCAATTTCATTTTAGGGGTATGCCTTAGAGACTGCCACCCATATCCTTAATCTGGTCCTTACAAAGAAGGTTGCCAAAACACCTCACGAGATGTGGACTGGAAAAGTTCCTAGTCTAGCCCACATCAATGTGTGTGGTTGCGAGGGTTTCGTGAGACGCGAGACTCATAACAAGCTCGAACCTCGAAGTGAGAAGTGTATTTTCATCGGCTACCCACAAAAATCCTTTGGTTACCTGTTCTACAAACCTAGTGAGAATGTGGTATTTGTAGCAAGGAGGGCTGTCTTGAGAGAGAGAGAGAGAGAGAGAGAGAGTTCCTAAGCCAAGGAGACAGTGGCAGGCTAATTGACCTTGAAGAACTTCAAGAGTCAAGTGGTGAAGGAACCTCAAACCCTAGCAGTTAGCTTGAAGAGGAACCTCCTGTTGATCCAATTATACCTCCAGTTATACCTCTGAGGCGTTCCACAAGGGTTAGGAACGTACCTGAGCATTACTATGGTTTCCATATTACTGCGGAAGGTGAGACACTTATTAGTGATGAGGCACTAGTAGTTCTGGATGAACCTAACAGCTATGCGGAAGCCATGGCAGGCCCTGAGTCTGCTAAATGGAAAGAGGCAATGGATAGCGAGATACAACCCATGTATGACAATCAGGTCTAGGACTTGGTTGAGAATGTACCAGGTCGTAAGACTGTAGGGTGCAAATGGATCTTCAAGAAGAAGACCGACATGGATTGTAACGTACACACTTATAAGGCACGACTGGTTGCAAAGGGCTTTTCTCAAACTCCAGGAGTTGATTATGATGAGACCTTTTCAGCAGTAGCCAAGATTAAGTCTATTAGGGTATTGCTATCCATAGCTGCATTTCATGACTATGAAATATGGAAAATGGATGTCAAAACCGCTTTCCTTAATGGAAAGGTGGCTGAGGATGTTTACATGAATCATCCAGAGGGTTTTATCAGCACTGAGTACCCTAATAGAGTGTGTAAGCTTGAGAAATCCATCTATGGATTAAAGCAAGCACCTTGCAGATGGAATCTTTGCTTTGATGAGAAAGTCAAGGAAATTGGCTTTTGTAGGAGTGAAGATGAATCTTGTGTATATGTTAAAGCTAGTGGGAGTATAGTTAGCTTTTGGTACTGTATGTGGATGACATACTACTCATATGAAATTACATCCCAACTCTGCAGGAAGTTAAGTCCTGGCTTGGGAAGTGTTTCTCTATGAAGGACCTAGGAGAAGCTGCGTATATTCTAGGGATAAGGATTTTGAGAAACCGGAGTAAAAGACTAATTGGACTTAGTCAAAGTACATCCAGAGTAACACTAGGCTGAGTAAGACTCAGAGCCCGAGTACTGAGGTTGAGATAGCAGAAATGAGTAGGATACCCTATGCTTCGGCAGTAGGCTCGATCATGTATGCTATGACCTGTACTGATCCTGATGTAGCCTTTGCTTTAAGCATGGTTAGCAGGTATCAGGGGAATCCTGGTAAGGCTCACTCGATAGCGGTAAAGAACATTCTCAAGTACCTACGGAGGACAAAGGACCGGGTCCTTACCCTCTGTGGGAGTGATGACTTGAGAGTTGTAGGGTATAGTGATGCTAGCTTCCAGACTGATAGGGATAATTTCCGCTCTCAGTCGGGCTCGGTCTTTACCTTAAACGGAGGAGCAATCTCTTGGAAAAGTTTCAAGTAGGAGACACTGGCTAATTCAACTTGCGAATCAGAGTATATAGCGGCAAGCGAAGCGGCAAAAGAGGCTATGTGGCTAAAGAACTTCATTGGAGACCTTGGAGTTGTACCAGCTATATCAGAGCCTACAGAGATATTTTGTGATAGTGAAAGTGCAGTTGTCTCTGCAAAAGAACCAAGGGATCATGGGAGATCCAGGCACATCGACAGAAAATATCATTTTAACAGACATCACATAGAAGAAGGAATCCACGTGGCAAAGAGGGTATCATCGGATGAGAACCCAACAGATCCCCTCACGAAGGGACTGAGTAGGGTTAAGCATCTACAACATGCTCGGAGCATAGGGCTGAAGGATGATATAAGTTTTAGTAGTTAGATAAATTATGAAATTTGTAAAATGTAATTGACATTAGATGATGAATAAAAGGTGTTTTATTTATGAGTAAAGTGTTGCTATCTCTTGTCGATTGTTTACTATATTTCGTTTGCATGTTTTGACTTCCAGAATAATTATGATTGGTATATCATATTATTCAAACCTCCACCGTCGGTCATATATCAGAAGTAGGTATGAATCAAGACTGTCATGATTGGTTGCAGAGGTCTAAGGTGTTGGACATGGCTACAACAATCATGAGTGCTCATAAGTTCTAAGCATTGGACACAACCCACGCTCACTGGAATCACTTCATGGAATTTTATCTTGAGTGATCATGAGACGGTAATATCATATAAGTCTTCAAACCTAGAGATATGACTTGTTAACTATGAGTTAGTTATACATTGAAAGTGCGAAACCGCATTGGTAACTCGATGCTATAAAACGTGCGTTTGTCTGTAATTTAACAAGTAGTAGGACAAGCATATGATTCGAAGTTTATCTGTTCCTTCTTGGATTAGAAGTTGATATCTGGGCCCCTCAATGGTTTTGTTTTGACCTATGTACTGGGCCCTGTCAGAACTAAATTGATGTGTTCAGTTAAGTTCTTTGTCAAACAAATCGGAAATCGGGAAACAAAGTGCTGGACAATAAGCAAGACCATGTTCCATGTGTTTGTCCGGCTGATATCTAGAACAGAGTATTATATGATCCCTTATCTGAAATGGCGTACCATCATCTTCTCAGTTTCGAGAAACCTTGAAAAGAGCTACGATTGTCGATCGGTTCCAGAAGTCATACTTGCAGTTATAGTTATTTGACTTATCCAAGTGGGAGACTGTTGGATAAGGTGTCTAAGTCCATAACTATTTTTGGTATGTACTTGACCCGACCCGGCATGGTCCATTTGGGTTGCATGGCACCATGCAATTGGATAGACTAAATGAGAGAAATAACACTTGTGGTTATTAATATATTATAAGTTCTAATATATTAATAATATTATTTAATTAGTTTGATCAAGAATTAATTAAGTAATCAAAAGATAACTAATTAAATATATTGGTTGATTATGTAAATCATCCATAACTTATATAGTGGGTTAAGAGGCTCCATGGATAATTAAGTTGGGTTAAACCCAGTGGATGCTCCATGGAGGCTCCATGGGAGTTACAAACCCATGGGTCATGGAAATGAAGAGTCATGACACATTAGGGTTTACATGGTGTAACCCTAGATGTGTCAACACTATATAAAGCTCATGCGTTCTCCCAAAATCGGTACTACTAGTGAAACAAGAGGGCTTGGCCGATTTTAGTGTCTTATACTTTCTCTCCAAGTTTAGTCCATAGCATTTGGTGTTGTGTGAAGCATTTGAGGCATCACACTTGGGGTGCTAGGCTCACAAGGTTTCAAGTAACATTTACAACAATAAGGTATGTAGTTCTATCTATTATTTAAGTTAAAATTGTTCCTTATGTATGCTAGACAGGATCATAGCCTTGGAAATCAACTTTGCATGATAATTAGACAAACATAGATCCAAGGTTATTAGGGTTGCATGTACACTTAGGAAGTGTTAGAATGCTCAAAACCCATCAGTGGTATCAGAGCCTAGGCTTGTTTGTTTATTATTCGTGCTAAAACGTTGAAAAAAGTCGAAAAACTTGTTGTATGCCTGATGAACTCGCCGAGTCCATGGGGGGACTCGCCGAGTTCATGTGTATCTTCAACCTACTCGCCGAGTAGGTTCATGCACTTGGCGAGTAGGAGCGACAGAGTGCAGATTTTCGACCTTTGCTGCTGGAAATGGACTAGAAACATTACCCTAAACTGTTTTGGTGTTATTAAACTTGTTTTAGATGGTTTAATGTTTGTTCTAATCCATTTACAATGGCAAATATCATTTTTTCATGATTATATGTGTTTATATGGTCTTGAAACTTTGATATGAATATTCATGTACTTGATCTTACGAATTTAGATGATCATAGGAATTACTTGTAACCTACTTGGTAGTTTAATTCTTGATCATAATGTGTTTTAATGGAGCCCATAACTTGTCCTCAAGTTATGGAAAACCAAGAGTCACACTTGAATTAAAACCATTAAAAGAACACAAGAGTTAGAAAAATGAGAAGTCTTCATTTTTATTACTCTATTTAACTCATAAGTTACAAGAAATGAAAAGTTTTGAAAGTTTACAAAACTTGCCCTCAAGTTTTGGAACAAGTAAAGTCTTGATTAAAACTTTAGTTCCAACCCTTAGATTTTTAAAAGTTAAAATTCTACCCTTATACTTATAATATTATAAATTTATTAATAATATATATATATATATATATATATATATATATATATATGAATGTATAAGATCAAAGTCGTCTTACCGCTAGTACGCCTCATTCGCGAAGCCGGTCTATAAGGTGGGTATAAGGTTGTTGCTTATAAAATGGCAACTTAATGGGTGTCCACTCTCACCCACCGCTTGCTTGACCAGTGGAGGGTTGTTAGTCGAACAGGTAAGACAAGGACTTATAAATTCTCATTAAAAGTATAATGATTATTATAAAGTAACTAAATGTTTTACAAATTCCCAATCTTAGTTACTTTAGGAAAAATGTGAATAAGGTGCTAATCCATGAAATTACACTTTGCACCTTGTTTAAGTTGTTGGGGGAGCGTGTGTGGTTTACCGGCACACTAACTTGGACTTAACAAGGAAGGCAAAGGGTGACTTAAGTTTTTCATGAGGTCGGAAGGAGTGTGTGTGGTTTACCGGCACTATAATTAAGTGAGAAACAATAAGGGTACCAAGTAATTTGCATGGTTACTTCACACCTTGTTTTGTGATCCTCGTTATCCCAGTCACAAAACATGAAGGGCACACTCGAGATTGAAACATGCCATTGAATAGTTCCATGAATCTCGAAGAATCTAGGAATTTCTAAAAGCCAAATAAAAGATAATAATGAATATCTTGTTTTCATGGTGGAAATTGGTAAATTTTCATTTACCTACCTTTCAAATATGTTATAACTTGGATTACGACATCCCTCTTCTAGGTTATAATATATTGTGATTGGATCCTAGCCTTAACTCTACATTTGGGTGTTTTATTAAGGATTATCCCAATATCTAAACTAAACCTTTTTCCTTCTTTTCAGATGTCATCCAATAATTCTACTCCTGGCTCAAACCCTACTGGCTCCTTCTCTCTCATGAACCTTTGTGGGAGAGTCATCTTTGATGGATCCAACTTTACTGACTGGATCAGAAACATCAAGATGGTCACTATTTACGAGAAAAAGGAATATGTTCTTGACAAGGAGCTCAAGGTGCCTGAGCCAACTGCTACTCCTGAGGAGCTTTCTGAATATGAGGTTCATGAAACAGATGCTACCAAAGTGGCATGCATCATGATGGCCACCATGATAGCCGAGCTCCAAAAGTCCTACGAGGACTACTATCCTTTTGAGATGCACCAGGATTTGATGGACCGCTACCATCAGAGTGCTCATCAAGAGCGATATGAAATCATCTCCTCTATGATCACAACCTGAATGAAAGATGGTGAACCCATCACAAGCCACATGCAAAAAATGCAAAGGTATGTGGACCGATTGATGAAGTTGAATGTGAACTTCCCTGAGGAGTTAGCAATAGATATTATTTTGCACTCCTTACCTTCATGTTATGATCAACTCCCCATGACATACCACATTAATAAGGAGGAACTTACACTTAGCAAACTTCAGGGACTCCTAAAGACAACAAAATTAGGTCTTAAAGGTAAGTCAGTTGTGACCACTCCTGCTGCTACTCCAAACTCAGCACCTGTCCTGGAAATCGGGAAAGGTAGAGGGAAGAAGAGAAAGAAGCCTTCGAAGGGTACCAAGGGTAAGACTCTTGATGGCTCCTCTTCTAGCGGAACCAAGAAAGGTTTCGTTACACCTTCTTCTGATCCCAATTAGGCTGAATGCTTCTACTACCATGAAAAGGCGCACAGGAAGCGTAGCTGCCCAAAGTACCAACAAGATTTGAAGGATGGGAAAGTTAAACCCAACCATGCAGGTATTTACACTATCTAATCTAGTAACTCACTATATTCTAACTCTTGGGTCCTTGATACCGGTTGCGGTATTCATATTTGTTCTGAAATGCAGGGACCAAGAAGAAGTGAGAATGTGGAGCATGGAAAGATAAACTTGATCATGGCGAATAGGAAAGTTTCATCTGTCACCAAGATTGGAGTTTATACTTTGTTTCTTAGTAGTGGATTTACTTTTGATTTGAATAAATGTTGTTATTCACGAGAAATGGTGAGAAATATTATTTCCTTTCATGCATTGTATAAACAAGGTTTTACCTTTTCTTTTGATAATGAAACTGGTGGAGTAAATGCTTTCTATAATAATGTGTTTTATTTTCAAGCATTACCTTGTGATGGTGTGTATGAAGCTGTGTCTGTTGTAGATAACTTAGGAAATAATGTATTGTGTATTGATTCTTCTAATAGTAATAACATGGATAAACCATCACTATGGCATTGTCGTCTTAGGCATATAAGCAAGAAACGCATAGGCCAACTCCAAAAGGATGGAGTCTTGGAGTCATTTGACCTAAAGTCAGATGATAGTTGCGAATCATGCTTGCTTGGAAAAATGACAAAGTCACCCTTCACTGGTTCATGTGAGAGGGGTAAAGGTTTGTTGGATCTTGTACACACGGATGTGTGTGGACCCTTCAAACATGCCACAAGGGATGCTAATCAGTATTATGTGACTTTGACGGATGATTACAGTAGATATGGATATGTCTAATTAATCAAGCATAAGCCAGAGACTTTTGAAAGGTTTAAAGAGTTTAAACAGGAAGTCGAGAATCAATTAGGCAGGAACACTAAGATGCTTCGATCTGATTGTAGTGGTTAGTATCATAGTACTGAGTTCCTCGATTATCTGAGGGAATGTGGGATTGTCTGCTAATTGACAGCTCCCAGGACACCACAGTTGAATGGTGTAGCTGAGAGGAGTAAGCGAACCTTGTTGGACATGGTTCGTTCCATGATGAGTCGAGCTACGCTACCAATTTCATTTTGGGGGTATGCCTTAGAGACTGCCACCCATATCCTTAATCTGGTCCCTACAAAGAAGGTTGCCAAAACACCACACGAGATGTGGACTGGAAAAGTTCCTAGTCTAGCCCACATCAATGTGTTTGGTTGCGAGGGTTTCGTGAGACGCGAGACTCATAACAAGCTCGAACCTCGAAGTGAGAAGTGTATTTTCATCGGCTACCCACAAAAATCCTTTGGTTACCTGTTCTATAGACCTAGTGAGAATGTGGTCTTTGTAGCAAGGAGGGCTGTCTTGAGAGAGAGAGAGAGAGAGAGAGAGTTCCTAAGCCAAGGAGACAGTGGGAGGCTAATTGACCTTGAAGAACTTCAAGAGTCAAGTGGTGAAGGAACCTCAAACCCTAGCAGTTAGCTTGAAGAGGAACCTCCTGTTGATCCAATTATACCTCCAGTTATACCTCTGAGGCGTTCCACAAGGGTTAGGAACGTACCTGAGCATTACTATGGTTTCCATATTACTGCGGAAGGTGAGACACTTATTAGTGATGAGGCACTAGTAGGTCTGGATGAACCTAACAGCTATGCGGAAGCCATGGCAGGCCCTGAGTTTGCTAAATGGAAAGAGGCCATGGATAGCGAGATACAACCCATGTATGACAATCAGGTCTAGGACTTGGTTGAGAATGTACTAGGTCGTAAGACTGTAGGGTGCAAATGGATCTTCAAGAAGAAGACCGACATGGATTGTAACGTACACACTTATAAGGCACGACTGGTTGCAAAGGGCTTTTCTCAAACTCCAGGAGTTGATTATGATGAGACCTTTTCACCAGTAGCCAAGATTAAGTCTATTAGGGTATTGCTATCCATAGCTGCATTTCATGACTATGAAATATGGAAAATGGATGTCAAAACCGCTTTCCTTAATGGAAAGTTGGCTGAGGATGTTTACATGAATCATCCAGAGGGCTTTATCAGCACTGAGTACCCTAATAGAGTGTGTAAGCTTGAGAAATCCATCTATGGATTAAAGCAAGCACCTTGCAGATGGAATCTTTGCTTTGATGAGAAAGTCAAGGAATTTGTCTTTTGTAGGAGTGAAGATGAATCTTGTGTATATGTTAAAGCTAGTGGGAGTATAGTTAGCTTTTTGGTACTGTATGTGGATGACATACTACTCATAGGAAATGACATCCCAACTCTGCAGGAAGTTAAGTCCTGGCTTGGGAAGTGTTTCTCTATGAAGGACCTAGGAGAAGCTGCGTATATTCTAGGGATAAGGATTTTGAAAAACCGGAGTAAAAGACTAATTGGACTTAGTCAAAGTACATCCAGAGTAACACTAGGCTGAGTAAGACTCAGAGCCCGAGTACTGAGGTTGAGATAGCAGAAATGAGTAGGATACCCTATGCTTCGGCAGTAGGATCGATCATGTATGCTATGACCTATACTCATCCTGATGTAGCCTTTGCTTTAAGCATGGTTAGCAGGTATCAGGGGAATCCTGGTAAGGCTCACTCGACAGCGGTAAAGAACATTCTCAAGTACCTACGGAGGACAAAGGACTGGGTCCTTACCCTCTGTCGGAGTGATGACTTGAGAGTTGTAGGGTATAGTGATGCTAGCTTCCAGACTGATAGGGATAATTTCCGCTCTCAGTCGGGCTCGGTCTTTACCTTAAACGGAGGAGCAATCTCTTGGAAAAGTTCCAAGCAGGAGACAGTGGCTGATTCAACTTGTGAATCAGAGTATATAGCGGCAAGCGAAGCGGCAAAAAAGGCTATGTGGCTAAAGAACTTCATTGGAGACCTTGGAGTTGTACCAGCTATATCGGAGCCTACAGAGATATTCTGTGATAGTGAAAGTGCAGTTGTCTCAGCAAAGGAACCAAGGGATCATGGGAGATCCAGGCACATCGACAGAAAATATCATTTTAACAGACATCACATAGAAGAAGGAATCCTCGTGGCAAAGAGGGTATCATCGGATGAGAACCCAGCAGATCCCCTCACGAAGGGACTGAGTAGGGTTAAGCATCTCCAACATGCTCGGAGCATAGGGCTGAAGGATGATATAAGTTTTAGTAATTAGATAAATTATGAAATTTGTAAAGTGTAATTGACATTAGATGATGAATAAAAGGTGTTTTATTTATGAGTAAAGTGTTGCTATCTCTTGTCGATTGTTTACTATATTTCGTTTGCATGTTTTGACTTCCAGAATAATTATGATTGGTATATCATATTATTCAAACCTCCACCGTCGGTCATATGTCAGAAGTAGGTATGAATCAAGACTGTCATGATTGGTTGCAGAGGTCTAAGGTGTTGGACATGGCTACAACAATCATGAGTGCTCATAAGTTCTAAGCATTGGACACAACCCACGCTCACTAGAATCACTTCATGGAATTTTATCTCGAGTGATCATGAGACGGTAATATCATATAAGTCTTCAAACCTAGAGATATGACTTGTTAACTATGAGTTAGTTATACATTCAAAGTGCGAAACCGCATTGGTAACTCGATGCTATAAAACGTGCGTTTGAGTGTAATTTAACAAGTAGTTGGACAAGCATATGATTCGATGTTTATCTGTTGCTTCTTGGATTAGAAGTTGATATATGGGCCCCTCGATGGTTTTGTTTTGACCTATGTATCGGGCCCTGTCAGAACTAAATTGATGTGTTCAGTTAAGTTCTTTGTCAAACAAATCGGAAATCGGGAAACAAAGTGCTGGACAATAAGCAAGACCATGTTCCATGTGTTTTTCCGACTGATATCTAGAAGAGAGTATTATATGATCCCTTATCTGAAATGGTGTACCATCATCTTCTCAGTTAAGAGAAACCTTGAAAAGAGCTACGATTGTCGATCGGTTCCTGAAGTCATACTTGCAGTTATAGTTATTAGACTTATCCAAGTGGGAGACTGTTGGATAAGGTGTCTAAGTCCATAACTATTTTTGGTATGTACTTGACCCGACCCGGCATGGTCCATTTGGGTTGCATGGCACCATGCAATTGGATAGACTAAATGAGAGAAATAACACTTGTGGTTATTAATATATTATAAGTTCTAATATATTAATAATATTATTTAATTAGTTTGATCAAGAATTAATTAAGTGATCAAAAGATAACTAATTAAATATATTGGTTGATTATGTAAATCATCCATAACTTATATAGTGGGTTAAGAGGCTCCATGGATAATTAAGTTGGGTTAAACCCAGTGGATGCTCCATGGAGGCTCCATGGGAGTTACAAACCCATGGGTCATGGAAATGAAGAGTCATGACACATTAGGCTTTACATGGTGTAACCCTAGATGTGTCAACACTATATAAAGCTCATGCGTTCTCCCAAAATCGATACTACTAGTGAAACAAGAGGGCTTGGCCTATTTTAGTGTCTTATACTTTCTCTCCAAGTTTAGTCCATAGCATTTGGTGTTGTGTGAAGCATTTGAGCCATCACACTTGGGGTGCTAGGCTCACAAGGTTTCAAGGAACATTTACAACAACAAGGTATGTAGTTCTATCTATTATTTAAGTTAAAATTGTTCCCCGTGTATGCTAGATAGGATCATAGCCTTGGAAATCAACTTTGCATGATAATTAGACAAACATAGATCAAAGGTTATTAGGGTTGTATGTACACTTAGGAAGTGTTAGAATGCTCAAAACCCATCAGTTGGAAGATACCAAAGGGGTGAAATAGACCCGGTACTGGTTGAAAGATACCGAAAGCGGTTTAATAGACCATGTACCAATGTGATGATGATACTAAAAGTGGTGAAATAGACTCAATTTTGTTTTAAGCTGTTATGTATGTTGTTGTATGGGGTATTTTGGGAAACTCACTAAGCTTTATGCTTTTAGTTTTATATTTATGGTTTTAGGTACTTCTGCTTCGAGAGGGAAAGTCCCTACATGGTCGCACCACATCCACTAGTATTCCACATTTTATGTTATGATTAGTACTCTGATGACTATCTTTTACACTATCACCTTTTGATGGATTTTTGGAATGAGTTAATGACGGTTTCGGTAGTTTTAAAAGCAAAATTTTTACATAAGTAATTTTGAGATGTCAAAAGTTGGTATCAGAGCCTTGGTTTGAGGGATTCGGGCACAATCTTAGGTGTCTCAGAACTCAAAATGAGGGATTTGGGCACACTCTTAGGTGGTACGATGCATGCAATCAACCGAGCTTAAGTATGTATTTCCCAAAATACCCATACATCTTTATTGTTTCAGTATATATATGTATATAGCATGTTAGATTTGGGCTATGGTTCTGCTCAATATCGCATGGTAGGAGGCTAGGAGAGATGATTTTGTATATCGGTTGCATGACCCTCTGCAACTGGATGCTAGTATAGAATTCATATGGTTAGTCATAGTGGCCTGATTAGGTAGTGCACTGGTTTAGAACATAATGCTTGAATGCTGCTTTCTTTGTGCTTCTAGGGACTCCAATGATGTCAGATAATTACTAAGTGAATTCATTAATTTACATATTTTAGGAGTGGATAATTTTTAAAGGCTATGTTGAACCCTATTGTGCTGCTCTTTTTTTAGTCCAACCACTGAAGGGTGGGACCTAGAAGTAATTTGTTTTTGGTGTCGATAACATGTAATTGTATTCACAAGGTAGTGAGAACGTATTGGAGGGAGTCTTTCGGATAGCTAATGGAAAAGAGTGGGGGGAAAGGAACCCTTGGAATCCTAAGAAACATTTTAGCGTACATGGAACCCTATAGTGCAAGTGAAGTGAGTGATAGTAGGGAAGTAACTAGTAGGATTTGAGGCAGTCCTTGAGCACAATATATATTGGTGTGGAAGGTAGTATTAGGCCTGTACTACTAAAAGCATATGATCTATACCAGAGGCGGGGAAGGTCATGATGATTCTGAGAAGCTTCAGGAGCATGAATCTCTTCGTGTGTGTATTGATTGTTTATGCATCCTGTTTCGATATGGTAATGACACTTGATGGAGTAGCAGTTTTGGGATCTGGATCTTGTTCGGGAACTAGCACCGAACCAATTGACGAGGGACTACGTAAGTTCATCACGTCTTAGATTACAAGAGGTATCCTTAATGCGACCCCAATGACCTTAAGGACAACAAGGAAGGGTTCATCAAGTTGATGGATGAGCATTTTCAGGCCTTTAGAGCTGAGTTGGATAGTAGTCAGTACGGAGCCCACACTCTCTCATTCAAGGATTTCATGGGATATCTGGCTTCAAAGTTCTTTGGGATGAAGGACCCCATTGCCACTAGGTGATGGATATCATACATGAAGTGTAAACAGATGAATAGCTTTTACCCCAAGAGGTCCAAGGTGAGGTTCGTTGTAGGCTGTCTAAGGGAACGAGACCACGATTAGTGGGACGAGGTTGGTTATGCTTTGGGAGCACCAAGTATTGAGGCTAGGACATGACCAAACTTTGTGACTCGGTTTCGAGCGATGTTTTCACCGACTGAGACTATGGTGGCGATCATTGCCAAGTTATGACAGAGATCTTTATTGGTACCCAAATATGTTGCACACGAGGAGATGAAGAACACTCAGTACTACTACATGATAACATCATATATCAAGGATTTTGTTAGTTACTCAGCTTATCCAACATTAGAGGATATGATATCCAGGGCCTGAGAACGGGAAATCGAGTAAGAGCACATCAGAAAGAGGAAAGGAGAATAGGTGCATACGATTGGGGGTTCAATGAAGAAACCCAATGTAACATCCTCTGAAACGACACATTTTAAAGTCATAATGGCAACAAATTCCATAAGAACTCTACAACTAAGCGTACCCAGTCAAGAGCAATCCAAGGGTGGGTGATCCCCTACAAATTTTTCATGTGGGGCGCCCAAAGCAGAAAATATTGTGATACGTGTCAGAGGGGGATGTTACAAATGATATCAGATTTAGGGCATGGGTCGATGTGTTCGTCGGGGACGTCGAAACCTATAATGGGGGTAAAGGTGGGCAGGTTAGTTGCACCTGATCCCATACAAGCTTGTAAGGAGAATGAAACATTCCTTAATAGGTGTGTGGATACCTTCCATGTCACAACACCTTTTAAATCCGCGAGGGCAACAAATCCCATAAGAACTCAAAAGTTAAGCATGCCTAGGCGAAAGCAATTTAGGGATGGGTAACCTCCTGGGAAATTTTCATGTCGGTAGCCCAAAGAGGCTAATATTATGATACGTGCCACAGGGGGATGTTACAAATGATATCATAGTTGGGTAACATGTCGATGTGTTTGACGTGGGGACGTCAAAACCTATAATGGGGGTGAAGTTGGGTCGCACCTGACCCATATCAGCTTGGAAGAAGAACGGAACATTTCTTTATATGGGGTGTGAATATCTTCTTTGTCACAACGCGATTTAAAGTCAAGGGAAACAGATCCTGTAAGAACTCTATAGTTAAGCGTCCTCGTGCAAGAGTAGTACCGGGATGTGTGACCCCTGGGAAGTCCTCGTGCAGAGTGGCCTAAAGCGGACAATATTGTGAGACGTGCCGACGGGAGATGTTACACCTACGGTTTTTGATTCTAGACCGAGGTTCATCGAGAACTTCTTTAGGATCACAATTTCATTGATCAAGCATACAAATAAGACTATCACTTTCCATTTGGGGCCTGACTAGCGGGCGACACTTGATACATTGAGATAGAAGTTATGTGAGGCATCGATTCTGGCCCTACCGAAGGGCATGAAGGATTTTGTGGTTTATTGTGACGTTTCAAACATAGGTTTGGGGGCAGTGCTTATGAAGAGGAGTCATGTGATTGTTTACATTTTGTGGAAGCTAAAGCCTCATGAGGTGAATTATCTTACACATGATTTGGAGTTGGGGCTGTTGTTTTTTCCCTCAAAATTTGGCATAACTATTTATATTGGCTTCGTTGTACCATTCAAACGGACCACAATAGTTTGAGATATTTGATGGATCATCCGAATATGAACATGAGGCAGTGCCGTTGGCTTGATGTATTGAAGGATTATGATTGTGAGATCATTTATCATGCCGAAAAGGCCAATGTGGTAACCGATACTCTTAGCCACAAGATGGCTAGTACTACTATCTGAGATTTGTGTTTGAGAATGACGGTGATTACACTACTGTTGGAGCAGATTCGTGAGGCCTAGGTTAAGGCCATGAAGGAGGAGCACCACAGGAGTGAGTGCATTGTGGGGAAGGTGTCTTCCTTTGACTACGAAAGTGGGGGACTGTTAACCTTGGTTGACTTGGTGTCTAAGTTCATAACTATTTCTGGAATGTACTTGACCCGATTAGCATGGTCTATTTGGGTTGTGTGGCATCATGCATTTGTATAGACTAAAATGAGAGAAACAACACTTAAGGTTTATTAATATATTATAAGTTCTAATATATTAATAATATTATCTAATTAGTATTGATCAATAATTAATTTGGAATTAATTAAGTGATCAAAAGAAGTCTAATTAAATATATGGGTTGATTGTGTAAATCACCCATACTTGTATAATGGACTAATGCTCCATGGATTGTCAAGTTGGGCTAAAACCCATAGGATGCTCCATGTAGGCTCCATGGTGTCTTTGTACCCATGGATCCAAGAATTAAAGAGTCATATCAATTTGGGTTTACATGGTGTAACCCTAATAATGACACACTATATAAGCAACATGTTGTAGACCAATATCGGGACTAGTAAGAACAAGAGGGCATAGCCAATTTTAGAAGTGTTCTATTTATCTCAAGGTTATTCGATGTGTATTTGGTGTTGTGTGAGATATTTGAGGCATCACACTTGAGGTGCTAGGCTCACAAGGTTCTCAAGGAATCAAAGCAACTAAAGGTATGTATTTCTTACTATCTTTTATGGTTAAAAGTTCCCCATGTATGCTAGATAGGTTACGAACCTTTGAAAAACAAATTTTCATGTATCATAGATAAAACATAGATCCAAGGTTTCTAGGGTTGCATGTACACCATAAGAGTGTTAGAATACTCAAACCCCTCCAGTGGTATCAGAGCCTAGGCCTGTTTGTTTGATACTTGATGCAAAATTGTGAAAAAAAAAATCAGTTTTTCTACACTCTGCAGCATGAACTCATCGAGTCCATGGGGGGACTTGACGAGTCCATGAGTAAACTCATCTTACTCGTCGAGCAGGTTCATTCACTCGACGAGTAGGAGCCCCAGAATACAGTTTTTTGACTTTTGCTACTGCAAATGGACTAGAAACATTACCCTAAACTGTTTTGGTGTTTTAAAACTTGCTTTTGATGGTGTAATGGTTATGCTAATCCATTTACAATGGCTAGTATTAAATTTCACGTTTTATATGTGTTCATATGATTCTTGAAATATTGATATGATATTCATGTTCTTATGAGTTATTGTTAGATCATAGGAATTACATGCTAAATTGTTAATGATTAATTCTTGATAAATTATCTGCTTTAATGGAATCCATAATTTGTCCTCAAGTTATGGATTACCAAAATTCACATTTTTAAAGACCATTAAACAAATATATACGTTACATAAAATGAAAGTCACTCATTTTATTAAACCATTAACTCATAGGTTATGAATGAAAAGTTTTGTGAAGTTTCAAAACCTCCCCTGAAGTTTTGGAACATGTAAAGTCACTCTAAAGAAAACTTTAGTTCCAACCCCTAGAATTTTAGAAGTTAAAATTCATCCCTTATACTTTATAATATTCTAAGTTTAATAATAATTATATATGTATAAGAAAAAAAAATTGTTTTACCGTTAGTAGGCCTCACTCATGAAGCCGGTCTATAAGGGGGGTATTAGGTTTTTGACTATAAAATGGTAGCTTAATGGTTGTCCACTCTCACCCACCGCTTCCTTGATCGTTGGAGGGTCGTTAGCCGAACGGCTAAGACAAGGAATTTAAATCTTCGTTAAAAGTATGATGAATATAATGTAACTAAATGCTTTTATAAATTCCTAATCTGAGTTACTTTAGGAAAATATGAATAAGGTGCTAACCCATGAAATTATACTTTGCACTTTGATTAAGTCGTTAGTGGAGCGTGTGTGGTTAACCGACACACTAACCTTGACCTAACAAGGTAGGCAAAGGGCAATTTAATATTTATCATAGTATCGGTGGAGAGCGTGTGGTTAACTGGCACATCGATTGACGGGTAAATATTAAGGGTACCAAGTAATTTGCATGGTTACTTCACACCTTGTTTTATGATCCTCGGCATCCCAGTCACAAAACCTGAAGGGTAAACTCGAGATTGAAGCATGTCATTGAAAAGTTCAATGAATTTCAAAGAATCCACGAGTTTCAAAACCAATTAAAACCTAATAATTTATTTCATTTTTCATGGTGGAATTTGGTGAATCTTCATTCACCTACCTTCAAATATTTTATAGCTTGGATTACGACATCCCTCTTCTAAGTTATAAAATATTGTGTTGGGTCCTAGCTTTAATATTACATTTGGGTGTTTTATTAAGGACTATCTTTATATCTAATTAAAACTCGTCTTTTTTTTTTCAGATTTCTTTCAACAATGCTGCTTCTGGCTCAAACCCTACCGACTCCTTCTCTCTCATGAACCTTTGTGGGAGAGTCATCTTTGATGGATCCAACTTTATGGATTAGATCAGGAACATCAGGATGCTCACTCGGTATCAGGATAAAGAATATGCCCTCGACAAGGAGCTTAAAGAACTCAAGCCGTCTGCTACTCCTGAGGAGATCGCTGAATATTAGGGCCATGAAAGAGATGCTACCAAAGTGGCATGCATCATGTTGGCCACTATGAAAACTGAACTCCAAAAGTCCTATGAGGACTACTATCCTTTTGAGATGCACCTGGATTTGATGGACCGCTAGCTTCAGATTGCTCGTAAAGAGCAATATGAAATCATTTCCTCTATGATAACAACCTGAATGAAGGATGGTAAACCCATCACAGGCCACATGTAGAAAATCCAAAGGTAGGTGGACCATTTGTTGAAACTGAATGTGAACTTCCCCGAGGAGTTGGCAATAGACATCATTTTCCAATCCTTACCTTCATGTTATGATCAATTCCGTATGACATACCACATGAACCAGGAGGAAGTTACACTCATCAAACCTCAAGGAATTTTGAAGATCATGGAAAGTGGTCTTAAAGGTAAGTCAGTTTTTACCACTCCTACTCCTAATGTGGCCCCTTATCTTGGCAATCGGGAAAGGAAAGGGAAAGAAGAGGAAGAGCCCTTCGAAGGGCATCAAGGGGAAGACCCTTTATGGATCCTCTTCAAGTGGAACCAAGAAAGGTTTCGTCACTCCTTCTGCTAACCCTAAAGGGGAAGAATGCTTCTATATCCATGAAAAGTCGCACTGGAAGCGAAACTGCCCAAAGTACCAGCAAGATGTGAAGGACGGGAAAGTTAAACCCTACCATGCAGGTACATACACTATTTCTAAACCCTACCTTGTGATGGTGTATATGAAACTGTGTAGGTTGTTGATAACCTAGGAAATAATGTATTGTGTATCGATTCTTCCACTAGCTTGGATAAAGCATCTTTATGGCATTGTCGTCTTAGAAATGTAAGCAAGAAACGCATAGGCCAACTCCAAAAGGATGGAGTTTTGGGGTCGTTTGACCTAAAGTCAGATGATAGTTGTGAATCTTGTTTGCTTGGGAAAATGACAAAGTCACCGTGCATTGGTACTTATGCTAGGGGTGACGGTTTGTTGGACCTCATACACACTGATGTGTGTGGACCCTTTAGAACTGCCATAAGAGATGCTAACCGCTTCTATGTCACTTTTACTGATGATTTTAGTAGATATGGATATGTCCACTTAATCAAGCATAAGTTAGATACCGATCGAGGTGATGAGTATCTTAGTACAAAGTTCCTTGACTATTCTATGAAATATGAGATTATCTCACAATTGACACCTCCCAGGATACCACATCTTAATGGTGTGGCTGAGAGGCGCAATCGAACCTTGTTGGTATGGTAAGTTCCATGATGAGTCGAGCTTCGCTTCCAATCACATTTTGGGGGTATGCCGCCCATATCCTTAATCTAGTTCCTAAAAAGAAGGTTGCCAAAACACCTCATGAGATGTGGACCAGAAAAGTTCCCAATCTGGACCACATCAAGATTTGGGGTTGCGAGGCTTTTTTGAGATGCGAGTCTCACGATAAGCTCGAACCTCGAAGTGAAAGGTGTATTTTCATTGGCTATCCATAGAGATCCTTTGGTTACCTCTTCTACAGACCTAGTGATAATGTGGTCTTTGTAGTAAGGAGAGGAGTCTTTCGCGAGAGAGAATTCATGAGCCAAGAAAACAGTGGGAGGCAAATTGAACTTGAAGAAATTCAAGAGTCAAGTCGAAGCAACCTCAAACCCTAGTAATTAACCTAAGGAGGAAACTCCTGTTGATCCGAAAGAAGAGTCTGTACCTCTAAGGCGTTCCACGAGAGTTAGGAATGCACCTGAGCATTAATATGGTCTCGATATTACTACGGAAGGTGATACACTTATCAGTGATAGCACACTAGTGAGTTTGGATGAACCTAACAGCTACGCGGAAGCCATGGCAGGCCCTGAAGCTGCTAAATGGAAAAAGGCTATGGACAGCGAGATACAATCCATGTATTACAATAAAGTTTAGAACTTGGTTGAGAATGTACCAGGTCGCAAGACATTCGGGTGCAAATTGATCTTCAAGAAGAAGAACGACATGGATGGTAATGTACACACTTATAAGGCGCGACTGGTTGCAAAGGGCTTTTCACAAACTCCGCGAGTTGATTATGATGAGACCTTTAAACCAGCAGCGAAGATTAAGTCTATTAGGTTTATTTTAGCCATTTCTAGATTTCATGATTATGAAATATGGCAAATGGATGTCAAAAACGCTTTCCTTAATGAAAAGTTGGCTGAGGCTTTTTACATGAGTCAGCCAGAGGGTTTTGTCAGTATAGAGTACCCTAATAGAGTGCGTAAGCTTGAGAAATCCATCTATAGATTAAAGCAATCACCTTGCAGATGGAATCTTTGCTTCGATGAGAAAGTCAAAGAGTTTGGCATTTCGAGGAATGAAGATGAATCTTGTGTATATGTCAAGGCTAGTGGGAGTATAGTCAGCTTTTTGGTACTGTATGTGGATGAAATACTACTCATAGGAAATGACATCCCAACTCTGCAGGAAGTAAAGTCCTGGATTGGAAAGTGTTTTGCTATGAAGGACCTTGGAGAAGCTGTCTATATCCTAGGGATAAGGATTTTGAGAGACAAGAGTAAAAGACTAATTGGTATTAGTCAGAGTACCTACTTGGAGAAGGTGCTGAATAGATTCTGCATGCAGAATTTCAAGAAAAAGAGAGTTACCGTTCCAGAGTAATGCCAGACTGAGTAAAACTCAGAGTCCGAGTACACAGGTTGAGATAGCAGAAATGGGTTGAGTACCGTATGCTATCGTGGTAGGCTCGATCATGTATGTTATGACTTGTACTCGTCCTAATATGGCCTTTTGATTGAGCATGGTCAGTAGATATCAGGGGAACCTTGGCAAAGCTCACTAGGTTGCGGTAAAGAACATTCTCAAGTACTTGTGGAGGACTGAGGACTAGGTCCTCACCCTCAGTGGGAGTGAAGACTTAAGAGTATTAGGGTATAGTGATGCTAGCTTTCATACTGACAGGGATAATTTCTGCTCTCAGTTAGGCTGGGTCTTCACCTTAAACGGAGGAGCAATTTCTTGGAAAAGTTCCACGCAGGAGATAGTGGCTGATTCAACTTGCGAATCAGAGTATACAGCAGCAAGCGAGGCAGCAAAGGAGGATATATGGCTAAAGAACTTCATTGGAGACCTTGGAGTTGTACCAGCTATAAAGGAGCCTATAGATATCTTCTGTGATAATGAAAGTGCAGTTGCCTTAGCCAAGGAACCAAGGGATCACGCGAGATCCAGACACATCGAAAGAAAATATCATTTCATCAGGCATCGAATAGAAGAAGGACTCCTCGTGGTAAAGAGGGTATCATCGGATGAGAACTCAGCAGATCCCCTCACGAAGGGACTGGGTAGGGTAAAGCATCTCCAGCATGCAAGGCGCATAGGGTTGAATGATGATATTAGTTTTAGTAGTTAGATAGATTTGAAATGTGTAAAGAGTAATTGACATTTGATGATGAATAAAACTTTTATTTATTTATGAGTAAATTTTTGCTATCCTTCTCTCTCTTCTCTTAGCAAAGTAGGCTCAAGTCAAACTTTTGGCTTGCTACAAGCTGGGCTCAGGGACTGCAGTCAGCTGCTTTCCCTGTAGTCGTCAGCTCGTTTTTGACAGATCCGATCGGGTGTTCATAATCTGGCCTTTGTCAATCATTACTAGCATCGAATAGAAGAAGGACTCCTTGTGGTAAAGAGGGTATCATCGGATGAGAACTCAGCAGATCCCCTCACGAAGGGACTGGATAGGGTAAAGCATCTCCAGCATGCAAGGCACATAGGGTTGAATGATGATATTAGTTTTACTAGTTAGATAGCTTTGAAATGTGTAAAGTGTAATTGACATTTGATGATGAATAAAATTGTTATTTATTCATGAGTAAAGTTTTTCTATCCTTTGTCAATCGTTACTGTCATTTCATTTTGCATGTTTTGACTTCCAGAATAATTACGTTATGTTATTTCATATTATTCAAATTCTCCACAGACGGTCATATGTTGGAAGTAGATGAGAATCATGACTATCATGAGTTGGCTTGTAGAGGTCTAAGATGTTAGACATTAGTGGTGCTACAACACTCATGAGTGCTAATGAGTTCGGAGTATTGGGTTCAACCCACGCTCACTTGTATCACTTCATGGAATTTATCTTGAGTGATCATGAGACGGTAATATCATATAAGTCTTTAAACCGAGAGAAATGACTTTTTGCCTATGAGTTGGTTATACATTGATTGTACGAAAAATAATTGGTAACTCGATTTTATAAAACGTGCCTTTATGTATGATTCAACAAGTAGTAGAACAAGCATATAAGTCGAAGTTTATATTTTCCTTCTTATATTAAAAGCGATATCTGGGCCCCTCGATGCTTTTGTGTTGACCCATCAACCAGGCCTGGTTAGAACTAAGTTGATGTGTTCAATTAAGTTCAATGTCAAACAAATCAGAAATCGAGAAACAAACTGTTGGACAATAAGTAAGACATTGTTCCATGTATTTGTCCGGCTGATATCTAGAACAGAGGATTATATGATCACTTATCTTAAATGGCGTATCATCATCACCTTAGTTCTGCGAGACCTTGAAAGAGCTACGATTGTTGATCGTTTCCTGAAGTCATTCTTGTAGTTATAGTTATTAGACTTATCCAAGTGGGAGACTATTCGATTAGGTATTTAAGTTCATAACTATTTCTGGATTGTACTTGACCCGATTAGCATGGTCCATTTGGGTTGCATGGCATCATGCATTTGGATAGATTAAAATGAGAGAAATAACACTTAAGGTTTATTAATATATTATAAGTTCTAATATATTAATAATATTATTTAATTAGTATTGATCAAGAATTAATTTGGAATCAATTAAGTGATCAAAAGAAGACTAATTAAATATATGGGTTGATTATGTAAATCACCCATGCTTGTATAGTGGGCTAATGCTCCATGGATTATCAAGTTGGGCTAAAACCCATAGGATGCTCTATGGAGGCTCCATGGTATTTTTGTACCCATGGATCCAAGAGGGCATAGCCGATTTTAAAAGTGTTCTATTTCTCTCATGGTTATTCCAAGTGTATTTGGTGTTGTGTGTGACATTTTAGGCATCACACTTGAGGTGATAGGCTTACAAGGTTCTCAAGGAATCCAAGCAGCTAAAGGTATGTATTTCTTACTATCTTTTATGTTTAAAAGTTCCCCATGTATGCTAGACAGATTATGAACCTTGGAATTTTTTTTCATGTATCATAGACAAAACATAAATCCAAGGTTTCTGAGGTTGCACGTACACCATAAGAGTGTTAGAATGCTCAAAACCCTTCAAAGATTAAATCATAGGGTTTGGGTTCTATATTGGGGAGGTGTACAAAACGTAAAGATAGAGGAGGCACACAAGTCAAACTTCTCTATCCGTCCTAGTACGACGAAGATGTACAAAGATCTCAAATCAGACTGCTGGTGGCCCTGAATAAATATGGATGTGGGCTGATACGTGGATAGGTGCTTGACTTGCAGGAATGTCAAGGCCGAGCGTCAACGACGTCACAACAAGATGAAGCCGTTGGTAATTCCCATTTGAAATTAGGAGGAGGTCACGATGTAATTCATCAAGAAGTTATCGAGGACAACACAAGGGATGGATTCGATTTGGGTCATCGTGGATCGATTGACGAATAGTGTGCATTTTCCCTATTCAGGAGAGCATCTCTGTGGAGAAATTAGCAGATGTTTATATCCAGTCGGTTGTGGTACATCATGAGGTTCAGGTATTAGTGGTATTGGATAGGGATGTTTGATTCACTTCCACATTATGGACGAAGCTCCATGAGGAGTTGGGTACTCGACTGCACTTTAGCACAACTTTCGACCCACAGAACGATGGTCAGAGCGATAGGACTATCCAGACATTGGAAGATATGTTTTGGGCATGTGTACTAGATTTTGGCGGGAGCTGGGATACATATCTTCCGCTGGTTGATTTCTCCTACATCAATAGTTATCATGCCAAAATTGATCGAACTCATTTTGGGATCCTTGATGGGAGGAAGTGTTGGACCCCAATTTGTTGTGGCGAGGTGGAACATCGAGTCATAGGGAGTACTGAAGTAGTACTAAAGACCACCAAGATGCTTCATTAGGTGTAGGGGAGACTCTAGACCGTGTTGAGCCATTAGAAAAGCTATATAGATAGATGTCGTTCAGACTTGGAGTTTCAGGCTGGGGATTCTATACTCCTAAAGGTGTCGCCTTGGAATGGCGTAATTTAATTCATGAAGATGGGCAAGCTGGGCCCCAAATTCGTTGTTCCTTTTAGGGTCCTCGCCCGAGTGGGCAAGGCTGAATATCGTTTGGATTTACCAGTTGAGTTGATTCAGATCCACAACACATTCCATGCCTTACAGCTAAGGGAATGCCTAGCCGACGATCCTGCAGTGGTTCCATTGGAGGATATTCAGGTAGAAAAGCATCTGAATTATGTTGAGAGAATGGTGGCGATTACTGTGTAACAACCCGAAATTTCGTATCATTGCTTGTAACCCTTTTCGTAATCCATTTCAATTAACCAATCGTCGTTTCCAAATTTATTTCCGATTTAGCCATTTAATTAAGTCATTCAATTGAAATTATCTAAAATGACTTAATGGGTGTCCTAGTGCGTTTAGAACTCATTCTAACACCATGTAGTATTAATCGGAACATTTATAGAATCAGCCATGTCGGGTTACGACAACTTAGTCGGGTGCAACCAAAAGCCCCGTCTAATGCCGGTATCGGGTAGAATTCCACCGTGTCCAAATCCCGAAAACTATTTAAAGTGTTCTAAACTTCCATTTGAAGATTTTGCTTCATCTCACTACTCTCTCTCTAACCTCTCTCCTCAACCAAAGATTCAAGGTCCAAAACATTGAATTAAGGCTCCAAATCTTTGAGGTAACATCCCCAACTTGTTGTTTAACCTCTTAGGCCTTCAAATTCGTGTTTAATCTATCAATTTGTACCTGCAACATGTGTTTACGGCCAAGGAGCATGCTTCGGCCGTAAACACCTAAAAACATGGGTTTTTGAGCAATTTAACCCCTCCAAACCAACATTTGGACTTAGATACGACCTTATGGCTTACAAATCCGGACATAGAACACCCTAAACATGAATTTTGAGGAGCAAATAAGAGTTTACAGCCAAGGAAGAAGCTTGGGCCATAAACTCCTCATACATGGGGAGTAAACTCATGTAAACAGGTTTAAAAGCCATATAACTACACTAATAGCCTTGGAATAAATCCTAGAATCATTTAAAAGAGTTTGGGGACCTTAAACATGACAAACACCCTCCAAATGAGAGTTTACGGCGATGACACCCCAAGGACAAGTTCCAAGGCCGTAAACTCCTCTTTATGTGTCAAATGATGCCCAAAACTCATACCAAGGCTTGGAAAAATAGTTGGAATCACATGTGATTGTCCTAGCCTCACAAAATAATTATGGATTGAGCTTGGGGGGAGTTTATGGCCGTAAACTCCATGTTTACTGCCGTGAACTCCCATAAATAATATATCATCACATTCAATCCATTCTAAGGCTTTAGAAAAATCCATTCTATCATTTCCCATGAGTAATCAAGCCATTTAGCACTCCAAAATACCCAAACATGAGTTCACGGCCGTGAACTCATGTGTGTATGTTGTATGAGGCTGAAAACTCCCTAAGGAGTTTACTCTTGAAGAGTAAACTCAATTCCCAAGTCCCACGCATCATTACACGTCCGTAGATGTCACCCGAGTCACTCCAAACACTCGTTTTGAAGTGTTTTCGCTCATTGGAGTGTAGTATCTCATCTAATTAGTATTTTTAAATCTAATTAGATATATTTGGATATTATTTCATATTACATAGGAACCTCGCATGTGATTAAGCCTCGAACCAACGTTTAGTGTCCAAAAGAGTTGCGCCTTCTCGTCTAGTGAGTTCATACCCCTACCCTTTTTCAATGTTTTCAGGGGGGAATACAAGCAAAGTACAAGGGATTACTTGTACTTAAAGCTTGTTTTACATGTGTATGTCTCAAAACTTATATGCTTTTAACACTGATAATCCCAACCGATAACCGTTTGAAACTTGCAGGGTAATCATATACATTATTTGTGAACTTAGTTATAAGCTGTTATGTTTATTATTTCACAAATGGTTTCCACATTTTTATCAGTTAAAAAGCATAACTTTAGAACCTTTGAACATAAAACTTTATACACTGTCTTGTCCTCGGTAACACTCCACATAGATACGCGAGTGGAGGATTATCGTATTATTACTAGTAAATTTGTTAGTCCTATATAATTGGAGACACGTCCTCGGCGAACACTCCACAGAGGTACGCGAGTGGAGGACCGCCCCCGTAACCATAATCTCTTAGATTGGGAGCATGACTTGAGTGTATAGATCTATACGGGGCTGCCTACCCCACACATGGCTGCTAGCTACAGCCGAACAGAAATGGTTCAAGGGTGACGAAAGTCATAAGGTGATGTGGACTACTTATTTCCATATCTAGTATATTGTATGGTTATGGAACTCGCAATTAGGATAACAGAAATTTAGTTAATAGTAATAATGAATAAAGTAATCAACTTGGTTAGTAAATATTAGTTTGTATATGTGTTAAAACTAATTCATTTCATAAGATAACCAGATTTTCAGACTACATCTTTAACATTTGGTAACCAACATTCAGGAAAATATGGGATTTTCTTGGGAACATTTGTACATAACCAGAAAAGTGTAACAAACCAGATAGCATACACTTCATAAGAGTAAACATGTTTTCAGTGAATATCTTTACATTACATTTTGGGAATCAATAACCAACCTTTTAAGAAAATATGGGATTTTCTTGGTGTGTGTAACATTTTCAGAAAACAGAAAGGAAACTTGTACATTTTTCACAAAACAAAATCGCTTATGAACTCACCAACGTTATGCTGATTTTCAAACCGCTTGTATTCTCAGGTCAATGTTAGACAGGTACCCGAAGATCCTTTTGCTCGAAGACGGTGTGCATAGTAGACTTGTCTCGTTTTGTTTATATATACTATGTATCACAACTATACAACTTACTTTTGAAACAAATGTAAACTTTTCTATATGTAATGTAATGGTTGTTTTTCTTTACTTACTATGTGCATTGGATTTGATACTCAACGTGGATTCAACCCCGGAAATGTTTTCGCCTTCGGTTTTCGGGGTGTGACAGATTGGTATCAGAGCACTTGTTTATAGTGAATAAAGTATACCAAACCTTACTTGGTATAAAACTATAAACACTAAAGGGCCTAACTGCTCTGAACTAAAAGTATCCTTCAAAATATAAGTATTTTCAAAAATATACAAGTATACCGAACCGTCGAGATCCGTAACTACAAGTAGAACAAAACATAAGTAAATGGATGTTGTGTACTGTGGTTAAATCTGGGTAGTTATGTAGTCGTGTTTAGGATCAATATAGCCTGGCCAACTATATTTATTCGAGACACGGCCAACATGTGCTTCAGAGTGACTGTGGTATGCGACATGCCTAAAACTTACCCTAATACCACAAACATCGAGCCAGTGTCGTAGCGAATCATGAAATACTATGGGAGTATTTCTCGAGCCAATCCTTTGTAGAAATCCTCATTCGCGTATAGATCCTTGATCATTCCGTTAGCGATAGTTTGCTTGCTTTGATCACGCTTTCCTACTTTATCGCTTATTCAGAATATATATCTGTCATATCTCTCGATTTGATTCAGAGGACTTATCATCCTCTCTTTCTTGATCTTATTAGATCAACATGCCTCCAAGAAAGAGACCCAGCTCAAAGACCAACAACCCTCCGCCACCACCTCCTCCTGAATTTGACCCCGTGGTATTTCAGGCAGCTGTTACCGCCGCGGTGGCAGCTGCTATGTCTCAATTGAACACCGGTGGTGCCGGTGGTTCGGGAGGCGGTACTCAAACTCAGGATCAAGAAAACAATTAGGGACAACGAAAGGAGGGTTCCTATAAGGACTTCATGAATGCGAAACCAACATCCTTCGATGGCACTAGAGGTGTCATTTCCTTATCCCGATGGTTTGAGAAAATCGAATCCATCTTTGAAATCTGTGCCTGTGCGGAATCTGATAAGGTCAAGTTCGTAGCATGTACCTACATTGATAAAGCCTTGACTTGGTGGAATGGCCGAGTCATATCTCTGACCCTACCCGTAGCCAACGCCATGGGGTGGGAAGCCATGAAAGAACTCATGATAGCCGAATATTGTCCCCGTGGTGAAATGCAGAAACTAGAGCACGAGCTCTGGAACCTGAAGATGAAGGGTTCCAATATTGTTGCATACACTTCTCGATTCAATGACCTCGCACTTCTCTGCCCGGGATTGGTCACTCCTGAAAGTAAAAAGATAGAAAAGTTCATCTGGGGGATGACCCAGCCAACAAAGGGAAACGTCTTAGCTGCACGTCCGGATACCTATGACTGTGCCAAGAGTTTAGCCCAAAACCTAATGGATCACAGTGATGACGTCGAGGAAACCACCACCGCTCCTGAGCCGACCAAGAGGAGTGGTGAGAAAAGAAAGTTCTGGAAGAAGAAGAAGGGTCAATCTTCCCAAGGATCCTCCAAGAGACAACAGACTGTAGCAGTCCATGCTGCTACTACTCTCGTTGCTACTGCTTCTGTTGTGGGATCCACAGCTCCAACTCCTACTAGCAGATATGATGGTAATCTCCCTCTGTGTGACAAGTGCAAATATCACCACAACCCCGTCCCCTGCCGAGAACTATCTTGTACCAATTATGGTAAGAAGGGGCACA
This sequence comes from Lactuca serriola, assembly GCF_051521515.1. Classification (NCBI taxonomy): domain Eukaryota; kingdom Viridiplantae; phylum Streptophyta; class Magnoliopsida; order Asterales; family Asteraceae; genus Lactuca; species Lactuca serriola. The sequence goes on from NC_136411.1 coordinate 232,918,621, forward strand.
GGGTCCGATTCTATAAAGCTCCGGCCCAATCGGCCAATCAATCATCTGGAGCAGGCATTGGTCAAGCCTGCTATAACTGTGGAGAGGTTGGGCACTTTAAAAGGAACTGCCCCAAGAAGTCAACAACTGATAATACTGGGAGGATTCTAGCCATAGGACGGGAGGAAGCAATCGTCGATCCCAATTTAGTCTCGAGTACGTTCCTTCTTGACAACTCATATGCTAGTATTCTTTTCGATTCGGGTGCTGAAAGAAGCTTTGTTAGTCATTCGTTCAATCATAACCTAAAACATAATCCCCAACCTTTAACTGAAACGTTTACCGTCGAGATGGCTAACGGTGAGAAGGAAAGCGCTAACGAGATATTCGTAGGTTGTACCCTTACCCTGAATGACCATACATTTCCCATTGATCTGATGCCAGTTTCCATAAAGAGCTTTGATGTCATCATTGGCATGGATTGGTTGAGTCCCAATCATGCTGATATTCTCTGTTTCGAAAAAGCCATCCGTCTCAACCTTCATTCGGATCAAACTCTCGTAATCTATGGCGATAAACTTAGTTCCAATCTTCGTATCATTTATGCATCAAAGCTCAAAAACTCCTGCGAAAGGAATGCATTGCATTCTTAGCCCATGTAATCAACGAGAAACAGGAAGTTAAAGACCTCGCGAGCATCCCCGAAGTCTGTAACTTTCCTGATGTATTTCCCGAAGAGCTTCCAGGAATCCCTCCCGAGCGTCAGGTCTAGTTCCGTATTGACCTAATTCCTAGAGCTACCCCTGTGGCAAAATCTCCGTATCGCTTAGCTCCAGCAGAAATGCAGGAGTTATCTAGCCAACTCAATGAGTTGCTTAGTAAAGGATTCATTAGACCGAGTTACTCGCCCTGGGGAGCTCTGGTATTGTTCGTTAAGAAGAAACATGGATCCTTTCGGATGTGTATCGACTACCATGAGCTGAACAAGTTGACCGTCAAAAACCGATATCCCCTTCCGCAAATAGATGACCTCTTCGATCAACTCCAGGGAGCCAGTTACTTCTCCAAGATAGACCTTCGTTGAGGGTACCATCTGCTACGAGTTCATGAGAGTGATGTTTCCAAAAGAGCTTTCAGGACTCGGTATGGACACTACGAATTCGTAGTGATGCCCTTCGGTCTATCCAACGCATCGGCAGTGTTCATGGACATGATGAACCGGGTGTGTCGTCCTTAACTGGATAATTTCGTCATTATATTCATTGATGACATACTTGTCTATTCCCGAAGAGAAGAAGATCACAAACAACACTTGAGGCTAGTGTTGGAAACCCTTAGATCCGAGAAGTTGTACGCAAAATTTTCCAAGTGTGAGTTCTGGATTCGGAAGGTAACTTTCCTCGGTCACGTGGTAAGCGAGGAGGGTATTCATGTAGATCCTTCCAAGATTAAAGCGACAGAGAATTGGTCGGCACCGAAGACACCCACAGAAATCCGGCAATTCTTGGGTCTCGTCGGCTATTATCGGAGATTTATCCAGAACTTTTCCAGAATCGCTAAACCCTTAACCACTCTAACACAGAAAGGTGTACCCTTTTGTTGGAGTGAAAAACAAGAAACCGCATTCCAGACGTTGAAGAAAGCCTTGTGCAGCGCGCCAGTTCTGTCCCTACCCGAAGGGATAGAGGACTTCGTTGTCTTCTATGATGCCTCTAATCAAGGCTTAGGTTGTGTGCTTATGCAAAGAGGAAAAGTAATTGCTTGTGCTTGTAGACAGCTGAAAGCACAGGAGGTCAACTATACCACACATGACTTTGAATTAGGAAACGGCTCTTTGCACTGAAGATTTGGAGACAATACCTCTACGGGACCAACTGTACGATCTTCACTGACCATAAGAGCCTGCAACACATCTTTGATCAGAAATACTTGAACATGAGGCAACGGCGATGGGTAGAACTATTCAGTGATTATGAGTGTGAAATTCGTTACCATCCCGGCAAGGCCAATGTGGTAGCAGATGCCCTTAGTCGAAAGGAGAGTTCAAGCCGAAAGGTGAAGACCCTGATGATGACCATCCATTCCAACTTATCCATGCAAATCCGAGAAGCCCAGTTAGAAGCCCTCAAACCCGAGAACGTGTCAATTGAACCCTTGAGAGGAATGGAAAAGAAACTTGAGATCAGAGGTCACGGAGTCTACTGCTTCATGGATTGAATCTGGATTCCAAAGTCCGGAGGATTCAGGGAGATTGTCATGGAGGAAGCGCACAAGACCAGATACTTTGTTCACCTGGGTTCGGATAAGATGTACCTGGATCTCAAGAAACAATATTGGTGGCCAAACATGAAAGTTGAGATAGCTAAGTTCGTGGGCAAGTGTCTGACTTGCGCTAAGGTGAAAGTTGAGTACCAGAAACCCTCGAGTCTGCTCCAGCAGCCCGAGATGCCCGAGATGCCCGAATGGAAATGGGAGATGATTACCATGGATTTCATCACCAAACTACCCAAGTGTCCGAGTGGGTACGACACCATTTGGGTAATTGTCGATCGTTTGACAAAGTCCGCTCACTTCATCTCCATCAAAGAACCATTCAAGATGGAAAGACTCGCACGAATTTACATCCAAGAGTTAGTCCGACTACACGGTGTACCTGCGTCCATTATCTCTGATAGAGATAGCAGGTTTACCTCCAGATTCAGGCAGTCTCTCCATAAGGCTCTTGGAACCAAACTAGACATGAGCACGGCGTATCATCCTCAGACCGATGGACAAAGTGAGAGAACCATCCAAACCCTGGAGGACATGCTTAGGGCATGTGTCATTGACTTTGGAAAGTCGTGGGACACACATTTACCTTTGATCGAGTTCTCGTACAACAATAGTTACCACACCAGCATCAGGGCTGCCCTGTTTGAAGCCCTCTATGGTTGTAACTGCAGATCCCCTCTGTGCTGGGCCGAGGTGGGGGATACACAGCTAGCCAAGAGTCGAGTCCCCGATAGTGCTCTCACTGGTCCTAAAATCATCCGCGAAACCACTGAGAAGATCATCCAAATCCGGGAATGATTGAAAGCTTCACGAGATCGCCAAAAGAGTTACGCTGACAACCGTCGGAAACCTCTAGAATTCCAGGTTGGAGACCATGTCCTGTTGAAAGTCTCGCCCTGGAAAGGTGCGGTACGCTTCGGAAAGCATGGGAAACTTAACCCGAGGTACATTGGACCCTTCGAGATCCTCGCCAGGATCGGTCCGGTAGCCTATAAACTTCGTTTACCCCAAGAGCTCAGTAACATACATCCCGTCTTCCATGTTTCAAATCTCAAGAAGTGCTTATCTGATGAAACCCTAGTGATTCCTTTAGACGAGATCGAGATCAATGAAAACCTTAACTTCATGGAGGAACCGACCGAAATCATGGATCGAGAAGTCAAACGTACAAAGCAAAGCCGCATACCGTTAGTGAAGGTTTGCTGGAATGCCAAGCGGGGACCAGAGTTCACTTGGGAGCATGAAGATTCGATGAAATAGAAGTATCCGCATCTCTTTCGAGATCCACGATTTGTATCTTGACTTTAATCTTAAATTTTGAATTTCGGGACGAAATTCCCTCTAACAGGGGGATAATGTAACAACCCGAAATTTCGTATCATTGCTTGTAACCCTTTTCGTAATCCATTTCAATTAACCAATCGTCCTTTCCAAATTTATTTCCGATTTAGCCATTTTATTAAGTCATTAAATTGAAATTATCTAAAATGACTTAATGGGTGCCCTAGTGCATTTAGAACTCATTCTAACACCCTGTATTAGTAATCGGAACATTTATAGAATCAGCCACGTCAGGTTACGGCAACTTAGTCGGGTGCAACCAAAAGCCCCGTCTAATGCCGGTATCGGGTAGAATTCCACCGTGTCCAAATCCCGAACACTATTTAAAGTGTTCTAAACTTCCATTTGAAGATTTTGCTTCATCTCACTACTCTCTCTTTAACCTCTCTCCTCAACCAAAGATTCAAGGTCCAAAACATTGAATTAAGGCTCCAAATCTTTGAAGTAACATCCCCAACTTGTTGTTTAACCTCTTAGGCCTTCAAATTCGTGTTTAATCTATCAATTTGTACCTGCAACATGTGTTTACGGCCAAGGAGCATGCTTGGGCCGTAAACACCTAAAAACATGGGTTTTTGAGCAATTTAACCCCTCCAAACCAACGTTTGGACTTAGATACGACCTTATGGCTTACAAATCCGGACTTAGAACACCCTAAACATGAATTCTGAGGAGAAAATAAGAGTTTACGGCCAAAGAACAAGCATGGGCCGTAAACTCCTCATACATGGGCAGTAAAATCATGTAAACATAATTAAAAGCCATATAACTACACCAATAGCCTTGGAATAAATCCTAGAATCATCTAAAAATAGTTTGGGGACCTTAAACATGACAAACACCCTCCAAATCAGAGTTTACGGCCATGACACCCCAAGGACAAGCTCCAGGGCCGTAAACTCCTCTTTATGTGTCAAATGATTCCCAAAACTCATACCAAGGCTTGGAACAATAGTTGGAATCACATGTGATTGTCATTGCCTCACAAAATAATTATGGATTGAGCTTGGGGGGAGTTTACGGTCGTAAACTCCATGTTTATTGCCGTGAACTCCCATAAATAATATATAAGCACATTCAATCCATTCCAAGGCTTTAGAAAAATCCATTCCATCATTTCCCATGAGTAATCAAGCCATTTAGCACTCCAAAATACCCAAACATGAGTTCACGGCCATGAACTCATGTGTGTCTGTTGTATGAGCCGAAAACTCCCTAAGGAGTTTACTCTTGAAGAGTTAACTCAATTCCCAAGTCCCACGCATCATTACACGTCCGTAGATGTCACCCGGGTCACTCCAAACGCTCGTTTTGATGTGTTTTCGCTCATTAGAGTGTAGTATCTCATCTAATTAGTATTTTTAAATCTAATTAGATATATTTGGATATTATTTCAAATTACATAGGAACCTCGCGTGCGATCAAGCCCCGAACCGACGTTTAGTGTCCAAAACAGTTGCGCCTTCTCGTCTGGTGAGTTCATAGCCCTACCCTTTTTCAATGGTTTTTCAATGTTTTCAAGGGGGAATACAAGCAAAGTACAAGGGATTACTTTTACTTAAAACTTGTTTTACATGTGTATGTTTCAAAACTTATATGCTTTTAACACTGATAATCACAACCGATAACCGTTTGAAACTTGCAGGGTAATCATATACATTATTTGTGAGCTTAGTTATAAGCTGTTATGTTTATTATTTCACAAATGGTTTCCACATTTTTATCAGTTAAAAAGCATAACTTTAGAACCTTTGAACATAAAACTTTATACACTGTCTTGTCCTCAGTAAGACTCCACAGAGATACGTGAATGGAGGATTATCGTATTATTACTAGTAAATTTGTTAGTCCTATATAATTGGAGACACGTCCTCAGCGAACACTCCACAAAGATACGCGAGTGGAGGACCGCCCCCATAACCATAATCTCTTAGATAGGGAGAGTGACTTGAGTTTATAGATCTATACGGGGCTGACTACCCCACACCTGGCTGCTAGCTACAGCCGAACCAAAATGGTTCAAGGGTGACAAAAGTCATAAGGTGATGTGGACTACTTATTGCCATATCTAGTCTATTGTATGGTTTTGGAACTCGTAATTAGGATAATAGAAATTTACTTAATAGTAATAATGAATAAAGTAATCAACTTACTTAGTAAATATTAGTTTGTATACGTGTTAAACCTAATTCATTTCACAAGATATCCAGGTTTTTAGAATACATCTTTCACATTTGGTAACCAACATTCAGGAAAATATGGGATTTTCCTGGGAACATTTGTACATAACCAGAAAAGTGTAACAAACCAGATAACATACATTTCATAAGAGTAAACATGTTTTCAGTGAATATCTTTACATTACATTTTGGGAATCAATAACCAACATTTTAAGAAAATATGGGATTTTCTTGGTGTGTGTAACATTTTCAGAAAACGGAAAGGAAACTTGTACATTTTTCACAAAACAAAATCGCTTATGAACTCACCAGCGTTTTGCTGATTTTCAAACCGCTTGTATTCTCAGGTCAGCGTTAGACAGGTACCCAAAGATCCTTTTGTTCGAAGACGGTGTGCACAGAAGACTTGTCTCATTTTGTTTATATATAGTATGTATCACAGCTGTACAACTTACTTTTGAAAAAATGTAAACTTTTCGATATGTAATGTAATGTTTGTTTTACTTTACTTACTATGTGCATTGGATTTGATACTCAACGTGGAGTCAACCCTGGAAATGTTTCCGCCTTCGGTTTTCGGGGTGTGACATATTGACAGTTATACCAAAGCATTAGGCAACAACATGGTTTAGTTGGTTAAGGTTAACAATAACACCGAAAGTGTTCCGAATGGACATGTGAACCCGAGGAGGAGATGATGGAGCACTACCATGACCTTTTGCAACATCAGACTTCGAGGATGAAGTCTAATTCAAGAAGGGGAGAGTTGTAACATCCAAATATTTGAGTTATGAAAACTTAACACTTTTTGGATTTGAGACTGGTCATGATGTGAGGATAGCCCTCTCATGTTGTGATATGGAAATAGTATGTAGGTGCACCATAAAAGGTGTCATGAAGTGATACTAAAGGTGTCACGACGTGAGACCCGATGAAACCCTAAGTTAGGTTTTTCGACCTATTTAAGGGAAGTGAGGGGAAGGGTTTCCCTGACCCTTAGCCCCCATCTCCTCTAAGCTAGCCAAAGAAATCCTATTTCCCTCACTCCATTTTAGAGCTTACTTTCGTGTTTTTAGTAGTTTGAAGAGAAGAAGAAGGTATTTTTGTTGTACATCAATCATGGGAACACAATCATCATCATATTGTGCTACCTTTGGACCTTTGTAAGTGCCAAAGCTTCAAACTTTATTGTTGGTTAGGGCTAGATCTAGGTATTTGTCCCATTTGATCCATGACTAAGCAAGCTTGAATGAAAATAAACCATAAAGTTGGCAACTTTATGGGTCTAAAGTGTCCCTAGGATGATATAATGCTCAAATCTTGTGAATGGTTCAGTCTTGAAGCTTTTCATGAAAACTTTAGTGAACTTTCTTACATTTTTGTCCCAAAATGAGATCTAGACATGTATTGGACATACATGTCCACAAAGCATCGATCTTTAAATTGATTTTGTAGTAATAAGACCTTTTGGAAAGTTGTAATGCATGAGTGATAAGATTAGTGTTGAATGTATTAAGATGTGAAATGTTCGAAGCTCACGATGTGACAACTTGGGGCTCACGACGTGAGAAAGAAAATTCTTGATTATTTTGGCCTGACGTTGTCATGTAGTGAGAAGTTTAATCTCACGACGTGATAGAGATATAATTATTAGGGTTAGAGCTGATCCGAGTTGACTCGTGACCGAGTTATGGAATAAGTGAAAAAAGTTCTGATGACATGACCTTAAGCTAGTCATGATGTGAGGGTCAACTAAAGGAAAGGTTGACTGTTGACTGTGACTGTTGACCTTTGACAAGTTTGACTTTTGGTCAACTAAGAAGACCGAGGACCTTGATGGGAAAAATGGTCTTTTGCCTAAAGGAGGATTTCATTTCTCTTTAGACTTAGATGAGTTAAGGGATTTATCCTAATTGCTAATTAGGGTTTGGTTTGGATATATTTAGTGGGGTAGACTTCAGCACCAGCAGCCTGAGTGTGAGAATTGTTCGTTGACCTATTGAGTTGAATCTCTTCACTATACAAGTAGGTGGAAGGCACCAATGCCGACCCACTGTATTATGTTTGTAGAACGATACTTTACTTTCTGACACTTGTTGATAAGTCTGTATGTGCTTGTTGTTTTTGTGACTCTTGTTGATATGATTGGATGCTTAGATGGAGGGGTGAAATAGACCCAATACATGTTGAAAGAGAGTAAAGGGGGTTAAATAGACACAATATCGGTTGAAAGATACCGAAGGGGGTGAAATAGACCTAATACCAGTTAAAAGATATCGAATGGGGATGAAGTAGACCTAGTTTAATTTCAAGTTTTTATCTATGTTGTTGTATAGGGTATTTCGGGGAAACTCACTAAAATTTGTTGTTACAAATTTTATGTTTATGGTTACAGGTACTTCTGGTTCGAAAGGGAAAAGTCCGACATGATCTCACCACATCCACCAATATTTTGCATTGCATTTTATAATTTGTACTATGATGACTATTTTATTCAGTATCACCTTTTGATGAATTTTTAGAATGAATGAATTATGGTTTGAATAGTTTTAAAAACAAAATTTTTTACATAAATAATTTTGGGATGTTACAAAGGAGTTGAGTGCTTAAATGTGCTGCAACAGTTGGATTTGGGTCCATCAACGAAGATGGAAGTTCATATTTCATATCTAATGTTTATTATTTGTACAGTTAATTGGTTATGAGTATATGTTTCTGGGATAGATAACTAAAGAAAAAATCAAATTGCAAACAATATGTTTCAAAGTACGTTTCTATGATAGACGACAAAGGAATAACTACACCATACTCACACAATCAAACTGGAACATCTTTGAGTCATTAAAAATCACCCTCACATTTGTATTATAAAATTCATCTAGAAATCTCTCTCCTTTATGTAAACTTTCATACTCATATAGATCAAGAAGCTTGTTATTAACCATATACGTTGCAATAGCTAGTAGCTGTCAAAGGCATTGCCAATTTATATTTCCATGGCTAAACATGGAAATACAACTATGTTTTGTAAAAAAAAAGTAACCAACTATATTTCCAAGGGTCAACTTGTACATTATGAAGACATAAAATAAGCAAGTGCCAAGAACAACATTCAGCTTCATATTTTGCACTATCGATAGCACCATGAAGAAAACTATTGGGTAGATCCAAGAAACTATATAATTTTGTTTTAATTCAACAATGAGAAAATTGGGAAAAGAGAAAATATAATTGACATAAAATAGCTAAATAACATAACATATGAATAATTAGGTGTTGTATCATTTGAACCCCTCCATTTTTCAACTAGAGGCTTATCCTTTGTCTCTTGTAGTGTTAATGTACAACATATGTTAATTAAGAAAAGCAGATAAATAAATAAGAATCCAAATAATCGTATTGATATGTAAAAAGAGGGAAAAAAATACAAGGTTTAATTGATGAAGTCTGAAGAAAATATAAAATTCTCATTTCCGTAAAAGATCCTAAGATTTTTTTTCTTTATTTTGCAAAGTGTCAGGAACATGAAGCATAAGTGATTTCACTCTTTCTAAAGTGTGTTCTGAAGATGGAAAATGGACATGTTTCATCTCCCAATACATCCAGCACAACATCACTCCCACCATTGCTACCATGGTCGACATATGGGGAGTGATCCTTAGCATCAGTGGATACACTTCCTGAATCAAAAGAATTCTCAGTATTATCTAGTGACCTACAACTATTCCCGATTTTAAGATCTCCATTTGGTGAAAATTCACCATTCTCTTTAACATCATTATTGTTATCATTCAACATGGTTTTAGCTATTATAGAAGAAGCGTGATTGGTTGTTTTTGTAGAAGAATATTGGTCAAGAACGGATGTTGATCGAGGAGGAACACCAAGCATAGGTTCAACAAAAGTAGTCCAAATCTTCACGGGTTTATCAATTTGTTTAGAGGAAGCACTTTGTGTGACAAAATATTTTATGAAATTTACAAATAATGGCAATTCTTTACACTATCCCTAAGATTTTTATGATCAATATCAGAAATATCCTTCAGAACTAGTGTTTTTATTTTAACAACGATTCTTGACCCTTTAATCTTTCTTAATGTACTTGACATGCATTAGATATATGTTCCCATCCAGAGTATGGTTATCTAGTAATTAGCACTTAATATAATAGACTAATGGAAAATATTGACCAACACAAGTTGGTTTATTGACATGAAAATTAAATTTTTTTTATTACCAACACTAGTAGCAGCTATTTGTATAAAATCAAAGTAATCAAAAAATTCGTTAACATTCGATCCAATATCTTCTTGTAGATATGGAAAAGTGACAAAAAATGATTAATTCAAGCTCTTCTTGTACGACCAAAATCATCTGTCTTTTCTAGGTTTCCAATGAAAGTTAAGGTCAAATTGTTACTATCAATAATCAGGATAAAAAAGTATTTATGTATGCTTGTTTCAAGAAGAATTAGAGAGAACTTACTATGTCGGTATTTTTGTTTGTTATTCATTATGAGTTTTAGGGGTAATTAAAATAAAAGTTAGTATATTGCTTACATTTTTTGGCATGCTTCTGAATTCCATTCATGGGGACTTGAACACCACCAATTTATCAATTACCAATCAGGCCCTCATCGCATGCATGATTCACCAAAAACTAAACACATAAAAATCCAATAAGAAAAAACAAAAAAAAAAAAAAAAAGATTTTTATTATAATATACATATTCCTATAAAAAAAATAATGATCATATGTTGGGATGTTATATTCCGCAAAAGCTAATAAAATTATTTAATTCATGGTAACATATAAAACAACCTCAAGAAGGATCAAATGGTAATAAACACCTTTATGGGCATGTAAGGCTTGGAAAAACCATAATCCACTACTAGAAAAAATGTCTTTTACGACGCTCATTGCGCGTCGTAAAACGCTCAGACGACGCGCAAATGCGTGTCAAGGAAGACCCTGTCATAAAGAGAGACGACGCGCTTTTGCGCATCGTCTATAGACGACGCGCATTTATGACGCGCATTTACGACACGCATTTACGACACGCGGTTATGACACACAATGCGTATCAAGGAAGGCCCTATCATAAAGGAAGACGACACGCATTTGCGTGTCGTAACCTTACGACGCGCGTGTTTATGACACGCAATGCGTATCAAGTAAGCCCCTGTCAAGAAAGGCCATGTCATAAATGAAGATGACACACATTTTTGCGTATCATAATTTTAAATGTTCTAAAAAAAATATTTATATATTTATTAATTTTTAAATAACATTTGCATTTAATGTCTCATAATAGAAATAAAATATCATATACAAAAAATACAATCCATTGCATAAATTTAATGTCATACAATTCTATTTTTTACAATATCTAAATTTGCATCTAATCTACTCTCTACATCAAATTCCAACTAAGTAAAGTTGTATCTTGCCTTTCATAATTCTTTAAGACTAATGCTCCAAACAGATGTTATATGGATAAGAAGTTGTACATTGGCCCATCTACTCTGTGTTTCATACTAACAATTGAAATGAAGAATGCAACACTTGCATTTGCAGCATCTTATCTCTTTCGGCTTGAGCTTTCTTTTCCTCTTCTAACTCCAAAGCTATTCGCTTTCATCAACCCTATAAACACAACACAAAATCACTTTTCATTTTCATTCTACTTTTAAAATTAATTCTTATCAGGACATTCTGCTTTTAAACCTACCAATCTACAAATTTTTCAAAGAATATAATTCATAATTTTTATGGAAAGTGTCAAGGGGGTTTCATTAAACTTCCAAAATTGTATCTATTCTCACCAAATCTGACCAAAATGGCAGGTGCATTGTGTAACAATTGGTAAAAATAGGAACGATCGTACGATGTTATGTTTTGATTATTAAGCAATATGAGTATTTCATCAAGAATGGTTGAAGGAATTTAACCTCTTTTATTTAAATAAGTTATTGTGAAATATAAAACAAGTAGCTATTGATAAATTTCGTTATGATGTATGGCTACGAACCATCACCGGTTTGTGAAATTAGCATATAACATCATTTGAACGCAACAAACTTAATTTTTGTAACAACATGTATCTAGTTGATAATTAAGTTAGGTTCTATGTAAAACGTGTGCTTAATAGTTGTGTAGGATCTAAATTCGACAAATATACGAACCAAAGTGACAAAACGTGTTTAACGATATGGTTAACCGGTTAAATGTCACGAAATTATACATTGGTCAATAAATTTTATATTTAAATAAATTAAAATATAAAATGAATTATTATAAGGTATAATTAAAATGTATCCAAGTGTTTTTGAATAAAAAGAATAAAACATAAACATTAAAGTTCAAATACACAAAAACTACACTGTTATTTTATACTAAGTATACATGTATGTATTTGTACATATGTATTATTATCTAGTGAATGACTAGTTATGGGTCATTACCTAAAGTGATTTCATGTAAGGAATATGATTTCTAAATCAACTAAGATAAGAGAATTGGTGGAGATAAGTGCCAACTTAACTAATAAGTGCTTAATCACTTAAGACATTTTACTAAGAATGCTTCTTAATCCCTCTTCTAATTTTCAAGATTAAGACCTTCCCTCTCCTTACCTAGAACTCCTAACTAACTAAATATCTAGTAGTTAGTTAGTTAACTAACTCTATCTCTAAGCAACCACCCAAGCAAGTGGCTAGACAAGATCACATCACTTAAACTCACATCCCATCACAAGCTAGTCTAGGTTTTGTCCCCTTATCCTCTTCCACTCTTTCCTCCTTCATATCCACGAAATTTACTCTTCATTTTACCCTCATTTTACCAGCCAATACTCCATGGAATTACTCTCAACCTTCATCTCATTTTCAAGAACAAGAACTTCCTTCCAAAGCCATCAAAACCATGAACAAAAGGGTTGCTGTCCCTTTTGTGTTTCAGCCACCATTTTACCCATCTACACCTTCCTTTTTGCTTGATATTTTTACCACAAAATACCCCTGGAAGTTACTTGTTATGATACTCAAAATTATTGATTCAAAACAGTGAGTAAACTACCCTTTTTCTTGCTCTTTTGCTGTGAAATTTTCATAACAGCAACATAGCCAAAAGAGTGGCTGTTTTGGAGCATCAAACCAACAACCAAAAGTTCATCTTCAACCTTCCATTCTTCAAGTATTCACATAAGGTGAGTTCATAACCCTACATTTTCATGTTTTATTCAAGTTTTAAGGGGGGGAATACAAGTTAGAACACTAAACATAACTTAAATTTATATGACAGCTTTCTACAGAAAAGTTGAGTCCTGTTCACGGACTGTTTTGACCATCTTAAACTTAATATCATTCAAAACTGTACAATATGCAAATAGTTCAAGTTTATACCTTTCTAATGACTACTCGCACGCGTTCATACGATTTTTCTACAATTTATGGCGATTTTTATAAAACTGCCTGTCATTTCAGAAGTGATTTCGGACCAGTCTGTGAAGATGTTCATTTTCACACTAGTTTGAAACCACTAAAAATCATAATAAAAATTGGGAACAAAGTAGACTCATTTTATAAACTCTCAGTGGTGACGGATTCAGTTTTTGACTTACGATGATTTTTCTATGAGTTTTCTAAAAACAGGGACAGTAAAGGGTAAAACTGTCAAAAGTGGTTTATAGATTTATTAACACCTTCTAACATTTTTGAGCAATGTTTATACATTAAGGAAGTTAAAACACAATCATTTAAATATGTTTAATTACCATTTTTACAAAAGTGATAAGTACAAAAAGGTCTTTAGTATCAAACTTAAGGATTATTTCATGCAAAGTTTCTAGTAAAAACGTAAGAATATGAACAACAATTACGAAACATACCAAATCATCTTTTAAAACTTATACATATATATAACCATATACATATATATGTTTTGTTTACAAACTTGTCTTCTACATCAAAAATTTCACTTTACTCGTTTTTATCAAATGAATCACTTGTGATTTATTACTACTATGTGAAAACTGTTGTCATACTTTGCATGCACTAGATTTATACAAAGTATTTAGAAATTCCAAAGTATCCTTCGTTGTTAAACCGTTTTAATGCATTTTAAAAACTTATGATTTATGCATTGTCAAAACATTGTGAGAAAGGATGATCTTTGCATACAAAACTATTACTTTAATACATACTTAGTTGAGAATCAATGAGACATGTACATCTTCAAACACTGCCTTTTTGATAAAAGGTATCGCTACAAGTCCTGTCTATTACCAGAGTCTCCCCTCCGGAGAACGTGTCAAATGTGTATAGATCTATACGGGAAGTCATGATCCCGCGCCCTGACTGTTAGCTACAGTCCGTCTTTTGGGGTGACAGTTGTCATAACGCTACGACGCCTGAAGAACGTCGCTACAGGCATATTATGTTTAGTATGGTTATAAAACTCATCGGATATACAATTATTATGGTATTATGCTTTTATGAACGAGTAGCTATTCAAACTATTCTTCATCTAACAAGTGCGATCTTCGTATAGCTTTATTATATAAAACTATGCCACAACTTTTAAGCACGTCGGTTGCTTGCGATTTTCGGTCTTAGAGACTGTCAGTTATGTTAGGAAAATAAGGGTTTTTCCTGCATCTAAAACAAACAACTAATAGGAAAATAAGGGATTTTCTTGGTGCAACTATTTACAACTTATAACATGAACATTCATATGCATTTCATACTTTTATAAGAAAATAAGGGTTTTTATTGGAAAGCACAACAAATCATAGCTCAACTATTAGGGAAAATATGGGATTTTCTGGATCTAATACATTCATTTTCAACCCAATGAATCATAACTCTTTTCATTTGAAAATACCATGTTTTCTGGAAAACATACATGAACCTTCGAATGGCGTACATTTTCTCAAAACACTACTTATGAACTCACCAACTTAATTGTTGACACTTTTTCTTTGAAATAACTTGTATTCTCAGGGAACCGCTAAGCAGGTTTGGAAATCAACTTTTGAGGATTAACGTGCTGACGTTAATTACTTCTTTTGAATGATGTTTATGTATTTATCTTTTGAACATGTAACGAATACAATTATGTAAACATTTTGGAAACCTTAATATGTATGGTGGTGTGTACTTTCCTTTCTATGAACTATTATGATACTGAATATGACGCCCTCCGCCCCCGAACGTTTCGCCGTTCTGGTTTGGGGGTGTGACAGATTGGTATCAGAGCATCGTTTATAGTGAATTAAGTATATCAAAACCATTTTTGGTATACAACTATAAACTCAACTGGGCAAAAACATTCTGAGAAGAGTCATACTTTTGAAATTAAATTTATTTAGTTTTTGTAAAGTAAGCATGCATTCATTTCTTACTAATAACAGTTTCACATCGGACCATTTTAGAAGTATTATAACTAAGTTGTGCAGTGCAGGTACGCCTTGGGACATGTAATCGGAACTGGGAAGGATATAGCCTGATCAACTATATTTGTCCGAGAGCCGACTAACGTGTGCCGAGGAGTGTCTGCAGTGGACAACAAATTTAAAACTTACCAACAAACTATGCAAAGAAAATTTAACATACAAATTTAAAATACTATAGCAGTATTTTGCGTTACAATAGAACCACACACTTAGATTCTTCATATGCTTCTTACCCCTATTCTCGCATAGGCATATCAGCTAGACTTCATCTCCACATAGACCCCTACTAACCTGCCACCGAAGCCAATAGATGGATCAAGAAGGATCCAGAAGAAGATTTCGAAGAGTACCAATAGATGAAATACGAGGAAGAAGATTTCTGAGAAGAGACCAGGTGGAGAAAGAAGTTCGGGAGATACCATCAATAAACCTTACCCTATCAAGAGGAGTGTGTGAACCTCCACCTCTCATTTCAGGAAGCAACCCGCAATTAACTACCTAGCCACACATATAGACTGGAGAGGACAACCGATGATCCATAACCGACATAAACTCACTACACCATACTTCGGTCCATAGCACCCATAGACCGGAAAGCAGATCAAGAGAACATTACGGATCACCTACACTCCTTATAAAAGGAGATAGTCGTTATAGGACAAAGAACCCTTACAGCTACAACCTGGACAGTCATCACAGAACTGAGAGCAGAGGAGACCACTCGCAAAATAGAATCATGCCGACACATGAAGGTAATCAGCATACTGGTGCAACACTAGTTCTATAATAAGGCCCTACAACATTTCAAATTGCGGTAACAGCCGCCATGACAGCAGTCATGGCACACCTCGGCGCTAACAACACAAACAAAAGCGGGAACAGCGCCGAAAGTTCCAATCGTAATAACAACCAGGGACACCTCGAGTATGTTCCTGCCATGACGCCCAAAATCAAAGACCTACCAAAAGACAACAAATAGTGAAATTCCATACCACCACCATCCCTATTACCTCAGTGCCGACAAGACCATATGTTGGGAACCTGCCAAAATGCACCAAGTGTAGCTTTCATCACAAAGGAAAGTGCAGGGAAATGCACTGCAAGAACTGTAATGAAAAGGGGCATACCACAAATTTATGTAGGGTGCCGGCTCAACAGACCGCCCAGAACACAAAAGCTAGGATGAGTCAGACTTGCTACAGATGTGGAGAAGTAGGACATTTCATAAAGGAGTTCCCGAAGACTAAAAACAAAGACGTCAGGAGCGTCGGAAGTGTTTTAGCAACAGAGCGTGGGAAAGAAGTAATAGACCCCACTGAGATTCCGGTACGTTCATTCCCGATAGCACATATGCATGGATATTATATAATAGCAACGCAGAGAAGAGTATTGTGAGTCGTAGATTTAATCAATTTCTCAACCAAAAACCTCAAAAACTTAAACGAAATATTTATAGCAGAATTGGAATAATAAAAAGCACTAGAGGCGCGTACATAGGGTGCACTCTAACACTAAATCAACCAATTCGTTCAAATCATCCTAACACCGGTCACAATAAAATTTACAACATTTTCATTTTAACAACGTATTAGTTAGTTTCCTCACCATACCGATATCATATATTAAGAAAAGGCCATTTGCCTAAACCCATCGAGTAATAGAACCCTCGTTGTCTATGGCGACAAACCGGACACAAACCCCCGACTCACTTTTTACAACAAGACTCAGAAGTACCTACACAGGAGGTACCACGCCGTCCTAGCCCGTGTTGTGGATAAGGAACAAGAAGAGAAAGACATCATGGAGGTTGGAAAAGCCCGTAACCTTCTCGATATATTCCGAGAAGATCTCCTGGGAATATCATCCGTACGACAACCCGAGTTCAAAAATCAACCTAAGTGCAGTAGTTGTGGAAAAGGGTTGTTGTAAATGTATCTCACCCAAGTTAATCACCCCACTCAAGTAGAGACTATGGACCCATACTAGTGAATCTATGATTACTAAGTGTATATATTGGAGCCCTATATAATTAAGATTCTACGGACTTAGGGTTGGTAATTTCGCTTTAAATCCTTTTCCTTGTTTGGATGTGGTTTAGAATAGAATCACCGATTCGACTGTCTTTTCATTCTTAATTATATATGACTTATAAATACAAATAGATGATAGATGAATCAGTTATGAGTCATACCATGAACTCCATGACAAGTTACCCAAGACAGCGGATGGACACGCTACCACTTGAGCGAGCGTAGACAAATCAAACAAACCCACACACTTTCTACCAACCAAGGCTACAAAGAAAAATAGAAAAGCTTATAGGAGCATATCACAAGAAGATTGCGAGACTGCATAGTATACCACTATCTATCATTTTGGATAAGAGACAGGCGATTCGTCGCGTTTTCAATAGTCATTAAAGAAGTCCTTAATATCACCCTCAAACTGACAGACAAAACGGAAGAACCATTCATCTAATCCTTATACAACAACTATTACATTAACATCAAAGTCGCGTCATTCGAAGCTCTCTACAGAAGCAAGTGTAGATCACCTCTGTGTTGGGCTGAGGTAGGTAATACGCAACTCGCTAAGGGACAAGTTCCTAACAACACTCTCACCAGCCCCCAGATCATACGAGAAACTACAGAGAAGATTATTCAACCCATGAACGATTGAATGCATCCCAGGATCAGAAGAAGAGCTTATCTGATGAGACTCTTGTTATTCAACCGGATGAAATTGAAATCAACGGGAGTCTAAACTTCATCTAAGAACCGGCGGAAATCATGGATCAGAAGGTCAAAAGGACAAAACAAAGTCGCATGCCCATAGTGAAGGCTCGTTGGAACGCCAAGCGAGGACCGAAATTCACTAAGAAATGCGAGGATAAAAAAAACCCCCCAATTGTTTAGTGATATCCCGTCTACAAGTTGAATTTCGAGGCGAAATTCATTTAACGGGGGGAGAATTTAACAATTGGTAAAAATAGGAACGATCATACGATGCTATGTTTTGATT
Organism: Lactuca serriola; assembly: GCF_051521515.1. Classification (NCBI taxonomy): domain Eukaryota; kingdom Viridiplantae; phylum Streptophyta; class Magnoliopsida; order Asterales; family Asteraceae; genus Lactuca; species Lactuca serriola. The sequence continues at coordinate 232,936,867 of NC_136411.1, forward strand.
ATTAAGTAATATGATTATTTCATCAAGAATGGTTGAAGGAATTTAACCTCTTTTATTTAAATAAGTTATTGTGAAATATAAAACAAGTAGCTATTGATAAACTTCGTTATGATGTATGGCTACGAACCATCACCGGTTTGTGAAATTAGCATATAACATCATTTGAACGCAACAAACTTAATTTTTGTAACAACATGTATCTAGTTGATAATTAAGTTAGGTTCTATGTAAAACGTGTGCTTAATAGTTGTGTAGGATCTAAATTCGACAAATATACGAACCAAAGTGACAAAACGTGTTTAACGATATGGTTAACCGGTTAAATGTCACGAAATTATACATTGGTCAATAAATTTTATATTTAAATAAATTAAAATATAAAATGAATTATTATAAGGTATAATTAAAATGTATCCAAGTGTTTTTGAATAAAAAGAATAAAACATAAACATTAAATTTCAAATACACAAAAACTACACTGTTATTTTATACTAAGTATACATGTATGTATTTGTACATATGTATTATTATCTAGTGAATGACTAGTTATGGGTCATTACCTAAAGTGATTTCATGTAAGGAATATGATTTCTAAATCAATTAAGATAAGAGAATTGGTGGAGATAAGTGCCAACTTAACTAATAAGTGCTTAATCACTTAAGACATTTTACTAAGAATGCTTCTTAATCCCTCTTCTAATTTTCAAGATTAAGACCTTCCCTCTCCTTACCTAGAACTCCTAACTAACTAAATATCTAGTAGTTAGTTAGTTAACTAACTCTATCTCTAAGCAACCACCCAAGCAAGTGGCTAGACAAGATCACATCACTTAAACTCACATCCCATCACAAGCTAGTCTAGGTTTTGTCCCCTTATCCTCTTCCACTCTTTCCTCCTTCATATCCACGAAATTTACTCTTCATTTTACCCTCATTTGACCAGCCAATACTCCATGGAATTACTCTCAACCTTCATCTCATTTTCAAGAACAAGAACTTCCTTCCAAAGCCATCAAAACCATGAACAAAAGGGTTGCTGTCCCTTTTGTGTTTCAGCCACCATTTCACCCATCTACACCTTCCTTTTTGCTTGATATTTTTACCACAAAATACCCCTGGAAGTTACTTGTTATGATACTCAAAATTATTGATTCAAAACAGTGAGTAAACTACCCTTTTTCTTGCTCTTTTGCTGTGAAATTTTCGTAACAGCAACATAGCCAAAAGAGTGGCTGTTTTGGAGCATCAAACCAACAACCAAAAGTTCATCTTCAACCTTCCATTCTTCAAGTATTCACATAAGGTGAGTTCATAACCCTACATTTTCATGTTTTATTCAAGTTTTAAGGGGGGGAATACAAGTTAGAACACTAAACATAACTTAAATTTATATGACAGCTTTCTACAGAAAAGTTGAGTCCTGTTCACGGACTGTTTTGACCATCTTAAACTTAATATCATTCAAAAATGTACAATATGCAAATAGTTCAAGTTTATACCTTTCTAATGACTACTCGCACGCGTTCATACGATTTTTCTACAATTTATGGCGATTTTTATAAAACAGCCTGTCATTTCAGAAGTGATTTCGGACCAGTCTGTGAAGATGTTCATTTTCACACTAGTTTGAGACCACTAAAAATCATAATAAAAATTGGGAACAAAGTAGACTCATTTTATAAACTCTCAGTGGTGACGGATTCAGTTTTTGACTTACGATGATTTTTCTATGAGTTTTCTAAAAACAGGGACAGTAAAGGGTAAAACTGTCAAAAGTGGTTTATAGATTTATTAACACCTTCTAACATTTTTGAGCAATTTTTATACATTAAGATAGTTAAAACACAATTATTTAAATATGTTTAATTACCATTTTTACAAAAGTGATAAGTACAAAAAGGTCTTTAGTATCAAACTTAAGGATTATTTCATGCAAAGTTTCTAATAAAAACGTAAGAATATGAACAACAATTACGAAACATACCAAATCATCTTTTAAAACTTATACATATATATAACCATATACATATATATGTTTTGTTTACAAACTTGTCTTCTACATCAAAAATTTCACTTTACTCGTTTTTATCAAATGAATCACTTGTGATTTATTACTACTATGTGAAAACTCTTGTCATACTTTGCATGCACTAGATTTATACAAAGTATTTAGAAATTCCAAAGTATCCTTCGTTGTTAAACCGTTTTAATGCATTTTAAAAACTTATGATTTATGCATTGACAAAACATTGTGAGAAAGGATGATCTTTGCATACAAAACTATTACTTTAATACAGACTTAGTTGAGAATCCATGAGACATGTACATCTTCAAACACTGCCTTTTTGATAAAAGGTATCGCTACAAGTCCTGTCTATAACCAGAGTCTCTCGTTCGGAGAACGTGTCAAATGTGTATAGATCTATACGGGAAGTCATGATCCCGCGCCCTGACTGTTAGCTACAGTCCGTCTTTTGGGGTGACAGTTGTCATAACGCTACGACGCCTGAAGAACGTCGCTACAGGCATATTATGTTTAGTATGGTTATAAAACTCATCGGATATACAATTATTATGGTATTATGCTTTTATGAACGAGTAGCTATTAAAACTATTCTTCATCTAACAAGTGCGATCTTCGTATAGCTTTATTATATAAAACTATGCCACAACTTTTAAGCACGTCGGTTGCTTGCGATTTTCGGTCTTAGAGACTGCCAGTTATGTTAGGAAAATAAGGGTTTTTCCTGCATCTAAAACAAACAACTGATAGGAAAATAAGGGATTTTCTTGGTGCAACTATTTACAACTTATAACACGAACATTCATATGCATTTCATACTTTTATAAGAAAATAAGGGTTTTTCTTGGAAAGCACAACAAATCATATCTCAACTATTAGGGAAAATATGGGATTTTCTGGATCTAATACATTCATTTTCAATCCAATGAATCATAACTCTTTTCATTTGAAAATACCGTGTTTTCTGGAAAACATACATGAACTTTCGAATGGCGTACATTTTCTCAAAACACTACTTATGAACTCACCAACTTAATTGTTGACACTTTTTGTTTGAAATAACTTGTATTCTCAGGGAATCGCTAAGCAGGTTAGGAAATCAACTTTTGAGGATTAATGTGCTGACGTTAATTACTTCTTTTGAAAGATGTTTATGTATTTATCTTTTGAACATGTAACGAATACAATTATGTAAACATTTTGGAAACCTTAATATGTATGGTGGTGTGTACTTTACTTTCTATGAACTGTTATGATACTGAATATGACGTCCTCCGCCCCCGAACGTTTCCGCCGTTCTGGTTTGGGGGTGTGACACATTGTAAAATGACCATTACACCCTTCAATTTGATCAAGTGAAATTAAAATGAATATCAAGGCTATCTTTGTCATTTTTGAAAGATTTCTGACAATGGTGCTGGAAAATGGTAAAATAACCCTTATGCCTGTAGTTTGATTTCAAATTGTAAAAATCATCAAGTAAAGTTAATCTAAAGTTCGGGGGTATGTTCGTCATTTTTGCCATTTTCGATGGATTTTAGACAAAATGCCATTGAAAAATGGTAAAATGACCATTACACACTTCCCCTCGATTTCAAATTGGTAAAAACAACCAAGTAAAGTTAATCTAAATTCCAGGGGTATTTTCATCATTTTGACCATTTTGATCAGATTTCTGATCAAAATGTTCTGGAACTGATCAAAAGTTCAGGGGTATTTTTGTCATTTTTTCCGGATTTGGTGGAACTAACACAAAATGGAGAGTTGGATGACCCTTTTGACTATTTTTATTAATAATTTGGTGTTGTATTTGGAACTTTGGCCAACATACACAGATGGTGGTCTGCAACAACCGGCTTCAATGGGAGTTAATTTTGCCAATTCATATTGTTTAAGAGTCTGCAAAATTAACAAAAAAAAAATTATCATCACATTCTTGAAACAAATCCACAAAGTTAAACCAATCAAATACAAACCTTGAATCTTTTTGATAAGTTACTGCAATCATTAGTTTTCACAAGACAAGTTTGCAAGTGCTTCCAGTAATGTGTGTTATTCAACTAAAACCCAAAACCAAGAAACAAAAAAAGAAAGTTAATTTACAAGATTTTATGTTACAATCTAGATTCACAATCATTTCTTCCTGTTAATTTACAAGATTTTTATGTTACAATCCATGTATGTGTGTTATTCAACTATACAGTGACTGAAGGTTATTTCCATGTATCATATGCAAAAAAAAGCAAAGTAATAGATACCGTTTTAGGTTGTTGTCCTAGGCCTTCTTTGGAGAAAGCTTTTGTCTTTGTCTCCTTTTCACAAATCTTAAACCATTCATTTCTCGCTCAATAAGCTTGTGGCCGTTCATCAGAGCCTGCTTATAAGAGTCACTAACGTACGTCAACACGTATCATAAATAAGAACCAGATGTCAACAAGGAAGTATATGAAACAAGATATAGGCATCTAATTCTTAGCATAGAAGCTAAAACGAGATTAAATTTGAAGTAGAATAACCATTGTCAACAACAGGGAAAGTAACAGGAAGACACCAGATTGGGTGCACTTGTAGAATATACGTTTTCTGTCCCAGGAGCACATGTAAATTATGTTGAGATTGTTACCTTTAATAGGAATGTTATAGTTTATTTTCAATAATCAACATTTTTACTACAAAATTTTAGTTGTTGCTTCAAATATGATTAGTTTGAGGCTAAAACATCACAAAATGATTAATTTCAATCAGTTTTGTTAACTACCAGAAAATTATTATTACAACGCTTCCAAACACTTTGTTAATGGTAGTTAAATTAACTTTTCATATGCCTTCAATCAACTAATTCGTAGAATAATATAAAAACAAGAAAAAAGAGAAAGGGGGTCTTAACATACACATTCCCAAAGCTGTTCTTTGCATAGGCTCCACCCTCATGGCCAGCATACATAAAAAGAGATCCAAAGTGTTTGAGTGAAACCTAATAACACCATGGCAGTCAATCAGAAGATACCAATGAGCATTATCAGCCATACAAGTATGATAAAGGAACATCGGATATTACAGGGACATCAATGAAATACAAGAAATACAAAGAGGTAATGTTTATAGACCCCCAAACATCATAACAACAATGAAATGAAGAAGGGAATTTATTTACCTCTTGATCAGACTTCTCATTTTCAAATTTGGGATAGAATGTTGCTCTGATTTTGGCAGTGGAGTAAGTCGAGTTGTCTACATTAAAATTCTCCAACAAATCTTTGTTGAACAAACGACTCAAAGCAGCAATTTGAGCTGTAGTTTCCTGTTTGGTAGTTTCTTTTGCAGCATCACCAGAAACTGTCCCATAAGACTTTGGTTGGTAGATGCATTTTTTACCATGTAATGAGTTGGCATTTATTACTGGAGAACATCCAACTGAAACATGGGACGACTGTCCATTGCTTTGACCATGAGGAGCTGCTACTGCTACATCATTCACGGTGATACCCCCAAACTGTGGCACAGGAACAGAGGATTGTGCACTGTTTTCAGCAATAGCAAGCCTATTAACTCCATTTGTGATAACCTCAATAGAAGCTGCAGACTTAACTTCTGCAACATCAAACGTTTCATCTATTTTGCTACTGCTTGGCTTCTGAATCCACCTCTGGTCTGGTCGACCACCTCTTTTCTGGACAAAATCAAACTTAGCCAATTATTACTAGCGATGAAGCCAAATTACATCACATTGTACAGACAATAGCCCAATCATCGAGTAAAAACAATATGAAACATACTTCTCATATATGATTAATCGATTAAAGCCCAATAAATTTTCTCATAAGCCCTTGCCCACCCTTGAATATAAAAAATAAAACCAATTAGTAACAAAAAGTTAAGTAAACAGAGGTGTTATTGATGAAATACCTGGTTACGCGGCATGAAATCCGAGATGTTAGAAGCGATGATAAAGCCAGGATGATGAACGAACTAGATAGAGAGAAAGCAAACGAAACTGAAACTCCTCAAAGAAGAACAAAGAGTGCGAGTAGAAGTTATTGCAGAGTGGGATACGAATACCGACATTCACGTAGAAATTGGAAGAGAGGGGTTTCTATCGGACTGTACAGTCTTGATCTTTAAGTGTGAACGATGGGGGAGCAGACCCTTTGTTTACCTGCAATTGCAAACACGGAGACACAAAGGTGTGAGATATTGAAGTAGACATATGATCGAGAAATCAATGAAATGTACCTTAGCAAAAACAATGGGAGAGGATCTCTATCCCACAGTGAAGAAGGCGTGCGACCAAACCACCAGCATCGATTAATCCTAATTTTGAAAACAACAAACCATTAAATTAGAAAATTCCAACCCTAATACCCCCTAAAATTGATTTCTTAGATAGAACCTGCAATTATTTATAGTGAGAAGGAGATGAAAAGCAAGAACGATAGGATAGAATACGACGTGAGGAAGAAGAGGGTCATAGGGTCGTAAGAGTCAAGAATCATTGCCAATCGAACGATCGGTGGAGTAAAAGGGGATGAAAGACTGGAAATTAGGTTTGGGGGAAACGCCAGAGGAAAACCTACCGTGAAGTCTTCTACCTCAGCGTAAGGTCACAGCTTGGCAGCCAAGCTTCACCACGATATCGTTGGTCGATTTGTAACGGGGAAGGCCTGACGTCGCCGAAGGAGAAGTGACCAAAGGCGAAGCAAGGTGAATCGTCCAATGTTTCAGAGCTAAGAGAGATGCGAGAGTGTTTTCGTTCTTGAAAAAAGCCCTAGCTAAAATGGTCACAACGATTTTGTGGAATTTAGTATTTGGTGATGTTTTAGGATTTTGTTGTGCAAGAAAATAGGATTGGTTATGATATTAGGGTTTTTTGGGTATTGATCAGTGAGGAGAGGGAAGAACAATGGAAATAATGTAGAGGATGAACGAGATGTTTGATGATACTAAAGATGAAGATAAGGGACCAGGGGCTTTTTCTTGCTAAGTAGAAGAGGCAAGGGGATTAATTTTTGGGATTCAATAGGCGGGGGTAATTTTCGTCGATTTTATTTCCCGCCTAAAACGCATGTTTCACTTAAAAATTATAAAGCGACACATTTACACGACGCACATTTTATGAAAGGCGCCCTCCGCATTTCTTTTTTTTCTTTTCTGACACTAATTTTAGGGCCCTTTATCCTTCAAATTTTGCAAAATTGACATTATCTTTTAGGGCACTTACAAATGTGTGTCGTCTATCAGCGAGTGTCATTGTTTGCGCGTCATTAGAGGCCAGTTTTCTTGTAGTGATCCCTAAGCCACAAGTGATTTTCATACTCATGATAATTTGTCTCAAGGAAAAAGGAATGAATTAAACAACGATATCAATTTAGTCATAATGACTATTGTAGTGTTTATAAGTTGAAATATCTAATATCATGAAGAAATACAGTAAACCTAATAGATGTGATATGATTTGAATATGTTGTACCTGATAGCTTACACAAATTAGTGGTGTTCTCAACTCCATTTATCCCCAAAAAACAAAACATTCTCCTTTTTAAACTGGGAAAGTCACATATAAATAATGTAACAACCCAAAAATTCATACATCATATCTAAGGGGACCACAAGGAATATTACATAAAAAACAACCTTCTTTCTATTATTCCTTGTGCTCTCGTCTTCTCTTCTAGTACAACGGATGCTACAACCTGAACCTGTAAAACATAAATCTCAGTAGAATCAGAGACTACGTTTCTAATGACTCACTGTTTTTTCCTTTTTATCCTTTTTTTCTTCTCTTTCTCATACTCCATTATCTTCTGCTTATCTTTCATAGGATACATTGCTATCATCTCTTTCTTTGATCTATCTCTTTCTATTATCTAATCTTTCTCAACAACACTCCTTCTCGTAAGCCTCTTAACAAGCTATTATCATAATTGTCTCATACCCTCTTAACAGGGTCTTCGCATACTCTATCTTCGTCTCTAAGTCTGTCTCTTATGTACACTGTTTCTTAATATACTCTTAGCCTCTAAAAAGGTTGTGTTCATACTATGTATATACTCCAACTTTATCTCCATCTCTATCTCATTTCTTTTGTATCTATACTTTTAGAATCTAATCAGACTCTTCTCATATAGACCTAGTGGTCTCGTCTCATAGTCTACTCTAAGGGGACAATATTCCACTTTCATTATTGTTCATGCTCACCTATTCTTACACCTTTATCTGGTGATCCTCGTCGATCCTTAATCTTTATTGTTACTGTTGAACTCCTCACATATTCCTTACATTCAACCGCATGTAGGTTACATCTAAGTTCTTATAAAGAACTCTCTTATCTTGTTCCTTACAAGGAACCTTTATCTTTATTTTCTTTCCATACTCAATCTAGATTCTCGAAAGTATTACCTATCTACATTCCCAAAGGCAATCATCTAAATCTTTCCCCATAAGGATATATTATGCTACCTTTGGACCTTTGTAAGTGCCAAAGCTTCAAACTTTTTTGTTTGTTAGGGCTAGGTCTAGGTTTTTGTCCCATTTTATCCATGACTAAGCAAGCTTAAATGAAAATAAACTAAAAAGTTAGCAACTTTGTGGGTTTAAAGGGTCCCTAGAATGATATAATGCTCAGATCTTGTGAATGGTTGAGTCTTGAAGCTTTGCATCAAAACTTTAGTGATTCTCTTACATTTTTGTCCCAAGTTGAGACCTAAACATGTATTGGACATATATGTCCATAAAGCATCGATCTTTAAGTTGATTTTGTAGTAATAAGACCTTTTGGAAAGTTGGAATGCAATAGTGATAAGATTAGGGTTGAATGCATTAAGATGCACAATGTTTGAAGCTCACGACGGTACAACTTAGGGATCACGACGTGATAAAGGAAATTCCCGATTATTTGGCCATACGTTTTGACGACGTGAGGAGTTGAATCTGATGACGTGACAATGATAGACTCACTAGGGTTATAACTAATATGAGTTAACTCGTGACTGAGTTATGGACTAAGGGAAATCAGTTCTCAGGACGTGACCATAAGCTTGTCACCACGTAAGGGTCAACAAAAGGAATGGTTGACCATTGACTATGACTTTTGACCTTTGACTATTTTGAAATTTGGTTAACTAAGAGGATCGATGACCTTGATGGGCGAAATGGTATTTTGACCAAAGGAGAATTTCCTTGCTCTTTAGACTAAGATGAGTTGAGCGATTTATCCTAATTTCTAATTAGGTTTTGGTTTGGATATATTAAGTCGGAGAGACTTCAACACTAGCAGCACGAGCGTGAGAATTATGTGTTGACCGATTCAGGTGAGTCTCTGCGTTGTACTCGAGGGTCGAAGGCACTAATGCCGACGGAATGTATTATGTTTTCAGAACGATAATTGTCTTTGTGACACTTGCTGATATGTCTATATGTGCAAAAGCAAGTTGGAACTATATTCTCAGAGTTTAGTTTATTAATTATGCTTTGAACATAATGTACTTGTATTGTAAAATGATGTTTTTTTTTGTAATCATGTATGCTTTAATTTAGCTTGTATAAATATACGTCTCTGTTAATTTATTAAATGATTAGTCAAGGGCGCTGTGAACTGTAATTGTGAAAAGGTTGGAAGATCTGGCCAAAGAAGGTGATAGCCCTGTAGATTCGTTCCCATGGTTCGATCCTTCCCAGTAAAACGCGGCGTGTTCGAATTCTGATCGCTTTTACGCGAGAAAGGGGGACGTGATTGTTTACTTTAATCGTTGTTGATAACGATCACTTCATATGCTGTAATGGTTAAAGTTTTATTTATAAGACTAGATCTCTTAATAGGAATTATATTGTAAATATCAATGTTTTTTAAATAACAAGTTCTATATGCAAACACTTTTTGACTTAAATTTGTTTGTGTTTTGAATCCGAGTTATCTATGATATTGTTATCTTTATTATATAAATGATATACATACATTCCAACTTCAAGAAATGGATATTTGAAGGAAAATAATGTAGTTTATTTTAGATATTTGAATAATATTTTATATAAAAGGATCCTAATGGTATTTTCAAATAGCTATAGAGAAAATAATGTTTAACAAACAATAAATTATGATGTATGACTTCCTTTCTTATAAATGTCTAGATTTCATACAAGATACTTGAAGAACTTTATTAATAACTATAGTCTTTGTAATTATATTTGTCATGTTAAAAGATAATTATGAAACATATTTGAAGTTTTCAAAGATAAAGTTGAGATACAGATCAGTAGAACCATCTAAAGACATAGTGATAATAAAGGATGAATTAAACCTTACTATATTTAGTTTATTTTCTAGTCGATAAAAATAATCTTACTTTATGTTTTTGGGATTATACCTTAATCACTATCACATGTAATTTGAATACAAACACCAATTAATAAGTATATAAAACAATTTCTAATACTTGGCATGGAAAGGCTCCATCCTTATCTTATTTAATGTTTAAGGATGTGAAGCCTATTTTGGACTAAAGCTTCTAAACCTAAGTCTACTAATTACATATTTGTAGAATATTCTAAAAGGTTGTTTAGATTATTATACACAAAACCATCAAGAATAAGTTCTCTTATTCCTCTGGAAGCTAAGTTAGCAGAAAGCAAGATTCTAATGACAAAGCAAGTGAAAGACACATAGAACTTCAAACAACTCAAGAACAATAGCCGCATGTAATAACATATGGAACTAGTTTCAACAAGAAGATGGTAAACACTAATAATAGTTATTCATAAATACAAAATGTTCGCATATATGGTAGAAATCATATATGATTTAATAAATGTGGAATCTCTCATTGATTAGTTTTTCTTGATGATTTATGGCAAATTCATCAACTACCATAATGCCATATCAAAGCTTAAATCTGCTAAATGACTTAGAGTCATGGACATAAGATGTAATCCATGTATAATAATTAAATATAGGCTTGATTAATCTTCATCGTTATAAAAAGGCTAGAAGAAGTAATAAATTATTGTAGAAAGAAAATATATAAATGTTGATCTATATACATTTAAGTGAGGCTTGTTATAAAATGATATTCTTGTACTCTTTTCATTGACTATGATCCCTATCATACTCATGACACCGACTATGATAAAACCTTTTCACAAATAGCTATGATTAGATAAACGAGGATATTATTTACCATAAACACATATTCTCAATATAAGATATGGAAAAATATATTTGAAGAAACAATGCTTTTCTTATTATACATCTACTAGAAGATATATATATAGCTTAGCTTGGAGGTTTTCTTAATCCATGTTATCCTAACAAACTATGTAATGCCTTAGATCCACTTATAGATATAAAGCAAACATCTCAAATTTGGAGTCATCATTATAATATGGAAATACATAGTATGTTTTTATATTAAAATGAAGATATCATTTGTGTTTACTAAGAACTAATGGAAAGATAGTGATATTCGTAATCTTACATGAATGAGACATACTTAATCAATTTAAATTACATTGCACTATGCAAGGTCATTTTCACCTTGACCTGGAAAGTGTTTATAAAATGAAACACTTAGGAATAAAAAGATATATTCTTGGATTGTAAAATCTACAAAGATCGATAAAGATGAATGTTAGAAGTTTAAAATTCTAATGCACGTGTTGAAAATATTTCAGAAAAAATCAAGATAGAAGTTTCCTTTGGAGGATTATTTGTATTGTCACATGGAACTATTTTGAGCTAGCCTCAAAAGAACCTAAAAAATACGTTTTTTCTAGATACAATGATTTATATTCAGTTTTCTTGGCATGAAAATCCATCATTTATGCCATATTATGCACAAGACTAGGTATATGATTACGCTATGAAGATATCAGAAAATACCAAGTGGATAAATGGGTAAGTCACTAGGTAACTTTGACAAAGTTATGAGACTACTTAAAAAGAGCTATGAAAATGCATATGAGATAATCAATTAAGGATAAGGCCTTTATGTAAGGAGCAATATAAGATCCTAACATCAAAAAAAATACATATAATTATTAATTATAAATGGATTATGATTTCATTTTGGAATGAAGAGTTATTTTTGTTGGAATGAGCTCCATGCAAAATGTAATTGCATATTCTACTGAAAAATAATACAATTCTTCTTCAGAAGTTGAAAGCAAATATGATTAGATGAACAAGATCATTGGAAAACTAGATTGAGTCCTCCCATTTAGGAATAACCTAGAAATATTTATTGACTTCGAGATTATACTTAATCAATCTAAGACACTCTAGGTCACATCAGAACACCAATCATATTCTCAAGGATATTTGATTATATTTACATCAAAGTCAAATATGGAGATGATAGTATTCGTAAAATTCATACAAATTAAATTTACTCAGACCCTTTATTAAATCCTTCTATTAAGCTAAGTATGAATGGTCACACTTTAGCTATATGACTTTATTATTCTACAAATGGTATTTTTATTTGAATTTAGTATTCAGATATTAGAACATTAAGACACCAAGTATTATATTATTTTGATATATTGGGATACGATCATCACGTCAATGCTTGTTGTCTTCTTTATTAATGTAACAACCCAAAATTTCATGTCACTTCTTGTATCACAACTTGTAATCCGATCCAATCAACCAAACGTTATTTTCAATTTCGTTTCCAATTTCACCATTTTATTAAGTCATTAGTTTATATTGACCTGAAATGACTTAATGGGTGTCTTAATACATTTAGAAATCATTTTAAACACCCAACTTTAGTGATCGAAATATTTCTAGAAATTACCGTATCGGGTTACGGTAACTCAATCGGGTACGTCCAAAAACCCCACTTAACATCGGTATCGGGTAGAATTCTATCGTGTCCAATTCCCGAACACTATATAAACATGTTTAAGACTCCATTTGAAGCCTTTGGCCAATTTGTCACTAAACTCTTACAACCTCTCTCCTCAAGCTAGAATTAAGGTCCAAATCTCAAGTTTAAGGCTTCAAATCTCTAAGGTAACCTCCCTAGCATGTTAATCAACACCTTTAGCCTTCAAATTGATGAACTAATTGAGTTTTAGGACCAAGAACATGAGTTTACGGCCAAGGAGCAAGCTTGGGCCATAAACTCCATTAAATGGGGTTTTAAGCCCTTAAACTCCTTCCTAAACTCAATTGGACTTTAGATATGGCTATGGGACTACAAGATATGGACTTAGAACATTTGAAACTTTGATTTTGAGCCATTTGAAGGAGTTTACGGCCAAGGCATAAGCTTGGGCCGTAAACTCATGTAAAAGGGGTTTTTTCATGCCTTTAAACCCTTCCAAATCACTTCTATGGCTTAGATATGAATTATAGGACCTTGCTATTAGCATTTGGACACTTGAAACATAACTTTTGAGGGACTTATGTGAGTTTACAGCCAAGGTGAGTGCTTGGGCCGTAAACTCCCCAAAACAAGGCATAATTTCATTTCTAAGGTGTTAGAAAGCCATCCAACACCACCAAAAGCCTTGGAATAAATCAAAGGACCAACCAAAAATAGTTTAAGGGACTTAATCACATCATTTGTGGGAGTTCTAAGAGTTTACGGCCAAGGCTTGTTCTTGGGCCGTAAACTCCAAGATTTTTGGTGTTAGAATGCAAACTAAACACCCCTAAAGCCTTTAGATGAATTTTAGAAGCCCTTCTATGCAAGTTTTAGACCTTGAAACACTTTGTATCACCATATATAAGAGTTTACGGCCATGAGGAGGGTATCATGGGCCGTAAACTCCATAACACCCCTCAAATGTCCCATAAAACTCATGCTAGATCTTGGAATAATCCTATTAATCACATATGATTTGTTTTAACAACATTTAACACCATTTTCATGAAGATTAAGGAGTTTACGGCCAGGAGCCTATATTAGGCCGTAAACTCCCATAAAATAATCATTTTGATGATTTAAATTCATTCCAAGTGTTCCAATGCATTTTAGATAATCCATTCTAGCAATCCCCACGTCCATTTAAGCCCTTAGATCATCAAAACCACACCAACATGAGTTTACGGCCGTAAACTCATGTGTGGGTGTGTTTTATGGTTGTAAACTCATTTAAATGTTTACTTATGGAGAGTAAACTCAAGTCCCAAGTCCCTAGCGCCATTACAAGTCCGAAGATGTCACCCGGGTCACTCCAAACGCTCGTTTTGAGGTGTTTAACCTCATTGGAGTGTAATGTTCCATATGATTAGTGAATGTATCTCTAATTGTATATATATGGACATTATTTCATTTTACATAGGGACATCGCGAGTAATCAAACCCCGAACCAACGTCTAGTATCCAAAACCGACACGTTTCCGAGTCCGGTGAGTTCATATCCCTACCTTTTTCACTGTTTTTCACTGTTTTCAGGGGGGAACACAAGCAAAGTACAAGGGTTTTCTTGTACTCAAAAATTATTTTTTTTTTATTTTTTTTTGTGTGTGTGTGTGTTTCACAATTCATATGCTTTTAATACTGATATACGTAACTGATAACCAGTAGATCATACAGTTCACTTAAACATTTATTTGTGAAACGGATTTTATAAACGGTTATGTTTTATATATATTTCACAAATGGTTTCCACAGTTTTTCAGTTAAAAGCATGACATTATAACACATGAACAATATAATTCGTACACTGTCTTGTCCTCGGTAACATTCCACAGAGATACGCGAATGGAGGATTATCCTATTATTACTAGTAAATTTGTTATTCCGTATGATTGGAGACACGTCCTCGGCGAACACTCCACAGAGATACGCGAGTGGAGGACTACACCCGTAACCAGAATTTATGGGATTTAGAGAGCGTGACTTGAGTGTATAGATCTATACGGGGCTGACTACCCCACACCTGGCTGCTAGCTACAGCCGAACCAAAATGGTTCAAGGGTGACGAAAGTCATAAGGATTGTGGACCACTTATTGCCACAAGGTTGTGGACTACTTATTGCCACAGGTTCAGTCTTTAGTATGGTTATGGAACTCGCAACTAGGATAACAGAAATTTACTAATAGTAATAATAAATCACATACTACATTTTATAGATAATTAGGATTCAGTTTACATCTTTTACATCTTTCACATCTTTTACAGCTTTTACATATGATAACCAACCTTCGTGAAGGTATGGGACCTTCCTGGGAAATCTTGTACACAACCAGGTCTAACAGAATACATATTTTACATTGAAAACAAACATACAGGAAAGCATGGGGCATTCCTGGGTAACCTACACGTAATCAGACAAGAGTAACCAATTGAATAACATTACATCTTTTACAATAACTACACTTCAGGAAAGTATGGGACTTTCCTGGAAATACACTGATACATTAAAGACATAAAACAATGTGCCGGATAACTAAACCATACATTACTCTTATGAAACAACAATCAACTTTTAAGAAAATATGGGATTTTCTTGGTGTGTGTTATATTTTCAGAAACAGAAAGGAAACATAAACATTTTCACAAAACAAAACTGCTTATGAACTCACCAGCGTTATGCTGATTTTCAAACTGCTTGTGTTCTCAGGTCAACGATAGTACAGGTACCCGAAGACTTTCTTGGTTAAGGATCGTGTGCGTGCAAGGCTCATTCATTTTGTTTATATCTATGTTATGTATCACAACTGTATAAACTGTGTCTTTTGAAACAAATTGTAAAACTTTTAATATGTAATGTAATGTTTGTTTCACTTTACTTACTATGTACATTGGATTTGATACTCAACGTGGAGTCAACCCCGGAAATGTTTCCGCCTTCGGTTTACGGGGTGTGATAGATTGGTATCAGAGCCCTTGTTTATAGTGAATAAAGTATACCAAACCTTACATGGTATAAAACTATAAACACTAAAAGGGCCTAAGTGCTCTGAAATAAAAGTATCTTCAGACTACAAGTATTTTCAAAAATATACAAGTATACCGAACCGTCGAGATTCGTATCTATAAATAGAACAAAATATAAGTAAATGGGTGTTGTGTATTGCAGTTAAACCTGGGCAGTTATGTAGTCGTGTCTAGGGTCAATATAGCCTGGCCAACTATATTCATTCGAGACACGGCCAACATATGCCTGGGAGTGATTGTGATATGCGGCATGCCTAAAACTTACCCTAATACCACAAACATCGAGCTAGTATAGTAGCAAATAATGAAATACTATGGGAGTATTTCTTAAATCATTGTGCATGTTTAGACCCCGAACATTTTGTTATCGATAGTTTTCTTGCTTCAATAACTCTTTCCTGCTTTACCGCTTAATTGGAGTTAATACCTGTCATATCTCTCGATTCAGAGGACTTATCATCATCTCTCTTTATTGATCTTATTAGATCAAGATGCCTCCCAGAAGAAGATCCAACTCCAACAACCCTCCACCACCTCCTCCTGAAATCGATCCCGTGTTATTTCAAACAGCTGTTACCGCCGCGGTGGCAGCTGCCATGTCCCAGCTAAATACCGGTGGTTCAGGAGGTAGTAATCAAAATCAAGATGGTAATCAGGAACGCCGTAAGGAGGGTTCCTATAAGGATTTCATGAATGCGAAGCCTTCTTTCTTCAATAGCACTGGTGGTGTCATTTCCCTATCCCGATGGTTCGAGAGAATCGAATCCATCTTCGAAATTTGTGCCTGTGATGAGTCCGATAAGGTCAAGTTCGCAGCTTGTACCTTCCTTGATAAAGCATTGACTTGGTGGAATGGCCGAGTCAAATCCTTAACTCTCCCCGTAGCCAATGCCATGGGCTGGGAGACTATGAAAGAACTCCTCCTTGCCGAATATTGTCCTAGAGGCGAAATGCAGAAGCTAGAGCACGAGCTCTGGAACCTAAAGATGAAAGGTTCCGACATTGCTGCCTACACTTCCCGATTTGATGATCTTTCCCTTCTCTACCCTGGACTAGTCACTCCTGAAAGCAAAAAGATCGAGAGGTTTATTTGGGGGTTAACCAATCCGACCAAAGGTCATGTTTTAGCTGCTCGCCCAGATACTTATGACAGTGCTAAAACTCTAGCCCAAGCTATAATTCATCACAGTGATGATATTGAGGAAGCCACCACTGCTACCCCTGAGTCGACCAAAAGCAGTGGCGAGAAAAGAAAATTCTGGAAGAAAAAGAAGGGTCAATCTTCCCAAGGCTCCTCCAAAAGACAACAAACAGTAGCAGTTCATGCTGCTACTACCCCCGTAGCTGCTGCTTCTGTTGTAGGATCCACAGCACCAACTCCTACCAACCGATATGTTGGTAACCCCCCTCTTTGTGAAAAATGCAAGTATCACCACAACCCTGGTCCCTGTCGAAAACTATCCTGTACCAATTGTGGTAAGAAGGGGCACACTGTTCGATACTGCAAAGCTCCGACTCAATCAGCGAATCAATCTTCTGGAACAGGCGTTGGTCAAGCCTGTTATAACTGTGGTGAAGTCGGGCACTTTAAAAGGAACTGCCCAAAGAAGACTGTTGCTGGCAACACAGGAAGGGTCCTTGCTATGGGACGAGAAGAAGCAGTTGCCGATCCCAATGTTGTCTCGAGTACGTTTCTTCTCGACAACTCGTATGCTAATATTCTTTTCGATTCGGGCGCTGAAAGAAGTTTTATTAGTCATGCATTTAAACATAACCTAAAACATGATTCTCGACCTCTAACCGAAATGTTTACCGTCGAAATGGCAAACGGAGAGAAAGAAAGTGCGAGTGAGGTATTCGTAGATTGCATTCTCACCTTAAACGACCATTCATTTCCTATCGATCTTATGCCCGTATCCATAAAGAGTTTTGATGTAATTATTGGCATGGATTGGTTGAGTCCCAATCATGCAGATATCCTTTGCTTCGAAAAAGCCATCCGTCTTAATCTTCCATCGGGTCAAACTCTAGTGATCTATGGCGATAAACTCGGTTCCAACTTTCATATCATTTCCTGCATCAAAGCTCAGAAACTCCTGCGAAAGGAGTGTATTGCATTCGTAGCCCATGTAATCAATGAGAAACAAGAAGTTAAAGACCTCGCGAGCATCCCCGAGGTCTGTAATTTTCCTGATGTGTTTCCCGAAGAGCTTCCAGGAATTCCTCCCGAACGTCAGGTCGAGTTCCGTATTGACCTAATTCCTGGGGCTACTCTTGTAGCGAAGTCTCCGTATCGTTTAGCTCCAGCAGAGATGCAGGAGTTATCCAGTCAACTTAACGAGCTGCTTAACAAAGGATTCATTAGACCGAGTTCCTCACCCTGGGGAGCTCCGGTTTTGTTTGTCAAGAAGAAGGATGGATCCTTTCGTATGTGTATTGATTATCGTGAGCTAAACAAGTTGACTGTCAAAAACCGATATCCTCTTCCTCGAATAGATGACCTTTTCGATCAACTCCAGGGAGCCAGTTACTTCTCTAAGATAGACCTTCGGTCAGGGTACCATCAGTTGCGAGTTCATGAAAGTGATGTGCCCAAAACAGCTTTCAGGACTCGATATGGACACTACGAGTTCGTAGTGATGCCCTTCGGTTTAACCAACGCACCGGCAGTGTTTATGGATCTGATGAACCGGGTGTGTCGTCCTTATTTGGATAAATTTGTCATACTATTCATCGATGACATACTCGTCTATTCCCGAAGTGAAGCAGACCACAAACAACACTTGAGGTTAGTATTGGAGACCCTGCAATCCGAGAAGTTATACGCGAAGTTTTCAAAATGTGAGTTCTGGATACGGAAGGTAACTTTCCTTGGTCATGTAATAAGTGAGGAGGGTATTCATGTTGATCCTTCCAAGATTAAGGCAATAGAGAATTGGTCAGCACCGAAGACACCCACGGAAATCCGACAATTCTTGGGTCTCGCTGGCTATTATCGAAGGTTCATCCAAAACTTTTCCCGAATCGCCAAACCTCTAACCACTCTAACACAGAAAGGTGCACCCTTTTGTTGGAGTGATAAACAAGAGACCGCATTTCAGACATTGAAGAAAGCTTTGTGCAGCGCGCCTGTCCTATCCCTACCCGAAGGGACAGAGGACTTTGTTGTCTACTGCGATGCGTCTACTCAAGGTTTAGGCTGTGTGCTTATGCAGAGAGGAAAAGTGATTGCTTATGCCTCTAGGCAGTTGAAAACACACAAGGTCAACTATACCACACACGACTTGGAGCTAGGAGCCGTGGTTTTTGCATTGAAGATTTGGAGGCATTACCTTTACGGAACCAAGTGCTCGATTTTTACTGATCATAAGAGCCTGCAACATATCTTTGACCAAAAAGACCTGAACATGAGACAAAGGCGATGGGTAGAACTACTCAGTGATTATGAGTGTGAAATCCGCTACCATCCCGGCAAGGCCAATGTGGTAGCAGATGCCCTTAGTCGAAAGGAGAGTACCAGCAACAAAGTGAAGAGTCCGTCGGTAACCATCCATTCCAACCTACCCGTGCAAATCCGAGAAGCTCAGTTAGAAGCCCTAAAACCTGAGAACATGACAACTGAAGCTTTGAGAGGGATGGAAAAGAAACTTGAGATCAGAAGTGACGGAGTCCATTGTTTTATGGATCGAATCTGGATTCCCAAGTCTGGAAGATTTAGAGAGCTAGTCATGGAAAAAGCACATAGAACCAGATACTCTGTTCACCCGAGCTCTGACAAGATGTACTTAGATATCAAGAAGCAATATTGGTGGCCAAATATGAAGGCTGAGATAGCTTCATATGTGGGCAAGTGTTTGACTTGCGCCAAGGTAAAAGTTGAACATCAGAAACCCTCGGGTCTGCTCCAGCAACCTGAGATACCTGAATGGAAATGGGAGATGATCACCATGGATTTCATCACCAAACTACCCAAGTGCTTGAATGGGTATGATACCATTTGGGTGATTGTCGATCGTTTGACAAAATCAGCTCACTTCGTGCCAATTAAAGAATCATACAAGATGGAAAGACTCGCACGAATATATATTCAAGAGGTAGTCCGACTACACGGCGTACCTACATCCATTATCTCTGATCGAGATAGCAGGTTTACTTCCCGCTTTTGGCAATCTCTTCAGAAAGCCCTTGGAACCTAACTAGACATGAGCACGGCATACCATCCTCAGACTGATGGTCAAAGCGAGAGAACAATCCAAACTCTGGAAGACATGCTTAGGGCATGTGTCATTGACTTTGGAAAGTCGTGGGACGCACATCTACCATTGATCGAATTCTCATACAACAACAGTTACCACACCAGCATTAGGGCTGCCCCGTTCGAAGCTCTATACGGTCGCAAGTGCAGATCCCCTCTGTGATGGGCCGAGGTAGGAGATACACAGTTAGCCAAGAGTCGAGTCCCCGACAGTGCACTTACCGGTCCTGAAATCATCCGTGAAACCACTGAGAAAATTTTCCAAATCCGTGAATGACTAAAGGCCTCGTGCGATCGTCAGAAGAGTTACGCTGATAATCGTCGAAACCCACTAGAATTCCAGGTTGGGGACCGTGTTTTGTTGAAGGTCTCACCCTGGAAAGGCACTGTACGCTTTGGTAAACGTGGAAAACTTAATCCGAGATACATTGGACCATTTGAAATCATCGCCAGAGTTGGTCCGGTAGCCTATAAACTTCATTTACCTCACGAACTTAGTAACATCCATCCCGTCTTTCATGTTTCAAACCTCAAGAAGTGCCTATCCGATGAAACCCTAGTGATTCCGTTAGACGAGATTGAGGTTGATTAAAACCTCAACTTTGTGGAGGAATCAATCGAAATCATGGATCGAGAAGTCAAAAGTACAAAACAGAGTCGCATCCCGTTGGTGAAGGTTCGCTGGAATGCCAAACGGGGACCGGAGTTCACTTAGGAGCGAGAAGACTCGATTAAACAAAAATATCTACATCTCTTTCTAGGTCAATAAATCGTATATTATCTTATTGTTTGTCTTGAATTTCGGGACGAAATTCCCTCTAACGGGGGGATAATGTAACAACCCGAAATTTCATGTCACTTCTTGTATCACAACTTGTAATCCGATCCGATCAACCAAACGTTATTTTCAATTTCGTTTCCAATTTCACCATTTTATTAAGTCATTAGTTTATATTGACCTGAAATGACTTAATGGGTGTCTTAATACATTTAGAAATCATTTTAAACACCCAACTTTAGTGATCGAAATATTTCTAGAAATTACCGTATCGGGTTACGGTAACTCAATCGGGTACGTCCAAAAACCCCACTTAACGTCGGTATCGGGTAGAATTCTATCGTGTCCAATTCCCGAACACTATATAAACATGTTTAAGACTCCATTTGAAGCCTTTGGCCAATTTCTCACTAAACTCTTACAACCTCTCTCCTCAAGCTAGAATTAAGGTCCAAATCTCAAGTTTAAGGCTTCAAATCTCTAAGGTAACCTCCCTAGCATGTTAATCAACACCTTTAGCCTTCAAATTGATGAACTAATTGAGTTTTAGGACCAAGAACATGAGTTTACGGCCAAGGAGAAAGCTTGGGTCGTAAACTCCATTAAATGGGGTTTTAAGCCCTTAAACTCCTTCCTAAACTCAATTGGACTTTAGATATGGCTATGGGACTACAAGATATGGACTTAGAACATTTGAAACTTTGATTTTGAGCCATTTGAAGGAGTTTACGGCCAAGGCATAAGCTTGGGCCGTAAACTCATGTAAAAGGGGTTTTTTCATGCCCTTAAACCCTTCCAAATCACTTCTATGGCTTAGATATGAATTATAGGACCTTGCTATTAGCATTTGGACACTTGAAACATAACTTTTGAGGGACTTATGTGAGTTTACGGCCAAGGTGAGTGCTTGGGCCGTAAACTCCCCAAAACAAGGCATAATTTCATTTTTAAGGTGTTAGAAAGCCATCCAACACCACCAAAAGCCTTGGAATAAATCAAAGGACCAACCAAAAATAGTTTAAGGGACTTAATCACATCATTTGTGGGAGTTCTAAGAGTTTACGTCCAAGGCTTGTTCTTGGGCCGTAAACTCCAAGATTTTTGGTGTTAGAATGCAAACTAAACACCCCTAAAGCCTTTAGATGAATTTTAGAAGCCCTTCTATGCAAGTTTTAGACCTTGAAACACTTTGTATCACCATATATAAGAGTTTACGGCCATGAGGAGGGTATCATGGGCCGTAAACTCCATAACACCCCTCAAATGTCCCATAAAACTCATGCTAGATCTTGGAATAATCCTATTAATCACATATGATTTGTTTTAACAACATTTAACACCATTTTCATGAAGATTAAGGAGTTTACGGCCAGGAGCCTATATTAGGCCGTAAACTCCCATAAAATAATCATTTTGATGATTTAAATTCATTCCAAGTGTTCCAATGCATTTTAGATAATCCATTCTAGCAATCCCCATGTCCATTTAAGCCCTTAGATCATCAAAACCACACCAACATGAGTTTACGGCCGTAAACTCATGTGTGGGTGTGTTTCATGGTTGTAAACTTATTTAAATGTTTACTTATGGAGAGTAAACTCAAGTCCCAAGTCCCTAGTGCCATTACAAGTCCGAAGATGTCACCCGGGTCACTCCAAACGCTCGTTTTGAGGTGTTTAACCTCATTGGAGTGTAATGTTCCATATGATTAGTGAATGTATCTCTAATTGTATATATATGGACATTATTTTATTTTACATAGGGACATCGCGAGTAATCAAACCTCGAACCAACGTCTAGTATCCAAAACCGACATGTTTCCGAGTCCGGTGAGTTCATACCCCTACCTTTTTCACTGTTTTTCACTGTTTTTAGGGGGGGAACACAAGCAAAGTACAAGGGTTTTCTTGTACTCAAAACTTATTTTTTTTTTTTTGTGTGTGTGTGTTTCACAATTCATATGCTTTTAATACTGATATACGTAACTGATAACCAGTAGATCATACAGTTCACTTAAACATTTATTTGTGAAACGGATTTTATAAACGGTTATGTTTTATATATATTTCACAAATGGTTTCCACATTTTTTTCAGTTAAAAGCATGACATTATAACACATGAACAATATAATTCGTACACTGTCTTGTCCTCGGTAACATTCCACAGAGATACGCGAATGGAGGATTATCCTATTATTACTAGTAAATTTGTTATTCCGTATGATTGGAGACACGTCCTCGGCGAACACTCCACAGAGATACGCGAGTGGAGGACTACACCCGTAACCAGAATTTCTGGGATTTAGAGAGCGTGACTTGAGTGTATAGATCTATACGGGGCTGACTACCCCACACCTGGCTGCTAGCTACAGCCGAACCAAAATGGTTCAAGGGTGACGAAAGTCATAAGGATTGTGGACCACTTATTGCCACAAGGTTGTGGACTACTTATTGCCACAGGTTCAGTCTTTAGTATGGTTATGGAACTCGCAACTAGGATAACAGAAATTTACTAATAGTAATAATAAAAAAAATACTACATTTTACAGATAATCAGGATTCAGTTTACATCTTTTACATCTTTCACATCTTTTACATCTTTTACATATGATAACCAACCTTCAGGAAGGTATGGGACCTTCCTGGGAAATCTTGTACACAACCAGGTCTAACAGAATACATCTTTTACATTGAAAACAAACATACAGGAAAGCATGGGGCATTCCTGGGTAACCTACACATAATCAGACAAGAGTAACCAATTGAATAACATTACATCTTTTACAATAACTACACTTCAGGAAAGTATGGGACTTTCCTGGAAATACACTGATACATTAAAGACATAAAACAATGTGCCGGATAACTAAACCATACATTACTCTTATGAAACAACAATCAACTTTTAATAAAATATGGGATTTTCTTGGTGTGTGTTATATTTTCAGAAACAGAAAGGAAACATAAACATTTTCACAAAACAAAACTGCTTATGAACTCACCAGCGTTATGCTGATTTTCAAATTGCTTGTGTTCTCAGGTCAACGATAGTACAGGTACCCGAAGAATTTCTTGGTTAAGGATCGTGTGCGTGCAAGGCTCGTTCATTTTGTTTATATCTATGTTATGTATCACAACTGTATAAACTGTGTCTTTTGAAACAAATTGTAAAACTTTTAATATGTAATGTAATGTTTGTTTCACTTTACTTACTATGTACATTGGATTTGATACTCAACGTGGAGTCAACCCCGGAAATGTTTCCGCCTTCGGTTTTCGGGGTGTGACAATTAACATGTTTAATCTATGAATAATCTCATTATTCTAAATGTTCAAAGTAGACTATAGTTTTGGAAGAAATTACGAAGTAAGACTAATATGAATTGTATTGGTTGAATCTGACCAAATGAAACTAGACAAGTGGTTGTAATCAAGATTCATAGGTACTTATCAATGAACTGATATTAAATAGACTTGCATCAAGGTCAGCTCTTAGATCGTTGTTACTAGTGATACTTGACAAAAAGGTACTACCCTTGTATTGTTAACACCTGAGAGACATACTGGGACTTAAGTATAGGGAGTGTTGTGCTTAGATATGATTAAATTTTTATCCTTAAATGGGAAATTATAAAATCCATTTTTAGGTATGGTGTGAACAATGCAAGAGGCATATCTAGTCATAATGTGATATGTTCCTCTTATCTGTTGAGATTTAGATATCTAACAAGCATTACCCAAAGTTAAATACGGAAAAGATTGATCAATGTCTCATGTTCAATACGATGGTTGTAATGAAGGGATGATTGCTAAACTTACCATATACATCAATTAAAGCTTTGAGCTTTAGAGAATTGGATGTTGATGAATAGTATTCTTCGTCATGCGTTATTGGGGGCAGCGAGATGTTGCTAGACATTGAACATTATCTATATCAATATATGGTCACACCTTATAGCAAGTTACTACTAATTGATTATTTCTAATAACATATGATCCTATAGGGTCAACACTTGTATTTAATTGGAAACACATTATTATATGTAAATAGTATTTACCAACATATTTAGAACTATTCTTCCTAAGAAATAATAATAAAAGAGAACAAAACTATCTTAATATCATATGGTATCAGTATTGATGTTGTATACAAACCTTTTGGCCACTTTCAGTAATGACTTGGTTTGTTTCCATGTAACAAGATATGTGGTTGCTTAAAGCTTAAGCTAGCATGTGCATGCTTCTCGTCAAAACCATAGCTTGCTATGGAGAGATGACATGGAGTGTTTACTGTTTTATTACATTCCTTCATGCTTGTAAGAAAAGGGATTATACTATACTTTATTGTCTAGGCTTTATGCATGCTTCAATGTATAAAAGAAAACAGTTAGAGGATGAAAGGTTGATTATTTTTTCTTGATATTTCTCTTATTATGATCTACTATAACCATAGGCTACATGCTCTCTCCATCACATCTTTTGTCTTGCAAATGGTGCTTGAAATAAAAATACATACATATGTTGCTTTCTATTAAGACTTATTTAGATATGTGTTGATAGCGTAAAAGTAACTTATATAGAGGTGAACATTTGCATCATGAAGTGGCTCTAGTTCTACTTTAGGTGATACATTATAGAGAGCTTCGTCTTGGCGTTTTAATGTCATCTTCATCAACTTCCTAATTGCCAAAAGAAACCAAAGTCATCAAAGGTTGTAAACATCTGTTTCCTTTGGTTATGTGTTAATCATGTTAATTGCAAAATGGTCCTTGGTAGGTTAAAATGGTTTTTGTTTATTCAAATATAAGATGATTGTGTTGCTAATTACGTTAAGTTTGTCTCTATAATTAGATTATTTTTATATAAAAACCCACCACTTCCATGATAATAAAATAGTTACCAATAAACACTTTACACTTTTTGAAAATAATGTGATCCCAAATACAAATGATGCCCCTCAGTAAAAATTTTATGTTACCACAAAAAAATCTTAATATGGATTACCCGATACCAATCTAACAACAAATAAATCCAAACACTTCAATTTTGTCTCTCGTAAAGAAAAAATAAATATGATTCTAAGCACACAAATATCTAACCTAAGATTGTTTCTTATCCTTCCCTATTCCTTGACAATAAAGGATTTACCTTTATTTCCCCTAGACAAATGATCCAAACAATCCCCAAACACCCCATCTGTTTCCTGCCTCAAAGGTTGTTGTTTATGTTATGAGTATGCAGTCTGAAACCGAGGCAATTGATCAACAAGGGGATGATTAAAAGGGTTGGCAAATGTTAGTAACACTTTTAGTAGTCATACTTATATAATGGTTTACAATGTTATACTAATTATCTTCGTTTACTATGTGTAGCAAGAATTTGAAGTTTTCGAAGACAATGACATGTGTGTTGCTTATTTGGCCGCATTCCATGTGTACATCCCATATGTGCCATTTCCTCACTGAACATATATGAAAAGGCTTTTGTATTAAAATCATATAATAAAGCCTCTTATCTTAGTAGCTATGAGTACACCAACCACCGACTTAATGATAGTTCATTGTTGCTACACGTTGAATGTTTTCAACTATTTTGCCTAAAAAAAGGAGAAGATTACCTGGTAGGAAATGTATCTAAAGGATAAAGAGATGAAACATAAAATAAGCTAAACAAGTAGAAAAGGCATATTATGTCAAGGGCATGAATTCCATAGACATTTACCATTTGTCACCAAATTAGGCACAACAAAGGCATGTGGTCAAGTAAGCCAATTAGAGCAGATTGAGAAAGTGCAAGTGGATATAAATCAAAGAGGGATTCTCCAAAATCCCAAACCAGACCAAGTTGTTATACTCCAGCTCCAAGTCAATCAATTCTAGCACCAAGCTCGTATTAGTTTTGTGAGTCAAACACTTATCAATCAAGCTCATCTGAAGAGGAAGGTTGTTATGAAGAAGAAGGTTCTTGTGAATGATATTGGTTGGGTGAGGAAATATTCAAAAAGAGTCACAAAAATTGGACTAAAGAAGAAGGTTCCTCACAAGGATGGAAATGGATATATTCACAACAAACATGTAGCTTTAGATTGATTAGTGCTTGGTTGTTAATATTGATGTAATGGTATAATTCAAGTGGGTTTATCTTTTGATGTAGTGGGCTAATGTTTTGAAGTTAATTACTCCCTCTGTCCCATAATTATTGTCCACATTTGACTTTTGAAATCTTTGAATGTCAACTTTAACCATAAATAATTTAGTTGTGTTATATAATTTTTTATGAAAATATATTTAAAAAACAATCTATTTATATATCTTGCATAAAAAATTATATAACAAAAAGTAAATTATTTAAGGTCAAAGTTGAACAAAAGAGACTTAAAAAGTCAAACGTGCACAATAATTTTGGGACGGAGGGAGTACTATATTATCCATCTTGGTTTAATATTTTTATGCAGGGGAGAATTTGTTGAACTTTATTATTATATTACCCTTACGAGTTTAATATTTTGATGTAGTGGGCTCAACTTTTATAATTAGTTAAAGGTTTGATGCCTTTTGTCTGTTACTTTTGTTTGTCTTTACATCTATTTGTCTACAAAAGAATATTTCCTACAAATTGTCTTGGTTTTATACAATGGAATCAACCCCTTCCATATATATTAGTTTTATTCAAAAGAATCAATTTCGACCCCTACTGTTTTTTACTTATATTAAAGTTTTCTACCAATTTGATGCATATAATAGAAATGTTCTTTCATAAACATCCATTAGAACAACAATCATTACATAAACATCCATTACATCAAAAACCATTACATCAACATCCATACATAATCATCAATACATAAGGTTCACAATGAACCCTAAACAACAATGTACTTTATAAACCTCGATACATAATCTTACCAACGGACACAAGAGCCAATACAAAACCCATTGCAAGAAACATAAGCTTCAATTCATTCACTTCTTTTCTAACAGATTCCATGTCCTCTACAACCTCTAGAAACATATCTTCTACATTGAGCTTCATATTCACCAGTTCTTCTGCAAACCATTTTCAAACTATACACTTTTTTCTAGATTCTTTAGTAAACAAAAACAAACAACAAGGTAAGAAGGAGAAATTGAATACCAAAATCATGCATTATGAAAAATAAAATCAAAATCGATAATTACCAATGAGTTACGACATACTATAAATTTCTTCCCGGAGTTAAATTTGGTATTGGGGGTACGAATTTGGGTAGGGGATAAACAAATCATAGTGTATTCAATTATCTACTCTATAGTTGCTTGAACTAGTCAAAATCCTTTAGCCAGTCGACATCCTTCTTCTTCTTCAAGGGAGAAATCAAATAACATCCTTCTTCTTCAAGGGAGAAATCAAATAACCTCCTTCTTCTTGTAGGAAAAATTTGAGTAATTTAATATTTTGTTTAAATGTTCTTTTATGAACGTTCATTATGTCACACCCCAAAACCACGAATGGCGGAAACGTTCAGGGGTGGAGGACGTCATGTACAATATCACAACAGTGTAATATAATAAACAAGCAACAACATCATCCATTGCATTATAAGTAAAGTTTAATACATGTGTGTTCTTTCATTGTAATAAGACACCAAAAATATACAATCAAAATAAAAGACGAGACTTGTCTGCTCTGTCTTCTCAAAACCTGGCCATCGTACGTGTCTACTGTTGACCTGAGAATACAAGTTATTTTGAAAGCGAGTATCAGCTTTAAAGCTAGTGAATTCATAAGTAATTAAGTGTCGTTGTCTTGCTTATGAAAATTTGTTATGAAGGCCATGTAAACCTTCAAATGAAAATGTTGATGTAAGTATGAAATACCTAGAAAATCCCTTATTTTCTATAAGTATGAAATGTAGTCTTCTACCAAGACCCGAATGTTTTATTATGACAATGTAGTCTTCTACCAAGACCCGAATGTTTTGTAAGTAAACTTATAGTTTTTCCTTTAATTGTTTAGTACTAAAGTACTTAGTCTAACTCATCGTTTATGTGAAGGTATCACAAAATAAAGTAAACAGGAAAATGTACTACTGTAAGTGTTGCCACTGGGTACTAGGACTAACACAACATATGTAACTGTTATCCCGAGGTACTAGGGCTAACACAACCTATATAACCTAATGAATATCCGAAGATTGTCCAATTGTTCTCTGTAGCAGCAGCAGGGCGTAGGAAGGGCTAGTCACTGTAAAGGTACTCCTAGTATAAGTAATAACCGTAGGCATCCGTAGATGTTCATCACCCACTGTTGCTAACAGATGGGTTCCATAATGGTTAGTCCCGTCCATATATCCTGAGGTACTAGGGATAGGGACCCATCTAGGTATCCCGAGGTACTAGGGATAGGGTCCTGTCTAGATATCCCGAGGTACTAGGGATATGCAGGAAGATTTACACAGAAGGTACTAATAAATCATCCTCGCAATTCGAGATACAAGTATTCATGTTAATGTACACAGTTAAGTGTATCTACGTAAAGGTACTCATGTAATGTGTTCATGTAAGCGTGTTCATGTATCATGTAAGTATATGTAAACGTACTCATGTATCATGTAATCAAATGTAAATGTACTCATGCATCAGGTAATGTACTGGTATAGACTCATGAATGAACTGACTCTTGTGTGATTCCTTGTAATAGGAATTATGTTTGATATCTCCAAATAATCCCTATGATAATTTACTGGAAGGTAATTGGTTGTTCAAGTAGGTTTATACACTCTTACTACTCAATGGTGTGAGAAACTAAATGAAAGTTGGAAACTATAACATCAATACATATATAAGAATATAAGTGTACATGCATAATTTAGTTCAAGAATGTAAAATGGTTTTGTAAGACATCT
This sequence comes from Lactuca serriola, assembly GCF_051521515.1. Classification (NCBI taxonomy): domain Eukaryota; kingdom Viridiplantae; phylum Streptophyta; class Magnoliopsida; order Asterales; family Asteraceae; genus Lactuca; species Lactuca serriola. Next base: position 232,966,694 of record NC_136411.1, read on the forward strand.
TATGGGTTTTGAACAATAATTAACAATGACTTGATGTCATTTTAATATACATCTCAAAGGTAAAACATTTGATAACAATGTGTTTTTAAGATTTAAAACCATTTCATGCATCTCATTTTGTAGTATGTGAAATCTGTTAAATGACAAACATAGTTATAAAATACATATCAATGATTTAATAACATGTTTGTTTCTACTTGTATTCCCCCCTTTAAAGCATTTAAAATCATTTAAAACATTGATTAGGGGTATGAACTCACCTGTAGTTGGTGATTGGGATGAACTGAACGGTATAGGATTGCTAGGTGTCAAGCGAGGACTTGTACACACACTACGATCCTAATAAACATATAATCACACATATATGCACTCAATTAGTTTCAAATTACTAATTGATAATGTTAAGACATCCTAGACATAATAAACACTTTATATAAGTGTTTTAAGCCCTAAGGAATGCATCTAAGCTATTGTGGGACAAGGCACTTGTGTTTAGTGTTCCAAAGGACCCCATATATGAGTTTACTCCCCATATACCATCACACATGGAGTTTACGGTTGTAAACTCTTGAGTTTACGGCCGTAAACTCCCAACCATGGGGTATTGTGTGTTTTGAAGTCCCAAATGATTCCTATAATTATTCCAATCTTGGTGGTTAAGTCCTTGGAATGATTTAAGGTCTAGAAACACTCCATTTAAGAGTTTATGGCCCCAAGGCCATTTCCCTTGGAGTTTACGGTTGTAAACTCCCTTTGGGTGTTGTTTTTGTTGTTTTCAAGCTTCATGCATAAGTGGGATAATTTCTAGGCATTTGTTTAAAGCTAATTAGGACCCTAGGCACACTTTGGTGCCCTTGTTTGGTGTTTACGGCCTAGGAGCATTACCAAGGCCGTAAACTCACTTCAAGAGGTGATTTTGATGCTTTCAAGTCTCTTGCACATGTGGTATAGGTTCTAGGCTTTTATTCCAAGCATATGAAGACATTAGGCACACTTTGGTGCCCTTCTTTCATGTTTACGGCCCAAGAACAATTTCTTGGCCGTAAACTCACTTTGATAAGTGATTTTGATGTGCTTAAGGTCTTAGATTAAATGGGAACAAGTCTAGATAAAAGTCTAAAGCTTTAGGTGCCTTAAAAGCACCATTTGAGTTTGAAATTGGAGTTTACGGCCTAAGAACTCTTCGGCCGTGAACTCCCAAACTTGGGTGATTCTTGGTTGTTTTCTTGTCCCTAACACACATACATATGAGTCTAAGGCAGTTGCATAACACAAGGGTCGGTCTCGGCTTTGTTTCGGGAGTTTACCGCCCAAGAACACCTTGGGGAGTAAACTCCTAGATCTAGTGATTTAGCCTTCTAAATCATGTTATAAACACATATAAGGCTTTCTAACACTACTAGAAAGAGGTACGCACGATTTGGGATAAAAACCCGAAGATCCGTGAGAGAGAAAATGGTTTTTCTCTAGTTGGAAATGTGAATAATGAATGTATTTGGTTCAGAATTCTATTTATAGTCCTGAGATATTTTTGGCAGAAAATATTTTTATTCCTGAAATAATCTCTAATATAATTGAGTGTTGGAATAACAGTGTTGCACAAAATCCTAGTGCACCCACTCTCCTGATATATCCTGAAGTGTAAACCCTGAATTACTCAAACTTACGCGAAAAAGTCTGAAAATTAACTGTGACTGCTATAATTTCTATTGAAGTGATATAGTTTGTACAGAATGGAAATTTCGGGTTGTCACACGGCCACGTAAGATTCCATGTAATTGTTGTATATGACAAATATGCTTCTATGTAAGCAAAACATGTAGAATGCAGTCCGAAGGACTTAATGTGTATAATAATATAAAGTATACAAGCTTATTTAACCAAAAAAAACATGAAGGTCTACGTATATACAAAATGAGAACTATCTTACACATATATGTCACTTTCCTTAAAAGAAGTACATGGTTTCTGTCAGAGGGAGTTTTAATACTTTTTCATATTTAACTTTTAACAAAATCTATAATTATCAAACAAAAAAAGAAAAACCCAACAACACAAGTTTAATAGTTTTATTATAACAAAATTTTAATTCCAAAAGCTACTTGAATGTTCTAAAAATTTACAAATAATTATATAAAGCAATTTCATACAAATAAAATTTAGACTTTTAACTAGTTTTACAAAAAATATCCATAGATTCAACCAATTTTGACCATAAAGTAAGATGGATTGTAGATTTATTTATATTATGGTAAATTACATGAATGGTTCTTACGGTTTTGGATAGCGTGCCCGTTTGGTCCGCTAACTATTTTTTTTTTTTTAAATCAGATTGTCCTTATGATTTAGTTGTTGCGAATTTCATCTCTAACATACTTGCATTGACTATATTAACCTTATGTATTTTAACATTTAATTTATATATAATTTCTTATCATTTAAAAAGTTAACAGAAAGAAAAGAAATTAGGCTCCCCCTTCATGTTTAACTCTCTCTCTCTCTCTCTTTCTCTCCGACCACATCTGACATCTACCACTATTTCACACCGATGACCACGACACCCAACAATTCGAGATCTAGAACCCCCGACGAGCATAAACTTCTCCTGAAACCATTGATTTCTAAAATCTCAAACGTCGCCCTTGATCTACCCTCTTCTGAACCTTCGAGTTTTGTAAAACCATGAGCCAACAATCAACCCATATATTACTTAGTTTCCTTCGCTGTTTCCAACGAAAATCTCTCTCTCTCTCTCTCTCTCTCTCTCTCTCTCTCTCTCTCTCTCTCTCTCTCTCTCTCTCTCTCTCTCTCTCTCTCTCTCTCTCTCTCTCTCTCTCTCTCTCTCTCTCTCTCTCTCTCTCTCTCTCTCTCTCTCTCTCTCTCTCTCTCTCTCTCTCTCTCTCTCTCTCTCTCTGCCGGAGTATAGAGAGAATCCAAAATCCAATATGCATGTTTGTCTCTCTGATTCACGTTTTAGATCGACGGAGTAGATGAATCACTTTTTTAGTATGCTTCCTGAATGAAAAGCTTCTCATTCTAAAAATTCATAAATCATGAAAAAATAATAAATAAGGAAATAGATAAGGATAATACATTAATATGATCATTTTAATTAAATCAATGACTAAAAATGAAACAAAATAACCCATAAGACGGTCCAACAAATAACTAAATAACTGTATGTTAGGAGCCAAACACACAGGTTCTCCCAAAAAACTATAGGGACCATTTGTGTAATTTACCATTTATTTTATTTTTCATATGTTTGATTGTTTTTGCTGTCCGTTCACCAACAAAGATATATACCGAAGTTTCATTGGATTACACTATTATTTTTAGAAAAAATATGACGAAAAAATTGAATTAAGCATTTGATAGTGAACATTTATGAATTAAATTCAACTATAATAATTCATTATGCAACAACATTAAGTAGATATTAATTTGTTCAATAACATACCCACTTTCAAACGGGAATGAAAATCAATCATGTTCAACAGTTGCTGTCAAGATCATTCTAATACTTTCTTTCTGCTATCAGAAACGTTTAGCCTCTGTGGTTTGTAGGCGATTTGCATGAACCCACCTAATACATATTCGAGGTTAAACGTGGGGCCAAAAGTACCTCAAGTGCAGTAGCTTTACTGATAGTCAGTCCGAAAGTTTCACTCATATCAATAGGTTCATTTGATGGATTTTTTAGCACAAATTGTTGAATGAAACTGGCTAGCGTTAAACCAACAGCCTGAATGGCGAAGGGAATACCAGGGCACATTCTTCTACCACTACCAAAAGGAAGAAACGCATAATGTTTTCCCCTGAAATCAATATCCTTATGACTTGTCAAGAATCTCTCCGGCCTAAATTCGAGGGGATCTGACCAAATATTTGGATCACGGTGCATCTTATATAGATTTACCACCAGACGAGTGCCTTTTGGGATGTTGTAGCCACCCACAATGCAGTCCTCAATGGACTTATGAGCACCAGAGAGAGGAGCAGCTGGGTACAAACGCAATGTTTCTTTGATGATTGCGTCAAGATACACTAAGTTCTTCAAGTCTGACTCCTCCACTAGTCTGTCTCTTCCAACATGCTCATCAATTTCATTTTGCGCAATTTCTAATGTTTTTGGGTGGTTTAGCAACAATGATAAAGCCCAGGTTAACGTCCCAGATGTAGTGTCCAAACCTGCTACCAGGAGTTGCTGCGAAATGGATACAACTATAAGAAAAATGCTGAAAAAAATGAAAATGAATCAAGAAACAGTGAGATAATTGAGTTTGAGTTTACTTGACATGCGGATTTAATAATTGTATCATGGTCAAAACCCGGGAATTCGTCTTCAGAAGCACTTTGAAGAATGGAAATTAGCACATCTATAAAGACTTGATGGTTGCTTTCATGTTGCTCGGCAGACTTCTTTATTATTTTATGTTCTTTTAACCATGCACTAAATATGTTGTCCAATTCTATCGCCATCTTCTTCATTGCTTTAATGTCCACCCACATCCAAAAACTTGAGATAAGGGATAAAATCTGAAACAACAAATGCTCCCATTAGCTCAAAGAATTTCTTTACTACAATCTGAAATCGAACCCCTTCCTCATCACGTGGTGAAAACCTCTTCCCGGTAATAATCCTAATCATAATGTTTACAACCAAATTACCAAACAATTGACTCATCTCCACCTTCATCATCTCTGAATTTTCGCTCATTTTATTTAAAACCCAACGATCATATATATCTTTGATGGATACTCTAACCTCTGAAGCTCGAATATGTGCAAGCCTTTCAACTTGTCGTTGGGAAAGAACCTCTAGCGTGACCATCTTGCGTGCTTGTCGCCAATAGTCTCCATATGTAGCAAAGCGGAACATTGCATAATTATAGCCCATGAGTTTTGTTGCCTCAGCTTTAGGTCGAGTTGCAAAGGCCTTATCGTTTGTAGTAAAGCACTCTTTAGCTATCGACCCATTACTCACCACCAAAGCTTGGTGATAACCAAGCTTGATTGTGAAGATAGGGCCATATTTGTCTGCCATATCACCTAAAACGTAGTGAGGTAGCTGAGAACCACCTAAAAGGTGCAGGTGTCCGATTATAGGCCATGCACCTTCTGCTTGTGGTGGTTTTCGGTTCTTCCCTCTATTTGCCTTCTTCCTGTTGAGACTATGTAGAAGGAAAACTACTACAATAAGAGAAAAGCTGGTTGCTACAATGGTTGAAAACGAGAGATGGAAATCCATGTATAATTTGTGGATCGAGAACTAAATAAGTGCACTCTGTACATGTGTGTAACTATGTGATTGAGTGTGTTATATATATAAAATTTGGAAAACATAAAAAGTTGAGGAAATTATATTCTATAATCCAATTGCAAATATACAAAAAAGTTGAAGATATTGTTTGTGTGATCTAGATAACACATTATTTCAAGGATTTTAACCTTCAGTGTTTATAATATATTAAATTGAAAATAAAAATGTATTTATTATGAGCTAGATTCTTTTATTCTATATTTAAAAAAGTTGAAATAATTTATATGATTTTATATTTGAATTTCTATTATAATTTGAAAAAGTGGGCTTAGTTTTTTTTAATTAAAATGTATTTTTTATGAACTATGATTCTTTTATTCTATATCTAAAAAAGTCAAAATAATTTATATGTTTTTATGTTTGAATTTCTTTTATAATTTAAAAAAGTGGGCTTAGTTTCTTTAATAAAACAATTAGAGTAATATATATATATATATATATATATATATATATATATATATATATATATATATATATATATAGATTAAAGCAGGGCAAAGGTGACGAACAATACACTATAGTTGTTCATATTTTTACCTCACCATTTATTCTATGTTCACATTTTTTGTCTATATTTTTTTTATTCTTTCATTTTGAGTGCCATGTGGAGTGCGTAGCTGTTATAGTCCAAGAAAAATGTGCTTTATGTGTCTGATTCCATCGTCAATCTAAATTAATAGAGATGTGATTGATGTCGACAATGCTTAAGTTGAATATATTGTTTGTGTGAACGAGATAACACATTATTTCAAGGATTTTAACCTTGAGTTTTTACAATATATTAAATTGAAAATAGAAATATATTTATTATGAACTTGATTCTTTAATTTTATATTTAAAATAGTTGAAATAATTTAGATATTTAAATTTCTATTATAATTTGAAAAAGTGGGCTTAGTTTTTTTAATAAAAAATTATTTATTATCAACTAGATTCTTTTATTTTATATCTAAAAAAGTCAAAATAATTTATATGATTTTATGTTTGAATTTATGTTATAATTTAAAAAAATAGGGTTAGTTTGTTTAATAAAACAATTGGAGTATATATATATATATATATATATATATATATATATATATATATATATATATATATATATATATATATATATATATTCACATTTTTACCACATCATTTATTCTATGTTGACAATTTTTGGTCCTTATTTTTTAATTCTTTCATTTTGGGTGCCATGTGGAGTGCATAGCTGTTATAGGCCAACAAAAATGGGCTTGATGTGCCTGATTCGATCGCCAATCTAAACCAATAGAGGTGGGATTGATGTCGACAAGGCTTAACGTTTCCTTTGTCAGTGTACTCTCCCAAAAAAAGCCCTAATCCTCTCAGATCTCGAATGCTCCAGAGACGATTTCCTTCATTTACGTTTCCTCCTATTCTCATATTTTGGGGGTATCGCTATAGCGACAAAATTTTAGCGACGAAACAAATCTACCAAAAAGCGACAGATTTCTGATCAATAAAGAAAATCTGATTATAAAGATTTTAATGACTTTAGCGACAACTATCAGAAGGTATGGCGGCATAATACCGTTTGTCAGCAATAGTTCTCCGATAGAATACCAACAAAATTTATCTTATGTAATTTGTCAACATATTACCAATGGGAGTTGAATGATTAATTTTTGACCTAACCAAATTAACCTAATATATCAGATTTTTAAAACCTAACCCGGTTACCTATTTTGAAACATGATTTTGTTCCGTATTTTGAAACTAATTGAACCCTTCATGATACATATACACTTTTTGACCTCCGACCATCGCCCACTAATGTACTACCATCATAGCTTACTTTCGAAACCCCTGACCATTGTGACCTCCTCCCTTCTATCCTATAATTTTCTTCCAGTAACATGATGAATTTCTAGTTATGCTTCTTAATCCATTGCCCTAAATCCTCTTTTCCCTAGTGTTATGCGCCTTCACAATGTGTTTCGAACTTGCACATACGAAATCCACTCACAACAATTGACCTCGATTTCATGATTTTTTACGATTTACGTTCTCATTTGCAACGTAATTGGTAAAGGAGGATATTGTATCTAGAATATTTGAGAGGATTCTAAGGCCATTATCAAAGCAATTGGTTTGTAATTTTATTAAAATCGAAATCGAGTACTTCCTCATTTACTATTAATTTATGCATCCGTATTTGGGGGTTCAAAAACATTTGTTAGGTTATCATGTATATATCGTAATTTTTGCAACATAGAAAAAATATACATTACACGGATTCATGAGCTATTAGGCCTTCCGATATGGAAGGATTTTGACGTGTGAAATACGAAGTGGAGGGGGATCCTCACACATAAACACGACTCCAATATTTCGTAGTTGTCTTGTCGAGTGGTTGGATTCACATGTCTTCACACTCCTTCCCTACCATCTTCCTCTCTCTCTCTCTCTCTCTCTCTCTCTCTCTCTCTCTCTCTCTCTTTCTCTCTCCCTATATTGTGAGTGGAGTCTAAAAAATGATATTGTCAATAAGCGAGATAACCCTAGCAGATGCGCCTAAAGGACTCTACAGAAAGAAGCACTTAATAGAGAACCTCATAACCCTAGCCGATGCACCTAAAAGACTATACCTACAGATGCATGCCATAAAGAATGTCACAATTCTGGCAGTTACACCTAATTGATAATATTAGCAGTTGTGCTTGACAGATGTGTCATTAGCAACGATGGATTTCATGCATATTCCTTAGGATAGTCCTTAGGAATGAATTAACAAGAAATAGCTGATTCTTAGGGTACATCCTTAAAAGTAAATAAGATAATAGGGACGGGTAATTCGGTTGATTGATTGTTTGATGATTAAACATAATGATTATATTAGTGTGGGTTGAAAACCCTATGTACTCACTAGGTTTCTCAACCTAACCCACTCAAGCTTATTTGAATCGTAGGTGCCGATACGAAGTTACATTACACTGAGAGATTAAAAAGGTGTAGATCACCAGTGTAAATGAATGTAAGTTATGTTTATGCTTATGTTTCTGTATTGACGATGACTTCCCAAATGTTTTAAAATGAATAAAACTACATTTCTTCAGAAATGCTTTGATAACCTATTTATCATGTTTTACTGGGAACAAATTCTGCAACACTTTTATGCAAAATGTTACTCTGATTTTCAAACAAGCATAAAAAAAATCGGTCTTTTTTGGCTGTGAAAATGGGGATGTCACAGTTAGTGACTTCGTTGTTACCCTTTAAACATGAGAATTAGGAGAACTAATGCCAAGTTGGCTTTCCATTACTAAGCTACTCTATTGTGGTTTTAGACCCATGAGTCTCGTGGTAGATGTAACCAAATCTCGCGTTAGAGGTTTGGTAAACGAATTTGCCAAGTTCCTACTTGTCTTGACATAGACAACCTTAATGGTACCATTTTCAGTTAGTTGTCTTACACAATTGTATCTCAGACCTACATGTCTCGACTTCCCATTATATACAACATTATATACATTAGACAGTATGGCTTCACTATCACAATACATTGGTATATCTCGCAAACAAATATCCATAACTAGATCTTGAATCCGTTCAGCCTCTTTGCCCGCTGCTACTAAGGAAATTAGCTCTGCTTCTATCTTTGAATGATCTATGCATGTCTTTTTCTTGCTCGCCCAAAAAATTGCACCGCTAGCTAGAGTATAAATCCAACCACTTGTGTATTTTGAGTCACTGGTATGATATCCAGCTAGCATCAAAATACCCTTCTAGCATTCCATTTGATGTCGAATACATCAAATAAAAAGTACTTGTCCCAAGTTCAAGAAGGGAATGTCTGCTGTAACATACACATTTTGAAATCGTGTATTGTAAATTATAAAAGAGAATAATATTATGTGAAATTGAGTGTTGAGTTCTAACGGATAGTTTTTACTAGAAATGAAGTAAAACTATGTTTAGAATCACTCATAAAATATTGAAAGTCTTATGAGATGGCAATTAATAGCCAAATAATGAAAATTTAGCAAAAATATAAAATTTGAAATAAGTAAAATTTTATTATTGAAAGTTGTAGATAATCTCGTTAGAAACATTTAGGCGAAAACTTCGTCGAAATCCGAGTTATAACGAAGAAGTTATGACCAAACGAAGATCCGTGATAAATTCAGAAAATACCTTGTCGCGTAGAAATTTAGTTTTCGACAAACTAATTTTTAGTTTTAGTGATGTAAATGAAAGTCGTAGAACTCGTGAAAATAATCAACTTTCATAGAAAGAATGCCAAAATCTGACTTCGTATGAAGAAGTTATGATTTTTCGAAGTTTCAGCTTAGAAGTAGACAGCTAAAAAATCGAATTTTAGATGGAGTGATATTTAGCCGACACAACGTAAACGAGAATTGAAGGTCTCGTCATTTGTAGTAAAACGGTAAAAAGTCTGACGAAAACGGACGTCGGATTAAGAAGTTATGAATTTTTAACGGATTTTCCTGTCCCGGTCTGTTAAAAATAATAATATTAAAATTAAATTCAAAATTAGCCGACAAAGTCTAAACGAAAGTTGTAAAGCATAATTTTAGCTACGAGTGCATATAAAGAACGTTGAAAACGGAGCCCGTATGAGAAAGTTATGGATTTTACGAGATTGGGCACATTTTCATTTAATTTTCGCATGAATAGTGTTGATCCACGTGGCATTTTCTGATTGGACCGCAGCCTCGCGTGGCACCCTCTGATTGGTCCGAAGTCGTCACCCTCTCTCCCCATTGGACCGAAGTTTGGTCCACTAAGAAGCTTGCATCTGTCCGAGCCGAAGACCCAGCCGATGACGAGTCTGAAGCTGATGACTCCTCGCGTCCGAAGCCGATGACTCCCCGCATGGAAGCGCGCCAGCTGCTGTATCCGAGCCTCGCTGGCCTTCGCTTCTTCTGCCCCATGTCCGAACCCCTCGCTGCCGCGTGTCCCTTCTCGGCCGACCTCTGGAGCTCCTCCCTATAAATACAAGGCCTGCGAGCCTTGCCGAGGGATTTTAGACTTTTGCCATTTTTTACCCCAAAATCAATATTTTTGTTACTTTGACATCCCCCGAAGCCCCGATATCATTTTTAAAGCCCGAAATACGTCCCGAAGTGCCCGGAGAGCCCGAAAAATTATTCTTTTCACTTTGAAGTTCTACTCTTACAAGGCCTATTTTTCAATATAATTCCCGGTTTTCAATGACGAAAGCTATTTATCGAGCTGAAGTGCTGCTCAAATTATTATTTTAACCCCCATTATTTTAAGGTGAGTTTAATATATAGGAACAATTGTATGTTATGTGTTATATGTACTACGTGCTTTTCAGTGTTATTATTCCGGGTTATTTTCCCGGGTTATTTTTATTCGCGATTTTTAATAGCAAAGATATATCTTTGACCCTGTGCTCAGTGAAAGGACTTAGATTCATGGTGATATTGGTATGTAGCCTCTGGCCATGTAGAACATGTCTCGTAAGAGAATGACTTCAATTCTATGGCATTGGCAGAAGGTTAGATAGGACTGGTATGTAGCCTCTGACCATGTAGAGCATGACTCCGTAAGAGAATGAACTCTATTCTATGGTATTGGCAAATGGTTAGACTGGGCTTTAAGCCTGAAATCTACCAAAATGTTAATCCAAAGTTGTATATCTTCTGTGCTGTTTGGGCCAAAAGCTTTATTGATGCATATCAAGTATAGAAATTGTTATGTCTCATTGATCGTAAATTTTTAAAGCAAATCTTGAGTTGATATTGAAAGCATGACATATGGTACGCATATGTTATTGTTGTTCTTGTTCCCTTTTGCTTCTGTCATATTGGTATATATAAGGCATAAGATTATATTGTATCTATTTATTGAATTCACTAAGCGTTATCGCTTATCCCTCTCAATATTTAACACTTGCAGGTGATGAGTATCCAATATAGTTTTATACTGCTGAAACATTTAGAATAGTTAATACTATTTCTATGTATTTTAATGTTCATGTATGTATATGAATAGTAGATTCCTGGGTAGATATGAAATGTAATAAAACTTAGTTGGTTTGTATCCAATCTTTTGTAATCACTTTATCAATATAAAATATTGTTTTATAAATATGCATGTAGCATGTTTTGAGGAAGTAACTTAAGAATAATGTTGGAATAGTATGAAAGTTTGGGTCTTTCATAAATACGAAAGTTGGGGTCTTTCATCTGCCAAGAAGCCAAATTCAAGAGATGACTAGTTAAACGAAGATCATTTAATTCAAATTCATGTTGGCAATCGGCTTTATGTTCAAAAGCAAGTGCTAAGGCATCCATCCAAACAAATAAGAAATGGGTTAAACCTGACCATAGATGGGTACCAAAGGTTCACACTTCCAAATCACCTAATGATTATAACATTTCTTCATCTTTTTTGTGTGATAAACATGATATGTCATGGGAGACAGTATTTTGCGTAGATGATAAAAGTCAACCCAGTATCAAAATGGACTGGGTTCCAAAGACCAACTAATTCCACACTCTGTGCTGGAGCAGCTATGGAGGGATATTATCATATTTCGGTTTGTTGATAGTGGTTGTTTAATGCACATGATAGGAGACATCTCTGAACTATACAACATTCAAAAATTTAAGTGAGGGTATGTGTCCTTTGCGGGAAAGGAAGAAAGGAAATGATCACAAACGGGGTTTGTACTTAACGATGTGAAAATTTTTGGATCTGTTTCGAGATTGAAACACATAAGGCTGAACATGTTGTTGCATATGTGTGCCGTTCTTAGACCATCTAGATGCCACTTCCATTTGAGAATTATGGTTTGAGTTTTCTTCCTGATAATCTTGTGTTTCTCTTAAAATGATTCATTTTGAGGACAATTTTTTTTATTTTCTTTCTCTCTTATGCACAAATTAAGGGGGAGAAATAAAAATATAAAAATTTCAAAAACAGAAATCCAAAATATATCCTTATAGTTTTTTTCGTTTGTAGGTATTATTTGGGAAGTGATATCAAGAATGACTTATAAGGGGAAATTTAAACAAGTGTAAGGTACGAAAGCTGGATTGTCTAGACTCTGTGATCAATGTGCTGGTAGGCATGAAGGATTCCAAAGGACTAGACATAGCTCACAATGAAAGGACTTGACAGTGTGGACTCAGATAGTTTCATTTGGACTGACCGTACGACGCTCGGATAGATTGAGCAGTGAGATAAAAAAGGGAGCCTGCAAGATACATTAAAATCTTGTGTATCTAGAATTGTGGCTCAACCTATCTTCGATGTACGAACTTATGTCCTTAATCGCGGTACTGATAGGGCGACTGGGGGTTCTGATAAAGTAGGTATGTATGAAATTATTTTCTTGCTTTCTTTCTATCTATCATATGTTGCCTCCTTTGCGTGATTGGAACATATCTAACCTAAAATGCAACATATGCAACTCTATCTCTATGCATCTTCTTATCTATGCAATTATTTCTATATGTTCGCCATATGTTTTCCCCTCTGCGTGATCGGAAGAGCCAGCCTGGGACACATCATATGCACCCTACTATCTCTCTAATCCTCTATCTATGTTAGTCAGATGTTGTTCTCTCTGCGTGATTGGAATACATCCGACCTGGGATACAACATATGCATTTCTATATCTGACTTCTCTTTTAATGATTGAATACTCACCTAAATTAAGGAATTTTTTGGAAGTTCTTGGTTACCGGGGTATATCGAAAAGTGGGTAACACGTTCTAGTACATCTATATTGAACCATTTAATAGGTTGTCTTTAGATCTTGCTGCTAAATTTAAGTGGCCAACAATATCCCTGGTCATCGTCAACTAAATGGTCTATATAGGAATAAAGGTGCAAAAGTCTTGTCGCATATATTTTGTCCAAAAATTGGCAAACAGAATCCTTTTGTGTTTAACTGGATCACAATATTGGTGATTGACCAGATCTAAACATGCATGTGTGTGCTGATAAACGATATTGAATTACTTGACAAATTTGATCCCAAAAGTGTTTGTGTTTGTTAAATTTGTTAATAGTTTTCCCCTATGCACAAATTTAGGGGGAGAATTAAAAAATTAAAAATCAAACAAAAATCAGAAAGTTAAAAAAATCGAAAAACATATTATTTCTGTTTTTATTTATTTTTCAGAAAAATCAAAAATCCAAAAATATTTTTTTTAACTTTTTATTGTATTTTATTTTTGGTTTTTACTTCTTAGTGATATCTATTGTGTGCTAAGTTTTCTTTTAATTTTGTTTTTATCTCCAATTCTCTTTGTCTTGAAAAACGAATTCAAAAATCAGAGAACTCAAAGGAAGAAGAGACTCAAGGAGACTACACTTTCACACAAATACTGCAAGAAGTCTCCATCTGAGCCAAGGTTGGGTCTATGAACAACTGTGGTGAGAAGGGTTTTTCTTACATTTGTAATCTACGTGGACTTTTTAGTCATTTGTTACGTTTCAAGGGGCAACAATGATCATTGAAGAATTGTCATTCGAAGGAACAAGAAATGAAGATTATTTTTCAACATTCAATCTTTCAACCCTAGAAGCAAAGTGAAGCTATACTTGAAGTTATGTGACAGATTGCATTGAAGCATCATCAATCAATTTGCTGCTATCTATGAACCTGCTGAAGTGATCCAGAAGAATCGGTCTCTCTGTTATTCTATCTGAAGATTCTCAAGTTGAAAGTTCCGATTTTCGAGAATCCTTACAAAAAGCCTCCACACCCGACGTGCGTTGAAAGTCAAATTTTTGAAGAAAATCCCAACTGTTCAAGTTGAAGTCATTCATATAGAAGATTCATATGTTAATCTTGAAGTCGTGAAGAAATCGAAGATAAACACTGAAACCAAGCACAAAGCGAAGATTGAAAAGAAAAGGAAGCTACAAACCTAGGGGAGCTTGTTAGGTCATAAGAAAAGAAAGCTATAAACCAAGGGGGAGATTTTTGGGTCTAAATTTATGGTTTATACTTTGCTTTTCTAGGCATTTATAGTTTTCGGTATAGGACCGAAAATAATCTTGGGTGTAGTTGTAGTTTGGACCGAAATCACATGTGATTTCGGTTAGGTATTTGGGTTTTGGGCTTGACTTTTATCCATATGCATAAATAGTGTGTTATTAGGCGTGTTTAGTGGGTAACTAAGGAGTAGAAAACATGAAAGGGGTTGTTATTGTTATACTTGGTGTTGTATAGAGAAAAAGAAGAGAGAACGTGTGTGTGTGTGTGAATCTTGTGTACTGGATCATACTTCAATATCATTGTGAGCATTGAAGATTCATGTTCGTCTTCTTCTTCTTCTTCTTCTTATTCTTCTCCTCTATTTTATCTTGCATCATCCACTTGATTGGGATTCCGCACTATCAAGTGGATCTGATTGAAAAATCAAAGAGATTTAGGGATTTACAGTTTCTGACAGGGATGTCCGGTTTACTTCCAGATTTTGGAAGAGCTTTCACAACGAGTTAGGTACTCATTTACATTTCCGCACGACCTTTCACCCACATATGTATGGTCAAACCAAGCGGACCATCTAGTCACTGGAGGATATGCTGTGGGCATGCGTTTTGGATTTTGGTTGTAGCTGGGATACATATCTTCCATTAACAGAATACTAATATAACAATAGCTACTATGACAATATTAATTGGCCACCTTTTAAGATGCTCTATGGGAGGATATGCAGGACCCCGATATGTTAGGGCGTGGTCGGTCAGTGAGTTATAGGGAGTACAAAGTGGTACTCAAGACAACCGGGTTGATTTAGTAGGTTCGTAGTAGGCTTCAGATAGCTCAGATTTTGCAGAAAAGCTATGCCAAAAAGCGCTAATCATTCTTGGAGTTTCAGGTTGGGGATATAGTTCTCCTGAAGGTGTCACCTGTTGGGTTTTGAGCATTCTAACACTCCTAAGTGTACATGAAACCCTAAATACCTTGGATCTATGTTTTCTCTATTATACATGCAAATAAGAACTTCCAAGGTATTATCCTAATCTAGCATACAAAAACAATGAATGTAACAAGATAGAATACATACCTCTTTGATGTAGAAAGTCTTCATGAAGCTTGAGTGCCTAGCCCCAATAGTGTGGAAGCATCAAGTGGAATCACAATCACCAAAACACTTAGAATAACTTGAGAGAATTCTACAACTCATGAAATCGGCTAGCCCTTTCTTTTCACACACTAGTAGCCAATTTTGGTCAAGAATAAGATGCTTATATAGTTAGGCTTACACCATGTAAACCCTAATTGACATGGCCTTTCATTTCCATGATCCATGGGTACAAATACACCATGGAGCATCCATGGACCATCCTATGGGTTTTAGCCCAACTTGATTATCCATGGAGCATTAGCCCACTATACAAGTATGGATGATTTACACAATCAACCCATATATTTAATTAGTCTTCTTTTGATCACTTAATTAATCCTAGATTAATTCTTGATCAATACTAATTAAATAATCTTATTATTCTTATTATTAATATACTAGAACTTATAATATATTAATAACCATAAGTGTCTTATTTCTCTCATTATAGTCTATCCAAGTGCATGATGGTATGCAACCCAAATGGACCATGCCGGGTCGGGTCAAGTCTTACCAATTATAGTTATGGACTTAGACATTAATCCAACAGTCTCCTACTTGGATAAGTCTAAAAGTATTATTGCGTATGACTTCAGGAACCAACTGACAATCGTAGCTCTCAAAAGCTTCTGTCGAACTCTGACCTTGTAGATGAACTCTAACCTTTGTCAATGACTTGTCCATTAGATAAGGGATCATATATTCCTCCATTCTAGATATCATATGGACTGAGACATGGATTATAATCATTCTCTCTGTCCATTTGTTGTTTCCCGATTTTCGATTTATGACGACTGACTAATTGAACAAATCAAATCAGTCCTGGCCCGGCCGAGCACTTCCATTTGTCATCATCAAATCATCGAGGGGCCCACATATATCGCTTTTATCCCGAAGGTAAAAGGAATGGATAAACTTCGACTCATATGGCTTGTTCTACTACTTGTTGAATCATATACAAAGGCACGTTTTATAGCACCGAGTTACCAAATGCGTTTTCGTGCGATCAATGTACTATCAAGTCATAGTAACAACTCATATCTCTAGGTTTGAAGAATATAAGATATTATCGTCTCATGATCACTCGTGATAAAATCCATGAAGTGATTCCAATGAGCGCGGGTTGAATCCAATACTCAGAACTTATGAGCACTCATGAGTGTTGTAGCCCTTTGTCCAACACCTTAGACCTCTACAAGCCAACCCATGACAGTCTTAATTCATATCTACTTCCAACATATGACCGACTGTGGATGATTTGAATAACTTAGTCATTCCGGAAGAATAACCCAGTTTATTCGGGAAGTCAAAACATGCAAAATGAAACACAATAATAATTGAATCCAATATGCTATCAACCCTTTGAACATAAATAAAACACCTTTTATTTATCACCATATGATTACACATTATTCATTGTATACTGTTTCAGCTATCAACTTTAATCTTGAATTTAAAACAATAGTTGTCCCCTGCTCCAAGCATGTACACTATGTTTTTCTAAACACTAGTCATGCCATACACCAAGTATGCATACTATGTTTGTCTATGATCTTTACTTTATGAACTAGGTCAATTGAACATAACTCCAATGATCCTCTTTTCACAGTCCCAAATCCTTACTGCAAATGCAAGAATTCCAAATTCATGCCATTTACTGAAATCTATTAGATTCTAAACTTATATGCATTGATCCTCTTGTAATGATTATGCACAAAGTCAGAAAGACCTGACAACAATCATTACAGAGTATTCCAAAGGAGATCAGCTCCTTGGAAACATCCTTCTTGCACTAAGTTTCCTAATCTTAAACAGATTGAAAATTCTAACTTTGAAACATTTCCAGATTCCATTTTGACTATCACTTCTGAACAAGAGTTGCCTCCGTACAAATTATGTCAATATGGTCCTTCCAGAATTATCACTATACTTCCAACTGTCCTTGAGCAACCAATCTTTGGTAAACCTTAGATTGTTCTCGACAATTGTTTAATCCTTTTAGTCATATCCAGTTCTAAACCTTTTCCCTTCTTAATGCCCCGGGCATTTGGAAAATTTTAGAAAGGATGAATATAGCACAAGTAATCGATCCTATATCCGAAGCATATGGGAAACGATTCATGATGTCTCACATAAAGACTAAACCAGTCTTTTGCTATAACATTTCCCTTTCAATTTGCCAAGTTCTCATAATTCAGATTATGAAAAGGGATGCCGTAATCATAATCGAATTTTAGAACGCAAGTAATGGACCCTTATACAGAATTTCCTTATGTTGAGCCATTCCAACATGAAATTCATATATATATCCTTGACTAAATGATTAAAACCTCACGATCTAAGCTTGTAGATTTGAGATGAAGCATAATTTCCTCTCCCTTAATTATAGCAAAACAACTTTTTCAACCCCTGCAACCTCACGAATTGAAACTTTTTATTTTCTATAATTAACATTGCTAGCTTGCAATACTTATCATAATTATCGTGCTCCCACTAGCATGATGATTATTAGCATAACACTTATGCTCCCACTAGCTTTGACATGTACCCAGAAATCAGCTGGACTTCTAGAAATCAATACTTCATTGACTTTCTTACCAAAGTTCAGATTTCTGATACTAGATTGTTTTGATAAAACTTTATCAAACTCATACACCTTCCCTTAGATAGCACACTTGTGTGTCTAAACAATTATGAAGAGGTATGCCATAATCATAATGGTTAGACCTTTTTGCCA
This sequence comes from Lactuca serriola, assembly GCF_051521515.1. Lineage (NCBI taxonomy): Eukaryota > Viridiplantae > Streptophyta > Magnoliopsida > Asterales > Asteraceae > Lactuca > Lactuca serriola. The sequence continues at coordinate 232,984,854 of NC_136411.1, forward strand.
TTTCTCACAAGTCCAGGTTAGTGTGCCGGTAAACCACACACGCTCCACTAACGACTTTGAGAATGCAAATATCACAATTGCTATCTAGCTAAAATCTACTTAGTGGAAGTGTTTCCTCACCATCATTTTCATGAATCAGAGAGAAACCTTATGACACTTAGATTTATATGGTGTATGAGTTCCTACCCATATGAATTTGTCAAAACCATAATCACAAGACAAAGATAATGACAAATCCAAAACCATATGGATTGAACTCAATCTTAATTTCTTGCCACCTGGCAGCTCAAGGGCCTACCATTGCTTCCAAGTTGTTGAGCAACACATTGAGAACTCTAAGAACTCATATGCAAAGCCAACTTTAACTGGAATGGGCACAGAATATGTCAACACGATAGGTTGTAAACCTCAAGTCGTGTGCTAGTGAAAAACTTCAGGTTTTATTCTTGATTAAATCTTGAAACTCTCAAGACTTTTAAGACTCCCACTATCCTCTTGACATATAAGACTCCCTTGTCAAATATCCAAGAGATAGTGTGGATTCTGATCAAGACAAATACTTCACACAATTGGCCTAAGTTGGTCTTTGTTTTATCCAAAACATCACAGCTTACCAATTTCAAATGTACAAGAGTAGAAAACTTTTACTCTTACATTTGACAAGTGTTTTAACCTTCTTTTGAGACATGTCACTCAAGTTACAATCTTGGAGTATGACTCTAAGACTTGTATTGGAACGAAGTATGACTCATCTTCTTGATTTAACCATTTCAACAATTCAAGATCCTTCTTCTTAGTCATAAGAATGCACTAAGATTTCCTTAGAGAACGAATTTTGATATGGTTTCTTAATCATTAAGATGATCACAAAACTGATACTAAAGTACTCTCCCATCTTTTCAGATTTGAGAAACTTTCATCCTTCTGCCTAATTTGATTCTTCTTATTCGCTCTTCCATACATTGAAACCTTTTCCAATGTCTCAGAGTTACACTTAAGCTTGTAAGTATAATCATATTTATTGAACTTAAGTAAATCATGACGAATAGTCTTATCAATCTTTTGTGGTGGACTTAATCAGTGCACAAGACTATGTACTCGATCCCTTAGTCCATTACTTGACTCACACATCCATGTGAACGAGTAATTAGTCTTAATTTTTCCAATACTTGAAAGTTCTCATTCATCATGCTATACAACTTGCATGATTCCAAGTTCCGGTCCAATTGAAACTTGGGTGATGAGAATCTTTCCTTATTTGGTAAATTTAGACATTACCACAAATGAAAGAATCAATTTCATATTTCCACTCTTGCTATTAATGGAATCATATAAGCAACAATTTTTCCTCAAATGCCATTGTAAGGATATTTTAAAATAAATAAAATCAAAAATTTTCTTTTATTTTAAAACTTTGCGGAAAAACTTATCCTTACAATCCATATGAAAAACTTGTTGTTATCTATTCCTAGGCAATATCTCATAACTCTTAAGAAGTAGCTGAAGAATCCGATCTTCAAACTATGCGATAGAAATCCAGCTACGCGATCAGATTCAACATATTCTTTCTTTAAGTTTCTTCACTTTTCTTTGATTCTTAAAACATCACCATGTGACCCAGTCACATCATGTATCAAGAATCTCAGAATAGAAACTTAACAGAGTTAGATAGTGGACTTTACCTGAAGTAGAGTCAAACTTATTGACTTTAACATCCTTAGGTAAATTTGGCAGCTTCGCAACCAATGCCCCTTCCTTTGGCAACATAAACATATGGACCCTTTGATAATGGTACACGAGACTATCACAGACTTAGCTTTTCTCTTTACCATTTGGTCAACCGAGTTGACTATGGCCGATCCCTTTCCATTGGGAAGAGAATGCTTTTCTGGATTTCCTGTGTCACTATTGTCAATGTCCATAAAGTTTTAGGAAGTTGATCTTAGCAAACAGATAAGATCATTAAGGGTCTTGTCATAGTCTGTTTCATAGGTGTTCCAAAAGAACTCACTATGTGACTTAGAAAGTAGTTGAACCACCAACTTTCTCAAGACTTTGACACCCAACTCTCCCGGCTTGTCAATATGTGACTACATCTCCAAGATGTGACCACACCTAGACCTTGCCTTGCCAATAGGGCTTGAGTGACCTTAAACTTTTTTAAGAACATGTGTGTTAGGGAGAATAATTGGTGGAGAAGAAAGAAGTATGATATCCATGGGACATCATCTTCATTAGGAAACCTTGTTTCAAGAGATTTGGGAAGATCATAGGTGTCTAAACCAGACATCTTTTGGGAGATATTCAAGATAGTTGATTTAAAGTCCTTAATATGACACCCAATATGAAATATTAAGGCTAGGACCCAACAAACTATTTTATAACTTAGAAGAGGTATGCCGTAATCCAAGCTATAAAATATTTGAAGGTAGGTGAATGACGATTCACCAATTTCCACCAAGATAAACGAAATGTATTATTGGGTTTTGAAACTCCTAGATATTTGAGATTCATTGAACTGTTCAAAGGCATGTTTCAATCTCGAGTGTGCCCTTCAGGTTTTGTGACTGGGATGCCGAGGATAACAAAACAAGGTGTGAAGTAACCATGCAAATTACTTGGTACCCTTAAGTGTTTACCCCTTAATCGATGTGCCGGTTAACCACACACGCTCCATCGATACTATGATAAACATTAAGTTACCCTTTGCCTACCTTGTTAAATACGCGTTAGTGTGCCGGTTAACCACACACGCTCCACTAACCGACTTAAACAAAGTGCAAAGTGTAATTTCATGGATTAGCACCTTATTCACATTTTTCCTAAGTAACTAAGATTGGGTATTATTAAGAGTTAGTTACTTAGTATTTATCATTAATACTTTTAATGAAGGGAGAATTATAGTCCTGTCAAACCCGTTCGGCTAACGACCCTCCACCGGTCAAGCAAGCGGTGGGTGAGAGTGGACACCCATTAAGTTGCCATTTTATAGGCAACAACCTTACACCCACCTTATAGACCGGCTTCGTGAATGAGGCGTACTAGCGGTAAGACTGACTTTACTCTTATACATATATATATTATTAACTTATAATATTATAAAGTATAAGGGTTGAATTTTAACTTTTAAAATTCTAAGGGCTAACTTGGAATTAAAGTATTCATAAGTGAAAACTTTTCAAATTCCAAAAGTTGAGGACAAGTTTTGAAACTATTCAAAACTAATTAATTCCATAACTTATGTGTTTAAAGTAGTTTTAATCCAAAAACTCTTCAAGTTCCATAACTTGAGGACAAGTTATGGAAGACTTTAAACTAATAAAAGAATTAACTTTTCTTTATTTTATAACTTATGAAATTAATTAAGGTTACACTTTATTTATTTTTATTTATTAATGAAGTGACTCTTGAACCTCCATAACTTAAGGACAAGACTCTTCATCTTTTGTAACCATTGCCAACTTTTATGAGTTTTATGAAACTTAAACGTGACTTTTCATATAACTTGAGGACAAGTTACAAAAACACATTTTAGAATCAACTCTTAGATTAATTTGGATTGAAAAACACATAATCAATTAACTTTTCTATTAATCTAAGCAACTCATAAGAACAGGACAATTCAAATCAAACTTTTTCATGTAATTAGCCTAATCACTAAACTAATTCAAAACATGAATCTATTGACAATTATCTTTGAAATTGGATTAGCATGAACATTACCACATCAAAAATAAGTTTATAAGTTCAAAGAACAACTTAGGGTAATGTTCCTAGTCCATTTCTAGCCAAAAACCTCAAAAATATGCTGTCTGGGGCTCCTACTCGGCGAGTGCATGAACCTACTCGGCGAGTAGGATGATTTTACTCATGGACTCGGCGAGTTCATCAGTGGACTCGGCGAGTCCAGCACCCAGAAAGCCAGAAAATCGAGTTTTTCAGCATTTTTCAGCAATTTGCATCAAGTATAATAGAAAACAAGCATAGGCTCTGATACCACTGTTGGGTTTTGAGCATTCTAACACTCCTAAGTGTGCATGCAACCCTAAATAACTTGGATCTATGTTTTCTCTATTATACATGTAAATAAGAACTTCCAAGGTATTATCCTAATCTAGCATACAAAAACAATGAATTTAACAAGATAGAATACATACCTCTTTGATGTAGAAAGTCTTCATGAAGCTTGAGTGCCTAGCCCCAATAGTGTGGAAGCCTCAAGTGGAATCACAATCACCAAAACACTTAGAATAACTTGAGAGAATTCTACTATTCATGAAATCGGCTAGCCCTTTCTTTTCACACACTAGTAGTCAATTTTGGTCAAGAATAAGATGCTTATATAGTTAGGGTTACACCATGTAAACCCTAATTGACATGGCCTTTCATTTCCATGATCCATGGGTACAAATACACCATGGAGCATCCATGGACCATCCTATGGGTTTTAGCCCAACTTGATTATCCATGGAGCATTAGCCCACTATACAAGTATGGATGATTTACACAATCAACCCATATATTTAATTAGTCTTCTTTTGATCACTTAATTAATCCTAGATTAATTCTTGATCAATACTAATTTAATAATCTTATTATTCTTATTATTAATATACTAGAACTTATAATATATTAATAACCATAAGTGTCTTATTTCTCTCATTATAGTCTATCCAAGTGCATGATGGTATGCAACCCAAATGGACCATGCCGGGTCGGGTCAAGTCTTACCAATTATAGTTATGGACTTAGACATTAATCCAACATCACCTTGGAAAGGTGTCTTCCGATTCAGGAAGCGGGGAAAGTTGGGCCTTAGTTATATCGGTCCTTTCATGGTTATAGCATGGGTGGGCAGAGTGGCGTAATGACTGGACCTTTCGGAGGAGCTTAGTTAGATTCACAATACGTTTCATATCCATCAGTTGCGGAAATGTTTGGCTGAAGATTCCGCATTAGTTCCAATGGAGGACATTCATGTGGATGACCACCTGGACTACATTGTGAAACCTATATTGATCCACGGCAGGAAGACGAAAACCTTGTGGAATAAGGCGTTCAATCAAGATAAGGTGCAATGGCAACACCGCAAGGGCTCATAGTGGACGTGGGAGTCGGAGGATGAGACGAAGGAGCATTTCTCAAAGTTATTTGGAGCGGAGGACTTCATGGAAGAAATCTCATTCAAGTGGAGGAGAATTGTAACATCTAAGTTTTATGTTTTTTGTAAGTTCCCTTTAAGCCCCTAATATAAAATCCCTTTCATATTAGTCCCTTAGTACGCGGGGCATACTCTTAGCTTACTATGTGACATCCCCAAAATCACGGCCAGAAAAGACCGATTTTGTTTATGCTTTATAAAAATCAGAGTACTTCATTTTATAAAAAGGTTGCGGAATTTGTTCCCAGAAAAACATGGTAAATACGTTATTAAAACATTTTCGAAGAAACGTATTTATTTCATTTTAAAATGTTTGGGATGTCATCGTTAATACCGAAACATAAGCATAAACAGACTTACAATGATTTACACTAGTGATCTACATCTCTTTTAAATCTCTCAGTGTCATGTCACTTCACTTCGTCACCTGTGATATACATAAACTGAGTGGGTCAGGTTGGGAAACCTGGTGAGTACATAGGGTTTTCAACCCACAATAATATAATTATTATGTTCAATCAAACAATCAACCCAATTACCCATCCCCATTATCTTCTTTACTCTTTAAGGATTTAACCTAAGAGTCATCTATCCTGCATTCGTTTATTCCGAAGTCCCTTACTTCCAGGGTCATGGGACTGGCACTAAATCCATAGCTGCCAATGTTCGTTCATAAAGCACTAATTCCATAGCTGCTATAGTCTATTCATCTGGTACTAAATCCATAGCTACCAGTATTTATCTAATAGGTACTAAGTCCATAGCTACCAATGTTCAACAGGTACTAAGTCCATAGCTACCAATTCCTACACGTACTAAATCCATAGCTACCAACGTCTAAAAGGTACTAAGTCCATAGCTACCGGTGTTTGTCCCATAGGCACTAAGTCTGTAGCTGCCAATGTATACTCACGTCATCTTCTATCTCTCGTCATTCATCTACCCATCTCATACCCAACATATTCGTATATATAAAATACGTATACAGTTTAAGTCCTTTAAAACATGTATAAAACGTTCAACCAGCATAGACAGCAAGTATTCAGATAATGTGCACACATAGCACGTAGTTTATATAAAATACTTCATATCTATGTGTAAGATGAAAGTAACTATGCACTCACTTGAGAAGGTGGTGATTCCAAAATCCGGCAGCGCTTGCTTCTAACGATTCTATTTTCCTTCGACGAAACCTAGCATTATTATCGCTAAATTTTAGTCTAATATTTACCGTGACCAACTATTAGTCTTAGTATTATTATTATTATTATATAAACGTTAAACAATATTTTCCAACCACTATGTACAGACAGGGGCCAGACATAAAACACCGGAGGGCAGGACCATTTTGGCATATAGCACTTCTGAAATCCAACAACCCTATGCGGCCCTTTAAACCAGATTCCCCGTACCGCGAGTAGTTAAAAGATATTATAACGACACTTATATAAGTCATAATAATAGCTCAAATATTTATTATAAATTTATAATAACAATACTAATTTTAAATATAAACTATATTTAAAATAGGGTAAGCATAACTTACTTTCAAGGGGATTTTAGCTAGGAGTCGGGCTCTACAGGGGCAGAACTTCGTCGTTGAATCTTTCTAAGAAAGATTCGTGCAGCGCTTCAGCGCTCACCTTACTATACTAAAACTACAGAAAGAGAAGTCGAATCACGAGGGACCGAAATGCTCGGGGGATAAGGAGAGAAAGACTCTTGAATCAAGAGAATGGTGCAAGAAATATGAGAGCCCAAGGCTCTTATTTATACTAATTGAATTTTCAAAAACTACTCTCCATAATTACTTAATGACCTTTTAGTTATATAAACAACTAAACACCCCTCTATAATACTATTTTAAATGGATTTAATGATATTTGTACTAAACTAATGTCGAAAGAACTCAACATTAGTCTTATAATGACCGCATCGTCGATACCTTTCTAATGATATATACATATGTATATATATGTGTACGTATACATGATTTATACTTTATTTTAATACGTAAATATGCTATTATAATTTGTAACTCGTTCATATGAACTCCGTTTTTGACGTTCTTTATATCCGCGCGTAGGTGGAGACGTACTCTACAACTTTTGTTTAGACTCCGTCGGCTAATTTTGACTTTATTTTTAAAGTTATATTTTTAACAGGCCGGGACAGGATTGGTCCATTATAATCTCATAACTTCTTCATCCGATGTCCATTTTCGTCTGTCTTTTTATTGTTACACTACTAATAATGAGATCTTCAATTCTCGTTTAGGTTGTGTCGGCTAAAAATCGCTCGATCTAATATTCGAATTTCGGACTGTACACTGGTAATCCGAAACTTCGAAAAATCGTAACTTCTTCATACGAAGTCAGATTTGGGCGTTCTTTTTATCGAAGTTCTTAGTTTAACATATTCTACGATTTTCGTTTAGAGCTCTAAATCTAAATCTCGCTCTATCATAAATTTACTATTTACGCTTCCCGGCGCCGTGCCGGTTCCGACGCGAAACTTCGACGGGTCATAACTTCTTCGTTATAACTCGGATTTCAGCGTTCTTTATATGTACGGAAACCTTGTGACATATTCTACAACTTGGTTAAGATTATTTATTCTAAATAATATTTTTGTCGAAAAGTCGTTTTCGACCCCTATTGCCTCTAAATTGACTAGCCCGGATCTGCGGGCGTTACAATTAAAGTGGGTTAGATCTGATCCCACATCGGCTTGGAAGGAGAACGAAACATTTCCTTATAAAGGGGTGTGGATACCTTTCTTGTCACAACGCGTTTTAAAGCCGTGAGGGCAGCAGATCCCATAAGAACTCTGCAGTTAAGCTTTCTCGGGCGGGAGTAGTACCAGGATGGGTGACCCCCTGGGAAGTCCTCGTGCCGAGTGGCCCAAAGCGGACAATATTATGATACGTGCCAGAGGGGGATGTTACAAATGGTATCAGAGCTAGGGCACGGGTCGATGTGTTCGACGGGGACGTCGAACCCTATAATGGGGGGTGAAAGTGGGTTAGATCTGATCCCACATCGGCTTGGAAGGAGAACGAAACATTTCCTTATAAAGGGGTGTGGATACCTTCCTTGTCACAACGCGTTTTAAAGCCGTGAGGGCAGCAGATCCCATAAGAACTCTGCAGTTAAGCGTGCTCGGGCGGGAGTAGTACCAGGATGGGTGACCCCCTGGGAAGTCCTCGTGCCGAGTGGTCCAAAGCGGACAATATTATGATACGTGCCAGAGGGGGATGTTACATACTAGCCACAACTTGGTCGCAGATCATTAACCATATATGCTAGGCGTAAGTGGTGTATGCATGGTGTACTCATGTATGAAACAAACCCTATTCTTTAAGGTTTTCACCCTATTTAAGGACCTTAAGTCCCCGAAGTCCCTTATTTTTTAGGGTTTTTAACCTCCATTTCCCTTGAAGCGTAAATCTCAAACCCTAAGCCATCTTAGTGCATTTGTGAGCTTCTTGAGTGATTTTTGGTGTTCTTTAGAACCTTTGAAGAAGAAGGGAGCTTGAGAAGAAGCAAGGACGTGTGAGGAGCTTGTAGATCTAGAAGTTTGGCACTATTTTTGACCCATTGAAGGTATAAAGCTAAAACCTTGACCGTTGCATGCTTAGATCTAGTTTTAGGGTGGAAAATGTCATCTTTTGGTCCCATAGTTTGGATTATTAGAGTTAAGGAACTTCATACCATATGAGATCTCCTTTTAAGCTTTTGGAGGTATTTTGAGTCATAAAAATTGGATCTTGATGGTTAAGCCTCAACCATGCAAGTGTTAGGGACCAACCAAGTATGCTTATGGACTTGATTCACGTTTTGAGTCCCATCCTTGCATGTAAAAGCATAAAGTTTGCAACTTCATGGCTTAGGACTTTTCTAGGGGTCTGTATCTATTTTTCGGATGTAAGGTCTTAAGGTATTAGTACATTGGCCTAAGTTTGTCTTGGCAGACTAGTAGGCCGTGCATACTCAAGTGTACGCTGCATGTACTGGGTTCGCGCCTCGACCTTGGTCAACACTAGCGTACGTTGGGCGTCAAAGCCAAGTACGCGATCTGTGGGCTTGGAAGATTTTGGGCTCATTTGGTGTTCGACTTTAAACTTGAGATAGTTAGGCCTCGGGCCTATTCTGAGTGTAACAAGTCCTTTTTAGGTCTAAGGCCATGTTTGGGGTCATTGGACCATAGTGGGCCTTAAAGGCCCTATATTGGGATTGGATGCCTTTTTCGGTTTTGTGGTTTTGGGCCTTGGAGAAAATGAGGGCCAATAAGGAAAAGGTAACAAAGCCTTTTTGCCTTAAGTGAAGGACTAGGAAATTGGACCTTCGGGTTAGATTGTGACATAACTGCTAATTAAGGGTTTGTGCTTGTTCGATAGGGAGAGGACTTCGCGAGTTATCTGCTGAGTGCAATTTGATACCACAGTCTGAGGTGAGTCTTCCTTCGTAGTAGCTATGGGTCGAAGGCACCAAGGTCGGCCCACTCATTATGTTATAGCATGATGATTATATTTCTAATAATTGTGAATCATTTCTATATTTGTTTGACAACTTGGTGATTACTGTTATGATATTATGTGGTAGTAGTAGGGGTGAAATAGACTCGATATCTGCTTGTAATAAACTGAAGGGGTAGGCCAGTACCCAGATATGTTTGATAGTATCCGGTTGAGATAAACCAAAGGGGTAGACCAGTACCTAAATATGCTTGGAGGTATCCGGTTTAAATAAATTGAAGGGGCAGGCCAACACCCAGATGTGATTGGCACTATGTTTGTTTAGTATGTGGCACGTTGGGGGAACTAACTAAGCTTTGTCGTTACAGTTTTTAGTTTATGTTAGGGGAAGGGCCCGACTTGATCGCACCGCATCACTACATGTTTTTCCGCACTTAGTGATTTTGAGATTTGGGCTATGAGATTATGATACACATAGACTCTTTTGAATACTTTGTTACCAGTTTCTTATGAATGAAATGAATTTAAAAACAAAATTTTTATCTGTATTTTTGGGATGTTACATTAATCCATAGTTTTATGTTTTAAATTCTTAGGAATGTATTTGACACTTAGAATGTAGTAAACTATTTTTATTGTAATGTTCTAGACAGTTAGTTATGTTTATTTTTGCAAAACGATGTTTATTGTAATTTTTAAAATGCTTAGTGATATATTTGACGCTTTGTGGTTTAATGCAATTGGTTTTTCAACATTTTGGTCAAATCGATTACGTAGCTAAACAGTTTACCGATAATACGTAACCTGTAGTGAAGGCAAGTAAAGTGAAGGTGGGTCCTAGAACCCACCTAATAAAAGTAAATGTGGTATATGCTATATATATATATATATATATATATATATATATATATATATATATATATATATATATAAAAATAGGGACCTACCTTAAAATTATTCAAAGATCTACTAAAAGTTTTGGCAAAAATAATGTTTAATAGTATTTGATCTTAAAATAGTCTAATACCTCAATCCATATAAAATTTAATCAATAGGTAATAGCCTAATACATAACAAATGAAAAACAAATTATTTTTTGTGAAACATTGCCTACAACACATTTGAATTCCAGAAAGGCATATGTACATGATCAACTATGATTTTTGATTTAGATAAAATAAGCGAAATGACTATATTTGTGAGAACTTTAATATAAGTATTGAAGTTATGTATGAATGTTTTATGGCAACCCGACTGGTCACTAAGATTTTGTACTCTTTCATTTTTTCGGTTTCATTTAAATAGGGAACCACATGATTTTTTGTTTTGAATACGCCACTGTACGTAACTGAACATGTAAAACGAGTTTTTTGGGAATCCATCGGAATATTTGGTCATATCTATCAAGTACGTTCCGGCTTTAAACCTTCATTATTTTTTTAAAGGAAAAATCACAAATAATTATCCACGAGGCATTTGGTGACAGAAAAAAATTCGTTCGGAAAACCGTTTAGTGACAGATACATTAAACGTTAAAGAGTTCAATGTATTGTAGTTTCTTTCACAAATCACAATCGATAACATGTCTAGCAAAAACACTAACAATTAGAAATTAAAAAGAAAAACAATAGAACTAACAATCAACAATGTAAAATTCAAACAATCAAAAACCATGGTTTCTTGTGGGTGGGTTAGCATATAACAATAACAATAAGAAATACAAAAACAAATAAAAAATATCGAGATTCAAAAGGCAGCAAAGTAAAAATACCAATTAACAATTTCAATTGCAAATAATTACCGTAGCATCAGCAAAATTAATCACCAAATAAAAACTCAGTTTACCTTAGCAAAAATGGAGAGCTAGGGCAGTGAGAGAAGAGCTCGCGGCTAGGTTACACGACAAATAAGACTGGTAAAAAAGATCTGAAGTGGGTCCGTAAGTCATATAATTGAGGGACACGTTCTGATTTTTTAACAATTTTTTTGTTGAAATATTTAATCGTATCACCTACTTTCAAATGTGGTGCACACGCACCCACATCTCCTATTGCCACGTCAAGTTACGAAGCAAATAAAAGATAAATAAACAAATACAGCTACTACACATATAGAAAACAACACAACATAAACCATTATTACCAACAATAACTCCAATAGGAAACTAAAATAGTAACATATCATGCACCAACAGGGTACATATCATGTGACAAACGAGGGGAAAGGAGGACGTCAAGTTGGGTTGCTTTGCTGCAAGTCGCTCCGAAGATCTCTTCCATATCAACGGGTTCATTTCCTGCGGTTTTCATCTCAAATTGTTGTATTAAAGTAGCTAACGCTAAACGTGAAGCGTGCTGAGCAAATAAAATACCAGGGCAGACTCTTCTTCCAGTACCAAAAGGAAGCAATTCAAAATGGTTTCCCTTGAGATCAATATCTTTATGAGTTGTCAGGAATCTTTCAGGCTTAAATTCTTCCGGATTTGGCCAAATCTTAGGATCACGAAGAATTTTCCAAAGGTTTAACAGCAAACGTGTTCCACTGGGGATTTTGTAGATTGCATCAATGTAGACTAGGTTCTTTAGGTCTGATTCTTCTACTGGCCTATTCCTTCCAACATGCTCATCAATTTCATCTTGGGCAACTTTTATAGTTCTTTGGTTGTTAAGCAACAAGCACAAAGACCATGTTTAAGTCACAGCTGTTATGTCCAATCCAGCAATTAGCATGGTCTGCATGTTTTGATAACATTAAAACAAATCCAACTTGTCAAATGTTGTATCTTGAAAATAATGAAATGAATCTGAAAAAACTGTAAACGGTAGTGAAGTTAATATCATCTAGTCAAAATATATCCATATGAACTTTGAATGTGCATAAATTAAATGAACAAATGATGAAATGAAGTAAAAGTAACAGATCATTAAGGTGAAGCTTACCAAACATGTAGCCTTGATTATAGTATCACTGTCATGACCAGGGAATTCCTCTTCGGAAGCACCTTCAACAATGGAAATGAGCACATCCATAAGGACTTGGTTGCCTTCATCTTGTTGTTTAGACTTTCTCTTTCTTTTATGCTCTTCTAACCATCCATCAAAGATCTCGTCCATCTCTTTTCCAGGGATCCTCATCTCTCTCTCGTATCCTCCTATGTCGAAACGTTTCAGAGATGGAATAAAATCAGACACCACAAATGCGCCTAATAACTAAAAGAATTTCCTTGCAACTTTCTGAAATCGAATCCCTTCTTCATCATTGAGCGAAAGCCTTTTTCCAGCAACAACCCATAAAAGACCATTCAATATCAAGGTCCCAAACCATTGTTGCATATCCAACTTCACCACGTCTGATCCTGTAGTCTCTTTATTCTTTAACCAAGCCGCATATATCTCTGCCATGGATGCTCTAAGCTCTAAAACTCGAATAGGTGCAAGCATCTCAACTCGTTTTGGAGAGAGAACATGGAGCATGATGATCTTGCGCACTTGTCGCCAATAGTCCCCATAAGGAGCAAGAGCAAAGATGGCATAGTTATAGCCCATGAGTTCCATTTCCATCAACTTGGGTCGACTACAAAAGGCCTTGTCCTTTATTGTAAAACACTCTTTTGCTATATCGTTGCTACTCACAACCAAAGCATTGTGAACACCGAGCATGATGGTGAAGATAGGGCCATATCTTTCTGACAATTTAGCTAACACCCTATGAGGTAATCCGGATGAACCTAAAAGGTGTAAGTGTCCGATTACAGGCCATTTGCCCTTTGCTTGAGGTGGGGCTCTATTCTCTTCTTTCTTTCCACCTTTTGGTATCAAGATTTTCTATAGGAATGTTAGTAAAACAACAAAAAAAAAAAGGCTTGCTATACTTGTTGAAAACGAGAGAGAGAACTCCATGTTTTCTACCACAAGATAGAATTTTGAATTTGACGATACAAAGATATCAAAACAAAAACCAGATTCAAGTAAGGACGGCACACCCTATTTATTAAGTCCATGAATACTGCGGGCACATTGGTCAATCCTAATGGCGTCACTACGAACTCGTAGTGTCCATAACGAGTTTGGAAGGCTGTCTTGGAAACATCTTCCTCTAACACTCGTAACTGGTGATACCCGGATCTCATGTCAATTTTTGAAAAGTAATTCGCCCCTTGCAGTTGGTCGAACAAGTTGTCTATAAGAGATAGAGGGTAACGATTTTTTGTCGATGCACATACAGAACGATCCGTCTTTCTTCTTCACGAACAAGATCAGTGATCCCCATGGTGAGAAGCTTGGTCTAATAAAGCCCTTGCTGAGCAGTCCGTTTAGTTGACCGGATAGCTCCTGCATCTCAGCTGGTGCTAGACGATAGAGCGATATGGCTATTTGGGTAGCCCCTGGAACTAAGTCAATTCTGAACTCGACTTGACGCTGTGGTGGTAATCCTGGTAGTCTTCTGGAAAGATGTCAGGAAAGTCGTGTACTTCCTGGATGTTCTTTATGTATTTCGTTTCTTGGCTCATATCTACCACATGAGCAAGGAATGCATGACGTTCCTTTCGTAAATACTTCTGGGCGTGTATACTGAAGATGATACGAAGGTTCGTCCCGGGTTTGTCTCCATAGATAACCAGAGTTTCGTTAGATGGCAGACTAAGACGAACAGCCTTTTCGTAACACATGATGTTAGCACGATGAAGACTCAACCAATCCATCCTGATAATGACATTGAAACTTTTAATTGAGATAGGTATGAGGTCGATTGGAAATGAATGACTATCCAGAGATAGGGTACATCTTATGTATATGCAACTAGTGCTCTCAGTCTTTCCGTTATTCATTTCTACAGTGAACGGTTCTTTCAGTGCACGTGGTTTTTGTTTAAGTATGTGTGCAAATTTCGGTTCACGAAACTCGTCTCTGCTCCACTATCAAATAGTATGCATGCATAAAGGATATCGAGGAGGAAGTATCAGTGACCACTGTAGGGTCTGCCATTGCTTCCTCATGGCCTATATCCAAAACTCTTCCCACTCCACCCGCGTTCCCTGCCTTCGGGCAGTTTCTCTTGTAGTGACCCACCTTGCCACATTCATAGAAAGCCTGGCCCACTCCAACGCCAGGGACTTGGGTGATTGGCCTAGTCGGGGACTTGCAGAAACGGGCAGTGTGCCCCTTCCTATTGTAGTTAGCGCACTGCATTTCCCGACAGGGCCCGTTGTGGTGGAAGCTTCACTTGTTGCACTTGGGAAAGCTTCCAGTATACTGCTTCATCGACGCAGTGGCAGTAGGTGCTATCGTGGCATGAACAGCCATGGCCTGCTTCTTCTTGGCGGAGTTCTACGCCGTGTTGTTCTTCTTCCTATTATCCCCAAACTTCCGCTTGTTTTCAGCTGCTTTGGATGGTTCTAGGATAACCAGGGTTATTGTTGTCAGCGTGCGGACTCCGTGATCGATGAGTCGTTGTGCCAATCGCTTGACACTGTCGAAGGTAGTGGGGTTTGAAGCTAAGACATTCCCCTGGAATAGTGGCAACAGCCCCCAGATATACCTCTCGACTTTCTTTCCCTTAGTAGGGATCATTCCTGGACATAAGGCCACAAGATCACTTAATTTAGCGGCGTAGGCAACTATGTCGGAGCCCTTCTTTGTTAGGATCAAAAGCTCATGTTCAAGTTTCTAAACCTCACCCCTCAGGCAATATTCCTCAATCATAAGCTCCTTTAGAGCTTCCCAACCCATTGCATTAGCCACTATCAAGGTAAGTGACTTGACATGGCTATTCCACCATGTCAGGGCTCTGTCCGCGAAGGTACATGCAATAAATTTAATTTTGCTCCCTTCCGGACAGGAGTAGATCTCGAAGATCGAATCCGTTTTCTTAAACCATTGCGAAAGGGAAATGATTCCTCTAGTCCCGTTAAAGGTCCTAGGCTTGTAGTTGGTGAAGTCCTTATACAAGCACTATCTAGAGCTCACAGGAGCATCACTTTGAGTGGATGTATAGTTGTTTCACTCCTGCTAGTACCACTAGTAGTGATTTGAGCTAAGGCTGTTGAAACAGCCGCATCCACTGCAGCTTGGATAGCTACTGGATTGTATTGCGGCGGAGGTGGTGGTTGAGTTGAAGTTATCGGAGGATTGCGTCTTGTTACTCTTCGTGGAGGCATCACTCAACTAAAAGTTTACAAAGATGAAGACGATAGTAAGAATTTGATAGCAAGAATAATGAGAGTGGAGCATGGACTAACTCGCCATAATTCAACAAATAGATGAGAGTATGATTGAAATAGAGATATAACGATAGAAGGAAGAAAGCATTTGGATAAAGATTTTCCAAAAAGATTAGGTGTCAGTCAATAATATTGGCCTTAAAGATGTAACGAGTTCTGGTTGGTACTTGATTCAGCCCTAGCTTCAGCCACCTGCTATTCTGTTTCCCAAACACGTCTCTGTAGTGCCACCTAGTTCTGACGAAGATCCCTTGATTCAGATCGAAGGCATTCAACTCCACTTATAGGGTGTCAGTGCGAGACCTTTCAAAGTCCTGGTCATTGGTTAAATGAAGAAGACAGACTATGTTGACTCCAGAGTTAGCACGGATCTCCATGACTTGGTCGAAGTTTGCTATTCCATACTTAGCATTGTGAGAGATATGTCGCACCAAGATAGGAAGGACACTGTCTGCTGACCCTCTCTCATTTAAGCTATAGTAACTCCGGTCTCTATTGTAGGGTTGTGGTTGTCCCTGCTCGTGGCTCCACCCAAGTTCACCGCCCACTGAGGTGTCGGGCCTTCAAAATCCGAATGAGGGTTAGGATTTTCAGCAACTTGGGGTGGATTGTAGACCACTGGTTCTGAGTCCAATTCTTCCTGGACTTCCTCCTCGTTCTCATCATCAGAACTCTCTTCGGGGTCTTCTTCTTCGGGGACCACCAGGTTTTCGTTCTCGGGTTCAGCTTCGAGCCATCCTCCGACTCCTTGATCGGGAAAGTACGGGTCTCCAAGGAGATGGAATCAAGCCATGTTATCTAAGCGAGAAGAGGGGTAAAAGAAATAGTTAATAAATGTACTACTTAAGATAATTATAGGATGATCCTTACTAGTCACTTCAATACTTGCGTAGTGAATACCAGTTATATGTAATCAAAATATAACCTTATCGTATCCACTCAACAACTATTGACATACTAATAAAGACCTTTTTATTCTCAAATAAGTAATTATAGTAACCAAAAAAATACTCCTATAGTATTTTACGTTTATGTTTTGTTCTAATGTTTTCATTTTTGTAGTGTTGGTAAGTTTGTAGACTTGCTGGAACACCACAACCATTCCTACGCACATGCTAATCACTTCTCGGAAAGATAGAGTTGATATGGCTAAATCACTCCCAAATCTGATTATATGTCCCTAAGCCATCTTGTGTTGTCCAACAACCGCAATAGCTTTGTTCTGTTCTAGTATGACACTTATCCTAGTATGAATGCTTGTATGTATACTTTAATTAAATATTTTATTATTTAAAAGTATAAACTCTTGGTCAGAGTGGGTTTAATCCCGATGTGTTTATAGTTCTATATCTTTTATGGGTTGATATACTCAGTTCAGTATAAACAAAGCTCAGATACCAATCTGTCACACCCCCAAACCAGAACGGTGGAAACGTTCGGGGGCCAAGGACGTCATGTTCAGTATGTGTGGTAAACTGACACACTAACCTGGACTTAACAAGGTAGGAAAATGGTGGCTTAATGTTTATCATAGATCGGTGGAGCGTGTGTGGTTAACCGACACATCGGTTAAGTGATAATCATTAAGAGTACCAAGTAATTTGCATGGTTAATTCACTTCTTGTTTTATGATCCTCGATATCCCAGTCACAAAACCTGAAGGGCACAATCGATATTGAAACATGCCATTGAAAATTTCAATGAATCTCAAAAGAATCTAGGAGTTTCAAAACCAATTAAAACCTAAAAATTTATTTCATTTTTCATGGTGGAAATTGGTGAATCTTCATTCACCTACCTTACAATATTTTATAGCTTTGATTACGGCATCCCTCTTCTGAGTTATAAAATATTGTGTTGGGTCCTAGCCTTAATATTACATTTGGGTGTCTTATTAAGGACTATCTTTATATCTAATCTAAACTTGTCCTTCTTTCTTTTTAGATATCTTCCAACTATGTTGCTTCTGGCTCACACCTTACCGGCTCCTTCTTTCTCATGAACCTTCGTGGGAGAGTGATCATTGATGGATCCAAGTTGACGGACTGGATCAGGAACATCAGGATGGTCACTCAATATGAGGACAAGGAATATGTCCTCGACAAGAAGCTTAAGGATCATGATAAGTCTACCACTACTCCCGAGAAGATCGCTGACTATAGGGCATATGAGAGAGATGCCACCAAAGTGGCATGTTGTGACAACCCGTAATTTATTCCGTCACTATAAACTGTTCCCGTTAAATAAAACCGTTCGTATTCAAATTTTCCCGTTAACCTTAGAGTTAAATGAATTTAATTGTGACTTTTAATACGGTTCCATAAGTGTCATGATGCATTATAAACATTAAAATATTTTCCATATTTATTTGGAAAATTATTAGTTTCATCTAAGTCGTGATTACGGCAATTTATCGGGTACAACCAAAAGCACCGTCTTACGGTAGTATCGGGTAGAATTCCACCGGGCCATAAACTCAACCCCTATATAAGGGATTGAGTGACATCATTTTGAAGCTTTCTCTCTCTCTCTCTCTCTAAACACTTTCTCTCACTACTCTCTCTCTCTCTCTAGAATTCGAAATTGATCCAAAAACCCCATTTCAAGCCTCAATTTGGTAAGTACTCCATCCTAGCTTGTTGTTTAACTTGATTGGCATGCAAATTCATGTTTGAAACTCCCAAAAACACCCATGAACATGTGTTTATCGTTTGGGGACCCTCCCAAAACCGTGAACACCCCTTGAGAGGGTTTTGAAGCCCCAAAACCCCTCCAAACCCCTACTAGTGCTTAGATATGGCTTAGAAACTTGCATGCATGAGCTTAGGACCCCAAAATCGTGCCATTTGAGTATTGGACATGAGTTTATGGTCCAAGAACATGCTTGGGCCGTAAACCCACATGCATGGACCATAAACTCCTTTTAAAGTATCAAAATACCCCTAAACACCTCCAAATGCTTCAATGAGAGTGTAGAACCTTATAATCTTTCATGTGATGCACCAAAACATATGTAAATGGGTCAAACATGAGTTTACGGACCAAGAACATTCTTGGACCGTAAACACATCTTCTTAGACCAGAAACACCCCCAAAGGGTGTTAAAGTGCCCTTAACACCTTGAATGACTTGTATGTTGGACTAGAATCACATGTGATTAACCTATAACCACTAAAATGCATGATTCATGAACAAACATGAGTTTAAGGTAGTAAAATCATGTGTTTAAGGTAGTAAACTCCCCAAGAACATCTTTATAAACTGTAAACTCCTTTTCCAAGGCCATTTCAAGTCCCGATCACTTCCTAAGCCATGGAATCAACCCTAGACCCTTCCCTTGTGCATTATAAGACCATTTAGCATCCAAGAACATACCACCCATGAGTTTACGGCCGTAAACTCATGGGAATATGGTCATAGGACCGTAAACTCCCCTAAGGACTTACTTTTGAAGAGTAAACTCTTTATCTAGGCCCTACACACTTTTAGATGCTACCCGGACCACTCCTAACACTTAATTAAAGTGTTTTCGCGTCTTGGAGTGTATAAACTTATCTAATTAGTGATTTAAAGTCTAATTAGATACATTTGTGTATCATTTCATATTACATAGGAACCTCTCACGTTTTTAAGCCCCGAACCGACATTTAGCATCTAAACCGACACAATCCTCGTTCGGTGAGTTCATACCCCTACCCTTTTTCAATGTTTTTCAATGTTTTCAGGGGGGAATACAAGCAAATGTACAAGAATATCTTGTGCTTAAACTTATTATTTCAATTTAATTGTTTCATATTCCACTTGATTTTAACAATTGAAACCGTATTAACCAACTGTTTGACTTGTAGAATCAGTTTAGAAACCAATTTCATATATTATTATATAATGTTATAATATATATATATATATATATATATATATATATATATATATATATTTCACAAATGAATTGTTCCATAACATTATTGTTAAAAGCATTAGATTAGTACAATTGTTTTGTCCTCAGTAACACTCCACAGAGATACGAAAGTGGAGGATTGTCTTTGTAAATAGAATTTAAACAAGATTTTCCGCATTATTACATGTAGATTTGTTATTCCTATAAATTGGAGACACGTCCTCAGAGAACACTCCACAGAGATACGCGAGTGGAGGACCGCCTCTGTAACCAGAATCTCTTTGTGAGGGAGCGTGACTTAAGTGTATAGATCTATATGGGGCTGACTACCCCGCACCGGCTGCTAGCTGTAGCCGAACCGAAAGGTTCAAGGGTGACAAAAGTCATAAATGATACTGGCCTTCCTTTGCCATATCTAGTTTATCGTATGGTTATAGAACTCGCAATTTGGATAACAAAGATTTACTTGTTAGTAATAATGAATATAGTAAGTTATTAACCTTAGAAATTAGTTTACTATGTTGATAGTTTTATATACGTGTTAAAACTAACATACATTTCAAGAATAACCAGACTTTTAGGAAACTTCACACAAACATTTTAAGTATGGTAGATACTTGTACATTACATTCAGACTCGGTAACTAATCATAAACTTTTTAGGAAAATATAGGATTTTCCTGGGATAACAACTGTTCATAACCAGAATTGTGTAACAAAACAGATAACTAAACATTACTTTTAAGAAAATATGGGATTTTCTTGGATAACAACTTTTTCAGAAAACTAAAGGAATCTTGTTCATTTTCGGAAAACAAACCGCTTATGAACTCACCAGGTTTATGCTGATTTTTAAACTGCTTGTATTCTCAGGTTCTCCTTAGACAGGTATTCAGTGTTCTTTTGTAGAAGACGGAGCGTATGGAAGTCACGTCTTTCTTTTGTTTAAACTTATGTACCTACAAAACTTGTATTACTTTATTTTCAAATAAATGTAATGAATATGTGCAATGTAATGTTTTGTGTTTACTTCGCTTACTATGTACATTGGGTGTAATACTTAATATGAAGTCACCTCCGCCCTAGAACGTTTCCGCCCTGGGTTTCGGGGTGTGACAGATTGGTATCAGAGCCCTTGTTTATAGTGAACTAAGTATACCAAACCTTACATGGTATAAGACTATAAACATAAAGGGGCCTAAGTGCTCTGAACTAAAAGTATACTTCAAAATATAAGTATTTTCAAAAACATACAAGTATAACTAACCGTCGAGATTTGTAACTATAAGTAGAACTAAACATAAGTAAATGGGTGTTGTACGATGCGGTTAAACCTGGGCAGTTATGTAGTCATGTCTAAGGTGAATATAGCCTGATTAACTATATTCATTCAAGACACGGCCAACATGTGCTTGGGAGTGACTGTGGTATGCAGCATGCCTAAAACTTACCCAATACCCAAACAACGAGTCGTCGTCGTAGCGAATCATGAAATACTATGGGAATATTTCTAGATCCAACTTCGTTATATAAATCCTCAATCCAGCGTTGCTCTTCGATCATTCATTTAGCGATAATTTATCTGCCTTGATAATTCATTCATGCTTTATCACTTAATAGAATTATATGTCTGTGATAAAGAGATATCCCTTGTTTCATATCTCTTGATTTAATTCAAAGGATTTACTATCCACTTTTTCCTAATCAATTTAGATCGAAATGTTTCCAAAGAAAGGACCCAGCTCGAGGAACAACAACCCTCCGCCACCACCTCCTTCTCAGTTTGACCCTGTGATGTTTCAGATAGCTGTCACTGCCGCAGTGATGACTACAATGATGTTATTGTACCCTAGCAGGTTCGGTGGACCAGGAAGTAGCACCTACCCCTAAAACCATGAAAATGTTCAGGAACATCAAAATGAGCGTAATGAGAGTAATAAGGTTATCTGGTAAAAGCAAAAGGGTCAGAGTTCACAAGGACCCTCCAAGAGACATGAAACTGTGGTAGTTCAAGCTGCCACTACTCCTATTGTTGTGTCTACAACTCAAGCGCCTACCACTAGGTATGCGGTTAACCTCCCTTAGTGCAACAAATGCAAATATCACCATTATACCCATGGACCGTGTCTCGAGAGGATCTGCATCAACTGTGGCAAGAAGGCCACCTTACTCGAAGCTGCAGAGCACCAGCTCAACTAATCAGTCAAGCTTCCGGATCAAGTACCGATCAGGCCTGTTATGGTTGTGGAGAAACCGGTCATTTCAAACGAAACTGCCCAAAAGCAGCAACCACCAACAATGCCAACAACGCTGGAATAGCTCTGGCTATAAAGCCGGAAGAGGCAACCGCTGATCCCACCACCGTCGCGGGTACGCTTCTTCTCGAAAATTCTTATGCTCGTATCCTTTTCGAATCTAGTGTCAAGAAAGTTTTATTAGTCATTCATTCAAATATCTTCGTAAACATAGTCCTTGTCTAATAACCGAAACATTTACCGTCGATATGGCTAGCGGCGAGAATGAGTGCGCTAATGATTTATTCCTAAGCTGTATTCTTACATTGAGGAACCATTCTTTCTCCATTGGCCTAACATCAGTTTCAATAAGGAACTTTGATGTTATCTTTGACATGTATCGATTGAGTCTTGATCGTGCTGATATACTTCGTTATGAAAAAGCTATTCGTCTTAATCTCCCCTCTGACCAGACTCTTATGATCTATGGCGATAAGCTTAGCTCTAACCTTCAAATCATTTCATGCATCAAAGCTCAAAAAGTTTCCCCGAAAGGAGTGTCATAAATTCCTAGCCCAGGTAATCAGAGAGAAACAAGAAGTTAAAGACCTCGAGAGCATCTCCGAAGTCTGTAATTTTCCTGAAGTCTTTTTCGAAAAGCTCCCGAGAATTCCTCCCGAACGTCAAGTCGAGTCTCGTATCAACTTAATTTCTGGAACTACCCCCATAGCCAAAATCTCTATATCGCTTTGCTCCAGCAGAAATGCAGGAGTTATCCTGTCGGCTTAATGCATTTACCGTCAAAACCAATATCCTCTTTCCCAAATAGATGACTTCTTCGATCAAATTCAGGGAACCAGCTGCTCCTCGAAGATAGAACTTAGGTCAAGTCATCACCAGCTACGAGTTCATGAGGATAATGTTTCCAAGATAGTATTCAGGACTCAATATGATCACTAAGAGTTCGTATTGATACCCTTTGGTCAAACCATTTTCCCTTGGTCATGTAGTGAGCGTTGAAGACATACGCATGGATACTCCTAAGGTCAAAGCCATAAAGAAATGGTCGGCACCGAGAACACCGACAGAAAACCTGTCATCTCTTGGGTCTCGCCGACTATTATTGCCGACCCATTCAACAAATCCTTCTAGAATCGCCAAACCCCTGATCCCTCCGACACAGAAAGGTGTACCCTTTTTGTTGGAGTGAAGAGCGAGATACACCATTTCACACATTGAAGCAAGACTTATGCATCACACCTATCTTGTCCCTGCCAGAGGGAACATAGGATTTCGTTGTCCATTGTGGTGCGTTCAATCATAGTTTAGACTATGTACTTAGGCAGGAAGGAAAAGTTATTGTTCACGCTTCGAGACAAACAAAAGGCACACGAAGTTAACTACACAAATCACGACTTGGAATTAGGAGAAGCAGTTCCTGCACTGAAGAATTAGAGACATGATCTCTACGGAACCAAGTACACGATTTTCACTGACCATAAGAGCCTACAGTGCATCTTCGATCAGAAAGACTTAAACATGAGGTAACGGTTATGAGTAGATTTGCTCAGTATTTATGAGTATGAAATCCGCTACCATCCCGGCAAGGCCAATGTGGTAGCAGGTGCCCTTAGCTGAAAGGAAAGCTCAGACAGCAAGGCGAAGACATTGACAATGACCATCCATCCCCACTTATCTGCATAGATCCGTGAAGCTCATTCTGAAATCCTCGGGTTTGCTCTAGCAGCCTGCGATACCCGATTGGTAATGGAATTTGGTTACCACGGATTTCATCATCAAGTTACTCAGTTTTCCCGAGTGGGTATGATACGATTTGGGGTAATTGCCGATCATTCAATAAAAATCCGCTCATTTCCTTCCGATCAGAGAATCATTCAAGATGGAAAGACTTACACGAACCCACATCCAAGAGACAGTCTGACTGCACGATGTACCTGTGTCCACTATACTTGATTGGGATAGCAGGTTTACCTCAAGGTTTTAGCATGTCCGTTCAGAAAACTCACGGAACCAAGCTAGACATGAGTATGACTTATCATCCTCAGACAAATGGACAAAATGAGAAAGTTATTCAAATCATGGAGGACATACTGGGAGCATGTGTCATTGAATGCAGAACGACTTGGGACACCCATTTACCTTTGATCGAGCCCTCGTATAACAACAAATATCGCACCAGTATCAAGACTGCACCGTTCGAGCCCTATACGGCCAAAAGTACTGATTTCCCCTGTGTTGGGCCGAGGTAGGAGACACACAACTAACCAAGAGTCAAGTTCCCGACAGTGCTCTCGCTGGTCCTGAAATCATCCGTGAAACCACCGAGAAGATCATCTGAATACGAGAACGACCGAAAGCTTCATGAGATCGACAGAAGAGTTACGCCGATATACGATAGAAACCTCTAGAATTCCATGTTGGAAATTGTGTCCTATTAATGGTCTCGCCCTGGAAAGACATGATACACTTTGGAAAGCAAGGAAAACTTAACTCGAGGTACATTGGACCCTTCGAGATCCTCGTTAGGATTGACCCCGTAGCCTTCAAACTCCAAGTACCTTCTAAACTTAGCAACATCTATCCTGTCTTCCAAGTCCCAAATCTTTAGAAGTGCCTGTCCGATGAAACCCTAGTAATCCCTCTTGAACAAATCTAGATCATAGACCGAGAGATCAAACTTACGAAACAAAGCCTAGTCCCGATAGTGTAGGTTCGCTGGAATTCCAAGTGAGAACCTGTATTCACTTGGGAACGCAAAGACCCAATGAAACAAAATTATCTGCATCTCTTTCCATAACTTGTATATAAATTCTTGAATTTCGGGACGAAATTCCCTCTAACGGGGGGATAATGTGACAACCCGTAATTAATTCCGTCACAATAAACCGTTCCTGTTAATTTAAACCGTTCGTATTCAAATTTTCCGGTTAACCTTAGAGTTAATTAATTTAATCGCGACTTTTAATTCGGTTTCATAAGTGTCGGGATGCGTTATAAACATTAAAATATTTTCTATATTTATTTGGAAAATTATTAGTTTCATTTAAGTCGTGATTATGGCAATTTATCGGGTACGACCAAACGCACCGTCTAACGGCAGTATCGGGTAGAATTCCACGGCGCCATAAACTCAACCCCTATATAAGGGATTGAGTGACATCATTTTGAAGCTTTTTATCTCTCTCTAAAAACTTTCTCTCACTACTCTCTCTCTAGAATTCGAAATTTATCCAAAAACCCCATTTCAAACCTCAATTTGGTAAGTACTCCATCCTAGCTTGTTGTTTAACTTGATTGGGATGCAAATTCATGTTTGAAACTCCCAAAAACACCCATGAACATGTGTTTATGGTTTGGGGACCCTCCCAAAACCGTGAACACCCCTTGAGAGGATTTTGAAGCGCAAAACCCCTCCAAACCCTACTAGTGCTTAGATATGGTTTAGAAACTTGCATGCATGAGCTTAGGACCCCAAAATCGTGCCATTTGAGTATTGGACATGATTTTATGGTCCAAGAACATGCTTGGGCCATAAACCCACATGCATGGACCATAACCTCCTTTTAAAGTGTCAAAATTCCCCTAAACACCTCCAAATGCTTCCATGAGAGTGTAGAACCTTATAATCTTTCATGTGATGCACCAAAACATATGTAAATGGGTCAAACTTGAGTTTATCACCCAAGAACATTCTTGGACCATAAACACATCTTCTTAGACCATAAACACCCCCAAAGGTTGTTAAAGTGCCCTTAACACCTTGAATGGCTTGTATGTTGGACTAGAATCACATGTGATTAACCTACAACCACTAAAACGCATGATTCATGGACAAACATGAGTTTAAGGTAGTAAAATCATGTGTTTAAGGTAGTAAAATACCCAAGAACATCTTCATAAACCGTAAACTCCTTTTCCAAGGCCATTTCAAGTCCCGGTCACTTCCTAAGCCGTGGAATCAATCCTAGAATCTTCCCTTGTGCATTATAAGACCATTTTGTTGGGTTTTGAGCATTCTAACACTCCTAAGTGTACATGCAACCCTAAATACCTTGGATCTATGTTTTCTCTATTATACATGCAAATAAGAACATCCAAGGTATTATCCTAATCTAGCATACAAAAACAATGAATATAACAAGATAGAATACATACCTCTTTGATGTAGAAAGTCTTCATGAAGCTTGAGTGCCTAGTGCCCCAAGTGTGACACCTCAAATGGAATCACAATCATCAAAACACTTGAAATAGCTTGAGAGAATTCTACACTTCATGAAATCGGCTAGCCCTTTCTTTTCACACACTAGTGGCCGATTTTGGTCAAGAATAAGATGCTTATATAGTTAGGGTTACACCATGTAAACCCTAATTGACATGGCCTTTCATTTCCATGATCCATGGGTACAAATACACCATGGAGCATCCATGGACCATCCTATGGGTTTTAGCCCAACTTGATTATCCATGAAGCATTAGCCCACTATACAAGTATGGATGATTTACACAATCAACCCATATATTTAATTAGTCTTCTTTTGATCACTAAATTAATCCTAGATTAATTCTTGATCAATACTAATTGAATAATCTTATTATTCTTATTATTAATATACTAGAACTTATAATATATTAATAACCATAAGTGTCTTATTTCTCTCATTATAGTCTATCCAAGTGCATGATGGTATGCAACCCAAATGGACCATGCCGGGTCGGGTCAAGTCTTACCAATTATAGTTATGGACTTAGACATTAATCCAACAGTCTCCCATTTGGATAAGTCTAAAACTATTATTGCGTATGACTTCAGGAACCAACTGGCAATCGTAGCTCTCAAAAGCTTCTGTCGAACTCTGACCTTGTAGATGAACTCTGACCTTTGTCAATGACTTGTCCATTAGATAAGGGATCATATATTCCTCTATTCTAGATATCATATAGACTGAGACATGGATTATAAACATTCTCTCTGTCCATTTGTTGTTTCCCGATTTCCGATTTATGACGACTGACTAATTGAACAAATCAAATCAGTCCTGGCCCGGCCGAGCACTTACATTTGTCATCATCAAATCATCGAGGGGCCCACAGATATCGCTTTTATCCCGAAGGTAAAAGGAATGGATAAACTTCGACTCATATGGCTTGTTCTACTACTTGTTGAATCATACACAAAGGCACGTTTTATAGCACCGAGTTACCAAATGCGTTTTCGTGCAATCAATGTACTATCAACTCATAGTAACAACTCATATCTCTAGGTTTGAAGAATATAAGATATTATCGTCTCATGATCACTCGTGATAAAATCCATGAAGTGATTCCAATGAGCACGGGTTGAATCCAATACTCAGAACTTATGAGCACTCATGAGTGTTGTAGCCCTTTGTCCAACACCTTAGACCTCTACAAGCAAACCCATGACAGTCTTAATTCATATCTACTTCCAACATATGACTGATTGTGGATGGTTTGAATAACTTAGTTATCCCGGAAGAATAACCCAGTTTATTCGGGAAGTCAAAACATGCAAAATGAAACACAATAATGATTGAATCCAATATGGTATCAACCCTTTGAACATAAATAAAACACCTTTTATTTATCACCATATGATTACACATTATTCATTGTATACTGTTTCAGCTATCAACTTTATTCTTGAATGTAAAACAATAGTTGTCCCATGCTCCAAGCATGTACACTATGTTTTCTTAAACACTAGTTATGCCACACACCAAGTATGCATACTATGTTTGTCTATGATCTTTACTTTGTGAACTAGATCAATTGAACATAACTTCAATGATTCTCTTTTCACACTCCCAAATCCTTACTGCAAATGCAAGAATTCCAAATTCATGCCATTTACTGAAATCTGTTAGATTCTAAACTTATATGCATTGATCCTCTTGTAATGATTATGCACAAAGTCATAAAGACTTGACAACCAACATTACAGAGCATTCCAAAGGAGATCAACTCCTTGGAAACATCCTTCTTGCATTAAGTTTCCTTAATCTTACACAGATTGAACATTCTAACTTTGAAACATTTCCAGATTCCATTTTGACTATCACTTCTGAACAAGAGTTGCCTCCTTACAAATTATGTCATTATGTCTCACATAAAGACTAAACCAGTCTTTTGCTATAACATTTCCATTTCTATTTGCCAAGTTCTCATAATTCAGATTATGAAAAGGGATGCCGTAATCATAACCGAATTTTAGAACGCAAATAATGGACCCATACCATATACAGAATTTCCTTATGTTGAGCCATTCCAACATGAAATTCATATATATCCTTGACTAAATGATTAAAACCTCACGATCTAAGCTTATAGATTTGAGATGAAGTATAATTTCCTCTCCCTTAATTATAGCAAAACAACTTTTTCCCAATTGAAACTTTTGTTTTCTATAATTAACATTGCTAACTTGCAATACTTATCATAATTATCATGCTCCCACTAACATGATGATTATTAGCATAACACTTATGCTCCCACTAGCTTTGACATGTACCCAGAAATCAGCTGGACTTCTAGAAATCAATACTTCATTGACTTTCTTACCAAAGTTCATATTTCTGATACTAGATTGTTTTGATAAAACTTTATCAAAATCATACACCTTCCCTTAGATAGCACACTTGTGAGTCTAAACAATTATGAAGAGGTATGCCGTAATCATAATGGTTAGACCTTTTTGCCACTTCTCACAAGTCCAGGTTAGTGTGCCGGTAAACCACACACGCTCCACTAACGACTTTGAGAATGCAAATATCACAATTGCTATCTAGCTAAAATCTACTTAGTGAAAGTGTTTCCTCACCATCATTTTCATGAATCGGAGAGAAACCTTATGACACTTAGATTTAATGGTGTATGTGTTCTTATCCATGTGAATTGTCAAAATCATAGTCACAAGACAAGGATAATGACAAATCCAAACTCATATGGACTGAACTCAATCTTAATTTCTTGCCACCTGGCAGTTCAAGGGCCTGCCATTGCTTCCAAGTAGTTGTGTAACCAATTGAGAACTCTAAGAACTCATATGCAAAGCCAACTTTAACTGGAATGGGCACAGAATATGTCAACACGATAGGTTATGAACCTCAAGTTGTGTGCTAGTGAAGAACTTTAGGTTTTATTCTTGATTAGTTCTTGAGACTTTCAATACCTTTAAGACTCCCACTGTCCTCTTGACATATAAGACTCCCTTGTCAAATATCCAAGAGATAGTGTGGATTCTAATCAAGACAAACACTTCACACAATTGGCCTT
Source organism: Lactuca serriola (assembly GCF_051521515.1). Taxonomy (NCBI): domain Eukaryota; kingdom Viridiplantae; phylum Streptophyta; class Magnoliopsida; order Asterales; family Asteraceae; genus Lactuca; species Lactuca serriola. The sequence continues at coordinate 233,014,157 of NC_136411.1, forward strand.
AGTTGGTCTTTGTTTTATCCAAAACATCACAACTTACCTATTTCAAATGTACAAGAGTAGAAAACTTTTACTCTTACATTTGACAAGTGTTTTAAACCTTCTTTAAGACATGTCACTCAAGTTACAATCTTGGAGTATGACTCTAAGACTTGTATTGGAAAAAAGTATGACTCATCTTCTTGATTTAACCACTTCAACAATTCAAGATCCCTCTTCTTAGTCATAAGAATGCACTAAGACTTCCTTAGAGAACTAATTGTGCTATGGTTTCTTAATCATTAAGATGATCACAAAAATGATACTAAAGTACTCTCCCATCTTTTCAGATTTGAGACACTTTTATCCTTCTGCCTAATTTGATTCTTCTTATTCGCTCTGCCATACATTGAAACCTTTTCCAATGTCTCAGAGTTACACTTAAGCTTGTAAGTATAATCATGTTTACTGAGCTTTAGTAAACTATGACGAATAGTCTTATCAAACTTTTGTGGTGGACTTAATCAGTGCACAAGAATGTGTACTCGTTCCCTTAGTCCATTACTTGACTCACACATCCATGTGAACAAGTAACTAGTCTTAATTTTCCAAAACTTGAAGGTTCTCATTCATCATGCTATACAACTTGCATGATTCCAAGTTCCGGTCCAATTGAAACTTGGGTGATGAGAATCTTTCCTTATTTGGTAAATCTAGACTTTACCACAAATGAAAGAATCAATTTCATATTTCCACTCTTGCTCTTAATGGAATCATATAAGCAACAATTTTTCCTCAAATGCCATTGTAAGGATATTTTAAAATAAATAAAATAAAAATTTTCTTTGAACTTTGCGGAAAACTTATCCTTACAATCCATATGAAAACTTGTTGTTACCTATTCCTAAGCAATATCTCATAACTCCTAAGAGGTAGCTCAAGAATCCGATCTTCAAACTATGCGATAGAAATCCATCTACGCCATCAGATTCAGCATATTCTTTCTTTAAGTTTCTTCACTTTTCTTTGATTCTTAAAACATCACCATGTGACCCAGTCACATCATGTATCAAGAATCTCAGAATAGAAACTTAACAGAGTTAGATAGTGGACTTTACCTGAAGTAGAGTCAAACTTATTGACTTTAACATCCTTAGGTAAATCTGGCAGCTTCGCAACCAATGCCCCTTCCTTTGGCAATATAAACATATGGACCCTTTGATAAAGGTACACGAGACTATCACAGACTTAGCTTTTCTCTTTACCATTTGGTCAACCGAGTTGACTATGGCCGATCCCTTTACCATTGGGAAGATAATGCTTTTCTGGATTTCCTGTGTCACTATTGTCAATGTCCATCAAGTTTTAAGGAAGTTGATCTTAACAAATAGATAAGATCATTAAGGGTCTTGTCATAGTCTGTTTCATAGGTTTCCCAAAGGAACTCACTATGTGACTTAGAAAGTGATTGAACCACCAACTTTCTCAAGACTTTGACACCCAACTCTCCCGGCTTGTCAATATGTGACTACATCTCCAAGATGTGTTCACACCTAGACCTTGCCTTGCCAATAGGGCTTGAGTGACCTTAAACTTTTCAAGAACTTGTGGATTAGGGAGAATAATTGGAGGAGGAGAAAGAAGTATGATATCCATGGGACATCATCTTCATTAGGAAACCTTGTTTCAAGAGATTTGGGAAGATCATAGGTGTCTAAACCAGACATCTTTTGGGAGATATTCAAGATAGTTGATTTAAAGTCCTTAATATGACACCCAATATGAAATATTAAGGCTGGGACCCAACAAACTATTTTATAACTTAGAAGAGGTATGCCCTAATCCAAGCTATAAAATATTTGAAGGTAGGTGAATGACGATTCACCAATTTCCACCAAGATAAACGAAATGTATTATTAGGTTTTAATTGGTTTTGAAACTCCTAGATCTTTGAGATTCATTGAACTGTTCAAAGGCATGTTTCAATCTCGAGTGTGCCCTTCAGGTTTTGTGACTAGGATGCCGAGGATCACAAAACAAGGTGTGAAGTAACCATGCAAATCACTTGGTACCCTTAATAAATTACCCCTCAATCGATGTGCCGGTTAACCACACACGCTCCATCGATACTATGATAAATATTAAGTCACCCTTTACCTACCTTGTTAAGTCCAAGTTAGTGTGCCGGTTAACCACACACGCTCCACTAACGACTTAGACAAAGTGTAAAGTGTAATTTCATGGGTTAGCACCTTATTCACATTTTTCCTAAGTAACTAAGATTGGGTATTATTAAGAGTTTAGTTACTTAGTATTATCATTAATACTTTTAATGAAGGAGAATTATAGTCTTGTCAAACCCGTTCGGCTAACGACCCTCCACCGGTCAAGCAAGCGGTGGGTGAGAGTGGACACCCATTAAGTTGCCATTTTATAGGCAACAACCTTATACCCACCTTATAGACCGGCTTCGTGAATGAGGCGTACTAGCGGTAAGACTGACTTTACTCTTATACATATATATATTATTAACTTATAATATTATAAAGTATAAGGGTTGAATTTTAACTTTTAAAATTCTAAGGGCTAACTTGGAATTAAAGTATTCATAAGAGAAAACTTTACAAATTCCAAAACTTGAGGGCAAGTTTTGAAACTATTCAAAACTAATTAATTCCATAACTTATGTGTTTAAAGTAGTTTTAATCCAAAAACTCTTCAAGTTCCATAACTTGAGGACAAGTTATGGAAGACTTTAAACTAATAGAAGAATTAACTTTTTCTTTATTTTATAACTTATGAAATTAATTAAGGTTACACTTTATTTATTTGTTTATTAATGAAGTGACTCTTGAACCTCCATAACTTAAGGACAAGACTCTTCATCTTTTGTAACCTTTGCCAACTTTTATGAGTTTTATGAAACTTAAATGTGACTTTTCATATAACTTGAGGACAAGTTACAAAAACACATTTTAGAATCAACTCTTAGAATAATTTGGATTGAAAACAACTATTTCACTCAACATTTCTATTAATCTAAGCAACTCATAAGAACAAGATAATTCAAATCAAACTTTTTCATGTAATTAGTCTAAACCTTAAACTAATACAAAACATGAATCTATTGACAATTATATTTGGAAATGGATTAGCATGAACATTACCACATCAAAAAACAAGTTTATAAGTTCAAAAACAACTTAGGGTAATGTTCCTAGTCCATTACTAGCCAAAAACCTCGAATATATGTTGTCTGGGGCTCCTACTCGGCGAGTGGCATCAACCAACTCGGTGAGTTGGATGCATTTTGCCTTGGACTCGGCGAGTCCATTCATGGACTCGGCGAGTCTGCTGGGCAGACAACAACAAAACTCGATTTTTTAGCTTCTATTGCAGGTATAACAAGAAAACAAGCCTAGGCTCTGATACCACTGTTGGGTTTTGAGCATTCTAACACTCCTAAGTGTACATGCAACCCTAAATACCTTGGATCTATGTTTTCCTTATTATACATGCAAATAAGAACATCCAAGGTATTATCCTAATCTAGCATACAAAAACAATGAATGTAACAAGATAGAATACATACCTCTTTGATGTAGAAAGTCTTCATGAAGCTTGAGTGCCTAGTGCCCCAAGTGTGACACCTCAAATGGAATCACAATCATCAAAACACTTGAAATAGCTTGAGAGAATTCTACACTTCATGAAATCGGCTAGCACTTTCTTTTCACACACTAGTGGCCGATTTTGGTCAAGAATAAGATGCTTATATAGTTAGGGTTACACCATGTAAACCCTAATTGACATGGCCTTTCATTTCCATGATCCATGGGTACAAATACACCATGGAGCATCCATGGACCATCCTATGGGTTTTAGCCCAACTTGATTATCCATGAAGCATTAGCCCACTATACAAGTATGGATGATTTACACAATCAACCCATATATTTAATTAGTCTTCTTTTGATCACTAAATTAATCCTAGATTAATTCTTGATCAATACTAATTAAATAATCTTATTATTCTTATTATTAATATACTAGAACTTATAATATATTAATAACCATAAGTGTCTTATTTCTCTCATTATAGTCTATCCAAGTGCATGATGGTATGCAACCCAAATGGGCCATGCCGGGTCGGGTCAAGTCTTACCAATTATAGTTATGGACTTAGACATTAATCCAACACATTTAGCATCCAAGAACATACCACCCATGAGTTTACGGCCGTCAAATCATGGGAATATGGTCATAGGACCGTAAACTCCCCTAAGGACTTACTTTTGAAGAGTATACTCTTTATCTAGGCCCTACACACTTTTAGATGCTACCCGGACCACTCCTAACACTTAATTAAAGTGTTTTCGCGTCTTGGAGTGTATAAGCTTATCTAATTAGTGACTTAAAGTCTAATTAGATACATTTGTGTATCATTTCATATTACATAGGAACCTCTCACGTTTTCAAGCCCCGAACCGACATTTAGCATCCAAACCGACACAATCCTCGTTCGGTGAGTTCATACCCCTACTCTTTTTCAATGTTTTTCAATGTTTTCAGGGGGGAATACAAGCAAAAGTACAAGAATATCTTGTGCTTAAACTTATTATTTCAATTTAATTGTTTCATATTCCACTTGATTTTAACAACTGAAACCGTATTAACCAACTGTTTGACTTGTAGAATCAGTTTAGAAACCGATTTCATATATTATTATATAATGTTATAATATATATATATATATATATATATATATATATATATATATATATATATATATTTCACAAATGAATTGTTTCATAACATTATTGTTAAAAGCATTAGATTAGTACAATTGTTTTGTCCTCGATAACACTCCACAGAGATACGGGAGTGGAGGATCGTCTTTGTAAATAGAATTTAAACAGGATTTTCCGCATTATTGCTTGTAGATTTGTTATTCCTATAAATTCGAGACACGTCCTTGGAGAACACTCCACAGAGATACACGAGTGGAGGACCGCCTCCATAACTAGAATCTCTTTGTGAGGGAGCGTGACTTAAGGGTGATGACTACCCAGCACCGGCTGCTAGCTATAGCCGAACCGAAAGGTTTAAGGGTGATGAAAGTCACAAATGATACTGGCCTTCCATTGCCATTTCTAGTTTATCGTATGGTTATAGAACTCGCAATTTGGATAACAGAGATTTACTTGTTAGTAGTAATGAATATAGTAAATTATTAACCTCAGAAATTAGTTTACTATGTTGATAGTTTTATATACGTGTTAAAACTAACATACATTTCAAGAATAACCAGACTTTCAGGAAACTTCACACAAACATTTTAAGTATGGTAGATACTTGTACATTACATTCAGACTCGGTAACTAATCACAAACTTTTTAGGAAAATATAGGATTTTCCTGGGATAACAACTGTTCATAACCAGAATTGTGTAACAAAATAGATACCTAAACATTACTTTTAAGAAAATATGGGATTTTCTTGGATAACAAACTTTTCAGAAAACTAAAGGAATCTTGTTCATTTTCAGAAAACAAACCGCTTATGAACTCACCAGCTTTATGCTGATTTTTAAACTGCTTGTATTCTCAGGTTCTCCTTAAACAGGTATTCAGCGTTCTTTTGCAGAAGATGGAGCGTATGGAATTCACGTCTTTCTTTTGTTTAAACTTATGTACCTACAAAACTTATATTACTTTATTTTCAAATAAATGTAATGAATCTGTGTAATGTAATGTTTTGTGTTTACTTCGCATACTATGTACATTGGTTGTGATACTTAATATGAAGTCACCTCCGCCCTGGAACGTTTCCGCCCTGGGTTTCGGGGTGTGACAGATTGGTATCAGAGCCCTTGTTTATAGTGAACTAAGTATACCAAACCTTACATGGTATAAGACTATAAACATAAAGGGGCCTAAGTGCTCTGAACTAAAAGTATACTTCAAAATATATGTATTTTCAAAAACATAGAAGTATAACTAACCGTCGAGATTCATAACTATAAGTAGAACAAAACATAAGTAAATGGGTGTTGTACGTTGCGGTTAAACCTGGGCAGTTATGTAGTCGTGTCTAAGGTCAATATAGCCTGATCAACTATATTCATCCAAGACACGACCAACATGTGCTTGGGAGTGACTGTGGTATGCAGCACGCCTAAAACTTACCCAATACCCAAACAACGAGTCGTCGTCGTAGCGAATCATGAAATACTATGGGAGTATTTCTAGATCCAACTTAGTTATAGAAATCCTCAATCAAGTGTTGCTCTTCGATCATTCCTTTAGCGATAATTTATCTGCCTTGATAATTCATTCATGCTTTATCACTTAATAGAATTATATGTCTGTGATAAAGAGATATCCCTTGTTGCATATCTCTTGATTTAATTCAAGGGATTTACTATCCTCTTTTTCCTAATCATTTTAGATCGAAATGTCTGCAAAGAAAGGACCCAGCTCGAGGAACAACAACCCTCCGCCACCACCTCCTTCTCAGTTTGACCCTGTGATGTTTCAGATAGCTGTCACTGCCGCAGTGACGGCTACAATGACGTTATTGTAGCCTAGCAGGTTCGGTGGACGAGGATGTAACACCCACCTCCAAAACCATGAAAATGTTCAGGAACATCAGAATGAGCGTAATGAGAGTAATAAGGTTATCTGGAAAAAGTGAAAGGGTCAGAGTTGACAAGGACCCTCCAAGAGACATGAAACTGTGGCAGTTCAAGGTGCCACTACTCCTATTGCTGTTTCTACAGCTCAAGCGCCTACCACTAGGTATGCGGTTAACCTCCCTTGGTGCAACAAATGCAAATATCACCCGTATACCCCTGGCCCGTGTCTCGAGAGGATCTGCACTAACTGTGGCAAGAAGGCCACCTTACTCGAAGTTGCAGAGCACCAGCTCAACTAATCAGTCAAGCTTCCGGATCAAGTACCGATCAGGCCTGTTACGGTTTTGGAGAAACCAGATATTTCAAACGAAACTGCGCAAAAGCAACAACCACCAACAATGCCAACAACACTGGAATAGCTCTGGCTATAAAGCCGGAAGAGGCAACCGCTGATCCCACCACCGTCGCGGGTACGCTTCTTCTCGACAATTCTTATGCTCGTATCCTTTTCGAATCTAGTGTCAAGAAAGTTTTATTAGTCATTCGTTCAAATATCTTCGTAAACATAGTCCTCGTCTAATAACCGAAACATTTACCGTCGATATGGCTAGCGGCAAGAATGAGTGCGCTAATGATTTATTCCTAAGCTGTATTCTTACTTTGAGGAACCATTCTTTCTCCATTGGCCTAACATCAGTTTCAATAAGGAACTTTGATGTTATCTTTGACCTGTATCGATTGAGTCTCCATCGTGCTAATATACTTCGTTATGAAAAAGCTACTCGTCTCAATCTCCCCTCTGACCAGACTCTTATGATCTATGGCGATAAGCTTAGCTCTAACCTTCATATCATTTCATGCATAAAAGCTCAAAACGTTTCCCCAAAAGGAGTGTCATAAATTCCTAGCCCAGGTAATCAGCGAGAAACAAGAAGTTAAAGACCTCGAGAGCATCTCCGAAGTCTGTAATTTTCCTGAAGTCTTTTTCGAAAAGCTCCCGAGAATTCCTCCCAAACGTCAAGTCGAGTCTCGTATCAACTTAATTCCTGGAACTGCCCCTGTAACACCGTGAATTTTCAAAATAATTTTTCACAATTATAAAAACATTTCACATTTAATTTCATAAAACATTAAGTTTAAAATCCCAATTCACATCATACAAAATCCCAAGATCATATATATATATATATATATATATATATATATATATATATATATATATATATAAAATCCCATGCGTGTGTAAAGATCAGGCCGACGCCTTCCCACGGTCATCGCTAGTACCTGAAACAACAACACTAACACTGTAAGCACGAAGCTTAGTGAGTTCCCCAAAATACCACACGCATAACTCATATTAGCCACTCGAGGCTATAACTCTATGGGTCCGTCACCCAAACTCTGTGAACCCTCAGGTTCTAATTCTGGGAACCTTCCGGTTCCAACTCTATAAACATGCACAGCATAAATCACATAGAAATAATGCAGTACAACACATCACATACACATAGCATACAAATACTCTAATCACATAACTCTGGTTACCTACTCAAGGTAAAGTATAGTGAGAAGACTCACCTCGCGTATCTCGGTATCTCACGAATCCTGGAAATCCCTCGTGCTCGATCCTCCGAGCTCTAATCCTCATATAACATCATATGTCTCTAATTAACACTTTTATCACTAAGGTTGACTATCCCTAAGAAGTCAACACAGGTCAACTCTGGTCAACGGTCAACGGTCAATGGTCAACTTTGACCGGACTCGGCGAGTGCACTAGGGCGACTCGGCGAGTCTAGATGTTTTCACCAACTTTCTAGGATTCCCTTTTTGACACGTCGAGTACTCCCCTGACTCGACAAGTTCCTCCTGGTAAGAATCGTGGGGCCACCCCGACTCAACTCGCCGAGTCTCAAGAACAACTCGGCGAGTTCCAGTTCGACTCAATACACCTGTCAACCCTCTCTAACTCTCCCTGACTCACTGAGTCAACCCATAACTCGGCTGGACCACTCACTGAGCGATCTAAGCGAAATCTTCAAGCTACTCGCCGAGTCTGTTCGTCGGACTCGGCGAGTCCATGCCATGCAACAACTCAAACTTGCTTCTGAGGTCAGATCCGCCCCAACAATTCATAGATCTGTCCTTCCTAAGCTGATCCATCACGTAAAGTCCTTATCTTGGTGTTCATAACACACCCAATAGCTCATAAATGGTGTTTTGACCTTAGGTATAAGGATTCCAATCCAAAACCCCCATGGATTCACAAAAAGCTTGGGCATAAGGACACTCTGGACCTCCAAGGGTCCAGATCTATAATCTAAATCGCTTAAGGGACCAAGGGAGCACTAGATTTAGCCACAAAAGGGCTCAATAAGCCCTAAATCAATATAAACATCAATATAGCAGAGGATAGTTCGAAGATAGTACCTCAAATGTTATGTTCTGGACCCCAAACTCTCAGGAAGTGGCTCCTCTTGCTTTCCCTTAGCTGATCCTCCCTTTCCCTTGCAAGATGACACCTCCAAGATCAATAATGGCTTCCTACTTTGCTCCAAACGGTCACACTCGCTAGGGTTTCACTCAAGGGACTGGTGAGCACAAATGACGGCCCAAAGGCCCTTTAAATAGGTCCCAAACCCGAGGAATTAGGGTTTCATTAAACAGCGCGGACTCGCCGAGTCCATACCTTGGACTCACCCAGTCCAGGCGCGAACCCGCGTCCAGAATCGCGATCCTACTCGGCGAGTCTGAGCTCCAACTCGCCAGTCCCCTCACAAAACATCAAAATTGAAAGCATAAAAGATACTTGGAAATCCGGGCTGTTACAACCCCCGTAGCCAAAATCTCTATATCTCTTTGCTCTAGCAGAAATGCAGGAGTTATCCAGTCGGCTTAATGAATTGACCGTCAAAACCGATATCCTCTTTCCCAAATAGATGACTTCTTTAATCAAATTCAGGGAACCAGCCACTCCTCGAAGATAGACCTTAGGTCAAGACATCACCAGCTACGAGTTCATGAGGATAATGTTTCCAAGACAGTATTTAGGACTCAATATGATCACTAAGAGTTCATATTGATACCCTTTGGTCAAACCATTTTCCCTTGGTCATGTAGTGAGCGATGAAGACATACGCGTGGATCCTCCTAAGGTCAAAGCCATAAATAAATGGTCGGCACCGAGAACACCTGTGACAACCTGAAATTTCCTTTCTGAACAAACCACACCAAGCCAATAGAAGTAGAACAGTTACAGTGAAAACTCAGATTTCAAGTATAAGTTTGGCAGTTTTCAGGATTTTACATCTAAGGAGATATTAGGAGAGTGGTTGCACTAGGGTTTTGTGCAACACTGTAAATCCAATACTCTAGGACATTAGAATCCATTCCGAGAATAGAAATATTTTCTGCCAAAAATCTCAAGACTATAAATAGAATTCTGAACCAAATTGGTTCATTAGTTCAATTCCAATTATAGAAAAGCCAAATTCCCTCTCACGGATCTTCGAGTTTTCATCCCAAATCGTGAGTACACTTCTCTAGTTGTGTTATAATGCTTGTTTTATGCTTATTAACATAGATTGTATGTCAAATACATGAGATCCGGGAGTTTACCGCCCAAGAACGTTCCTGGGGAGTAAACTCCAAAATCAAGCTTAAAGGCCATCTAGTCCCATTTCCTTGTTAGGCAACTAGTTAAGGATAATAGATATGTACATTTGAGACAAGAAATCAACCAAGAAACACCCAAGTTAGGAGTTCACGACCCAAGAATAGCTTAGGACGTAAACTCCCATGTAAGTTGCTCAAATGGTGCTTTTAAGGCACCTAAGGCTTGGAATCTAGTTTAGACAAATACCCTAAAGTGTTTAGAACCTAGAAAACATAAGAAAAGCACAAGTGTTGAAGAGTTTATGGCCAAGAGTGGTTCTTGGGCCGCAAACTCCTATAAAGGGGTCAAAGGACACCCTAACACCTTCCTTGAGCCAAGAAACAATTTGGGCATATACCTAAATAAGTTATGGACTAGTCAAAGCACTTAGAACCCCATGAGTGAGGGAGTTTACGGCCCAAAAGGTTCTAGGGCCGTAAACTCCATAAAAATGGTGCTAAATGTGCCATAAACTCTTCTAAAGACATGTACCAAAGCCTAGTTTAGTTCCTAGAAATGTTTGAGAGTTTAAAGCACCATAATAACCCTTCCAAGGGAGTTTACGGCCGTAAACTCCAAGGGAATATGGTCTATGGGCCGTAAACTCCCCAAAGGAGTCAACATGGTACCCAAAAACTTGTTTAAGCCTTGAAACAATTCCCCACTAGAGTTGTCATAATTCTAAGCTCCATTTCAAGCCTTGGTTGAGAGTTTACAGCCAGGAGTTTACTCCCCTGGTCCGTAAACTCCGATGATTATGGTCGTTAGACCTTAAACTCACATAAGGGGCATTGCACTCCTTTGTTGCAACCCATTAGCCCCCTAACACTTGACCAAAAGTGTTTTCCTCGCGTTTAAATGTTTATACTTGTATAATTAGTGATTTAATCTCTAATGATTTATATACATATGTTTTCATATGTAATTAGGATCATTGTGTGTGTCTAAGTCTTCACTTGACACCAAGCATTTGTCCGATCCTTCCGTACGATAACAGTCCGTTCAATTCCATTCACTTACTGCAGGTGAGTTCATACCCCTTAATCAATGTTTCAAATGATTTTAAATGCTTTAATGGGGGGAGGGAATACAAGTAGAAAACAATATGTTATTAAATCAATCTTATATATTTTGTAACTATGTCTTCACTCGGTAGATTTCACATATTTAAAAAAGGTGACACATGAAGTGGTTTTCTATCTTAAAATACCTTGATAACAAAAGTATTAGTTTTGAAATGTTTAATTACATCAAGTCACTCTAAATTATTGTTCAAAACTCCTAGATATCTTGCAAAACCATTATTTTACCTTCTTGAATCAAACTATACTTATGCGCATATGTTCATATATATGTTAGAGATTATAGTTTTCACCCTTCATTTAGTTTCCAGTACTCTTGGGTAGCAAGAGTGCATAAACCTACGTAAACAACCGATTACCTTCCAGTTAGCTATCATAGGGATAGTCAGAAGATATCAAACATTACTACTATTACAAGGAATCACACAAGAGTCAGTTCATTCATGATTCCATACCAATACCTTACCTGATACATGAGTACACTTAGTTAGGATTACCTGATACATGAATATGTTTACACATACTTACCTGTTACATGAGCACACTTACATGAATAACATACAAGAAGACTGTTACTTACGTGCATGATCCTATATTTACTTACCTGGATACTTGTACTTAGGACTACGAGGATGATTTATTAGTATTGACTATGTAAGTTATCTTTCCTACCCTATTTCAATGGGTTAACTCGGCAGGACCGACCATTCCGAATCCCACTGATTAGCACCAGTGGTCGATGAATATCTATGGATGTTTAAGGTTATCACTTACTTAGTAGTCAGTGACGGGACTAACCATCCCTTTGTCCACTGTTGCAACAGTGGATGAGATGTGAATCTTCGGAGGATCATTAGGTTGACGATCTGTATTAAGAGATCGATGCAAGGACTAACCCTCCCTCCATCCTGCTGCCGCTACAGAGGATGAGTGGACAATCTTCGGATGTTCATTAGGTTATATGTATTATGTTAGCACTAGTACATCCGGCTAACACTTACATGATTATATTTTCCTGTTTACTTAATTTTGTGATATATTCACATAAACGATGAGTTAGACTAAGTACTCTAGTATTTGTCGATAGAAAGGAAAAGTTATCATATTACTTACAAAACATTCGAGTCTTGGTAGAAGACTACTTAGTCATAACAGAACATTAGGGTCTTGGTAGAAGACTATCATATCATTTTCCTATTTTACTTTATTTTGTGATATATTCACATAAACGATGAGTTAGACTAACTACTTTAGTACTAATCAACCAAAGGAAAACTATCATTTTAGTTACAAAACATTCGGGTGTTGGTAAAAGACTAAATTTCATACTTATAGAAAAATAAGGGTTTTTCTAGGGGTTTCATACTTACCACAACATTTTCATTTAAAGGTTTACATGACTTTCATAACAGATTTTCATAAGCAAGACAACGAAACTTAATTTCTTATGAATTCACCAGCTTTAAAGCTGATACTCGCCTTATTTTGATTATTCATATTATTTCTCAGGTCATCAGTTACACAGGTGCGGTGGTCAGGTTTTTGAGAAGATGGAGCACAGACAAGACTCGCCTTATTTTGATTATTCATATTATTGTTGTACATTATGAAATAACACACATGTATTAAAACTCTACTTATAATGCAATGGATGATGTTGTTGCTTGTTTATTATATTACACTATTGTGATACTGTACATGACGTCCTCCACCCCTGAACGTTTCCGCCGTTCGTGGTTTTGGGGTGTGACAGATCGGTATCAGAGCATTGTTTACAGTGAATTAAGTATATCAACCCATCAAAGATATACTAAATATAAACACATTGGGATTAAAACACTCTGTCTAAGAGTTTATACCTTTAAATAATAAAATATTTAACAAAGTATACGTGCCTGCATTCATACGAAAATCAGTGTCACAACGACAAGAACAAAAGTATTACGATTGTTGAATATCACAAGTAATCCTAGGGATATATGGTCAGTCTTGGGAATGGCATAGTCTGATCAACTATGCTGGTCTGAAGAGTGATTAGAATATGCCCAAGAATGGTTGTGATATGGCAACAAGTCTAAAAACTTACCAACATAACCATAAAGAAATACCATAGGGGTATTTGGTCTTACTGCGATTATCTTAGTTAGTTCGTCTATTTTAGCTATTTCTTACACCCCTTTTCTCGCGTAGATAACATGGCTGGATTCCATCCCCACGACAACCTGTTCCTTCCGAACGAAGTGATTGCTGGATGGTTTGGAGAAGAACCAGATGATGATCATCCAATCCCTTTGAATGATCACCATGCTGACGACCTTTCAGACGATGCCATCTCCGAACTCGAGGTTGAGAACCTACCCCAGGCAGCTCCCTTTCCAATTCCTAACCCTCGTCCGGGTTTTCAAGGCTCGATGCCTGAGTGGGTGGAATGTTTGGAAACTTGGAGCCAAGGACAAGATCAGCCCATGCCATTTAATGGTGACCGAAGCTTCTATGACCTGAGCAATGGGGGCTCAGCAGACAACATCATGCCAATTCTGATCCGAAGAGTTGCCCGAAACAAAATTCAGGGCAGGACAGCTCTACAACGCATCATAAAAGTCGATACAAATGGAGGAATGCATATGCTTCGCACCAGTCGCCTTGAACATGCTCGTGAGAGGTTTGAAAGAGATCATGAAACCCTGCTGCAAGCACTGGTATAAATCACGAGCTGAAGTCATGGAACTCCGGGTACACTAGAGGGTGTACGAAAGACACCTACTTGAGGTGGAACGCCAAATGGCTGAACTGAGAATTCACCAGAGAGATGACTGTCTCCAGTAGTAGATGCTTTACTTTATATTCCTTGTTAGAAAGGAATCGTGTTCCTGTCTATGCCCGATGTGGCATTTACTATGAATCTATCTTGCACTATAAGTACTCTAGTTAGGTCCATATGCTGTCAAAAACTATCTCCTCTGAATATGATGTAAGACCCTTTTATAAGGTCATTTTCCCGAACTTGTATGTCATGAATATCAAAGATATTGACAGTCGGCTAACTTTTGTGTCGTTCGTTATTCGAATACTGTTATCATACTTTCGTTAGAGTCTATTTGGAACATGATCTAGTCAAGTCATTGGACTATAGCAATTTAACTTCGGAGACATCTCCAAGTCTCTGATAATAGTTGGATCATGTTATTCACCAACCAACAATACCTCAGCTCGAACGGCAAACATCTCAAGACCATTTTAAGAAACTTACTCCCGATCTTTACCAGGACTGCATCATAGGGATGTAGGTCGAACATTCCTGAACATACTTCCATTCCATACTGGGACTGCATCATGGGGATGTAGGTCGAACTTTAGAGAACATACTTCTATTCTTTTCATGAGCGATCGAACTACGTTCAGATTCAATCATTTTCGCTCACAAATTCATTTTCTTTCAGTAACAGAATCATGGCTCCCAAGAAGAACGATCAACCCATCAACCAAACACCAACTCTTCAGATTGATGCAGCTACCTTTCAAGCTGCAGTCTTGGTTGCCGTGTCAGCTATTCTGACCCACCTGAACGCTAACGACGCAGGTGTTAGCGGGATTGTTAACAATCATTCCAATCCAAGTATCAAGCGAAAGTCTTGGACGAACTCTAAGGACAAGTCGCTTCGAAGGGCAAACAAGAAACAACCACCAGTAACAACCTTCACAGCTACGACGTCAGTACCTCCTACTACCATCCCTTCGAGCATCCCAATGGTCCCCAAGCCAGCCAAACTTTATGCTGGAAAACTCCCAAAATGCATCAAATGCAATTATCACCACCATGGACCCTGTAGGGAGATGCAGTGCTCACACTGCAACAGGAATGGACATACTGCTAGTCACTGCAGGATCCAGATCCAACACATTTCTTCAACCACCAGTGTCCAAACCTCTCAGATATGCCATCTATGTGGCGTCATGGGACACTTCAAGAAAGACTACCCATCGGAGAAGGATAACGGCAAATCCGGATGAGTTTAACCTCAGAATGCAAAAAGGCCGTTAAGGAACCTAATATAGTATAAATTCCCTCCAAATCGTCAGTATTTTGTATGCACAAAAACATGTTTCAAACTAGTGCAACCAGAGTCTAATCTTTTGTGAGATTTCGTCCGTTAAGGGACTCTCGTACTGCGTATACTTGTCTTTTGTAGTATACCTTGTTTCGCAGCAATAGTCTTGTAATAGATCCTAAGTACAGTAACTCTGTTAATGGTTGCACTATTGTGTTTTGTCTGTAACGCCTTATGTTCAAATCTAATGTCTTTAGTTTCAATATGTTTCCGACTTTATCATACGACTCGAGTAAATTAATCTTCGAAATACCAGCTGCATAAGTACATCTCTTTCTCAGAAATCTCCTTTTAGCAAAGCCGTTATATCAGAACACCGAAGTACCCATACAAGGAGTACCTTATAGTTCTTTTCCTTTTCGAAGGAATCCCCACATTATTGCTCATGCAGTACGTCAAGTTCAATTCCAGGATTCATACGGGTGAACTATCACTGAAGAATGTATACATGAGAGTGATATATAATCAATGTTCTACAGGTTTAGAATTGATGATTCCTTTTTAACTTCTTTTCCCTCGATGGGATGTGAGATTAAAGAAGAATCAGTTATTCGACTACCTTTTCAGTCTTAATTATATACGACCCGTATACACGAAATTGTGATCGTTGAATCACGTATGAATTCTAATATGAACTTCAAGATGGAGACTGTCCAGGAGTACGAGTAGTTGCATTGGCATAGGAACAAACTTAGAACCCAGTTTGACTCTTATAACCAGATCACCTTCAGTCTAAACACCTACGGAAGATACAAGAACAACCCGGACAACACAACGAACTACTCAACCATAGAATTAGAAGACCAGGCTTCTCACCCTTGAGAGCTCCGACCTTAGTCTTACCAGAATTCGACGGAGTGCATTCAATGTACCTCGACAACTGGAGACTTCATTTAGATTTCCTTAGAAATCGTTGTCTCTGCCTCGCATAGACGAATTGATCGGGAAAACACAGGGAAAGAATTTCTTCAGAAATGGACCTTAGATCTGAATATCACCAGTTCAAGTGTAAGGGAAGGATGTCCTAAAGACTACCCTCCGAACTCGATACGGACACTTCGAGTCCGTAGTAATACCCCTCGGGTAGGATCAGTACGTCCATAGTATTCATGAGCTAAATGAGTGGAGTACGCCTTTCTTACTGGGATCAGTTCGTCATTTCTCCATGTAATGGCTTACTTATCTACCCTTATAGTAAGAAAGAACCCATAGAAACATTACCCTCGGAGATACCTTTCGCAAAGTTCTCTAATCAAGAGTTTGGAATTTAGAGTCAAATTTCCTGAGACACACTATTAGTGTTGTGGAAATTCTTGAGTACTCTGTCAAATTATCCAAAACCGTTGGGAATTTGTCGACACCATAGTCACTGACGAAAAAATCGCCAAATTCTAGGACTTACAGACCTACTATCATAGTCCATTCGAAACTCCCCACAAACTTCAGGAACCCTCTTGACTCTGACCCAGCATGGGATGGCTCTTGACTGGGAAGTAAGCGAGAGAAAGAACATTTGGAATTCCAAGTGAGAGACCAAATTCTTTAGGAAACCTCACTCTGGGAACGGCTTAATACGCTTCGTAAAGCGTGGGAAGCTAAAATCCAATATAGTTAGGACCTCCGAGATTCTCACCAGAATCGGTCCTGCGTTTCACAAACTTGACCTACTCCGCGAACTCAGTAACATACATCCTACTCTTCGCGTCTCAATCGTGAAACCATACCTTTCCGTTAAGACTCTTGCAAGTCCACTTGTCGAGATCCTCGCCTTCGTATTAGAACCGTAGTGACCCTCGACCGAGAGGTCAAGCGGACAAAGCAGCGCCATCGCCCGATAGTGAAGGTTCGTTGGGATTCCAACCGAGAACCCGATTTCACTTAGGTACGCTAGAACCAATCAGTTAGGAAGTTCCTCCTCACGACTCGATTATTCGTGCATACTTCCTTGCCTAAATTCTAATTTCAGGACGAAATTCCCTTCAACAGGGGGATGATGTGACAACCGGAAATTTCCTTTCTGAACAAACCACACCAAGCCAATAGAAGTGGAACAGTTACAATGAAAACTCAGATTTCCAGTATAAGTTTGGCAGTTTTCAGGATTTTACATCTAAGGAGATATTAGGAGAGTGGTTGCACTAGGGTTTTGTGCAGCACAGTAAATCCAATACTCTAGGACATTAGAATCCATTTCGAGAATAGAAATATTTTCTGCCAAAAATCTCAGGACTATAAATAGAATTTTGAACCAAATTGGTTCATTAGTTGAATTCCAATTAGAGAAAAGCCAAATTCCCTCTCACAGATCTTCGGGTTTTCATCCCAAATCGTGAGTACACTTCTCTAGTAGTGTTATAATGCTTGTTTTATGCTTATTAACATAGATTGTATGTCAAATACATGAGATCCGGGAGTTTACCGCCCAAGAACGTTCTTGGGGAGTAAACTCCAAAATCAAGCTTAAAGGCCATCTAGTCCCATTTCCTTGTTAGGCAACTAGTTAAGGATAATAGATATGTACATTTGAGACAAGAAATCAACCAAGAAACACCCAAGTTAGGAGTTCACGGCTCAAGAATAGCTTAGGCCGTAAACTCCCATGTAAGTTGCTCAAATGGTTCTTTTAAGGCACCTAAGGCTTGGACTCTATTTTAGACAAATACCCTAAAGTTTTTAGAACCTAGAAAACATAATAAAAGCACAAGTGTTGAAGAGTTTACGGCCAAGAGTGGTTCTTGGGTCGTAAACTCCTATAAAGGGGTCAAAGGACACCCTAACACCTTCCTTGAGCCAAGAAACAATTTGGGCATATACCTAAATAAGTTATGGACTAGTGAAAGTACTTAGAACCCCATGAGTGAGGGAGTTTACGGCCCAAGAGGTTCTAGGGCCATAAACTCCATAAAAATGGTGCCAAATGTGCCATAAACTCTTCTAAAGACAAGTACCAAAGCCTAGTTTAGTTCCTAGAAATGTTTGAGACTTGAAAGCACCATAATAACCCTCCCAAGGGAGTTTACCGCCACAAACTCCAAGGGAATATGGTCTATGGGCCGTAAACTCCCCAAAGGAGTCAATATGGTACCCAAAAACTTGTTTAAGCCTTGAAACAATTCCCCACTAGAGTTGTGATAACTCTAAGCTCCATTTCAAGCCTTGGTTGAGAGTTTACGGCCAGGAGTTTACTCCCCTAGGCCGTAAACTCCAATGATTATGGTCATTAGACCTTAAACTCATATAAGGGGCATTGCACTCCTTTGTTGCAATCCATTATCCCCCTAACACTTGACCAAAAGTGTATTCCTCGCGTTTAAATGTTTATACTTGTATAATTAGTGATTTAATCTCTAATTATTTATATACATATGTCTTCATATGTAATTAGGATCATTGTGTGTGTCTAAGTCTTCACTTGACACGAAGCACTTGTCCGATCCTTCCGTACGATAACAGTCCGTTCAATTCCATTCACTTACTGCAGGTGAGTTCATACCCCTTAATCAATGTTTTAAATGATTTTAAATGCTTTAATGGGGGGGGGGGGGAATACAAGTAGAAAACAATATGTTATTAAATCAATCTTATATATTTTGTAACTGTGTTTTCACTCGGTAGATTTCACATATTTCAAAAGGTGACACATGAAGTGGTTTTCTATCTTAAAATACCTTGATAACAAAAGTATTAGTTTTGAAATGTTTAATGACATCAAGTCACTCTAAATTATTGTTCAAAACTCCTAGATATCTTGCAAAACCATTATTTTACCTTCTTGAATCAAACTATACTTATGCGCATATGTTCATATATATGTTAGAGATTATAGTTTTCACCCTTCATTTAGTTTCCAGTACTCTTAGGTAGCAAGAGTGCATAAACCTACGTAAACAACCAATTACTTTCCAGTTAGCTATCATAGGGATAATTAGAAGATATCAAACATTACTACTATTACAAGGAATCACACAACAGTCAGTTCATTCATGAGTCCATACCAATACCTTACCTGATACATGAGTAGACTTACTTAGAATTACCTGATACATGAATATGTTTACATATACTTACCTGTTACATGAGCACACTTACATGAATACCATACAGGAAGACTGTTACTTAGGTGCATGATCCTGTATTTACTTACCTGGATACTTGTACTTAGAACTACGAGGATGATTTATTAGTATTTAATGTGTAAGTTATCTTTCGTACCCCAGTTTAATGGGATAACTCGGTGGGACCGACCATTCCGAATCCCACTGATTAGCACCAGTGGTCGATGAATATCTACGGATGTTTATGTTTGTCACTTACTTAGTAGTCAGTGATGGGACTAACCATCTCTCTGTCCACTGTTGCAACAATGGATGAGATGTGAATCTTCGGAGGATCATTAGGTTGACGATCTGTATTAAAAGATCGATGCAAGGACTAACCCTCCCTCCATCCTGCTGCCGCTACAGAGGATGAGTGGACAATCTTCGGATGTTCATTAGGTTATATGTATTATGTTAGCACCAGTACCTCCGGCTAACACTTACATGATTATATTTTCCTGTTTACTTAATTTTGTGATACATTCACATAAACGATGAGTTAGACTAAGTACTCTAGTATTAGTCGATAGAAAGGAAAAGTTATCATATTACTTACAAAACATTCGAGTCTTGGTAGAAGACTACTTAGTCATAACAGAACATTAGGGTCTTGGTAGAAGACTATCATATCATTTTCCTATTTTACTTTATTTTGTGATATATTCACATAAACGATGAGTTAGACTAAGTACTTTAGTACTAATCAACCAAAGGAAAACTATCATTTTACTTACAAAACATAAGGGTCTTGGTAAAAGACTAAATTTCATATTTATAGAAAAATAAGGGTTTTTCTAGGGATTTTATGCTTACCTCAACATTTTCATTTAAAGGTTTACATGACTTTCATAACAGATTTTCATAAGCAAAATAACGACACTTAATTACTTATGAATTCACCAGCTTTAAAGTTGATACTCGCTTTCAAAATAACTTGTATTCTCAGGTCATCAGTTAGACAGGTGCGGTGGTCAGGTTTTTGAGAAGATGGAGCACAGACAAGACTCGCCTTATTTTGATTATTCATATTATTGTTGTACATTATGAAATAACACACATGTATTAAAACTCTACTTATAATGCAATGGATGATGTTGTTGCTTGTTGATTATATTACACTGTTGTGATACTGTACATGACGTCTTCCACCCCTGAACGTTTCTGCCGTTCGTGGTTTTGGGGTGTGACAACACCGACAGAAAACCTGTCAATTCATGGGTCTCGCCGACTATTATTGAAGACCCATTCAGGAAATCTTTCTAGAATCGCCAAACCCCTGATCCCTCCGACACAGAAAGGTGTACCCTTTTTGTTGGAGTGAAGATCGAGATACAACATTTCACACATTGAAGCAAGACTTATGCATCACACCTATCATGTCCCTGCCAGAGGGAACATAGGATTTCGTTGTCCATTGCGGTGCGTTCAATCATAGTTTAGACTATGTACTTAGGCAGGAAGGAAAAGTTATCGTTCACGCTTCGAGACAAACAAAAGGCACACGAAGTTAACTACACAACTCACGACTTGGAATTAGGAGAAGCAGTTCCTGCACTGAAGAATTAGAGACATGATCTCTACGGAACCAAGTACACGATTTTCACTGACCATAAGAGCCTACAGTGTATCTTCGATCAGAAAGACTTAAACATGAGGTAACGGATATGGGTAGAGTTGCTCAGTATTTATGAGTATGAAATCCACTACCATCCCGGCAAGGCCAATGTGGTAGCAGGTGCCCTTAGCTGAAAGGAAAGCTCAGACAGCAAGGCAAAGACATTGACAATGACCATCCATCCCCACTTATCCGCATAGATCCGAGAAGCTCATTCTGAAATCCTCGGGTTTGCTCTAGCAGCCTGCGATACCCGAGTGGTAATGGAATTTGGTTACCACGGATTTCATCATCAAGTTACTCAGTTTTCCCGAGTGGGTATGATACGATTTGGGGTAATTGCCGATCATTCAATAAAATCCTCTCATTTCCTTCCGATCAGAGTATCATTCAAGATGGAAAGACTTACACGAACCCACATCCAAGAGACAGTCCAAATGCACGGTGTACCTGTGTCCACTATACCTGATTGGGATAGCAGGTTTACCTCAAGGTTTTAGCATGTCCCTTCAGAAAACTCACGGAACCAAGCTAGACATGAGTACGACTTATCATCCTCAGACAAATGGACAAAATGAGAAAGTTATCTAAATCATGGAGGACATACTGGGAGCATGTGTCATTGAATGCAAAACGACTTGGGACACCCATTTACCTTTGATCGTGCCCTCGTATAACAACAAATATCGCACCAGTATCAAGACTGCACCGTTCGAGCCCTATACGGCCAAAAGTACTGATTTCCCCTGTGTTGGGCCAAGGTAGGAGACACGCAGCTGACCAAGAGTCAAGTTCCTGACAGTGCTCTCGCTGGTCCTGAAATCATCCGTGAAACCAACGAGAAGATCATCTGAATCCGAGAACGACCGAAAGCTTCATGAGATCGACAGAAGAGTTACGCCAATAGACGACAGAAGCCTCTAGAATTCTAGGTTGGAAATTGTGTCCTATTAATGGTCTCGCCCTGGAAAGACATGATACACTTTGGAAAGCAAGGAAAACTTAACTCGAGGTACATTGGACCCTTCGAGATCCTCGTTAGGATTGACCCCGTAGCCTTCAAACTCCAAGTACCTTCTGAACTTAGCAACATCTATCCTGTCTTCCACGTTCCAAATCTTTAGAAGTGCCTGTCCGATGAAACTCTAGTAATCCCTCTTGAACGAATCTAGATCATAGACCGAGAGATCAAACTTACGAAACAAAGCCTAGTCCCGATAGTGTAGGTTCGCTGGAATTCCAAGCGAGAACCTGTATTCACTTGCGAACGCGAAGACCCAATGCAACAAAATTATCTGCATCTCTTTACATAACTTGTATATAAATTCTTGAATTTCGGGACGAAGTTCCCTCTAACGGGGGGATAATGTGACAACCCGTAATTAGTTCCGTCACTATAAACCGTTCCCGTTAAATAAAACCGTTCGTATTCAAATTTTCCGGTTAACCTTAGAGTTAAATTAATTTAATCGCGACTTTTAATTCGGTTTCATAAGTGTCGGGATACGTTATAAACGTTAAAATATTTTCTATATTTATTTGGAAAATTATTAGTTTCATTTAAGTCATGATTACGACAATTTATCGGGTACGACCGAAAGCACCGTCTAACGGCAGTATCGGGTAGAATTCCACGGCGCCATAAACTCAACCCCTATATAAGGGGTTGAGTGAGATCATTTTGAAGCTTTTTCTCTCTCGCTAAAAACTTTCTCTCACTACTCTCTCTCTAGAATTCGAAATTGATCCAAAAACCCCATTTCAAACCTCAATTTGGTAAGTACTCCATCCTAGCTTGTTGTTTAACTTGATTGGCATGCAAATTCATGTTTGAAACTCCCAAAAACACCCATGAACATGTGTTTATGGTTTGGGGACCCTCCCAAAACCGTGAACACCCCTTGAGAGGGTTTTGAAGCCCCAAAACCCCTCCAAACCCCTAGTACTGCTTAGATATGGTTTAGAAACTAGCATGCATGAGCATAGGACCCCAAAATCGTGCAATTTGAGTATTGGACATGAGTTTATGGTCCAAGAACATGCTTGGGCTATAAACCCACATGCATGGACCATAACCTCCTTTTAAAGTGTCAAAATTCCCTAAACACTTCCAAATGCTTCCATGAGAGTGTAGAACCTTATAATCTTTCATGTGATGCACCAAAACATATGTAAATGGGTCAAACATGAGTTAATCTCCCAAGAACATACTTGGACTGTAAACACATCTTCTTAGACCATAAACACCCCCAAAGGGTGTTAAAGTGCCCTTAACACCTTGAATGGCTTGTATGTTGGACTAGAATCACATGTGATTAACCTACAACCACTAAAACGCATGATTCATGGACAAACATGAGTTTAAGGTAGTAAAATCATGTATTTAAGGTAGTAAAATACCCAAGAACATCTTCATAAACCGTAAACTCCTTTTCCAAGGCCATTTCAAGTCCCGGTCACTTCCTAAGCCATGGAATCTACCCAAGAACCTTCCCTTGTGCATTATAAGACCATTTAGCATCCAACACTTAATTAAAGTGTTTTCGCGTCTTAGAGTGTATAAGCTTATCTAATTAGTGATTTAAAGTGTAATTAGATACATTTGTGCATTAGTTCATATTACATAGGAACCTCGCACGTTTTCAAGCCCCGAACCGACATTTAGCATCCAAACCGACACAATCCTCGTCCGGTGAGTTCATACCCTTACCCTTTTTCAATGTTTTTCAATGTTTTCAGGGGGGAATACAGACAAAAGTACAAGAATATCTTGTGCTTAAACTTATTATTTCAATTTAATTGTTTCATATTCCACTTGCTTTTAACAATTGAAACCGTATTAACCAACTGTTTAACTTGTAGAATCAGTTTACAAACCGATTTCATATATTATTATATAATGTCATAGTATAATATATTTCACAAATGAATTGTTCCATAAAATTATTGTTAAAAGCATTAGATTAGTACAATTGTTTTGTCCTCGGTAACACTCCACAGAGATACGGGAGTGGAGGATCGTCTTTGTAAATAGAATTTAAACAAGATTTTCCGCATTATTACTTGTAGATTTGTTATTCCTATAAATTGGAGACACGTCCTCGGAGAACACTCCACAGAGATACGCGAGTGGAGGACCACCTCTGTAACCAGAATCTCTTTGTGAGGGAGCGTGACTTAAGTGTATAGATCTATACGGGGCTGACTACCCCGCACCTGGCTGCTAGCTACAGCCGAACCGAA
Source organism: Lactuca serriola (assembly GCF_051521515.1). Classification (NCBI taxonomy): domain Eukaryota; kingdom Viridiplantae; phylum Streptophyta; class Magnoliopsida; order Asterales; family Asteraceae; genus Lactuca; species Lactuca serriola. Next base: position 233,038,571 of record NC_136411.1, read on the forward strand.
AGGTTCAAGGGTGACGAAAGTCATAAATGATACTGACCTTCCTTTGCCATATCTAGTTTATCGTATGGTTATAGAAGTCGCAATTTGGATAACAGAGATTTACTTGTTAGTAATAATGAATATAGTAAATTATTAACCTTAGAAATTAGTTTACTATGTTTATAGTTTTATATACGTGTTAAAACTACATTACATTTCAAGAATAACCAAACTTTCAGGAAACTTCACACAAACATTTCAAGTATGGTAGATACTTGTACATTACATTCAGACTCGATAACTAATCACAAACTTTTTAGGAAAATATAGGATTTTCCTGGGATAACAACTGTTCATAACCAGAATTGTGTAACAAAATAGATAACTAAACATTACTTTTAAGAAAATATGGGATTTTCTTGGAGAACAACTTTTTCAGAAAACTAAAGGAATCTTGTTCATTTTCAGAAACAAACCGCTTATGAACTCACCAGCTTTATGCTGATTTTTAAACTGCTTGTATTCTCAGGTTCTCCATAGACAGGTATTCAATGTTCATTTGCAGATGACGGAGCGTATTAAAGTCGCGTGTTTCTTTTGTTTAAACTTATGTACCTACAAAACTTGTATTACTTTATTTTCAAACAAATGTAATGAATCTATGTAATGTAATGTTTTGTGTTTACTTCGCTTACTATGTACATTGGTTGTGATACTTAACATGAAGTCACCTCCGCCCTGGAACGTTTCTGCCCTGGGTTTCGGGGTGTGACACATGTATCATGTTGGCCACGATGACAGCCGAGCTCCAAAAGTCTTATGAGGACTATTACCCTTTTGAGATGCACCAGGACTTGATGGACAGATACCATCAAAGTGCTCGTCAAGAGAGGTATGAAATCATCTCCACCATGATAACAACCCAAATGAAGGATAATGAACCCATTACAGGCCACATGCAGAAAATGCAAAGATTCGTGGACTGTTTGCTGAAGTTGAATGTGAACTTCGCCAAGGAGTAGCAATTGACATAATTTTGCGCTCATTATCTCTGGATGACATATCACATAATCAAAGAGGAAGTTACACTCAACAAAGTTCAAGGACTTTTGAAGACCACAGAAACTGGTCTTAAAGGTAAGTCGGTAGTTACTACTCCTACTCCTACCGCCGCTCCTATTCTGGTTATTGGGGAAGGTAAAGGGAAGAAGAGGAAGAGCCCTTCGAAGGGTACCAAGGGAAAGTCCCTTGATGGCTCCTCATCAAATAGAACCAAAAGAGGTTTTGTCACTCCTTCTGCCAACCCTAAAGAGGATGAATGCTTCTATTGCCATGAAAAGGTGCACTAGAAACCAAACTGCCCAAAGTACCTGTAAGATGTTAAGGATGGGAAAGTAAAACCAAACCATGCAAGTATATACACTATATTGTCTAATAACATGCCCCACTCTAATTCTTGGGTCCTTGATACTGGTTGTGGTATTCACATATGTTTTGATTTGCAGGGACTCAGAAGAAGTGACAATGTGGAGCATGGGAAGATAAAATTAATCATGGGGAATAGGAAAGCTTCACCTGTCACCAAGATTGGAGTTTATTCTTTGTTTCTAAGTAGTGGGTTAACATTAGATTTGAATAAATGTTGTTAATCGTCTGAAATGGCGAGAAGTATTATTTCCTTTCATGGTTTGTACAAACAAGGGTTTATCTTTTCGTTTGATAATGAAGGTGGTGGTATTAATGTTTTCTTTAATAATGTTCTCTATTTTAAATCATTACCTTGTGATGGTGTGTATGAAACTGTGTCGGTTGTTGATACCTAGGAAATTATGTGTTGTGTATTGATTCTTCCAGTAACTTGGATAAAGCATCATTATGGCATTGTCGTCTTAGACATTTAAGCAAGAAACGCATAGGCCAACTCCAAAAGGAGGGAGTCTTGAAGTCATTTGACCTAAAGTCGGATGATATTTGTGAATCTTGTTCGCTTCGGAAAATGACAAAGTCACCCTTCACTGGTTCTTTTGCTAAGGGTGAGGGTTTGGTTGATCTCATACATATTGATGTATGTGGACCCTTCCGAACCGCCACAAGCGATTCTAACCGCTTCTATGTGACTTTTACTGATGATCTTAGTAGATATGGATATGTCTACTTAATCAAGCATAAGTCAGAAACCTTTGAAAAGTTCAAGGACTTTAAATAGGAACTGGAGAATAAGTAGGGCATGAACTTTAAGATGCTTCGATCTGATCGAGGTGGTGAGTATCTTAGTAGAAAGTTCCTTGATTATCTTAATGAATGTGGGATTGTCTCACAATTCATACCTCCCAGGACACCACAACATAATGGTGTAGCTGAGAGGCGTAATCGAACCTTGTTGGATATGGTTCATTCCATGATGAGTCGCCCATTTTCTTAATCTAGTCCCTACCAAAAAGGTTGCCAAAACACCTCACGATATGTGGAATGGAAAAGTTCCCAATCTGGACCACATCAAGATTTTGTGTTGCGAGGCTTTCGTGAGGTGCGAGACTCACGATAAGCTCGAACCTCGAAGGGAAAGGTGTATTTTCATTGGCTACCCACAAAAATCCTTTGGTTACCTCTTCTACAAACCTAGTGATAATGTGGTCTTTATTGCAAGGACAGGAGTATTTTGAGAGCGAGAGAGTTCATAAACCAAGGAAACAGTGGGAGGCAAATTGACCTTCATGAAATTCAAGAGTCAAGTATTGAAGGAACCTCAAACCATAACAATCAACCAGAGGAGGAAACTCATGTTGATCCGACTGACGAGTTCGTACCTCTGAGGCATTCCTTGAGAGTTATGAATGCACCTGAGCATTACTATGGTTTCCATATTACTGCAAAAAGTGATACACTTATCAATGATAATACACTGGTAAGTCTCGATGAACCTAACAGCTACATGGAAGCCATGGCAGGCCCTGAGGCTGCCAAATGGAAAGAGGGTAAGGACAACGAGATATTGTTCATGTATGACAATCAAGTTTGGAACTTGGTTGACAATGTACCAGGTTGTAACACAGTCGGGTACAAATGGATCTTTCAGAAGAAGAGTGACATCGATGGCCATGTACAAACTTATAAGGCGCGACTGGTTGCAAAGGGCTTTTCTCTATGACAACCCGAAATTTTCATTCGGTCAAACCCTAGAACTCAATCACTTCTTATTATAAGTTAATGTCATTACTGCTTATTTTAACAAAATTTGGAGTTCTTTTGATTATTTTAATATTATTCTTTAAACGAACGGTTGTAAGAAAGTGTCGTCTCGGGTTTTGAAATTTAAAAACCGCAAACACCTCGCGTCTTAGAAGTTCCCGGTCAAAATATTTCGTTGGGGTCGAAAAATCATCCCAAAATCTGTAAACTCATGCTTATCCATGAGTTTACTCCCTAAGTCTAGTCAATATGAGTTTACTCTCCATTTATCCAACAGAGTAAACTCCTAAAAGAGTAAACTCAAGAAAACCTCTCAAGTAGCAAACTACAAACAATTCAAGATCTTCCAAGTTGTAAGTGTTCTATCCATTTCAATTTGATTAAACACTTAATCTAGTGTTTGTGCATCTATTCATCCATTCACTTTTGTGTTTTTGATTAGATTTCCAAAAACACCAAGAACGCCAAGAACACACACTAAGTGTTTTTGGACTTTTAGCATATTTCAAGCTTCCTTATAGTAAGTACTTCACTCCTTTAGTCTTATTGAGTTAGTGTTACAAGTTAACATCAAGAAAATATGCCAACAACAAATGGAACAAGGTGTTCACGGTCCAAGAATGTTCGTGGGCCGTAAACACCATGTAAGGCACCAAAGTGTGCCAAAGTCACAAATCTAAGCCCTAGTTGGATGTTTAAGCCTTCCTTAACATGTTTGAACCTTCCTTTGATGGGTTTAAACCATGAAAAACACTAAATAATGCCATGATCATGTGTTTACGGTTTGGGGAGCTCCCAAAACCGTAAACACCCTTTAGTGTGTTTATTTGGGCCATATTCCTTCCTTAGGCCTAAAATCTAACATAGACAATTACCTTGATGAGTTAGGGACTTGAAAACATAACAATACCAAATTCCATATGGGTTTAAGGTAGTAAACCCAAAGGGAAATGACCATAAGGCCGTAAACACCTCAAAAGGGGTGTTTTGTTGCCTTAGTCCCTTCCAAAGTCCAAACCACCAAGTAGAAATGCTTCAAAGGACTTACGAATCCTCAAAACACTTATGGTAAAAAGAAGAGGAGTTTACGACCGTAAACTCATTAGGTCAAGGTCTTTAAAACCGTAAACTCAAAGGCAGTTTACCCTTGAACCCCAAACACAATGGCAAGGTCCTTTAGCACTTAGATGCAACCCTTATGGCTTGTAGCACTTATATAAGGTGTTTTACATGCCTTAGGATGTCTTAACTTTGTCAATTAGTGGTTTAAAGTCTAATTGGATACATATATGTGTGATTATATGGTAATTAGGATCATTGAGTGTGAACAAGTCTTCACTTGTCACCTGGCTATCCTACATCATTTAGTACATCCAAACCACCATCTACATGTGAGTTCATACCCCTTCACCAATGTTTAAATGATTTTAAAAGCTTTAATAAGGGGGGAATACAAGTAAAAAACAACATGTTATCAAATCTTTCATATGTATTTATAATTGTGTTTTCATCCAACAGATTTCACATACTTCAAAATGTTATGCATGAAATGGTTTTCTATCTTAAAAATACTTTGTTAATCAAATATATTACTTTTGAAATGTTTATTAAAATGACATCAAGTCATTATTAATTATTGTTCAAACCTCTTAGATGTTTTACAAACCCATTTTTAACCTACTTGAACAACCAATTACCTTCCACTTAACTATTATAGGGATAGTTAGAAGATACAAAACATTATTCCTATTACAAGGAATTACATCAGAGTCAATTCATTCATGAGTCTATACTATACATTACATGTTACATGGATACACTTACATGAGTACCTTACATGAATACATTACATGAGTACCTTACATGAAGACATTACATGAGTACTTTGCATGAATACATTACATGAGTACCATACATGAATACATTACATGAGTACCTTTACGTAGATACAGTTTCCTGTATACATTTACATGGATACTTGTACCTCGATTCATTAGGATGATTTATTAGTACCTTCTGTGTAAATTGTCCTGCCTATCCCAGTTCAACAGGATATCTAGACGGGACTAACCGTTCCGAAGCTCAGCTGTTAGCACCAGTGGTTGATTAACATCTACGGATGCCTACGGTTATTTCTTATATTAGAATACTTTTACGGGACTAACCATTCCTCAGGCATTCTGTTCGCTACAGAGGTTGATGACCATCTACGGATGCCTACAGTTAATACTTTTATTAGGAATATGTTTACGGGACTAACCCTTCCTCCCACCTGTTCTAGATACAGAGGACCATTGAACAATCTACGGATGTTCAAAGGTTATACATTTCGCTAATCACGATGTCGTGTTAATCCTAGTACAAAAGGATAACAATTACATTAGTACATTTTCCTATTACTTTATCTTGTGATACATTCACATAAACAAGGAGTTAGACTAAGTACTTTTAGTACTAGCCAAAAGAAAGGAAAAACTATCATTTTACTTACAAAACATACGGGTCTTGGTAGAAGACTACATTTCATACCAGTAGGAAATAAGGGATTTTCTAGGTTTTTCATTACTTACATCAACTGTTTCATTTAAAGATTTACAGGGCATTCATAACGGTTTTCCAAAACAAGACAATGACACTTAAATACTTATGAATTCACCAGCTTTAGGCTTATACTCGCTTTCAAAATAACTTGTATTCTCAGGTCACCAGTAGACAGGTACGATGGGTAGGTTTTGAGAAGACAGAGCACAGACAAGACTCGTCTTTTATTTTGATTGTATTTTTGGTGTCTTATTACATTGAAAGAACACACATGTATTAAAACTTTACTTTTAATGGAATGGATGATGTTGTTGCTTGTTTACTACTTTACACTGTTGTGATACTGTACATGACGTCCTCCACCCCGGAACGTTTCCGCCGTTCTTGGTTTTGGGGTGTGACATTCTCAAACTCTGAGAGTTGATTATGATGAGACCTTTTCACCAGTAGCGAATATTAAGTCTATTAGGGTTATGCTAGCCATTGTTACATTTCATGATTATGAAATATGGAAAATGGATGTCAAAACCACTTTCCTTAATGGAAATTTGGTTGAGGATGTTTACATGAGTCAGCCAAATGGTTTTGTCAGCACAGAGTACCGTAATAGAGTGTGTAAGATTGAGAAATTTATCTATGGATTGAAACAAGCACCTCGCAGATGGAATCTTTGTTTCGATCAGAAAGTCAAAGAGTTTTGCTTTTTGTGGAGAGAAGATGAATCTTGTGTACATGTCACGGCTAGTGGGAGTATAGTTAGCTTTTTGGTATTGTATGTGGATGACATACTACTTATAGGAAATGACATCCCAACTCTACAGGAAGTGAAGTCCTGACTTGGGAAGTGTTTCGTTATGAAGGACCTTGGAGAAGCTGCCTATATCCTAGGGATAATGATTTTGAGAGACTATAATAAGAGACTAATTGGACTTAGTCATAGTACCTACTTGGATAAGGTGCTGAACAGGTTCAACATGCAGAATTCCAAGAAAAGAGAATTACCGATCCAGAGTAACGCTAGATTAAGTAAGACTCAGAGCCCGGGTATAGAGGCTGAGATAGCTGAGTTAAGTCGAGTACCATATGCTTTCGCTGTAGGCTCAATCATGTATGCTATGACTTGTACTCGTCCTAATGTGGCCTTTGCATTGAGCATCATCAGCAGATATCAGGGGAACCCTGGCAAGGCTCACTAGACTGCGGTAAAGAACATTCTCAAGTACCTGCAGAGGACTAAGGACTGGGTCCTTACTCTCTGTGGGATAGTGATGACTAAAGAGTAGTATGGTATAGTGATGCTAGCTTCCAAACTGATAGGATAATTTCCGCTCTCAGTCAGGCTAGGTCTTTACCTTAAACGGAAGAGCAATTACTTGGAAAAGTTCCAAGCAAGAGATAGTGGCTCATACAACTTGCGAATACAAGTATATAGTGGAAAGCAAGGCAGAAAAGGAGGCTATATGGCTAAAGAACTTCATTGGAGACCTTGGAGTTGTACCATCTATAAAAGAGCCTATGGAGATTTTCTGTGATAATGAAAGTGCAGTTGCCTTATCCAAGGAACCAAGGGATCACGGAAGATCCAGACACATCGACAGAAAATACCATTTCATTAGACATCGAGTAGAAGAAGGACTCATCTTGGCAAAGAGGGTATCATTGGATAAGAACCCAGCATGTCCCGTCATGAAGGGACTGGGTAGGGTTACGCATCTCCAGCATGCGAGGCGCATAACGGTGAAGGATGATATTAGTTTTAGTAATTAGATAGCTTTGAAATTTGTAAAGTGTAATTCACATTTGATGATAAATAAAAGTTGTTGTTTGTTTATAAGTAAAGTGGTGCTATCTTCTGTCAGTCGTTTACTATCATTTCATTTTGCATGTTTTGACTTTCAAAATAATTATGTTATGATATATAATATTATTCAAATTCTCCACGGTCGGTCATATATTGGAAGTAGATATGAATCAAGACTGTCATGAAGTTGGATAATAGATGTCTAAGATGTTGGACATATCAATAGTTGCTACAACACTCATGAGTTCTCATAAGTTTTGAGTATTAGATTCAACCCACGCTCACTTGTATCACTTCATGGAATTTATCTCGACTGATCGTGAGACGATAATATCATATAAGTCTTCAAACCTAGAGATATGAGTTGTTGACTATGAGTTGGTTATACATTGATTGTACGAAAATGCATTGGTAATTCGATGTTATAAAACTTGTCTTTGTGTATGATTCAACAAGTAGTAGAACAAGCATATGAGTCAAAGTTTATCTATTCCTTCTTGGATTAGAAAAGATATCTGGGCCCCTCGATGATTTGTGTTAACCTATGTACCGGGCCTAGTCAGAACTAAATTGATTTGTTTGATTAAGTTCTATGTCAAACAAATCAGAAATCGAGAAACGAACTGCTGGACATTAAGTAAGACAATGTTCCATGTATTTGTCCGGCTGATATCTAGAATAGAGGATTATATGATCACTTATCTTAAATGGCGTATCATCATCATCATCATCTCAGTTCTGCAAGACCATGAAAGAGCTACGATTGCTGATCAGTTCCTAAAGTGATTGTTGCAGTTATAGTTATTAGACGTATCCAAGTGGGAGAGTGCCGGATTAGATTTCTAAGTTCACAACTATTTCTATAATGTACTTGACCCGGTTGGCATGGTCCATTTGGGTTGCATGGTATTGCAACACTTGGATAGACTAAATGAGAGAAAGGACACTTTTGGTTTTTTAATATATTATAAGTTCTAATATATTATTAATATTATTTAATTATTATTGATCAAGAATTAATTTAGAATTAATTTGGTTATCAAAAGGAGACTAATTAAATATATTGGGTTGATTGTGTAAATCATCGATTCTTTTATAGTGGGCTAATGATCCATGGTTTATTAAATTGGGCTAAAACCCATAAGGTGCTCCATGGATAGTCCATGGAGGTTATAAACCCATGGATCATGGAATATGAAGAGCCATGTCAATTAGGGTTTACCTGATGTAACCCTACTTGTGACACAACTATAAAAGGACCCCATGGCTAGCAAAATTGGCACCCAAAAAAAAAAGAACAAGAGGGCTAGCCGATTTTGAGTGTTAAGTGAACTTCTCTCAAGGTTATTCCAAGAGTTGTGGTGTTGTGTGAGACTGTGACAACCCGATATTTCGAGACAATGTAATGTAAAACCAATCAAATTTAGGTCAAAATATAACTTTCCTAAAATCTTATATGGGTTAAATAAAGTAGTAGGAATCGTATCAAGGTTTTCATACATATAAAGAACCCTAAAATCCGAGTTATAACGAAGAAGTTATGACCAACCGAAGATTCTCGGCAAAACCGACAACACCGATTAAAAGAAAAACGCGAAGTTTCAATACAATAGTTTTTAGCCTTAAGTATCAAAATGAAAGTTATAGACAATCTCAAACCGTGAGCGTACATAAAAAGAACGTCCAAATCTGACTTCGTATGAGAAAGTTATGATTTTTCCAAGATTCGGGTATAGCAGTGGACAGCTAAAAACTCGAAATAGAGCTCGAGATACTTTTGACCAAAACAACCTAAATGAGAATCTAAGGTCTCAACATTAGTAGCGCAACGGCGAAAAGTCTGACGAAAACGGACACCGGATGAAGAAGTTATGGATTTTTAACGGAATTATCGCGTCCCGGCCCGTTAAAAATAAATAATTAAAAATAAATTCAGAATTTGCCGATGAAGTCTAAACGAGAGTTGTAGATCATGTTTTTAGTTACGCGTGCCTATAAAGAACGTCGAAAACGGAGCTCGTACACGAAAGTTATGGATTTTACAAGTTCGGGGTCCAAAATCCGAGGCTGTCAGGCCCCCACGACGTGGCACAAGCTTGCCGCGACCCGGCAAGTGATTGAGGGCGTCCAATCAATGGAGGAGGATAGGTTTGACTCCCCACGACGTGGCCATCACTTTCCACGACGTGGCACACCCCAAAAATTCCCCTATAATTAGATTTCAAGGGCTCCGAGTTCCATTGCTCAGTTCCTTTCTTTCTCGCGCCGAAACTCTGCGTTTAAGCCCCTGAGACCCTCCCAAAGCCCCGGTTCTCACCTTCAAGTCCCGAAGGAAGGTTTTGTGTTCTCGAGATTCCCGAGATTCCCGAGAATCCCGAGATTTTCCCGCGTTTTCAACTCTTCCTGTCGAAGTTGTGCTCGATTCTTCTCTAGACTATTTCAAATCAACCACTTCAATCATGTGAGTTCATACCCCTTAACTAATGTTTTAAACTACTTTTAAATGTTTTATGGGGGGAATACAAGTAGCATCATGCTAGTATTATATCAATCACATGCGATTAATAAGTAGAATTATGCTAGTTATTACATCAATCACATGTGATTAATATACAGCATTCAAAAGATTTGGCTACTCATTAGCCATTTTACCAAATAGTTTCCTTCAAATGATTTTTATGAACATTTGATATGTTTTAAACTACTTATTACACTGTACATCTTACTCGGTACATTACCTTTCAAACTTATTTACAACTGTGTTTCAATCAAATGTTTCCATATACTCAAAACTGTTTTATCATACTTATGCCTTCATATTATAAGTTGCATGCCTCTATATCTATAGTTATATAAGAAATGTTTAAAAGACTTAGGAAGGCTATCCACCCTCTTTTCTTTTCGCGCCTTGAGATGTGGTCTGGTGGGATATTGGGTATTCGTCCGAAACTCATTTAAATATTAGTTATATATCATGTGTACATATATAGTCATAAAAGGTCTTTCCAGTTCATCCCATGCCCTTAGTTAGTAAGGGTATACCTCCATGACCATACGTACCAGTTAGACTGCTAGTAAACTACCATATGGGTAGTTTAGGAAGATACTAGAACCGTTACTAGAACGCGATATCATACAATCAGTCAGTTCATTCATGAGTCAATACTTTCTAGAACATTACATATACAACTATACTAGGAAGAGAACATATACAACTATACTAGAACGAGAAACATTACCCTTACATTAATACGTTAATAATTGTGATCCACTGTATTGGAGCATGCCTTAAATGTCATGGCCCGAGTTGTAGCCAAAATTCTCTTGGAGGGAGAGCGTTGAGTTTGCGTATAGATCTATACTGGATTGACAATCCTACACCTTGCTGCTAGCTACAGCCGGACCTGCAGGTCTGCGGTGCCAAACGTCATTCCGTTATTACGACCGTTCTTTATGTCGTTGTTATCAGTCGATAGTATGGTGCAATTATCACATTATACCTTAATATAAATCCGGTTTAAGGTAGTTAGTATAGCAGTAGTTCCTATAATACAAAATTACAGTACTACAATGATTTATCCATTACATTTTTAGTGATAACCTCACTTAAACTTTAATGTACAAACTATATTTTGTTAAAAGATAGTTACACTTGGGAAATTACACACTTTTACATCAAACGAGCATACAAAACAGTTAAGCCTTGGTAGAAGGCTACTTTAATAGAAAATATAGGTTTTTCTAAGAGATTCAAACTTTTTCAAATACTTACAATTCATATACACTTTCAAATTCTTACAATACATAGACTTACAAATTCTTACAAACAAATTAAGACACTAAATTCTTATGATCTCACCAGCTTCAAAGCTGATACTCGCTTTCAAAATTACTTGTATCCTCAGGTCATCATAGACAGGTACCGATGCAAGGAGAAAGGAAGATGGAGCTTGTTCAAGACTTATCTTTCATTTTGATTTATGCTTTAGTGTTTATCAAAATTTGACAGAATACAATTGTATAATAATTATTTTATTAATGCAATGGATGATGTTGTTGCTTGTTTACTACTTTACATTGTTATTGATATTATACATGACGTCCTCCGCCCCAGAACGTTTCCGCCATTCGTGGTTTTGGGGTGTGACAGAGACATTTGAGGCGTGAAACTTGAGGTGCTAGGAACATAAGGTCCTCAAGGAATGCAAGCAAGAAAAAGGTATGTTCTTCTACTTGCTATTATGTTTGAAAGTTCCCCATGCCATGCTAGTTAGGTTAAGAACCTTGGAAAATCAATTTTGCATGTATCTTAGTAAAACATAGATCCAAGGTTTGTAGGCTTGCATGTACACCTTAGGAGTGTTAGAATGCTCAAACCCTTTCATGAAGATAATACCGAACACTTCAAACCCGCTATATGGGAAACAATCCTTCACTAAACCACTAATGATTATGGCATGCAAATTTCATATAACAATTCTCGAAATTGCACCCTAACAATAGCAAGGTAGAATCCGAAGATATCGCTTACCCAAATCAGTATCAAATCCTAAGCAACATGAAAAGTGATAATTACCGAAAAGAACGCTAAATATAATATGCCTGCAAAATCACCTGACAATGCATGGACCTCCCCTGTCTGACACTGCGATGATCAGCTCTCCTCTACTGAGGCTCCTACTCTATCCTCACGACTATCAGGAACCCGCAAATTAATCAGAGTCAACCCACCCACTACTTCTCCCCTTTTTTCCCTTTCTTCTCGGATAGAAGACCGTCTTGTGGCCCAAATGATTAGATAGAAAACTTAACATCCTTGTTCCCTGAGGGTAGCCCTACAAACATTACCAATCCTGGCACACTTGTGGCATCCCAAACCCCTGAAACTAAAAACTCCATCGTGCGGTTTCCCGCATGTGTTGTACAAACCCTGACCCTACTAGCCTCTCAAACGATGTTCCAAAGTCTAGGCTCTCTTCCCGGTACCCTCCAATGCATGCACCTGATTTGATCCTGCTCTTCTCGAGGTGCTCTAGATCAATCTCCCACTCTCGGGCTCTAGAAATCATATCATTTAGGGTCTCGCACCCTAAAATACTCATAAACTCCCAGATGACATCCCGTAGCACAACATCAACAACATCATCGCCCAACTTACTACCGACCTCTTCCCAACAGTCTTATGCCTTGTCCTTTAACAAGCAGGAAACATATATGACCTTCGCCTCCTCGGGGCAGAAACTCATCCAAAACGCGTAAGCCATATCCACTAACCAACTCCTAGTGACAATGGTGTACCTCTCCCCATGGAACGCAGGAGTTCCACAACCACTAAATTCACAGAAAGAAAGAATGAGCTTCTAAATGCTCATCCAAGATCTCTAAAACCCTTCCTTCACAGATCTAAAAATCACAGGAGTCTTTTCCAAAACACCAAGGGTAGTCTGTCACACCCCAAAACCAAGAACGGCGAAAACGTTCTAGGGCAGAGGACGTCATGTAGAGTATCACAATAGTGTAAAGTAGTAAACAAGCAACAACATCATCCATTGCATTAATAGTAAAATTTTAATACAAGTGTGATCATTCATAGAATAAGACATGAAAATAAGTAATCAAAATAAAAGTCGAGTCTTGACCGCTCCGTCTTCTCAAAACCTGGTAGTCGTACCTATCTACTGGTGACCTGAGAATACAAGTTATTTTGATAGCGTAGATCAGCATTTAAGTTGGTGAATTCATAAGTATTTTAGTGTCATTGCTTGTTAAAACTGTAAAGAAAAGACTAGTAAATGTTTAGTGAAAAAGTTTGTATAAGTATGAAACCCTAGAAAATCCTATATTTCCTATTAGTATGAAAAGTAGTCTTCTACCAAGACCCGAATATTTTGAAATTTTTCCTCTCCGTAAGAATGAAGGTTTTTCGCAAGTATGACTACCATTGCCTAAATATAGCCTTATATTACCCTTTATGTGAGAAGATCACAGTTTGAAAATAATGGGAAAATGTATATATGTACTAGAATATTATTTGTATTAATCACTTATGTAATAATTACCTTAAAACCACTTGTTTAAGGCAAAATGTGATATGATTGTTACCTTGCTAATTCGACTAAAACACGACGATGAAAGACGTCGGAAGAAATGACATTTGGCACCCGACGACTTGCAAGTCCCACTGTAGCGAACAAAAAAGGTGTAGGATAGTCAATCCAGTATACATCTATACGCAAAACTCATGCTCCCCCTCCAGGAGATTCTGGTTACAAAACATTTCATAGCGAAATGGTCGATGTGTCATGAAGTAGTATCTCACATTATGTTATCTCTGAACCTTGTTATAATATACTTGTTATATTAATAGTATTCTATGTATAGTATTCTCTATCTAGTATTGTCTGTTATAATATGCTCTATGTAGTATTCTCTGTTATAGTATGCTCTATTTAGTATTTTCTGTTATAGTATGCTCTATCTAGTATTCTTTGTTATAGTATGCTCTGTCTAGTATTCTCTGTTATAGTATGCTCTGTCTAGTATTCTCTGTTATAGTATGCTCTGTCTAGTATTCTTTTTTATAGTATGCTATGTCTAGTATTCTCTGTTATAATATTCTCTGCCTAGTATTCTCTGTTATTGTATTCTTTGTTTAGTATTCTCTATTATAGTATTCTCTTTCTAGTATGTAATAGTATATTTGCAAAGATTCATGAATGAACTGACTCTTGTGTGATTCCTTGTACTAGGAATAGTAAGTAGTATCCCTAACTATACCTATTATAGTTACTACTAATGTATGTATATGACTGAATGAAGGTATGCCTTTGCTACCAAAGGGTACTGAACTAACGGATAGAACTTTTATGTCTACATATGTATACGTAATACGTAACTAATACTTAGACGACCTTCGGACAAATAATCGATACCCTAAGGCCACATCCACACAAGGAAACAAAATTAAAGCGAGATAGCAGTCCTAAGTTCTTTAAATATTACTTACATAACTATACATATATAGGCATGCATTTGACAATATAAAATTATAAATGAAATTTTGTAAAACCTTTGAAAAGTTTAATAAATAAGAATTGATGACTTGATGCCAGTTTATAAAATGATTTGAAAACAGTTTGTTTCATAAGAATAGTTTAAACTATAAGAAATACTTTGTTTGAAATACAATTGTAACAGAGTTTGAAAGGAAATATACAGTATGTAATACAGTTTGATAAAGAGTTTAACATGTAAAAATGTTTGGAGTAATCATTTCGAAGTAGTATACTGAGTAAAACAGCTAAAAGTGTAGTAAATCCATTTGCTTGCTAGTTATTAATCACATGTGATTGATATAATAACTAGCATGATTTAAATTGTATTCCCCACATAAAAGCATTTATAAACATTTAAAAGATAAGTTTAACGGGTATGAACTCACATGTTGTGAGTGGATCGTATGGAAGTGTCGGACAAGGTGCTAGGTGTCAAGTGGAGACTTGAACACAAACAATGGTCCTACTTAACATATAATGAGACATATAGTTATCCAATTAGTCATTTAACAACTAATTAACCAAGTTAAGACATCCTAGGACACGTAAACACTTTGATTCAAGTGCTATAGGTACCGAAGGGTTGCATCTAAAGGTTGCATGATATGGCATTGGAGTTTATGGCCCACGGACCACTCCTTATGGAGTTTACGGCCTAAGTTCACTTCCCCCATGAGTTTACGGATGTAAACTCGTGGTACTAAGTGCCATTGGGTGTTTTGAGGTCTTATAAGTCAATATTGAGCATCCAATGATCAAGTCCAATCCTTAGGAAGCATTATGGGCACAATATCACCCCTTTATAGAGTTTACAGACTAAGGGCCATTTCCTTATGTGTTTACGGCCGTAAAATCTTGTGGGAATATGGTTTCTTTGTTATTTAAGGTCCTAAGCACCTCAAGAAAGGATCAAGACTAGCATCCAAGGCTTAGGAAGGGACTAGGGTTCATTTAACCCCACTTGTAAGGGTTTACAGCCCAAGAACATCCCTTGGCCATAATCACCTTTGATCTAATGATTTCTTGTTGTTTTCTAAGGGTAAAAAAGATCATTCAAGCACACGAAAAGCTAGGGCAAGTGTACTTAAAATATAGAAGCTTGATTGGGCGTTTAAGGTCCAAGAAGACTAGTGTGTGTTCTTCGTGAAACTAAGAACACTTGAAGATCTACACAAATGGAATGATTTCAAGGATGAAATCATGTAAGATCACTAGATTAAGTAAGATATCTACGAATTAGGGCAAGAAGCACTTACAAAACTGAAAATCCAGAAGGAAAATCAGATGATACTTGAGAGGATTTGATGTTCTAGCTTTGAAATTATGAAGAAAATGAGTGAAATGACTACGTGTCATATTTATACTCTTTGGACTTTACGACTGTAAACTCCATGTTTAGGCTATAAACTCCAAACTCTTGGAGTTTTCAGACTTTAGTTTTGCACAATAAACACTAGGGCATCCTCTCTCCAGTTATCAGTTACAGTACTAGGCTTTCGAACACATTTCAAAAGTTAGCAGAAACTGTTCTGGCTTCTATTAAAGTGAATGGTTGCACAGAATAGAAATTTCGGGTTGTCACATCATCCCCCCGTTATAAGGAATTTCGTCTCGAAATTAGCGTTTAAGCTAGGAAGTAGTTACGAATAACCAAGTAAAGGGATGAGTTTAATTCAGTTTCGATTGATCCTCGCACTCCCAAGTGGATTCAGGTCCACGTTTGGCATTCAACGAACCTTCACTAATAGGATGCAGAATTGCTTCGTCTGCTTGACCTCTCAGTCCATGGTCACTACGGTTCTTCCACGAAGGTGAGGTTCTCGTTGGACTCGATCTCGTCAAGTGGATTTACAAGAGTCTCGTTGGACAGATACTTTTTCAAGTTCGAGACATGGGGGCTAGAATGTACGTTACTGAGTTCGCGGGGTAGGCTGAGTCGTGGATGCTTCTATGCTCTTTCATAATACGTGAGAAGCTAAGTAGGTCATTTATAAGGAAGATGACGAACTGATCCAAGTAAGGGTGGCATACCCTATTCATTAAGTTCATGAATACTACGGGCGCATTGGTCTTATCCGAGAGGTATCACTACGGACTCGTAGCGTCCGTATTAAGTTCAGAAGGTCATCCTTGGGACATCCTTCTCTAACACTCGTAACTGGTGATATTCAGATCTCAACTCCATGTCCAAAAGGTAAATAGTTCCTTGCGGTTGGTCAACCAGTTCATCTATGCGAGGCAGAGGGTAACGATTTGTAATGGTAATCTTGTCGAGGTCTCCATTATTCGATGCACATACGAAACAATCTATCTGTCTTCTTGAAGAATAAGGCCGAACTCTCCAGGGTGAGGAGTTTGGTCTTTCAATTCCATTGCTGAGTAGTTCATTAAGTTTGACCGGACAGTTCTTGCATCTCTGTAGGTGCTAGACTATAGGTCAATTTAGTTATAGGGGTATCCTTTGATTGGATTCTAAGTTTATTTTCATGACAGCCCGATCACTCATAGTCTTGAGCAGTCTCTGTCTTGAAGTTCATTTTAGGAGTCATATTTGGTTCATCAATCGCAGTTTCGTGTATACGAGTCGTATATAATTAAGATTGAAAAGGAAATTGAATAAATGATTCTTCTTTAAGCTCACATCCAAACAAGGAAAAGAATTTAAAGTCGAATCATCAATTCTAAGTCTGTAGAACCTTGATTATAGACCATCCTTTATGTATACTTTCTTCAGCGATAGATCAACCATATGGGTCTTCGGGTTGAACTTCACATACTGTACGAGTGGTACTCCGGGGAGGTTTGCTAAGGTATCTTCGGGAAAGACACGAATCATAAGGTACCCTATGCGTGAGTACCTTGGAGTTCTAGAATGACGGCTTCGCTAGGACGGCGATTACGGAGAAAGAGATGTACGCACGAAACTAGTATTGTGAGGATCGAATTGACTCAATTTTAAATGACAATGTCGGACTTCTCGGAATAACTGGCATTATACTATTTTAAGAAGGTGTTACAAAACAAAGCGGTGCAACCTATGAAGGAGTTTTAGTACTATAGTTTCATCTACGATACTACAGTTGCGAACAAGATATACCACTAAAAGCAAGTACAAGCAGCACGAGAGTCCCTAACACAAATGGGGTCTCGCAAAAGATAAAACTCTAGTTGCACTAGTATTCAAAAGTTTAAAAGTATAGCATTAACGCAATAGAACACACCATAATTTCAACGTGGATCCGGAGTAGTCTCTCTTGTGGCAGTGATCGTTAGTATCTTCCCGTCTGTGCTAGAGTTCTTTGATATTGGACAATCCTTCAGAAGGTGTCCTATCTCACCCCATAGGTGACATATCTGGCTTGCACCAGCATCGGTGGTGGAGGTGATGTCTTGGGTCGGAGTTATGTGGACTCGTTTTCTTTCGTTGTTCTTCCTTTTCGAACCATTCCTTTTAAAGTGTCCGATTTCACCGCAAACATAGCCATCTTGGTTGACTTCGATGTTAGGGACTAGAGTGATGGGTCGTGCTGGTGCTCCACAGCTACGAGCATGGTGCCCTATTTTGTGGCAATTGTAGCATTGCATTTTGTGCCAAGCCCCATTACGATGAAAGCTATACTTGATACACTTCTGGAGTTTTCCCTCGTATGGTCTGATCGGTGCTGAAATGGCAGGGGTTGTCACTTGTTGTTGTTGCATGGCAAGTCTTTGGGATCGCTTGCGCTCCTTTTGGGCTTGACACTTTTGGTTCCTTTTCTCGGTTTTACGGCTTTGCAAGCCAATGGCTGTTATCATTTGTTGATTTCCTAGATCGATACCACGATCGGAATTGTTAACCCCCTTTCCAGCCTTATTTGCATTGCCAGAGCTGAGGTTTGCAAGGACAGCTGCCACGACAGCTGTTACTGAGGCTTGGAATGTAGCAACGTCAATATGAAGGATAGGGGTTTCGTTGCTCGGTTGACTATTTTTGGATGACGTCATGATTCTGTTATACGAAAGAAAAGGAGTTTGTGAGTGATTATGGTTGAACCTAGATGTATTCTGATCATTCCTGTAGAGAGTATAAGTAAGTTCCCGAGGGTTTGACCTACATCCCTATGATGCAGTCCTAGTAAAGAGTAGGAATAAGTTCATAGAATGGTCACAAGACGTTTGTCGTCCAAACCGGGGTACCATTCGTTGGTGGATAACATGATCCAACCTTTGAAAGAGATTTGGAAATAATCCCGGAGCTAAATTACCATAGTCCAATAACTCGACAGGAGTGAGTTTCAGATAGCCTCCAACGATAGCATGATGAAAGTATTTGAACAAAGAGTGACACATAAATTAGCCGACGGTCAATATCATTGTTATTTATGATGTAATAAGTTTGGTAAATTGACCTTGTAGAAGGTCTTACATCATATCTGGAGTAGAAAGCTTTTAGCAGCATAAAGGCCTAACTAAAAGTACCTACAGTACAAGATAGTTTCATAGAAAAATGCCACATAGGAGATAGACAGGAAAACGATACCTTCAAACAAGGAAGGAAAATAAAGCTTCTCCTACTGGTGACGGTCATCCCTCTGGTGAACCCTTAGTTCAGCCAGTTGATGCTCCATATCAAGCATGTGTCTTTCTTACACCCTCTGGCATACTCGGAGCTCTATGACTTCAGCTCGTGTTTCAGCTAGTGCTTGTAGCAAGTTCTCATGGTGTCTCTCAGATCTCTCATGAATTTGTTCAAGGTGATTGGTGCGAATGGTATGCATTCCTGCATTGGCATCAACCTCTACGATACGTTGGAGAGCCGTCCTGCCCTGGATTTCGTTTCGGGCAACCCTGTGGACCAGGATTGGCAGAACCCTATCCGTTGAGCTTCCCTCGCTCAGGTTATAGAAGCTTCAGTCTCCCTTGAATGGCATGGGCTGATCTTGCTCTTGGCTCCATGTCTCCAAACATTCTATCCAAGGGGGCGTCGGGCCTTGAAATGCCGGAGGAGGGTTAAGATATGGGTTGGGAGCCACCGGGGGTAGGTTCTCAACCTCGGGATCGGAGTTAGCACCATCTGAAAAGCCTTCCCATGGTGATCATCAAAAGGGATTTGATTATCATCCTCTGGCTCTTCTTCAAACCATCCAACATTGCCTTCGTTCGGGAAGTACGGGTCGCCGTGGGGATGGGGTTCAGACATGTTATCTACGTGAGAATTGAGGTAAAGAAATAATTATTAGACGTACTAACTATATAGTTATAAGATAATCTTCATTAGTTACTTCACTATTTGTAAAGTGCATACCAGTTATATTTAATCAAAACAGGATAGGCCTTCGAATAAGTGACCTTAACTCCAAATTCACAAGGATCAGGGGAAAAGCAAAATTTCGTAGATTCTAAGTCTATGACATCCTAGTTACATATAACCTTAGCGTATCCACTTAGCAACTATCGACCTAGTAATGATGATCTTTTTATTTCTCAAATAAGTAATTATACTAACACAAAATACTCTTATAGTATTTTAGAATTATGTTCTGTTCTAGCGTTCTCATTGTAGTAGTGTTGGTAAGTTTCAGACTTGTCTCCATATCACAACCATTCTTGGGCATATGCTAATCACTCCTCGGACCAACATAGTTGATCAGGCTATGCCACTCCCAGGACTGACCATACATCCCCGAGCATACTTGTGATATTCAACAATCGTAATACTTTTATTTTTGTCATTGTGACACTAATTTTAGTATGAATGCAGACATGTATACTTAGTTAAATATTTTATTATTTAAAAGTACAAAATCTTTGTCAGACTATTTTAATCCCATTGTATTTATAGTTAGTATATCTTTTATGAGTTAATATACTCGATTCACTATAAACAATGCTATGATAACAATCTGTCACACCCCAAAACCAAGAACGGTGGAAACGTTCTGGGGTGGAGGACGTCATGTACAGTATCACAACAATGTAAAGTAGTAAACAAGCAACAACATCATCCATGGCATTAATAGTAAAATTTTAATACAAGTGTGACCTTTCATAGAATAAGACATGAAAATAAGTAATCAAAATAAAATATGAGTCTTGACCACTCCGTTTTCTCAAAACCTAGTCGTCGTATCTATCTATTGGTGACCTGAGAATACAAGTTATTTTGAAAGCGTAGATCAGCATTTAAGCTAGTGAATTCAAAAGTGTTTTAGTGTCATTGCTTTGTAAAACAGTAAAGAAAAGACTAGTAAATGTTTAGTGAAAAAGTTTGTATAAGAATGAAACCCTAGAAAATCCTATATTTCCTATTAGTATGAAAAGTAGTCTTCTACCAAGACCCGACTATTTTGAAATTTTGCCTCTCCATAAGAATGAAGGTTTTTCGCAAGTATAACTACCATTGCCTAAATATAGCTTTATATTACCCTTTGTGTGAGAAGATCACAGTTTGAAAATAATTGGAAAATGTATATATGTACTAGAATATTATTTGTATTAATCACTTAAGTAATAACTACCTTAAAACCACTAGTTTAACGCAAAATATGATATGATTGTTACCTTGCTAATCCGACTAAAACACGACGATGAAAGACATCAGAAGAAATGACATTTGGCACCCGAAGACTTGCAAGTCCCACTATAGCGAACAACGAAGGTGTAGGATAGTTGATCAAGTATAGATCTATACGCAAACTCACGCTCCCCCTCTAGGAGATTCTGGTTACAAAACGTGACATAATGAAATGGTCGATGTGTCATGAAGTAGTATCTCACATTATGTTATCTCTGAACCTTGTTATAGTATACTTGTTATAGTAATAGTATTCTATGTATAGTATTCTCTGTCAAGTATTCTTTGTTATAGTATGCTCTGTCTAGTATTCTCTATTATAGTATTCTCTGTCTAATATTCTTCGTTATAGTATTCTCTGTCTAGTATTCTCTATTATAGTATTCTTTGTCTAGTATCTAATAATTTATTTGCATAGATTCATGAATGAACTGACTCTTGTGTGATTCCTTCTACTAGGAATAGTAAGTAGTGTCCCTAACTATACTTATTATAGTTACAAGTAATGTATGTATATGACCGAATGAACGTATGCCTTTACTACCCAAGGGTACTGAACTGACTGACATAACTTTTATGTCTAAATATGTATACATAATATGTAACTAATATTTAGACGACCTTTGGACAAATAACCGATACCCTAAGGCCACATCCACACAAGGAAAACGAATTAAAGCGAGTTAGCAGTCCTAAGTCCTATAAATATTACTTACATAACTATATATATATATA
Source organism: Lactuca serriola (assembly GCF_051521515.1). Lineage (NCBI taxonomy): Eukaryota > Viridiplantae > Streptophyta > Magnoliopsida > Asterales > Asteraceae > Lactuca > Lactuca serriola. Next base: position 233,060,424 of record NC_136411.1, read on the forward strand.
TATATATATATATATATATATATATATATATATATATATATATATATATAGGCATGCATTTGACAATATAAAAGTATAAAAGAAATTTTGTAAAACCTTTGAAAAGTTTAATAAATAATAATTGATGACTTGATGTCAGTTTATAAAATGATTTGAAAACAGTTTGTTTCATAAGAACAGTTTAAAGTATAACAAATCCTTTGTTTGAAATACAATTTTAATAGAGCTTGAAAGGAAAGATACAGTATGTAAGACAGTTTGATAAAGAGTTTAACATGTAAAACTGTTTGGAGTAATCATTTCGAAGTAGTATATTGAGTAAAATAGCTAAAAGTGCATTGGAGTTTATTGCCCAAGGACCACTCCTTATGGAGTAGACGGCCGTAAACTCATGGTAATAAGTGCCATTGGGTGTTTTGAGTTCTTATATGTCAAGATTGAGCATCTAATGATCAATTCTATGCCTTAGGAAGCCTTTGGGGCACAATATCACCCCTTTATAGAGTTTACGGCCTAAGTACCATTTCCTTATGTGTTTACGGCTGTAAACTCTTATGAGGATATGGTTTCTTTGTTGTTTAAGGTGATAAGCATCTCAAGGAAGGATTAAGACTAGCATCCAAGGCTTAGGAAGGGACTAGGGTTCATTTAACCCCACTTATATGGGTTTATGGCCCAAGAACATCCATTGGCCGTAAACACCCTTAATCTTATGATTTCTTGGTGTTTTCTAAGGGTAAACAAGATCATTCAAGCACACAACAAGCTACGGCAAGTTTTCTTACAAGATAGAAGCTTGATTGGGTGTTTAAGGTCCAAGAACACTAGTGTGTGTTCTTGGTGAAACTAAGAACACTTGAAGATCTACACAAATGGAATGATTTCATGGATGAAATCGTGTAAGATCACTAGATTAAGTAAGATACCAACCAATTAGGGCAAGAAGCATTTAAAAAGTTGAAGATCAAGAAGGAAAATCGGATGATACTTGAGAGGATTTGATGTTCTAGCTTTAAAATTGTGAAGAACATGAATAAAATGACTTAGTGTCATATTTATACTGTTGGGTTGAAGATTTGTTCAAGGGTTGCGTCTTTGGGCTCAACTATTTGTTTATTTAATTTGTATTTCGGTTTGGGCCTGTCCAACCGAGAGCCCATTATGTTTATTATATAAGTATATGCTTGCATGCATATTAGGTTAAGGATTGATCTAGAGCATAACGATAGTATTTACAAATTTCTTTGATCCTTCTTGTAAACCAACCAATCCTCTACAGTTGATGTTCTTAATCGAGCTCTTCTGAGGATTTTGTTTTAATCATTCGACACGTTTGATTCACTCTTGCCTTGTTCTTATTTTCGTGTTCTTACTGTTTTATATTTACTTACCTGTTTAAGATCTAATCGATCTTCAAAGATTAAAGTTTTAATCTCATCAATTGGTATCAGAGCAGGAGGCTGTGTAATCGATACACATCTTTTCTGTGAAAAGATTTCAATTAGGGTTTTTCCGCAACTACCGATATTTATTGAGCCGTCATCTCATTATTGACGTATCTTGATATTTATTGTTTTGCCCTAATCTGCTTTATTACAAGTCTGATCTTTGAACAGGTTTTTCGATCATAATGGATGAGTCGTAATCAAATCCTATCAATATTTCCAACAGCATCGGTTCAACCACGAAGATTCCAATCCTATATACCCATGACTATGAAGTCTGGGCGCATCACTTCGAAGACTACGTGATAGGATCTGAGGATAATGGATACCTCATATGGGAAGCTATCATTAATGGACCTTTTTCTCATTCTGCAACGTCCAGGATTATCAAAACTCAAATGGAGTACAATGATTTGTTGAAGGATGTTAAAGATATTGCACAAGATTAAAAGGATAAATTCCAGTGCAATATCAAGGCGTTAAGATTGATAAGATTCGCCCTTCAGTCCGACACCTTCAGGTTGGTCAGCTCATGCACGACGGCAAAGGAAGTTTGGGATAGACTTCGCGAACTGTACTCTACAGACGAGGGTCTTGAACATTCTATCCAAACCTTGCTCTTATCTGAGTTTGGAGAATTCAGGCAAGGAGCAGAAGAAACAGTGACCCAGACGTTCGATTGCTTTAATCATCTTCTCAGCAGGATGATCAAACATGACATCAAAAGGAAGCTTATCGAGCAGAAGGTTACATTCTTAAATGGTCTGAGGTCTGAATGGAGAGCAGTGGTGTCTACAGTCAAAGCCCATGAGCAGTTTAAATCATATTCTTTGGCGAAACTGGTGGGTATTCTCAAGTCCCAGGAGAAGATTGTACTGCAGGAGAAGAACGTTGTTTCAAGCCTTGGTTCGCTGGCCCTCCTGTCAAAAAGTAAAGCTGTGATGGAGGATGATGACCTTAACTTGGAGGAGTATGACCTCACGTCTGAGGATTATGCTATGATGGTGTCTAACCCCAAGAGGTTCATAAAGAAGAGATTCCCCAGCAATAAAAACCGAAACTGGCAGGGGAGTTATAGTTCAGAAAAAGTTAACAATGAACCGAAGGTTGAAGAGCCCAAGAAGGAACCGAAGGTGGATGGTGATTCTGGAGTAAGCTGTTACTACTGTGGTGGGAAAAACCACTATGCTAAAGATTGTGTCCTTAAAAAGATGGCTGAAAAGGATGATGAAAAGGATGAGGAAGTTGTGCTGTAGAAAAGGCTCGATGAGATGAGAAAGAAGAAGTCTACCGCTAACCCTTCCATGAATGCTCTTATTGTGCAGGGTTCGGTTGCTGATGACGAGTTCGGTAGCGTGGAAGTTTGGTCTACCGACTCAGAAGACGATGAAGTGAGGAAGCCTACTCATGGAAAGGCTTATGTGGCAAAGGAGGAGAGCAATGGAGGAAGATGCTTCATGGTGTCTGATGTATCTCAGATGAGGGGATACAACACTGATGGTGGAAGCAATGAACCGAAGGGCAGGAGGACATGTGCTTTACGGCCAAACCACTCAGCCAGCAGTTCGATGAGCTTGATGAACTGATAAAGAAGGTACAATCAGTTTTATTTTCATTTAAAGTACCACAATCCTCATATGAGAAAGAACTAAAAAATGTTAATACAAGAATTTCTCATCTAGATAGTAGCTTAACTCAAACTCGAGTCACCAATTCTAACCTAACTGATCAATTAAGCAGGGTGTCTTCGAAGAGTGAGGAGCGGCACATGTGGATCGAGTTGAAGGAGTCTGAATTAGTTAAAATTAAAGACGAAAACATTTATTTACAAAGAGACAATTTAAAGTTGTTAAAACAGCGGAATGTTTTTTGTTTAATTGCAATACGTCTTTATTCTAATATTACTCAGCTTCACTTGGACTGTGAAATAGGCCAAAAGATCCATCGCATGATTTTGCCCTTCCTTGAGTTTAAGGAGGATGAAATTGATGCCGAAGCTTATAACTGTGAGAGTGTGATATCATCTGACGATGTCAATCCGACCTACATGTATGGACTAGACAAAATTGAGTCCTTCATTAAATCCAAGGACCACAAGGACATGCTTAAAAACCTTTTGGATGAAAATGATAGACTTAAACTGAGAACCGAAACCATACAAAAATTTGACTCTTTAAACGCCAACGTAAGCTCAGAAAACAAAATTGATGTTGAAAATGCATCTGAGCTTAACGAGGACGACAACATGAGTAAAATTTCTGTAGAGGACACGGTTGACTGCTCAGAATTTGTAAAAAGCGAACCTAAAAACCACAAGAATCTAATTTCTGAAAATTCAGTGGAGTTCGCTCGATTGTCCCAACAAAAGTCCCCGATCTTAGCAGAGAAAGCAGTTGTGTATCAAAAGGTCAGGACCACTCCAAATCAAGTATACAAGGTCACTGGAGTAACCGAACATCAGACGGCTGAACTCACAGCTATTGTAAACGAAGACAATGTTGATGGCTGTGATGAGTACTTCTGGTCAGCTCCAATAGATAATGCAAACGAAACAGTAGGCTTATCAGAAAGAACCTCTTGGATGAGTAAAGGTAGATACATACCTGAACCCTTGAACAAGCCAGATAATTTCGATGAGCCAAGCATCAGTGGTACGAAAGACATTCCTCAGGAGAATGAAAGTTCGGCAAAAGAAGACATTCCCTCTACTTCCTCGGTTCAAAGTGAAACTCCTACAGTTCAAAATGAACCAGCCAAGGAGAAACCGAAAATGAAAGCTAATATCCATCATCAACCGAAGCAGATGAGGAATAAGAAACGTGAAAGGAACCAAAGATACAGGAAGAATCTCTCTGAAAGGAGGCAATTCTGGCAATCCCAGAATGCATACTTCTCACATCAAGACAAGAATCTGAAGTATGAAAACAATCCTGTCGGAAAGCCTGAGAGACACAACAACCGAAAGCAAAGGTTCGGTTCTGAGTATGACTTCAACCGAAAGCAAAGGTTCGGTTCAAAGAACGATTCCAACCGAAAGCAAAGGTTCGGTTCTGAAGTCAAAAGAGATCAAAACTCTAAGGTCAGTCCCTCCAATGATCAAAAGCAAAAGGGTCACCTAGAGTCTCCAGCCAAGAAGTCCTCTCAATCGAAACCCACTCCTTCTAGTTCATCTAATTCTTCTACTTCCACCAATTCATCTCCATTTTTCTCTAAAGCTCATTCTGTTCATTCTCAAAAATCTCATTCATCGGCTGAACAAAAGGGCAAACAGAAGGTTTCTACATCCACACCAGAGTCTAAACCGACCGCACCCAATCCTAATAAAATAAAAGTTTTTACCATTAAAAAGAAAGATGAAACAACACTTATAAAACGAACATATCTTGTTGACATCTCTCTTACTGTTCCTGTTCCCATGAAAAGCTCACGTGGACCCAAGAAACTTTGGGTTCCTAAATCTGCTTAATTTTTGCAAGTTATAAGTGACGAGCAGTTTGACGAAGAATGGTACATCGATAGTGGCTGCTCACGTCACATGACAGGGAGGAAAGAGGAGCTCAGGGAATACAGATCTCTTACAAATGGTGGCAATGTCAAGTTTGGAAACAATTCTTTCGGCACCATAAAGGGATACGGAATGATAACTAATGGTGATTTCACTATAAGGAAGGTGGCTTATGTGGAAGGACTCCAACACAACCTCATCAGTGTATCTCAGCTTGTTGGAGGTACAGGTCTCAAAGTCTCATTCGATGATGAAGGTTCTGAAATTATTGAGAAAAAGACAAAGAAAGTAATTCTCAAGTCGGAGCGAAAGGGTGAAATGTTTCCTATAAACCTTAAACCCATCAAAGGAAACCCAGCTATATGCTTGTTATCAAAAGCTCAATCTGACGAAAGCTGGTTGTGGCACCGAAGACTCTCTCATCTCAACTTTAAAGATATCAACCGACTTGTCACTGGAGGTCATGTTAGGGGTCTTCCATTGCTCAAGTTCGATAGAGATCATTTGTGTGCTGCATGCGAAATGGGGAAGTAGAGTCGTCAAAGTCATCCATCTGTAATTAACACAAAAGTTGTTGAACCACTCGAATTACTTCATATTGATTTGTGTGGTCCTTCATCTATCGAAAGCATCGGTGGTAGCAAGTATATTCTTGTTATTGTTGATGACTTTTCACGATTTACATGGGTGTTCTTTCTAAAGCTCAAATCTGAAGCGACTCATAAGCTGAAAATGTTTATCAAGCAAATTGAAGTACAGCTCAAGAAGGTCGTTCGCAACATCAGGAGCGACAATGGCCTGGAATTCAAAAACAGGGAATTTGAAGAATTTCTAGCAGAAAAGGGAATAAGTCACAACTTCTCAGCTCCTTACACACCTCAACAGAACGGAATAGTCGAAAGACGAAACCGATCTTTGTGTGAAGCTGCCCGAACTATGCTAAGTTTCGCTTCCTTACCTCTTTATTTTTGGGTTGATGCTATTTTTGCGGCTTGTTTTACACAGAACAGGTCCTATCTCAACAAGCGATTCACGCTCACACCTTATGAAATACTAAACAACAGAAAGCCCAATGTGAAATTTTTCCATGTATTCGGCTCACGGTGTTTCATCTTTAACTCTAAAGAACACCGCAAAAAGTTCGATGTCAAAGCCGACGAGGTAATCTTTCTGGGCTACTCTCTCACATCCAAAGCATACAGAGTCCTAAACAAGCGTTCGAGAAAAATTGAAGAGACATATTACGTGACCTTTGACGATAGCTATGTCAAAGAGCTACAAGCCAAAGAAGACACCGCTGGGGAAATCTTTCCTCAAACTGGCCAAGTCACAGTCTCGATCGCTAATCTATACGAGAAATTTCTAGAGCTCGTTGACGAACCAGAGAAAGCTTCTCTCTCAGAAGCAGGTGCAGCAGACAACAAGGTAGACCGCATGAAGCAAATTGTCGAAGAAGCTGCCAGGAGAATTAATGAAGGAGGATCGACTTCTGATGAACCTCCATCCAACGATGCTTCAGTCAAGGGGGAGCCAAGCTCACAAGTCGAGGGGGAGCCAAGCTCACATGTCGAGGGGGAGCCAAGCTCTACAACTGCAACCGAAAGTGCTTCTCCAACTGAAAGTGCTTCTCCAACCGAGAGTGCTTCTCCAACTGAAGGTGCATCAACGCCTGCATGTCCAGCATCACAAGAAACCTCTGAACCTCAAGTTTCTCAAAGCTCATCAATCGAGGGGGAGCATGATGATATGACGCTTGACTACGATAGCCAGTCCGAGCCAGAAGAAATGATCAATGCTGAACTAGACCCAACCTTTGATCCAAATTATCCTCCTCTTACCAAATGGACCAGAGATCATCCTATCTCTCAAGTGGTTGGTGATATCTCTGAAAAGGATCTGACCCAATCACAACTGAAGGCAAAACAAACATCCTTATTTTCAAAGGTTGAGTTTTGTATGTTTAACTCATTCGTATCAAAAGTTGAACCGAAGACAGTAAACACTGCCCTTGATCACTCTGATTGGGTTCAAGCAATGCAAGACGAACTGAACGAATTTGAAAGGAACAAAGTCTGGCGCCTCATTCCAACTCCTCCAGATGCTTTGGTTGTTGGTCTCAAATGGGTCTTTAGGAACAAATTGGACAAGGAAGGGAATGTTATAAGGAACAAAGCTCGTCTGGTAGTAAAGGGATACTGTCAGGAGGAAGGGATTGATTATGAAGAGACTTTCGCTCCTGTAGCTAGGCTGGAATCTGTAAGAATATTTCTTGCTTATGCTGCCCACAAAAACTTTGAAGTTTTCCAAATGGACGTCAAGTGTGCATTTCTTAATGGAGAACTCGAAGAAACCGTGTATGTGGAGCAACCTCCTGGGTTCGTGAACGAAAAGTATCCAAACCATTGCTATATTCTGGATAAAGCTGTGTATGGCCTTAAACAAGCTCCGAGAGCCTGGTATGAAGCGCTAACTAAATTCTTAAAGATGTCTAAATTCAAACAAGGTTCGGTTGACCCAACCTTCTTTCGCAAAAAGGAAGGTAACCACCTTATGATAGTTCAAATTTATGTCGATGACATTATCTTTGGCTCTACGAATCCCAGCTTAACAGCTGAATTCAGAAAGTTGATGGAGACTAAATTTGAAATGAGCTCAATGGGTCCTATTAACTTTTTCCTTGGTTTAAATATTAGACAGGGACCCGAAGGCATCTTTATCAATCAGGAAGCTTACACGAAGACTCTCCTAGCAAAATTTGGTATGATGGGAGACTCCAAAGTCAAAGTCCCAATGGCATTCGGCACCAAGCTAACTCCATCCCTAGACAAACCGGCTGTCGATATCACGCTCTATCGTCAAATGATAGGCTCACTAATGTATCTTACTGCTAGCAGGCCTGACATCATGTTTTCTGTGTGTTATTGTGCTCGATTTCAGGCAAACCCACGCGAACCTCACATGCTTGCAGTGAAGAACATTTTACGCTATCTCAAGCGAACCACCTCCTTAGGTCTATGGTATCCTTCCAACTCAGGCTTCTTCGTTCAAGCCTATTCTGATGCTGACCTTGGAGGATGTGGACTCGACAGAAAAAGCACTACTGGTGGCTGTCAATTCCTTGACGGGAAGTTGGTCAGCTGGCAATCCAAGAAACAAACGTGTGTGTCGTTGTCTACTGCCGAAGCGGAATACATAGCTGCTGCTTCCTGCACCTCACAAGTGATTTGGATCCAGAGTCAACTTCGAGACTATGGACTCAATATGAAGAAGATCCCACTATATTGTGACTCTGAAAGTGCAATTAGGATCTGTCATAACCCAGTGCAACACTCTAAAACCAAACACATAGCACTGAGGTATCACTTCATCAAAGATCACGTGGAAGATGGAAACGTCGAAGTTCACTTCGTAAGAACCACTGATCAACTGGCTGACGTCTTTACCAAAGCTCTTCCTGAAGCATCATTCAACAGAATATTGCAAGGGCTAGGTATGATGGAATCAGAGTCAGTACCTCACACTACCTCTCAACCTCCAACGTAAGAAGCGAAACCAACCGAACGTTCGGGTTTGGTTAAACCATCTGACTCGCTCATCACTTCAAAGGTAGTTTTTCTTGGTTGTATATTTCTTGTACAAATTTTTTTTTTAGTGTTGAAAGTATTTTCCAATTGCATGTCTAAATTCCTCGGTTTCTTAAAATTTTCCAAAACCGAAACCTACCGAAGGTTCGGGTTCGGTTTCTCAAAATTTTCCAAAACCGAAACCTACCGAAGGTTCGGGTTCGGTTTTTCAAAATCTTGTTGAACCGAAACCAACCGAACGCTCGGGTTCGGTTTTTCAAAATTTTCTAGAACCGAAACCAACCGAACGCTCGGGTTCGGTTTTTCAATCTTTTCCAAACCGAAACCAACCGAACGTTCGGGTTCGGTTTTTCATATTTTTTCAAAGTTTTTTTTTTAAGTCTTATTTTTTTTCTTACTTATTTTTTTATTTTTTCTTATTTTCTTTTATTTTTATTTATTTTTTTCTTCTTTAATAAATCTCAAAAACTCCAAAAATATTTTTCTTTTTTATTTTTCTTGTTGTATGTTCGTTCGTTTATGGGGGTATAAATGTTGGATTAATTAAGTGTCCCTAGAAGCATGCTGTTGTATGTGTCCCAAGACTCATAAGATTTTGAATAATAGCCTTCATGACCTGGTATAAACAAACCTTGTCTTCCCAATAAGGCTACCACATTTATTCTCATCATGAGCTATCTCACTCTTTTCTCACATGAGTTAAGAGTTTTTCTGCTTGGTCCTTATTTTCGCAGCAGAGGTACTTTATCTTCTTACACCCTCTCCATTACACTTCTTCATTACATTCGTTTCATCAACGTAACCCTTGAGACTCTCAGCAATTACCACTGAGGTTTATGGTTACACAACATCTGTGTTAATGATCTTAGTCTCGTATCACTACGAGCTGAGTGAAACCCAAAATTCGACACCAAATCTGAATTGACGGTGATCAATCAATTTGCTCAAGTTTTCACCAAAGAATTGACGGATGTACCTTCATGAAATCTCATATTTTATTTTGTGTGATTCCTATAAAATTGTTAAACACCATAACATTTCTTCCCTTGGGATCCAGTTTTTAATTTTAAAATTTTTATTGAGATTTTATATTTTCCAAGCCAATTTAATATTAATTCCCTCCTACTTGTTCAACAGACTACACCGGTCTCACAAGTACTTTGATCACTTTCTTTCTTATTTCAAGATTAGAATTGATGCATCAAAGCGAAAGCCACCCTAAAGTAGCCTAATTAAAAGAAGCCTTTCAACATTTCTTAAAAAGTGATTGATCGTAATTCAACGGGAATCCACATTAACACTTTAAGGTCTCTCTTGACCTTGAAGGAAGAGATTCGTGCCCGGGATCATCAGTTTCGTGTCATTATTGACATCACAGTAAATCCTAAAAAGAGTTGCTTTATTTCTTTTCTTTTTACACTCTTTGCACGAAAATCTTTGATTTTCCAAACTTCCGTTACTAATTAATATCAGGCTGATTTGTTGCATTGGTGGTTAATAATTAAGACGTGGTCAACAATCCTCCACATGGGCAGTTTATTCAAAAGATGCCATTCAAAACGATAAGACGAAGGGTTGCTGACTCAGGTGGGAAATTAAAAGGATTGAATTTCAACCGGTGGTAAAAAGGGGCGCGTGTGAATTTGAAACGTCCACTCTTTTACTGACAAAGTGGACGCGTGTGCGAAATCCAAGCGACATCCCTCTGGCACTTAAAGGCGCGTGAGGATTCGAAACGGTTTTCTTCTGAAACGGTGCTTGTTGGGCGGCGTGATCCTAGGAATCTGACACTCTCTTTCCTACGTGATCATCGCACGCCTCAACTGTCACGCATCTGTCATTCAGGAAACCTTTTCGTATTTCCATAGAAGATTTGAAACGATTTTTCTCTCTCCTTTTACCCACTATAAAAGGCAGTCTTCACCACGATTTACCTCTTTACTGCTTCAAAATTTACAAGAGAGCCAAAACTCGAAAAAGCTTCACTGTTCATCTTCTTCTTCCTACCTTCAACAATGGCAGAATCATCTTCCGTCCATGGTACCTCACAAATCCTTCATATTCGTCCACAACAATGCCTGGTGATCGACCTAAACCCTCTGGCGTACGACTCTTACATGTCGCCGATCATCGAGGGCCTGAAGTACTCCCAAATCGCTCCAGCTCTCTCCAGGATTGAGTCTGTGCCAATGGTGGTTCTCTCGCAGGTGTATGCGACTGCCTATTACGACAAAGCAGTCGAGCGGGTGTTCTTCAAGGTTGCTGATCACAAAACCTCTATTTCTTGACAGCGATTTGGCACTTTGATTGGTTTGGCTGCTGACCCATCGCGAATTAATCCGAAGACGATTCCGACTGGGCATCTTTACAACATGTTCTATAACATGGGGTACACGGAGGCGCTCGTCTCCGTCGCAAAGTTCAAGAAGTCCTGCTTGCCGCCGCAGTGGAATGGCATGTTCACAGTTCTCTTCAAGGGCTTGTCTGAACGGAGCTCAGGATCTGATGGTGCTAGTCGACTGTTCTTGTCGATTATGTACGTAGTTTACAACGGCGTCAACCTCGACTTTGGGTTGGTCCTCTGGCAACAGCTCATCCAGAGCCTTTCTTCTTCATCACGACATTCTGAGGTGTCGCTTGTCCGGTTCTGGATTCTTATCACCAAATGGGCGATGGATAAGCTGGATATACCTACTGCTGCTGGTGCGGTGATGTCTTCGGTCGGTACTTTTCATACCACCAAGATAATCGTTTCTGATGCATCCAGGTTCTCTTTCATTGGCTCTATTCCGGAGACAATGTATGGCGACGTCCCATCCGACAGCAGGATCATCCGGACGATCAAAGAGTTCAAGGCATCTGGTCCTAGGGAACTTACACCGGAAATGCTAAAGTCCATCCATGATGCTGACAAACCGGTGCCCAGGGGCAAAAAGGCGGACAAAGGGAAGCAAGCGACCAAAGCTCCTAAGGGTCCTTCTCCCAAGAAAAGGAAACAGACAAAATCTGCACAGTCCCCACAGCCGAAGAGGAGGAAGACTCAACCGAAGCGCAAGCTTGTTATTCCCTCTTCTTCGAGTGACTCTGAAGGCGAGAGTTCGGACTCGGACGGCTCTCAAAGAGGCGAAACCCCTCCAGGAGGCAACACCCCACCCCGATCTCCTACCCCAGATATGGAAATCCACAACTCACCCATTCCTTCACCCACTCAAACCATTCCTACTTCCATTCCCACCATAAACCCCACTACCACTATTCCTCCAACCTCTTTCCCTATACCACCACCCATTTTCACAACTGCAACCGAAACACCACCTGTAACCGAAACCCCACCCGTAACCAAACCACCTCAAACCGAAACCCATACAACCGAACGTACCCACACTCAACCACCACCCGAAAATACCCCACCCCACACTCAACCTGAATCCACAAAACCCACAACACCCCCAGCTTCACCACCCCAACCATCTCCAGATCACGCCTCTGATGGAGATAACCCGTTCCTTGGCGGTGATAACATGACCTTCGATTCGGTCTATTTTAGTCTGTTTCAGGTTCAGAGTGATGAAGAGGATGATGCTCCAGTGACAAAGAAGCATCTTAAGGAGCTCAACGAGAAGGTTGACTTACTTCTCGCCTCATCTTCCAACCAACAGTCCTCTCTATTTGAAGTTGCACTTCAAAAGATTGTTGATGCCTTCTCCAGGGCTCAGCATGATTCGGTAGCCTCAACCATTGCCGCCATCGACGCCTCTACCAAAGCCTGTGAGGCTGCGACCGCAAAAGTCGATAAACTATTCAACGAAGCCTCATCCATGTTTAAGTCCTTACAGGAGAGTGCGGATTCTACCAAGACAACTTTGGAACCGATTGTTCAGCAATTGGCAAAGTTCGTCTCAACGGAGTTGACCTCGTTCGCCAAGCTTCGCCAATCAATATGCGACTACAACTCGGCCCTTCGTGCCTCCATTGATGAGCGCCTAGCTAAGCTTCAGGAGGATCTCGTAGCTGAGAACTCATTGATGGACGTTCTGGCAAGCAAAACCACCACCCTAAAGGTCAAGAGCACTCAGCTATCAAACTCTCAACAACAGCTTGAAGCTCTTCGATCCGAAAGGGAGGTCATCAAGACATGTGTTTCGGATGTACACGCTGCCTTATCAAACATCCTAGAAGCACACGATCCAATTCTAAACCATTCGGTGAGGCGAACCCTTGCTGAAAAGCTTTCTCCTGCCATGGACCTTCTCAGCAAAATCGAAGGCTTACCTAGTTTCGTGTCCAATCCAAAACAAGGGGGAGAAGAGAAGAAGACTGGATCGAAACCACCTCCTTCCTCCAAAGCTACTCACACAACCGAACCACCTCCGACTGGTCAAGCTTCGGGTTCGGGTGTGAAAGACAAAGGGAAAAACATAGCTGAGGAAGAAGATGAAGATGAAGATAAAGAAACCATTGTTGACATGTTGAAACGAAGGAACAGTCGCAATGCTGATGAAGATGTTAATGGTGTGGCGCGAGAGGCTGAAGAAGCCGAACGCAAGCAGAAGGAAGCCAACGATCTACTCGAGAGCAGGAAGACTCTCTTCCCTGCCTGGACTCGGGAGCGAATGATCAAAGAGGCCATAGACACTCCCAGCATCTTACGGCTCGAGCTAGTGATTTCGTTCGACTGCAATAATTCTGTCGATTCGCAGTTCGACATGCCGTTGACTCGAAAGGCGTTTATCTTCCACGCCTTCTCAAATATTTATGAAGTCCCTCATCCGAACCCTGAGGTTGATAGGGAGCTCATCGACTTCTATCTGAAGGCTGCTCGTCCTCAGTATCTAACTTGGGGCGCCCAGAAGATAGTGAACGTCCGGGTACTGAAGCCTTACACCGAAGGTAGATTCATTAATGTTCGGTTCAAGGTGATTCGAGGATCTACAAGAACTGCACATCATATCTCCCTGACAGATCTACCGAACTTAAATCCTCATGATTGGATTGTTTTGCATAACATCCTCTTGACAAATGAAGCTGAATATGGTCCGATCATAGACCATCTCAAGAGGATGATTGTCTGTTATATCATGGAGGTAGCCCTTATGGATCAGGAGGTAGCCACTGTCTTCAAGAAGAAACCGAAGATAGCTCCTGTGGGATCGGCAAGTGATCTCAATCAGATGAAAATGGGCAAGATCGACCCGAGACGCAATTCGGTTATGCTCACTAGAGCAGAAGGACAGAAATGTCTCTTTGCTTTAGCTGACAAACATCTTTACACCACTGCTTGTCTAGAGCACGTGTTGTCGATCATCCAAAGGTGTAAAGAGAATACAGCGAATGATGTTAAGTACTTCAATGACATGATCCAGTGGTACATCAGGTTTAGGCAGACGATTCTGGCTCTTATCTCTCGTCTGTTTAACACCGTGAAGAAGAAGGTACCTGCCTCCGTTGCTGGCCCAAGTAACAAGTGAAGATCTCGCTCCAATTGACGCAAAGGGGGAGATTGTTGGGTTGAAGATTTGTTCAAGGGTTGCGTCTTTGGGCTCAGCTATTTGTTTATTTAATTTGTATTCCGGTTTGGGCCTGTCCAACCGAGAGCCCATTATGTTTACTATATAAGTATATGCTTGCATGCATATTAGGTTAAGGATTGATCTAGAGCATAACGATAGTATTTACAGATTTCTTTGATCCTTCTTGTAAACCAACCGATCCTCTACAGTTGATGTTCTTAATCGAGCTCTTCTGAGGATTTTGTTTTAATCATTCGACACGTTTGATTCACTCTTGCCTTGTTCTTATTTTCGTGTTCTTGCTGTTTTATATTTACTTACCTGTTTAAGATCTAATCGATCTTCAAAGATTAAAGTTTTAATCTCATCATATACTCTTTGGAGTTTACGGCCGTAAACTCCATGTTTAGGTCGTAAACTCCAAGCTCTTGGAGTTTTGAGACTTTAGTTTTGCACAATAAACCCTAGGGCATCCTCTCCCCAGTTATCTGTTATAGTACTAGGCTTTGGAACACTCAAACTGACTCTACACGGTTCAAAAGTTAGCAGAAACTGTTCTGACTTCTATTGAAGTGAATGGTTGCACATAATAGAAATTTCAGGTTGTCACATAGTCTCCGATGTGATGAATTTCCCCCCACATCTACTTGCTAATCGGCTCAGTACCCTTACTTGAGCCGGAACCAAAACCTAAACCTCATTCCTGAAAGCTCATCACCAATGTGAAACACAATCATGAAGAAGATCAAAACATACTCAATAATCCTCTTCCCAAGCTTCTTAGATCCTCCAAGACTTTCCTCGAATCAATTATGGATCATGTGCTTTCAGTAGTACGGGCCCGATACTACCTTCCCCACCTATCCATAGTTTCCTCAAGGATCATCTAAAATCCTCTAAGTCGCCTATTCCGCTGATGCACTAAATACGCAACAGCATAAAACCCACTGAAGCACCTCCTAGGCTCCAGCTAGGTTCCTGACCTCACTCTGCCCTCAACTGCTAAAGGATTCCTCATAATGCCAATCATCCACCTCATGAATACCGTCATATTCAGTTAGTAGATCACTACCATCATCCAAGAGTTCCAAAAAGAAAAACCAAGCATCATTCATGCAGTAACGCTCCATTCCATAGAACTATCATAGAACATTCCTCCCACACAATATCACTGATGCAATAAATTCTACCCTTATTGATGGTTGTCTTATGCTTGCAAATTATACACATAACATAATCAAATAGACTGTCGAATAAGAGACTATACCCTAGGACCACAACCAGACAATGAATAGGAAATAAGGCCAAATCCATTATTCTAAATATACAGATCCTAACCGTATACAATTTTTAAACCATACACTTAGGAATTACGAATTCCAATAGCTATTCCCATCTCAGCATAATATCCAATGCGCCCAATACAACAAGGTATCACATATCAGATCAAACTACCACTAACTATTAAACACTAGCATGCAAGTCTACCAGCTCACACAATATACATACAAAGGCATCACTCCTAGCATTCTATCATGCTAGAAATGAGTAGATCCTTAGCCCTAATTAGCATGCGATTCACGAACTCGTTATTCAAATCATAACGGATAACGTCTATCGGTATTTTGGGAAAACTTACTTAAGCTCGGCTGAATGCATGCACCACACCCTTTTCTTATCTTATAAAACTGTTTTCATAAAATACTTTTCTTTTGAAAACATTACCAATTCCTTAGTTTGAGTTCAGACAGATCCGAGAGTATATCAAAAACCCTCAAACCAAGGATCTGATACCAACTTGGATCGACCCAAAATCACGACACAAATTTTTTTAAAAATAAATAAATTACTAATAAAGATTGTTTTCATAAAACCATAGTAAACAATATTTACCAAAATATCAATTAACTAGAGTAATTCACATTCATAATATGCGGAAGAATGTGGTGTGTGCTCTGCAATCATCCCGAGCTCTTCCATTTAAAAACCGAAGTACCTGAAACATAAACTGAAAACCGTAAGCACAAATGTTAGAGAGTTCCACAAAATACCAAACTACAAACAATTACAGACTATCACACACATACATATAGGTGTCATGGGCTCCCCCATGGTCTTTATCTTTTATGCCATGGCCTCCACCCATGGTCTATACCTGGAATGCCATGGGCTTTCCCCTCATGGTATGACATCTGATTGCCATGGGCTCCCCCCGAGGTCTTCCATCCAAGTATTATAGAGACAACTGTCATACCACATAACACATAATGGGCGGAATTGGTACCTTCGACCCATGGATATAGTGAGGAGACTCACCTCGCACAACTGAAACTTACAGAGAACTCCTGGCTGCAGGCTGACTAATCCCAAACTATTAGTAACAAAACGACACCCAATTAATAATTGAATTCCAATCTAAACCACAACGCCATTCCTGGGGTAAAAGGACCATTTTACCCCAACCTAACCTTGCCCAAATTTATCACCCAACTATATTATGGAAGGCCCAAAGGCCCATAAATCAACCAGTAGCCAAAATTTTCAAATTTGGCCCAAACTCCTTACATAGCTTTGCCTTGAGACCCAACCATTCTATCTAGTCCAACACTTTGTCTTCTGATGACCTATTAATAACTCAAACTGTCAAGCCCAAAACCAAAGTATCCATAAAGGCCCACTAATGGCCCAATTTTCTAAATTAGGCACAATCCCATATGGGGCTTATCTTAAGCCCATATTTTCCATTGATACAATTCAGATTACCTCAAGCACCCCTTGGGACAAACTTGGTCAAAGACACAAGCTAGAAAGGGACAAGAGCCATTATTCATATAGACCCAACTCATCGAGTTGTTTAGTCAACTCGCCAAGTTCTACATCATCCCAGAAACGGGGAAAATCAAAACAACTCGCCGAGTTCCCCTAAGACGCAACAACTTAATACATTAAGCTACCTTTATCTAATCCACGAGCTCTAAAGCTCAGATCTCGACCAAAATGAGGTCTAGAAGGGTAAAGTTTCCAACTTTACCCTTAGGAACCACCGAAATGGATTCAAACCTAAACCATAGACTTAAAAGAGTGAGGGCTTAACCATTAAGTACTTAATCTCCAAAGAGAAGGTCCCAAATTGAAGATCTGACACCCTAGAGATGGAAAACCATGTAAAGTTGCCAACTTTACATTTATGCATGCCTACGAGAAACTCAAACGCTCTAGAAGGGCTTAATATGGGACTTAATGCACACAAGAAGTCCTTAAATCCATAAAGTTGGCACCTTTATGCCATAAGAGCCCATGATAAGCCCATATCTGAAAGAATAATGCTTTGGGACGTCCAAATCCAAAAATTCATCCAACCCATGGCTTAAGCAAAACAAATTAACCCAAAAGAGAGATCTAAGCATGTAGCCAACATGAGAAGAACTTGATACCTCAAACTCCTTGCAAAATAGGTACATATTCTGGATCCAAGACTTCCTTTCTACAACCTTACAACTTCTAGATCTTCTAACTCCTTCATAATCCCCAAAATGACCACCAAACTTCATCCAAGGCACAAATGTTTTACACTGGAGGCTACAACTCGATTTAGGATTTTGACAACAATGGAAGATGATAAGGAGGCTAGCCAAAAGAGCTTAAGGCATTTAAGTAGGGTGCAACACCCTAAAATTAAGGTTTCCTTCCCAGCCACCAACTCACCGAGTTGAGGCACCTCAACTCGTCCAGTTAGCTCATTTAATCCCACGAATCTTCCATCATAAACTCACCGAGTGGGCCCCTCCAACACGTTAAGTTCAACTCAAACAAAGCTTATTCATAACGATTTCTCTTCAGGCTTTCGGGTGTTACAATCTTCCGCCTGATTATTGGTGGCCCTGCATGAAACATGATGAAGCATGGTACGTGGAGAGGTACCTAACTTGCAGGAAAGTCAAGGTCGAGCATCAGCGACCCCATGGCAAGGTGCGGCCGTTGGATATTCCTGTTTGAAAATGGGAAGAGATTACAGTGGATTTCATTACGACGTTGCGCACACTATGCATGGTGTGGATTTGATTTGGTTCATCATGGATCTATTGACCAAGATCACATATTTTATCCCAATCCAAGAAAGTATCTCTGCAGAGAATTTGGCTGAGGTATACATCAGGGAGGTGTTATCACGGTTACTATTTTTATGAAAGGGATGTTCGGTTGACTTCAAGATTTTGGAAGAGATATCACAACGAGTTGGGTACTTGCTGCATTACAGCATGGCCTTTCACCCGCGTACGGAGGGTCAGAGTGAGCGGACCATCCAAATAATGGAGGATATGTTGCAGGCGTGCATTTTTGATTTTGGTGGTGGATGCGATACATATCTTCCATTAGCAGAATTCTCATATAACAATAGCTACCTTGCCAGTATCGATCAACCTCTTTTTGAGATGTTGTATGGGAGGAAATGTAGGACCCCGATATGTTGGGGCGAGGTCGGTTAGTGAGTTATGGGGATTACCGAATTGGTACTCAAGACGACCAAGATGATTTAGCAGGCTCGTAATAGGTTTCAAACAGCTCAGATTCTGCAGAAAAATTACTCTGAAAAAGCGCCGATTAGCCTTGGAGTTTTAGGTTGGGGATATGGTTCCCCTGAATGTGTCACCTTGGAAGGGTGTCATGCGATTCAACAAGGGGCATGTTGGGCCCCATGTATATCGGCCCTTCTAGGGTTATTGTTTGGGTGGGTAGAGTGGTGTATCGACTGGACCTTGCAGAAGATCTTAATCAGATTCACAATACTTTTCATGTCTAGCAGCAGCAAAAATGTTTGACTGGTGATTATGTAGTAGTTCCCTTGGAGGACAATTAGGTGTATGACCACCTAGACTACATTGAGAGACCTGTAGTGATCCTTAACAGGAAGTTGAAAACATTACATAATAAGGTTTTCAATCTGGTTAAGGTGTAATGGCAGCACCGTAAGGGTTCGGAGTGGACGTAGGAGCTGGAGGATGAGATGTGGGAGCACTACCTGGAGTTATTTGGAGCGACAGACTTCGAGGACAAAGTCTGATTCAATTGAGGGAGAATTCTAACATCCAAGTATTTGGTAATTTCCCTTTAAGTTTCTAATATAAAGTACCTTTCATATTAGTCCTCTAGTTAGTACACAGGGTGTACTCATTGAGTACACTTAGCGTAGTAGCCGCTTGGTCGCAGATCATTAACCACATACGTTGGGCATACGTGGTGTATGCATGGCATACTCATGTATAAAGAAACCCTAGTTTTTAGGGTTTGTACCTTATTTAAGGACATTAAATCCCCACATTCCCTTACATTTTCAGCCTCCATTTCCCTTGAAGTGCATATCTCGAACCCTAAGCCATCTTAGTGCATTTGTGAGCTTCTTGAGTGTTTTTGGTATTCTTTAGAGCCTTTGAAGATGAACGAAGATTTCGAAGAAGCAAGGACGTGTGAGGAGCTTGTAGATCAAGAAGTTCGGCACTATTTCTGACCCATTGAAGGTATAAATCTCAAACCATGACCAATGCATGCCTAGATCTAGTTTTAAAGTGGAAAATGTCATCTTTTGGTCCTATAGTTAGGATTCTTGCAGTTAAGGAACTTAATACCATATAAGTTGTCCTTTTGAGCTCATCGAAGGGTTCTGAGTCATAAAAAATAGATCTTGATGGTTAAGCCTCAACCTTGAAAGTGTTAGGGAGCAACCAAGTATGCTTATGGACTTGATTCATGTATTGAACCTTATCCATTAATGCAAAAGCATAAAGTTTGCAACTTTATGGCTTAGGTAATTTTTAGGGGTTTGGATCTATGTTCTGGACTTAAGGTCTTAAGGGATTAAGGCCTAGGCCTAAGTATGGCTTGGCAAACCAGTATGTCGTGCATATTTAAGTGTACGTTGTGCGTATTGGGTAAGCGCCTCGAACTTGGCCAGCACCAACATATGTTGGGCGTATATGCCAAGTACGTCGTGCGAACGCGATCTATGTGCTTGAAGATTTGGGGCTCATTTGGTGTTGGGCTTTAAACTTGAGAAAGTTGGGCGTCGGGACCATCTGATTGTAACAAGTGCTTTTTAGGCCTAAGGCTAAGTTTAGGTTCCTTGGTCCATAGTCAACCTTAAAGGCCCTATGGTGGGCTTGAATGCCTTTTCGGGTTTTGAGGTTTTGGGCCTTCGAGAGAAGGAGGCCTAATAAGGCAAAGGTAAGGGAGCCTTCTTGCTTTAAGTCAAGGACTAGGATTTTGGACCATCGGGTTAGATTGTGACTTAACTTCTAATTAGGGTTTTATGCTTGTGTGATAGGGAGAGGACTTCACGAGTCATCCGCTGAGTGCGATTTGATACCCACAGTCTAAGGTGAGTCGTCCTTCGTAGTAGGTATGGGTCGAAGGCACCAAGGCCGGTCCACTTGTAATGTTATAGCATGATGATTGTCATTGTGATAATTGTCAGTCATGTCTGTATTTTTTTGATGACTCGGTGCTTACTGTTATGATAGTATGTGGTAGTATTAGTGGTGAAATAAACCAGGTATCCAGTTGTAATAAACCAAAGGGTTAGGCCAGCACCCAGACATGCTTGGTAGTATCTGATTGAGATAGACCGACGGGGATAGGCCATCATCCAAATATGCTTGGCAGTATCCGATTTAAATAGATTGAAGGGGTACGCCACCACCCATATATGCTTTCCACTATGTTCGTTTAATATGTGTGTTTAGTATGTGGTTTGTTGGGGAACTCACTAAGCTTTGTGCTTACAGTTTTTAGTTTCTATTTCTGGTACTTCCAGTTCGAAGCGAAATTGTCCGACTTGATCACACCGCATCACTCCATGTTTTTCCACAGTTAGAGATTTTGGGATTTAGACTATGATATTATGTTACACTGTGACTCTTTTGAATACTTTGGTATCAATTTCTTATGAATGGAATGAATTTAAAAACAAAATTTTTATTTGTATTTTTGGGATGTTACATTAATCTTTAGATTTATGTTTTAAACACTTAGTAATGTATTTGACACTTAGAATGTATTAGACCATGTTTATTGTAACGTTTGAGACAGTTAGTTATTTTTATTTTTGGAAAACGATGTTTATTGTAATTTTTTAAACACTCAGTAATTGTCACACCCTCGAACCGGATAGCGGAAACGTCCGAGGGCTCTTGTGACTTAAATTGAATACCATCACAATGATTATGCATGTATCATAACATCATTCATCACCATGCATTGAAATATTACAACTGATATTGTTCACATTCAGTACATTGTTTTAAACATTACAATTTCATAACATAAACCGTTCGATAAATAATCTAAGCAAAACACCATGAGATAACTTGATACATATTCTTCGGCTTACCTGGTACCTGAGAATACAAGTTATTTTGGAAAACATCAACATATGAAATGTTGGTGAGTTCATAAGTAATGTTATGGAAAAATGATTTTTGTTATGTTTGAAAAACCCAGAAAAACTGATATTTTCTGAAAAGAGCACTTGTTTATAAAAAGTGTGAAGATCCGTAAATATGCTTGTCGATTTTGAAAACATGTATAATTGTTGAACTTTGTATACATCACATAGGTGAAAATGTTGAACGTCCTGGGAAAACCCGATGTTTTTCCAATACGTAAATTACATGACTTGTTTATTGTTATTACCGATACGACGATTGTTTTTGATTACCCAGGTGACATTGGATTATTTAAAATTTGTGAGTTGTTACAATCACGCATTAATGAAAATCACTAGTTTATAACTACAAATTACGAACGATCCTTGAGGCGTCGTCCATACTACTCACGTAATCCAACCACCCTGACTTCTCTTGTTTAATGTCACGAATCAGCTTACTCGAACTCTCGTAAGCCCAACAACCGAGGAGAAAGGAGGGTACGAAGCCCCCTTTTATTTCCATAAGATATTCAAGGCTATCGGCTATGCGTTAGTCACTTGGCCCGAATCGCATTTGACTACTCAACCTCACTAGCAGTACTAATGGGCCATTAGGGCCCAATAGCACAATAGAGCTATTGAAAGTCCTTTTACATGAAACTAGGTCATAGAAGGCCCATTAACATGTAACCGTGTTCCCTTCGGGCCCAGAGATCATGTTATTGGGCTAGCAAGGTGTCACGCCCCCAAACCAGACGGTGGAAACGTCCGGGGGCTGTTGTGACTCAATTGAATACCATCACAATGAATATACATGAAACATAACATCATACAACACCAAGCATTGGAATATTACAACTGGTAGCGTTTACATTCAGTACATTGTTTCAAAATATTACATTCCCAAAAGTAGATTGTTCAATACTAGTTAAACAAACAATAAGACATCACTGAGTACATCTTTCCCTTCGGTTTACCTGTTACCTGAGAATACAAGTATTTTGAAAAACGTCAACATATGAAATGTTGGTGACTTCATAAGTAATGTTTGAAATATAGTGGTTTGTATTGTTTTGAAAATCACCAGAAAATCCGATATTTTCTGAAAAGAACTTATTATAAAAAGGTGTGAAGATCCGTAAGTATGCTTGTTTGTTTCTATAAATGTAAGAGTACGATTTGTAAAACTCGGTATGTAATTCGTAGGTGTATTAATTGAAAACCCTAGGAAAACCCGATGTTTTCCTAATACTTTGCATTAAATAATTTATGTTTTGTTTTTTTTTTCGTTACGACAGGTGTATTCGTTGAGCTGCGGTGTCGTTGGATTAATTGTGGATTGTGAATTGTTGTAAACTGACATTAATGAAAATGACTAGTTGACAACCGTACAAACGATCCCTTAGGCGTCACTCGCACTATTCAGTTAACCCAACCACCCGGACTCATGTAGCCGCACAATCGAGGGGAAAAAGAGGGTGCGAAACCCCGGTATTTCCCTACGTCGTTCAAGGCTATCGTGAATGCGAAGGACCCTTAGCCCAACTCGCATTTGGTGAATTCTCGACTTGACTAGCAGCACCAGAAGGCCCTTGGGGTCCAACAATACAAAGCCTGTAAAAGTCCTTTTACACGAAATTAGGTCATATAAGACCCAACTACATGTAAGCGAGTTTCCTTCGGGCCTAAAGATCATGTCATCGGGCTAGCTAGGCCCAACAAGCATGATTTGAAACTTTTGGGCCCAAGGACGGTGTATCGACGTCTGGTGTATTCCCGCGTGTGCATTGAGTTCCCGAGATTTCCATGTGTGTATTGAAATATCGTCGTGTTAGTAGTTTCAGATTGTTATTGATTCGAGACCGAATCAATTCGTTTGATAACGATTTTGGTATTGAAGGTGTATTGAATTTCGCCGATAGTCGAGGTCCTATTATTTCATCGTGTCGGGTTCATTATTTAAGACATTAGTATTTTACATTTTCCAGCCCCTTTCTTTTGGATGAATTTACACTTTTGGACCCCTTATATAAAAGAATTTATATTTTAGTCCTCTAACGTTTTTCTTGACACTTTAGTATCAAAACTTCTGGAAAAGGTATTTTTCAGCTCCAAGCTTTTTGATAAACAGTTTTAGTCCCTCAAAATGAAACTTTTTCAGCTGAAACCAATGTTTTCGCAATTTTTACACTTTTGGCCCAAAATAGAAAATTTTTGCATCTTTGGTCCCTTTTGAATATGAAAAGCATTTTTAACCTTTGAAATGGACTTGGGGCACTAGTAGTCCCCTGTTTTACAGAAAAATACATTTTCAGCCCCTCAACTTTGCAAATCTCGCATATTGGGCCTTATTGGGCCGAAAAGTTCATTTTTAGCCCATTAAGCTTAAAAATTTACATTTTAATCATTCGAAAGTGTACTTTTTCTGGAAAATCCCTTGATGAAACTGTTTTGACACATATTAACCCTCAGAATTTGTATTTTTACATTTTGGGCCCTTAAATTTCATATTTTTTAACATTTTGAGTCCAAAAATGAGATTTTTAGCCCAAGGAGATCATCTTAACCAACTTGATTATTTTTCAAGTAGTGACTTATGTGTAATGATATGATTAGCATTTGTTTCATACATCATAATGCAAATCTCGATTTTAAGGTCTTTTTGACTAGTTTCAACACCATGAACACATAAGAATATGTAAATAAACATAGAAATCAAACAAAGCATACACATAATCATAGATCTACACATTTGCTTGTATTCTCCCCCCACAAAACTTATAAAAACCGAAAATAAGGGGGTATGAAGCTCACCTTGGGTGTGGTTTTGGTTTTGGAGAAAGGATGGAAGAAAAATGAGGTGATTTTCGGCCCTAGCACACTTTGATGAAGATCTCGGCCTTGAGGTGGTTCTAGGATGCAAGATCGTGATTTCTTATGAGTTAAGAGGAGATGTTCGATAGATCAAAGAACTTAGGTCATAGTTTTAAGTATAACCTTACCTTGGATGGTGATTCTTGTGGAAAATCTCCTTGATTGCCCTTGAATCTTTGAAATTTTGTGAAGAGAGATGAAGGTGTTTTTTTTAGAGTGTTTGATATGTGAAAAGTGATGAAAATGTGTGTGTGTGTGTGTGTGTTAGAATCGGCCGAGGCAAGAAGGGAGAGAAGAGAAGGGTTGAGTTGACATTCCTAGATGCATGTTGGTCCATACATGGAAATATGTGGGACATTAGTGAGGTGGCATGGAAGAAGTCAACCCCTTTCTTCTTGGATTTGGGCTTTGGGCCGAGAATTTGGAAAGGAAGAAAGGTTTTTGAGCTTTATTGCCCCTAAGCCCACATAGAAGTTAAGTTGGATGATTTTTGGCCCCAAAAAAAATATAATACGATTTTTACACTTTGTTGGGCTAGTTTGGGTTAATCATGGTTCGTAGTTTTTAATTTATTTCATTCTAGGCCCAATATGGCCCAAAATGTTTAAATAAATGGATGTGGGTCCAATTAGAGCCCATTTAAAGGTTCTAATCCCATGATAGTCAAATTGGAGGCTTATTGGCCCAATGAGTCCAATAAGGAAGTCTTAGTTCAAAATGGACCTAACAAGAACTTCTAGGGTTTCCAATTGCTTGTTGACTATTTGTAGTACTTGTATGGTGTATTTGTTTGAAAATTAGATGTCATAGAGTAAGCATCTTACATGCCCTTTAAGTTTTTGATTCTACATTTTACTTGAGTGTAGAGATTACATGACACAAAATTTCTAGTTGTGACATCATCCCCCCATTAGAGGGAATTTCATCCAAAAATTCTGTTTGAAAGCTAGATTTGAGAATGCTAGAATAGGTGAGGGTACTTCTGCTTCATTTGGTCTTCGCGCTCCCATGTGAATTATGGCCCACGCTTCGCGTTCCACCGTACTTTCACGATCGGGATGGGGCTTTGCTTAATACGCTTCACCTGCCTGTCCATGATTTCAACCGATTCTTCCACGAACAGGAGATTCTCGTTGATTTCGATTTCGTCAAGGGGAATGACGAGTGTTTCATCCGATAGACACTTCTTTAGATTAGAGACATGGAACACAGGGTGAACACTGTTTAGCTCTGCGGGTAGCTACAGCTTATACACCACTGGACCTATTCGGGCGACGATCTCGAAAGGTCCAATATATCGTGGGTTCAATTTTCCCCGTTTTCCGAAACGAATAAATCCTTTCCAAGGTGAGACTTTCAACAGTACTCGATCCCCGACCTGAAATTATAAGGCTTTTCGCCGTTTATCGGCGTAGCTCTTTTTTCGGTCGCGCGATGCTTGTAATCGAGCTCTGATTTGGACGATCTTTTCCGTGGTTTCACGAATGATCTCCGGTCCCGTTAGCGCCTTGTCCGACGTATGTGTTTTTGCTAGTTGGGTATCGCCCACCTCAGCCCAACATAACGGTGATCTACACTTACGCCCGTACAGTGCTTCGAAAGGAGCGACCTTGATGCTCGAATGATAACTATTGTTATACGAGAATTCGACTAAAGGTAAGTGGGTATCCCAAGACTTCCCAAAGTCTATCACGCATGCGCAGAGCATGTCTTCGAGCGTTTGAATGGTTCGTTCGCTTTGACCATCCGTTTGTGGATGATAAGCGGTGCTCATGTCGAGATGAGTTCCCAATGCCTTATGGAGTGATTGCCAAAAACGTGAAGTGAACCTACTGTCCCTATCCGAGATAATAGACACTGGTACTCCGTGGAGTCTCACGATTTCTCGAATATATAAACGTGTCAATCCCTCCATCTTGTAGGATTCTTTTATTGGCAGGAAATGGGCAGATTTCGTCAGTCGGTCGATTATTACCCATATGGTGTCTAGTCCATCTGACGTTTTGGGTAGCTTGGTCACAAAATCCATAGAAATCCCCTCCCATTTCCACTCAGGAATTACCGGTTGTTGTAATAACCCTGAGGGCTTCTGGTACTCCACCTTTACCTTGGCACACGTAAGGCACTTACTAACATAGGTAGCAATTTCTGCCTTCATGTTAGGCCACCAGTAATGTTGTTTAATATCCAAATACATCTTGTCTGAGCCGGGATGAATGGAGTATCGCGTCTTGTGGGCTTCCTTCATAACTACCTCCCTAAATCCTCCGAGTTTAGGGACCCAAATACGGTTCATGAAATAGTATACTCCATTCTTCTTTGCCTCTAGGTTCTCCTCCATTCCGCGCAATGCTTCGCTTGCCCTATTTTCCGTTTTCATGGCCTCCAACTGGGCTACCGCTATTTGAGTGACTAGGTGAGATTGAATGGTTATAGAGAGAGTTTTCGTACGATGATTTGAGTACTCCTTCCGACTTAATGCGTCGGCTACCACGTTGGCCTTGCCCGGGTGGTACTTGATATCACACTCGTAATCGTTTAATAATTCAACCCATCTTCGTTGCCTCATGTTCAACTCTTTATGGTTCAAGATGTGCTGGAGACTCTTGTGGTCCGTGAAGATGGTGCACTTCGTACCGTACAGGTAATGCCTCCAACTTTTCAGGGCGAAGACCACGGCTCCCAATTCTAGTTCATGAGTCGTATAATTTACTTCGTGCGTCTTTAGTTGACGGGATGCGTAAGCTATCACCCTTCCACGCTGCATGAGACACAACTGTCACACCCCCAAACCAGAATGGCGGAAACATTCGGGGGTGGATGACTTCACGTAGTATCACAACAATTGAATATTGTAAAGAAAGTAACACAACCATCATATATATAATGAAAACGTATATTGTTGCGTTATACATATTATCAAAAGAATATTACAATATGATGATAAATGTTCAATAATAAAAACACCCTTAGTGTTCCTTCTCCAAAAGCTGGTAGTTACCTGTATTACTGATTCCCTGAGAAATACAAGTGGTTTTGAAAAAGTGTCAACAATTAAGTTGGTGAGTTCATAAATTCTTTTGCATTGAAACGTATGTCCTTTTTGGTAGTAAATCGATGAACGAGGTTTTTAGAAAATCCAATATTTTCTATAAATGGTTTGAATAGTTTCCAGAGTTGGTGTGTGTTAGTATGTTCCATACTAGAATAATAATGATAACTTTGAGCCAAAATGATGTAGAAAACTGAATGCATATATGAATCTCGTAAATCAAACTTGTTTTTATACTTTTATGTGAGTTTTATAACCATACTATTGACACTGACGGCCTGTAACAACATTCTTCAGGTGTTGTAGTGTTATGATATTTGTCACCCCAGACCTGCCGGTCTAACTATAGCTAATACTTTAGGTGCGGGGTTGTCAATCCCGTATAGATCTATACACAAGTATCACGCTCTCCCTCCAAGAGATTATGGTATATAATACAGGACTTGAAATGCATACATACGAGTACGTTGAAGTTTGAATGTCTCACATTACTTGGTATAAGCAGATTTACAATAATAAACACTTTACTTCTTTTGAAAGTATTTCGTTTGTCAAGATGTATATGTATAATGTATGAATAACTTGATAACTATATCCATTATAGTTTCTCAAAAAGTATGTTTCCATTTTGTAAGAACAACTTGGTGATATAATAGCCCTTTAAACATAAAGATATTTGTATCAAAACCCTATAAGAAAGGTATTATAATTATGTTTATAAAACGATACTTTGATTTGTAATGTACTTGTATTTCCCCCCTAAAACGTGAAAAGAATTGAAAAGTAGGGGTATGAACTCACCCGTTAAATTTGAAGAGAGAGGCTAGGGTTGAGCAGAACTTCGACCACGGAAAGTTGTGTCTTCGGGCTCTTCGGGGATCTCTGCAGCGTAGATCTTTTGTCGGGGGCTCGAGTGCGGAAATCGAGGTCGTCGGGACAGCTTCTGGTGCTTGGAAGTGTGTGAGAGTAATTGGAGATTTGAGAAAGTGTGCCTAAAACTTGCAGCTTATGCCATCTATTTATAGTGCTGGAGGGGTGAGTACGCGGGGCGTAATTTTGGAGTACGCGGGGCGTACTCACGTACGCAGCGCGTACCTCGTTACGCTGGGCGTAAGAATACGTCATGGCTTACGACTCCGGGCAAGCTAAGCGTAGAGGGGGCGGGCCGATGGGACTCGACTCTGGGTCTAGTACGTGGGGCGTACTCCCAGAGAACACGGGGCATAATCCGGCCTGTCCTCTTCTAAATTCCGTAACTTTCGCGTACGAGCTCTGTTTTTCGTGTTCTTTATATCCACGCGTAGGTGAGATTATGCTCTACAACTTTCATTTAGACTCTGTCGGCTAGTTTTGAATTTATTTTTAATGATATAATTTTAAATAGGCTGGGCCTCCTAAAGTCCGTTAAAAATTCATAGGTTCTTTATTTGACGTCGGTTTTCGTTTGTCTTTTTATCGTTTTATTACTACTGTGGAGATCTTAAACTTCCGTTTAGGTGGCGATAGCTAAATAACACTCAATCTTCAATTTGAGTTTTTAGCCCTCTACTACTGTTACGAAACTTAGGAAATTCGTAACTTCTTCATACGAAGTCCAATTTGGGCGATCTTTTTATGCACGCTCACCTTTAAACGAGATCTACGACTTTTGTTTAGATACTTAAGGCTAAAATGCATTTTATTGAGATTTTACTTCTTACGTCAATTAATGTTTTAACGACGTGTCGTAAATATACGAGTGGTTATAATTTCTTCAATATAACCCGGTTTTGAGCGTTCTCTATGTTTTTGGAAACCTTGGCATGATATCTAATATTTGATGCAACACAACTTAGATAAATGAATGCCTTTATTTTTGAGGTTAATTTCATTGTATTTTACTTTTGAGCGTTACAATGCTTTTGGAAAATATAGGGTTTTCACAACAACCTAAGCCCTGATTTGACACGTCACAGTAGATCACGAAATCTTCCGTTCCCTCCGGTAGCGACAGTACCGGGGCACTACAGAGAGCTTGTTTCAGGGTTCGGAATGCGACTTCTTGTTTGTCCGTCCATTTGAATGGTACGCCCTTTTGTGTAAGCGAGGTAAGTGGCTTGGCGATCTTAGAGAAGTTTTGAATGAATCTCCTATAGTAGCCTGCTAGACCCAAGAACTGACGGATTTCCGTAGGTGTTGTCGGAATTGCCCATCCTTCAACAGCTTTGACTTTTGAGGGATCCACATGAATTCCATCTTGGCTGACTACATGACCTAGGAAGTTCACACTCCGGAGCCAGAACTCACACTTGGCGAGTTTTGCGTATAGCTTTTCCGATCGCAGAGTTTCTAGGATTTGTCGAAGATGTTGGCCATGCTCTTCTTTGCTTCGGGAATAGACGAGGATGTCATCGATGAAAACAATGACAAAGTTGTCGAGGAATGGTCGATAGATCCGATTCATCAGGTCCATAAATGCGGAAGGGGCATTTGTTAGACCGAAGGGCATTACGACAAATTCGTAATGTCTGTAGCGAGTTCGGAATGCGGTTTTTGGAATATCCTCTTCCCGGACTTTGAGTTGATGGTATCCGGGCCGTAGATCTATTTTAGAAAAATAACTAGCTCCTTGGAGCTGGTCAAATAGATCATCGATTCGCGGGAGTGGGTAGCGATTTTTAACAGTGAGTTTATTTAACTCTCTATAATCGATGCACATTCTAAAAGATCCGTCCTTCTTTTTGACAAAAAGGACTAGAGCTCCCCATGGCGAGTAACTAGGGCAAATGAATCCCTTGTCCAAGAGTTCACTGAGTTGGCTGGACAATTCCTACATCTTAGCAGGAGCTAGCCGATAGGGTGATTTAGCGAGAGGAGTTGCTCCTGGAACGAGGTCAATTCGAAACTCCACTTGTCTCTCTGGGGGCACTCCTGGAAGATCTTCAGGAAACACATCTGGGAACTCACATGCTACGGGAATGTCTTGAACGTTAACCTCTTCCTTGGTTTTATCAACTATGTGAGCCACGAACGCCAAGTTGTTCTTTCGTAGATGTTTTTGTGCCTTGATGCACGAGATGAGGCGGAGGTTCATGCTAGGTTTGTCTCCGTAAATTACTAGGGTTTCGTGATTGGGAAGGCGAAGGCGAACGGCCTTCTCGTGACACATGATTTCAGCATGGTGGAAACTTAACCAGTCCATGCCAATAATCACATCGAAACTCCTAATTGATACAGGCATCAAGTCTATTCGAAAGACGTGTTGATTGAGGGTTAGGGTACATCCGATGTAGATTTACCCGGTAGATTCGGTTTTCCCATTGGCCATTTCCACCGTAAAGGTTTCATTTAGCTTCTGGGGCTGTTGATTTAATAAATGTTTAAACTTATTGCTTACGAAACTTCGCTCCGCTCCGGTGTCAAATAGGATGCATGCATAAGTGTGATTTAGGGGAAACGTATCGGTAACAACAGCGGGGTCCTGAATCGCCTCTCCCTGACCCATGGTCAGCATCCTTCATGTTCCTCCGTTTCCTGGATTGTTGTTGTTAGGGCAGTCTCGGCGGAAATGCCCAGTCCTCCCACACCCATAGCAGGTGTGGCTAGGCCCTGCATTGTTGCCGCCGGTGGTGACGTTGTTGTTGTTGCGATTGTTGTTGTGGTTGTTGTTTCCCTGTTGTTGGTTCTGGGGAGGGTAGGTCCTGCAGTACTTTGCCGTGTGTCCCCTTCGGTTGCAACTGGTGCACTGTAACTCCTTGCATTCTCCATTGTGATGGAAACCGCACTTGTTGCACTTGGGAAGGTTACCGGAATAAGGTCTTGAAGCATATGAAGTAGCTGAGGCTGGAGCATGTGGTGTGGCTGGAACCGGTGCGGTGACAGCGTTAACTGCCACTGTCTGCTGCTTTTTAGAGGTCTCGGGGCCCTGACGCCCCTTCCTCTTATTGTTCTTCCCCTTCTTGCCATCACCATCATTCTTTCCTTCAGCCTCTTATTGTTCTTCCCCTTCTTCCCCTTCTTGTTGTTATGGTCATACAACTTCTTTGCCAATCTTTTTGCACTGTCAAATGTTTCGGGGTTTGCAGCTATCACATTTCCTTGAATTGGTGATGTTAGTCCCCAGATGAATCGCTCAATCTTCTTTCCTTCCGAGGAGATCATACCCGGGCACAACAAAGACAGTTCACTAAATCTCGATATGTAGGCATCGATATTCGCATTCTGCACAGTGAGGTTCCACAACTCTTGCTCCATTTTCTGAATCTCACCTCGTGGGCAGTATTCAGCCATCAGCATTTCTTTCATCTCCGCCCACGGCATAGAGTTGGCTACAGGAAGTGTCATGGCTTCCACATGTCCGTTCCACCAGGTGAGCACTTGATCGACAAAAGTGCAGGCCGCGAACTTCACTTTCATCTGCTCAGGACAATCGCATATCTCGAATACCGATTCCACCTTCTCGATCCATCGCTTCAGAGTGATCCCTCCTCCAGTGCTGTTAAAAGTTCGTGGTTTGGCATTTGTAAAGTCCTTGTAGGTACATGTTTTAACAGGTCCTTGATTCATCCCGTTGTTCGAACTCCCTGCCCCTTGCCCGTTGCCTCCTCCGTTATTCCCTTGGTGGAGTTGTGCCATAGCTGCGGTGACCGCAGCAGACACGGCTGCCTGGAATGTAGTGGAGTCAACTTCGGGTGGGGTTGGTCCAGGGTTTCCGCGAGTAGGTCGGCGAGGCATCTTTCTGTCATGAAACGGAAAGATGTTGAGTGTTTGGGGTTTCTGGAAGGTTGTGACCCTACTGACTAGGTGCAATGTACGTACTAAAACATTCCTACCATTCAACATACAATCATAGATTCTCACACATAGCAATTTGTAATATCATAACAAAGCACATAAAAGTTTGCTAATATTATCCGCATTTGATATATGAAATTTTTGCTCGTAAGAGCATACATGAGTGACACTAGTTCGACAACATAACGGCTCTATGAGTAGTGTACTCACTTAAACATAGAGTCGGGGGTACATAGCATAGTTCCTAACGACCTACTAATATAAGTCTATCCCTAACCACGACGATCTGCGTCCTACGTAGTGGCGGGGTCATATACCGAAATGTTGCGCCAGTAACTGAGCCATCTCCGTCATGTCTCCAATAACCTTATCCCTCTCATGCTCAGCTCGCACTGCCCGAGCCTCCATAGCATACAACTATTGTCGCAGTGCGGCGATCTCAGCTTCGTGGGAACGGGTCTCCCTTGGGAGGTTCATTGGTGGAGCGGGGTGGTCTGGTTGCGCCTCGTTCTCACACGACGAGATGTGATCCTTGTCCCGGTCTTACCCTTCCTCGGCGTCATCGTCGGTCTCTCCAAATTCGTAGTCGGTGTCCATGTATTCGTCAGGTCGGACGTCGTGTGCTCCTTCTGGATTCCCTTCTGGTTCATCTTCAAGCATCCCGTGAGCCACGAGGACTTGATGGAACTGGATACCCGGCTGATCTCCCTCCATGACGACTGGGGGAAAGTATAAACTATCGTCACTCCCATGTCTATGATATATACTAAACAAACGTTCTCTTTTTGGTGATAAAGGGGTATAGTTTTAGGTTCCCTAGCTATCACGATCTCATCAGAACGTGTGTTAGTTATACTTTGGAGAGAATGTAGTTGATCAGGCTACATCCACTCCTTGGTACTACTAAGAACAATCCTGAATTAACCGAGATACTAGCATTATTTTGTTTGGTTCGGCGTTATGTCCCTTGTTCCTAATGCAAGAAAAGGTGTTTTATTGTTGTATTTTTACTTGTTTTGTTCAGAGTTAAGTTAGTCCCTCTTTTGGTTTATACTTGCATATCAATGTATGGTTCGATATGCTAGTTCACTATAAACAGTGCTCTGATACCAACCTGTCACACCCCCGAACCAGACGGTTGAAACGTCCGGGGGCTGTTGTGACTCAATTGAATACCATCACAATGAATATACATGAAACATAACATCATACAACACCAAGCATTGGAATATTACAACTGGTAGCGTTTACATTCAGTACATTGTTTCAAATATTACATTCCCAAAAGTAGATTGTTCAATACTAGTTAAACAAACAATAAGACATCACTGAGTACATTTTTCCCTTCGGTTTACCTGTTACCTGAGAATACAAGTATTTTGAAAAACGTCAACATATGAAATGTTGGTGACTTCATAAGTAATGTTTGAAATATAGTGGTTTGTATTGTTTTGAAAATCACCAGAAAATCCGATATTTTCTTAAAAGAACTTATTATAAAAAGGTGTGAAGATCCGTAAGTATGCTTGTTTGTTTCTATAAATGTAAGAGTACGATTTGTAAAACTCGGTATGTAATTCGTAGGTGTATTAATTGAAAACCCTAGGAAAACCCGATGTTTTCCTAATACTTTGCATTAAATAATTTATGTTTTGTTTTTTTTTTTCGTTACGACAGGTGTATTCGTTGAGCTCCGGTGTCGTTGGATTAATTGTGGATTGTGAATTGTTGTAAACCGACATTAATGAAAATGACTAGTTGACAACCGTACAAACGATCCCTTAGGCGTCACTCGCACTATTCAGTTAACCCAACCACCCGGACTCATGTAGCCGCACAATCGAGGGGAAAAAGAGGGTGCGAAACCCTGGTATTTCCCTACGTCGTTCAAGGCTATCGTGAATGTGAAGGACCCTTAGCCCGACTCGCATTTGGTGAATTCTCGACTTTACTAGCAGCACCAGAAGGCCCTTGGGGTCCAACAACACAAAGCCTGTAAAAGTCCTTTTACACGAAATTAGGTCATATAAGACCCAACTACATGTAAGCGAGTTTCCTTCGGGCCTAAAGATCATGCCATCGGGCTAGCTAGGCCCAACAAGCATGATTTGAAACTTTTGGGCCCAAGGACGGTGTATCGACGTCTGGTGTATTCCCGCGTGTGTATTGAGTTCCCGAGATTTCCATGTGTGTATTGAAATATCGTCGTGTTAGTAGTTTCGGATTGTTATTGATTCGAGACCGAATCAATTCATTTGATAACGATTTTGGTGTTGAAGGTGTATTGAATTTCGCCGATAGTCGAGGTGCTAGTATTTCATCGTGTCGGGTTCATTATTTAAGACATTAGTATTTTACATTTTCCAGCCCCTTTCTTTTGGATGAATTTACACTTTTGGACCCCTTATATAAAAGAATTTATATTTTAGTCCTCTAACGTTTTTCTTGACACTTTAGTATCAAAACTTGTGGAAAAGGTATTTTTCAGCTCCAAGCTTTTTGAAAAACTGTTTTAGTCCCTCCAAATGAAACTTTTTCAGCTGAAACCCATGTTTTCGCAATTTTTACACTTTTGGCCCAAAATAGAAAATTTTTGCATCTTTGGTCCCTTTTGAATATGAAAAGCATTTTTAACCTTTGAAATGGACTTGGGGCACTAGTAGTCCCCTGTTTTACAGAAAAATACATTTTCAGCCCCTCAACTTTGCAAATCTCGCATATTGGGCCTTATTGGGCCGAAAAGTTCATTTTTAGCCCATTAAGCTTAAAAATTTACATTTTGATCATTCGAAAGTGTACTTTTTCTGGAAAATCCCTTGATGAAACTGTTTTGACACATATTAACCCTCAGAATTTGTATTTTTACATTTTGGGCCCTTAAATTTCATATTTTTAGCATTTTGAGTCCAAAAATGAGATTTTTAGCCCAAGGAGTTCATCTTAACCAACTTGGTTATTTTTCTAGTAGTGACTTATGTGTAATGATATGTTTAGCATTTGTTTCATACATCATAATGCAAATCTCGATTTTAAGGTCTTTTTGACTAGTTTCAACACCATGAACACATAAGAATATGTAAATAAACATACAAATCATACAAAGCATACACATAATCATAGATCTACACATCTGCTTGTATTCTCCCCCCACAAAACTTATAAAAACCGAAAATAAGGGGATATGAAGCTCACCTTGGGTGTGGTTTCGGTTTTGGAGAAAGGATGGAAGAAAAATGAGGTGATTTTCGGCCCTAGCACACTTTAATGAAGATCTCGGCCTTGAGGTGGTTCTAGGATGCAAGATCGTGATTTCTTATGAGTTAAGAGGAGATGTTTGATAGATAAAAGAACCTAGGTCATAGTTTTAATTATAACCTTACCTTGGATGGTGATTCTTGTGGAAAATCTCCTTGATTGCCCTTGAATCTTCGAAATTTTGTGAAGAGAGGTGAAGGTGTTTTTTTTTTAGAGTGTTTGATATGTGAAAAGTGATGAAAATGTGTGTGTGTGTGTTGGAATCGGCCGAGGCAAGAAGGGAGAGAAGAGAAGGGTTGAGTTGACATTCCTAGATGCATGTTGGTCCATGCATGGAAATATGTGGGACATTAGTGAGGTGGCATGGAAGAAGTCAACCCCTTTCTTCTTGGATTTGGGCTTTGGGCCGAGAATTTGGAAAGGAAGAAAGGTTTTTGGGCTTTATTGCTCTTAAGCCCATATAGAAGTTAAGTTGGATGATTTTTGGCCCCAAAAAAAATATAATATGATTTTTACACTTTGTTGGGCTAGTTTGGGTTAATCATGGTTCATAGTTTTTAATTTATTTCATTCTAGGCCCAATATGGCCCAAAATGTTGAAATAAATGGATGTGGGTCCAATTAGTGCCCATTTAAAGGTTCTAATCCCATGATAGTCAAATTGGAGGCTTATTGGCCCAATGAGTCCAATAAGGAAGTCTTAGTCCAAAATGGACCTAACAAGAACTTCTAGGGTTTCCAATTGCTTGTTGACTATTTGTAGTACTTGTATGGTGTATTTGTTTGAAAATTAGATGTCATAGAGTAAGCATCTTACATGCCCTTTAAGTTTTTGATTCTACATTTTACTTGAGTGTAGAGATTACATGACACAAAATTTCTAGTTGTGACACAAGGCCAAACAAGCACGATTGGAAACTGTCAAGCCCAAAGATTGAATGTTGACTCATCGTAGTTATTGCGTGTTTATTGAAATCCTATGAATTATTGATTTTTTTTTGTTATTGATTCGAGACCGAATCAATTCGTTTTGTAACGATATTGGGTGTTGAGAGTGTATTTGTTCTTATGCTTCGTCAGTAGTCGTGGATCTTGTATTTTGTCTTAATGAATTAATTCGTTTAAAAGTAAGTCCAAACGGTATATGTTCGATGAAGAGTTTCGTGGTCGAGCTGGCCATGAACAACGGGCGTGCACACCACCCCGTTGTCTCGTGGTGGCTCGTTTTCATGGTGGCTCGTTATCGGGGCAACGAAGTCGCACGGCCAATGAGATTAAGATGCAAAAATTTGACCGTTGTCTAGTCGTTGAACGGCTAGTTTTGTAAGAAAATAAATAAATAAATAAATAAATAAATGAGCAATTTATTTACCTATAAATACCACATTTTTACTCCTTATTTTTTACACCATTCTTTTCTTTCTCTATACACAAACTACACACTACATATTCACAACCAAAAATCATGGATCCCAACAAAAATACCCCTCCAAACTACCGAAATTGCAAACCCGATAACGCTTTTGCGTTAGATACAACACTTCGACAATTTTCGACTATGGAGTCACCTCAAGGCAGTTTTATCAATCTACTTCAAAGTGGTTCCCCTATCCAACAAACACCACTTTTCCGACAACAATATCAACCTTTTCCGGCTTTCCAACAACAACAAATGCAACAACAATACCAACAATTTCAACAATTCCAACAACTACAACAACTCCAACAACAATCGTCACAACAACAACAACCACCAATTTCACAACCACCAAGCTCACAACCACCACTTTCGCCGGATTTTGTTCCGGAAACGCAACCTTCACCACCACCTCAACCAAAAAAGAAAAAAGGAAAAAAAACCGGCCCGACCCACTACCACCCAAGAAAGGGTCCCATGGACAAAAGAAGAAGAAGAAAAGTTAGCAGAGGCATGGGTGGCGGCTTCCGAAGATCCAATTATAGGAGATAGCTAGCCTTACAGAAGTTTTTGGGAAAAAGTCTGAGCCATTTTTTACGAGTTAATGGAAAGTGAAACTCGAAATGCAGATCAAATTACGTCGAAATGGCGAGATATTCGACTAAAATGCACCGAGTTTGGAGGAATCTACAACAACCTCCTAAACATACGCAAAAGCGGCTCGAACGATTTTGATGCTTTCAAGGCGGCCATGGACCAATTTGAAAAAACAACGCCAACACGCAAAGCTTTTCCGTATATGAAACCGTGGCTAAAATTGAAAGACGCCCCAAAATGGAAAGAGCAAACGGAAGGAAGTTCCCAATCTTCCGGTTCAAAGCGTTGGAGAAACCCCGATGGAACTTCTCAACAATCGGACGGCCGAACACACATCAACGTCAACGACGATCCGATAGATCTTGAAAACGACCAACCTCTTCGTCGGCTCGTTGGAAGAAATAAAGCAAAAAAAGCGGCGTCAACATCTTCGAATTCTAGTGTTAAGGATATGTTTGGCGATAAATTTGATTGATATGTGCAACTTCAAGAAACGAAGGCCGAGGTAATGACTCGGATGGAACGAAAAATGATCGAAGCACAAACATCATTTCAAGAGGCACAAGAGACACTCCAAACAAAAACCGATATGGAAATCTTGAAAATGAAGTGGACGACCTTGAGGGCGAAGACTTGGAACTTTTCCAAGCAATGAAAGAGTCGATTCGAGCCCGATGTAGGCGTAGGGGGTAGTTTATTTTATTTATGGTTGGATTGTTTAGTTTTTTTTAAT
Organism: Lactuca serriola; assembly: GCF_051521515.1. Lineage (NCBI taxonomy): Eukaryota > Viridiplantae > Streptophyta > Magnoliopsida > Asterales > Asteraceae > Lactuca > Lactuca serriola. The sequence goes on from NC_136411.1 coordinate 233,098,589, forward strand.
GTTTTTTTTTAATTTTTTTTTAAATATAACTAATGTAATTTTTACTTTGATTGTTATTTTTATTTTATTTTTTAGTTTCAATTAATTTAGTTTTTATTTAATGTAATTTTGGTATTTTAATTTAATGGAAAAAATAGCATTAAAAAAATGTTTTTAATGTATTCTTGAATTAAATTTAAATAAAAAAATGAGGTCGAGTGGTGTGTTTAGTGGTAAGTATCCCATGTTAGTGGGAGTGGAATGTGGTACTGATGTGGCACCCACCACATATGTGGTATGTGGTGGGTATAATGGATGGTCTAAGATTTTTACTTTTTTACAACCTTTCTTTTATAAAAATAGCACTTTTAGTCCTTTATATAAAAGAATTTCATTTTAGTCGTTAAACCATTATTTTGACACTTTTGTGTCATAAACTTGTAGAAAAGACATTTGCACCCCAATTTTTGTTTTGTAACCAGTTTTAGTCCTTCCAGAATAATGTTTTCTCCGTTAAACCCTCAATTTCGCAACTTTGACAGTTTTGGCCTAAAATAGAAATTTTTTACATTTTTGATCCTTTTTGAATTTGAAAAGCATTTTTGACCATCGGAATTGTTTTTTTCACTTCAAATCCCCTATTTTACAGAAATTTGCATTTCCAGCCCCTCAAATTTAGAAATGTCACACTTTGAAGCTTATTGGGCCGAAAAGCCCAAATTTAGCCCATTAAATTCAAAATTTACATTTTAAGCCCCTCAAAAATGTTGATGTTCAGAAAAATTATTTTAGAAACTGTTTGGACCCTTTTGACCCTCCAAAAATTATAATTTGTCGGTTTGGACCCAAATCTTTGTATTTTTGACAATTTAAGCCCAAAAATGAGTTTTATGTTCATGTATGATCATTCTAACCATATAAACTATTTTTCTTGAATTGAATAGTGTAAAATAGTTTAAGTTATGTTTATTTCTTTCCCCATGTTTTAGATGTCGATTTTTACAAACTTTTTGGATAATATATTCATCACAAACACATGATATCACACACCTACATGCATCAAATCACACATAGCATACATTTACACATAGATCTACACATTTACTTGTATTCTCCCCCATAAAAACTCATAAAAACCGAAAAGAAGGGGGTATGAAACTCACCTTAAGTTGTGGATCGGTTTTGAAGAAGAAAAGATAAGAGTTTGTTGTTATTTTCGGCCCTACCAACCTTTCTTGGAAGATCTCGAATTTAAAGAGCTTCTAAGGTGCTAGATCACAAGATTGAATGGATTTAGAAGAGATTTTGATGAAATGAAGGGATTTAGATCATAAGTTAGCCATTAACTTACCTTAGATGATGAATTACTTGATGAAGATCCTTAGACTTCAAGCAAAATTTTCGAGATTTTGGATGAAGAGGAGTGGATGATTCTTGAGTGATTTAGAGAGAGTTTTGTGAGGTGTGTGTGTTCATTCTCTTTCTTTCGGCTGAAGTAAAAAGAGGGAGAGGGAGAGAGAAGATTGATGAGATAGTGCATGGATACTTGGGTTATTTGCATGGATAACCTCCATGTAAAAATGAGGTGGCAAGGCCTAAGTCAACTGTTCCCCATGGATTGGGCTTGGGCCGAGAATGGAGAAAAGAGAATAGAGTTTTGGGCCTTAAATGCTTAAGCCCAATTTTCATGGTTATGTTGAGTCGTTTTTGGTCCAAATAAATATAAATGTGATTTTTATGACCTATTAGGGCTAAATTAGGTTAATTATGGCCTAATATGGTTCATTTAAATAATTTACTTCATTCTAGGCCCAATATGGCCCAAAATATTGAAATAAATGGAAGTGGGTCCAATTAGAGCCCATTCAAGAGTTCTAAGCCCAAGATAGTCCAATTGGAAGCTTATTGGTCTATTGGGCCCAATAAGGAAATCCTAATCCATAATGGACTTAAACAAGGATTTCTAAGGTTTCTAATTGCTTGTTGACTATTTGCAATGCTTGTATGAAGTGTTTGAATGAAATTTTGTTGTCATAGAGTAAACATCATACATGCTTTCATGTTTTTGATTCATAATTGGCATAAGTGTTGTAGTTACAAGACACAAAAATTTCTAGTTGTGACAGTAACATACTTGACACTTTCGTAGCCTGTACTGAAGGCTAGTAAATTGAAGGTGGATCCTAGGACCCACCTAATAAAAGTAAATGAAATATATATGCTATATATCAAAAAAATTAGGGAGGTACCTTAAAATTATTGAAGGATCTACTTAAAAGTTTTGGCAAAAAAATGTGTAAAAATATGTGATCTTAAAATAGTCAAATACCTCAATCCACGTAAAATTTAATAAATAGGTAATAGCCCAATACATAACAAATGAAAAAAATATATCATTTTTTTGTGAAAGATTGCCTCAATCAAAATGGTTAAATATCTCAATCTACGTAAAATTTAATCAATTGGGAATAGCCCAATACATAACAAATGAAGAAAATAACAAATGAATACCTCAATCAGCTGTGATTTTTGATTTGGATAAAATAATTGAAATGTCTATAACCGTGATAAGTTTAATATAACTATTGAAGTTGTGTATAAATGTTCTATAGCGACCGGACCAGGCAGTACTATTTTGTACTCTTTCATTTTTTCGGTTTCATTTATATAAAGAATCACATGATATTTTTATTTTGGATTCGTCATTGTATGTTACTAAACAAGTCAAACGATTTTTTCGGGAATTTATTGGAACATTTGGTCAAATCTATCTAAGTGGTGTTAAACCTTCATTGTTTTTCCAAAGGAAAATTCATAAATAACTACCTACGACTCTACGAGGCATTTGCTGCATTTGGTGACAAAAAAATCCATTGGAAAACCGTTTAGTACAAATACATTAAACGCTAAAAAAGATCTGAAGTGGGTCCGTAAGTCATATAATTGAGGGACACGTTCTGATTTTTTAACAATTTTTTTGTTGAAATATTTAATCGTATCACCTACTTTCAAATGTGGTGCACACGCACCCACATCTCCTATTGCCACGTCAAGTTACGAAGCAAATCAAAGATAAATAAACAAATACAGCTACTACACATATAGAAAACAACACAACATAAACCATTATTACCAACAATAACTCCAATAGGAAACTAAAATAGTAACATATCATGCACCAATAGGGTACATATCATGTGACAAACGAGGGGAAAGGAGGACGTCAAGTGTGGTTGCTTTGCTGCAAGTCGCTCCGAAGATCTCTTCCATATCAACGGGTTCATTTCCTGGGGTTTTCATCTCAAACTGTTGTATTAAAGTAGCTAACGCTAAACGTGAAGCGTGCTGAGCAAATAAAATACCAGGGCACACTCTTCTTCCAGTACCAAAAGGAAGCAATTCAAAATGGTTTCCCTTGAGATCAATATCTTTATGAGTTGTCAGGAATCTTTCAGGCTTAAACTCTTCCGGATTTGGCCATATCTTAGGATCACGATGAATTTTCCAAAGGTTTAACAGCAAACGTGTTCCACTGGGGATTTTGTAGCCCTGAACAACACAATCCTCCATGGTTTCATGAGGAAGCCCAAGAGGTCCAGGTGCGTATAAACGCAATGTTTCTTTGAAGATTGCATCAATGTAGACTAGGTTCTTTAGGTCTGATTCTTCTACTGGCCTATTCCTTCCAACATGCTCATCAATTTCATCTTGGGCAACTTTTATAGTTGTTGGGTTGTTAAGCAACAAACACAAAGACCATGTTAAGGTCACAGCTGTTGTGTCCAATCCAGCAATTAGCATGGTCTGCATGTTTTGAAAATATTAAAACAAATCCAACTTGTAAAATGTTGTATCTTTAAAATAATGACATGAACCTAGAAAATCTCTAAGCGGTAGTGATGTTAATATCATCTAGTCAAAATATATCCTTATAAACTTTGAAGATGTATAAATTAAATAAAGAAATAATGAAATGAAGTAAAAGTAATAGATGAAGTTGAAGCTTACCAAACATGTAGCCTTGACTATAGTATCATGGTCATGACCGGGGAATTCCTCTTCGGAAGCACCTTCAACAATGGAAATGAGCACATCCATAAGGACTTGGTTGCCTTCATCTTGTTGCTTCGACTTTCTCTTTCTTTTATGCTCCTCTAACCATCCATCAAAGATCTCGTCCATCTCTTTTCCAGTGATCCTCATCTCTCTCTCATATCCTCCTATGTCGAAACGCTTCAGAGATGGAATAAAATCAGACACCACAAATGCGCCCAATAACTGAAAGAATTTCCTTGCCACTTTCTGAAATCGAATCCCTTCTTCATCATTGAGCGAAAGCCTTTTTCCAGCAACAACCCGTAAAAGACCATTCAATATCAAGGTCCCAAACCATTGTTGCATATCCAGCTTTACCATGTCTGATCCTGTAGTCTCTTTATTCTTTAACCAAGCCGCATATATCTCTGCTGTGGATTCTCTAAGCTCTGAAACTCGAATAGGTGCAAGCATCTCAACTCGTTTTGGAGAGAGAACCTGGAGCATGATGATCTTGCGCACTTGTCGCCAGTAGTCCCCATAAGGAGCAAGAGCAAAGATGGCATAGTTATAGCCCATGAGTTCCACTGCCATCAACTTGGGTCGACTTGAAAAGGCCTTATCATTTATTGTAAAACACTCTTTTGCTATCTCGCTGCTACTCACTACCAAAGCATTGTGAACACCGAGCTTGATGGTGAAGATAGGGCCATATGTTTCTGATAATTTCGCTAACACCCTGTGAGGTAATCCGGATGAACCTAAAAGGTGTAGGTGTCCGATTACAGGCCATTTGCCCTTTGCTTGAGGTGGGCCTCTGTTCTCTCCTTTCTTTCCACCTTTTGGTATCAAGATTTTCAGTAGGAATGTTAGTAAAGCAACAAAAAAAAGGGTTGCTATACTTGTTGAAAACGAGAGAGAGAACTCCATGTTTTCTACCACAAGATAGAATTTTGAATTTGACGATACAAAGATATCAAAATATATTCAAATACATGCCACTAAGTGGCTACTATCCTTGTATATTTTTTATAATTAATAACATATATTTGCATGGCAGATATTAACTCTGATTTGAACAAAGAATAAGTCAACAAATATCAGATGGGTACTTTTGTTGGCGACGATTTGTTTTTATTAAATATATTAATTAAACTGTACCATCACACTTATCAAGAAGAGAACACGTATCAAAATCGAATTTAAAGCTAGCCCTTGGTGTATCTCAAATAATGATAGAATCTTGTTGCGGTTGGAGTTTAGATAGAGAGAAACATTTCCATCATTTCTCATTTGCGTGAAAATCATAAGGTGAAAACACTTATATATATATATATATATATATATATATATATATATATATATATATATATATATATATATATATATATATTGCTGACTAATCAGATAAGTAATCACGAACGGAGTATAACTAATCCCTTGGGCTGCTATATCAATTCACACGAGAGTAGACGCGTTTGGTGTCGCCGCTAAAACATAGTTGTCGTCGCTAATAACGTCGTCGCTAAATATAATCACTGGCTATCCGTCGGAGACACGCTACTTTCAATCCTCACCCTTGGTTCGGCAAATAATCCAACGGATAGGGTTTGTTCCTGTGATAAGGCATTAGAGACGACTCTTTTAGCGGCGACATGTCGCCGCAAAGGTGTCGATCCGTTGACCAACCTTAGACCAAATACTGGCCCTACGATGTTTACCTAATCCAACGGTTGGGAATCGCCAGAAAGCGCGCATATGATTTCCCTCCAGCTTGTTGCCACTAATGGTCCCTTTTAGTTCCAGTTCGTCTTCCCCAGACTCCGTCTGCTCCCATTTGTTTGATTGCACTCCACGGTGATCGTAATTATCTCCGGGCGACGACCACTAATTTTCACCGCTGATTGGGCTCCAAACTCGACTCCCACCCCCGATTTGCCTCCAAAGCCGAGTCCCACCACCTCCTCAGCCGACTGCCGCCAAATTTCCAACTGGAACTTCGATTTCCTGTTCATATCTCCGGTAAGGTTTGCTTTCAAGACCAATTTCTCTTTCAATTCTTCTGTTAACACACATAAAAACCACCGATTCCTATTTCAAGTGTTTTTTTTTCTCGTTCCAATCGGAGACACCGACGACTGCAACTTCACCACCGCATTTACCTTCGTTTTTCCAGGCAAGAAGAGGTTAGTTTCATCTGTTTCCGTCCTTTATATTGATTGTATGTGGATATTAATAATTCATGAAACTGTGAAATTTGGATACTGTGAAATTGATTTTGACTTTGAAATTTGGAACGTATGAAATTCATAATTCATGGAAACTCTATGAAATGTAACTGTTAAATTGAATGTATATGTAATATTGATTGAATGTATGTGATTGAAACTTGTTAACTTTGTTAATTCATGGAAATTGTATGTAAAATTGATGGAAACTGTATGACATGAAACTGTTAAATTAAATGTATATGATTTTGATTTTGACTTTGGTTATTTTGATTTGTTTCACTTGTTTGAATGTATGTTATATGTTTAACTTGTTTGAATGTATATATAAAATTGATTGAAACTGTTAACTTTGTTTGAATGTATATGTAAAATTGATATGTTTGAATGTATGGAAACTATTGTATGTAGGAACATGGTAGTTTGATTAGTTTGATATGTTTCATTTGTTGATAATGTAAGAATTGATGAATTTATATGCAAATTGATATGTTTCACTTGTTAATCATGTATGATCATGTATGAGTTGATGAATTTATATGTGAAGTTGATGTATATATATGTGAAACTATTGTATGTTTAGCGTGAATTTATATGTAAAATTTAAGAATGTCTATATAATTATTAGAAATATATTTTATTTTATATTAAAAAAATAAAATAAATACATCATAATAGATAATTTTTTTTCTATAAGGTAGTAAAGAAATATTGGTCAAAAATGTTTTTAAAAGAAAAAGAAAAATAATAAACCATAATAAACTAATTAAATAAATAACCAATATATAAAATTGTTTTAAAAAGAAAATCAAAATTGGTCAGAAAAGTTTTAAAAATAAAAAAATAAAATAAAATAAAATTGTTTAAAGTACTCAAAATAGAAAAATAAATCAGAATTCATAAATCAAAATTATAATTACTCAAAATAAAAAAAATAAAAAAAAATTGTTTAAAGTACTCAAAAAGGTTTTAAAGAAAATCTGCTAAGTTATAATTACTCAAAATAGAAAAATAAAAACAAAAATAAGTTGATAAATCAAATTGGTCAAAAATGTTTTAAAAAGAAAAAGAAGAAGAAAAATAATAAACCATACTAAACCAATTAAATAAATAACAAATATATAATATCGTTTAAAGTAAAGTGTTATTATAAAGAAAATTAAAAATTAAAACACTAAATCTACTAAGTTATAATTACTCAAAATAGAAAAATAAAAACAAAATTAAGTTGATAAATCAAAATATGAAAAAAAAGATGATATAAATAACAAATATATATAGTATCGTTCAAAGTATCAAGCTATAATAAAAAAAATATTTTTTTTAGTTTAAGCCTCTTCTTTTTAAATCATCAAAAGCCTAGAAATACCTGCTTGAAATTGATTTAGAAATTAATTTCGGATTGTCCCCGTTTTGGTACTGCTTTTTGAATACCTTATCTCATTTAGGATGCATATGTGTATTACATGATTGATTGTTTAAGAAATATTCGGTTGTTATTTTCTCTTTGCTCCTAGGTATACAATTTTATATATACTTAGGAGCTAAGGGGAAATGCTGCCGAATTTTTCTTAAACGATTAATAATGTAATACACATTTGCATATGAGGTAAGGTATTCAAAAAGTTGGTTTAGAAGCCTACCCTTGTGAATACTCTCCTATTGTGTGGTTTTCTATTCAATTTGATTGAGCGATTACTCTATCCTTATAAATATTCAATCCAAATTTTACTTCTTGTAGAGTAAACACTAAAACCTAACTTATGTTTCAGTTGCAACATGCCTATTGATAAAACGTGGACTACTATTGAAAACCATAACTCTACCTTGTTACAACAAGGACTCGAATCTTTTCTTGAGAGGTCCAAACCACATGTCGATAACAAAGGTCAAATTTAATGCCCGTGTAACAAATGTAATGCCAATAAATTTAAACTACTAGCCATAATGAAATTCCATATACTTCAACATGGTTTTAGTCCACATTATATTATATGGAAGTATCACGACGAAAATACAACTCACCCGGTTGTCGAAGACATACCGCGTATTAACGAGATGGTCGATGTTATTGATGATGTTATGGGGGGTGTGATTAAAAATGATACCAACCGCAACGAAGGGAACCCAGATATAGACGGTAGCGGTGTTGATGATGGATTTCAAAAGCTGTTAGAGGAAGTCCAATTCAAATTATATCCTGGATGTTCGTTTTCGTCCCTTGACTTTTTAGCAAAGCTGATGCATGTCAAGGTGATCAACAAATGGACTGATAGTTCATTCGATCAGCTTCTTGATTTGTTGCAAACTGCGTTTCCTGAAGGAAACAGGGTCCCCCCATCACATTACGAAGCAAAAAAGGCACTTAAAAAGATCGGCTTTGGTCATGAGTCAATACACGTATTTAAAAATAACTGCTTTCTTTTCTGGAAAGAACACGAGTTGTTGCAAAAATGTTCAGTTTGTAATGAAAGTCGGTGGGTTGATGAAAATACAAAGGGTAAGAAGGTGGCTCATAAGGTTTTACGATATTGAAGTTGACCCACCGACGAGTATCATCAATAATGTGTCTTATTGCGAGACTAATTATGATGAGGAAGATTCTGATTATGATAGTGTTGTATCGGCAGACACTGAAGTGTCTTGGGGCGAGAATGATTAAAAAAATATTTTTACATTTAATTATTAAAATAAGGTTTGTATATGATGTAATCATTATATATATATATATATATATATATATATATATATATATATATATATATATATATTCTTATAATTTTTCAGGATGTCATTTTTTTGGATTGCATTGCTCCATCTCATGGCTGCTGTGATGGGTCATGGAGGCGACGATGGTGACGAGCCACCACATTCGTTCAGTGGAGGTTTTGGTGATCACCAAAACGATGGTAATTAAGATAATTCATTGTATTTCACATTGTATGTATATAAAAAATTATTCTGACTAATATTTGTTTATGCAGTGGTGCCTCCGAAACGAAGAGGCATGACGGTAAATAAAAAATGCACAAACTCTATAAAGCTAACGGTGAACGGCCTCTTAAGATAGTATTCGACGTAAATACTAACATGCCGATTGGGGAGGTGTACGAATGTTTCATTCGGGAGGTTGGGAGCTATATATGGCGGGACATCGGTTTTGATAAAGACACATGGACAGAGGTTTCTGAAGCCGAAAGGGTTGGAATGTTGCAGTATCTTTTAGTAAATTATTTATAAAGTTATATATTTAATATAATATATTTCTTAATTTTGATTTATTTTTAATTTCTCTATTTTTTTTGTAGAGATGGTTTGATTTTGACATGATTACAAATCATTCCATGGCTTCAACTTATTGGGCATCACTGAACAATCGGATATGTCCGCAGTATAGAGGCCACAAAAATATTGCAAAAACCATTTTGATGATTTTGTAGGGAATGTGGAGGCAGCAAGGGCTCAAGCCCCTAGGGGTATGGATCGGCAGCATTGGAATGTTGCTATTGACCATTTCTTAACAAAAAACATAAAAAACGATCCGTTGGAAACAAAGAATGCCGGAAGAAGCAAGTAGTGAAGAATCGTGGAGGGACGTGCAACTACGGTAGTGCTTGTTTCAAGAAATTAAGTTACAATAATGTTTATTCAGTTATAAAATATTTTTAAATGTTTATTCAAATATAACATATTTTGTAATGTTAAACATAATTTGAATAAACTTGAAGTATTTCATCGTGCGCATGTAAATAAAAGAGGGGAATTTATTGATCATTTGGTTGAAGAGCAATATGTAAGTTATTATTACTTAAAAATGAAGTAGATTGTTGAATTTTGTTTTTTAGTTTTAACGTATATTAACAATCTTTGTGAAATACAGAATGCCTTAGTTGCTGAGGTTGCTCTACAGACTCGTCACATAGCCGACTCTGGTGTTGATCCAGACACCATTGATTGGATCGCAATATTTGAGAAGGTGTTGCGTACTTGTAACGCCCGTAGATCCGGGCTAGTCAATTTAGAGATAATAGGGGTCGAAAACGACTTTTCGAAAAAAGATTATCTAGAATAAATAATTTGAACCAATTTGTAGTATATGTCACAAGGTTTCCATACATATAAAGAACGCCGAAATCCGAGTTATAACAAAGAAGTTATGACCTGTCGAAGTTTCGTGACGGAACCGGCATGACACCGGGAAGCGTATATAGTGAATTTACGATAGAGCGAGTTTTAGCCTTAGTGATATAAATGAAAATCGTAGAGTATGTTGAACTAAGAACATCGATAAAAAGAACGCCCAAATCTGACTTCGTATGAAGAAGTTAAGATTTTTCGAAGTTTCGGATTAGCTGTGTACAGCCCGAAATTCGAATTTTAGATCGGTCGATTTTCAGCCAAAATAATCTAAACGAGAAATGAATATATCGTTAATAGGAGTTAAACGATAAAAAGACAGTAAAAAACGGAGCTCGTATGCGAAAGATATGGACGAAGCTTAGTCCCTACTCTTCGAGCGTTGCGAATTCGATACAGTTTTGTAAATCTGAGATAGAGTGAGAATTAGCCGACGGGATCTAAATGACAGTTGTAGTACTCGTAAATACCAACGCGTGGATATAAAGAACGTCGACAATAGAGCTCGTATGCGAAAGTTATAGACGAAGCTTAGTCCCTACTTTTCGAGCGCGGCGAATTCGATACAGTTTTGTAAATCCGAGATAGAATGAGAATTAGCCAACGAGATCTAAATGAGAGTTGAAGATCTCATTAATAGGAACTCAACGGTAAAAAGACAGAAAAAAACGGAGCTCATATGCAAAAGTTACGGACGAAGCTTGGAGACTAGTTTACTATAAAACTCCTATAAATACAAGGGTGAACTCCTCATATTTTCTTCATACCATAAGCCTTTCTTTCTCTCTCTAACTTCTCTCTAGCCTCCCTAAACCCCTCCCAAGTCTAGGGAACCTCCCTAGCACGAGAAGAAAGCCCCGGAGCGCCCGACGGCTCCGAGAAGAAAAGCTTTCGGCTTGAAAACGCGGCTCCAACGATGCCCAGTTTTTAATAAAAACCCACTGTAAGTGAGCTACGCCTATACTATATTCAATATAGCTTTTATTTAATTATAGTAAAATTATTAGGACCAAAAAATAATTATTTGGGCTTTTATTATGAGTTATATTGAGTGTTATTTAACACTTATATAATAGTAATAATAGTTATACTATTAATTAGTCGCGGTTAACGTTAAAAACTAAACCATAGTGGTATTGATACTAGGTTTTGTCGAGGAATTTTTTTTTAAGAGTAACGAAGTGATATCCGAGTACCAAGTCACTACAGTATCAAGTGAGTGCGTAGTTACTTTCATCTTACACATATATATGAAGTATTTTATATAAATTACGTGCTATGTGTGCATATTATCTGAATACTTGTTGTCTATGTTGGATGAACGATTTTATACATGTTTTAAATGATTTAAACTGTATATGTATTTTATATCTACGATAATGTTGGGGTAAAACATGGGTAGATGTAACAGATGGAATATGAGTGGATGATGAGTTGAGAGGTGTTATAGACCACGAGGTGAGGGTGAGAGGTGGACGATGTGAGAAGCATTTTCCCAAACGATGGCCCCATCATTCAGCAGAGTATGGATGACAACCACGGACTATTCTAGACAGTCCAGTGGAACACTAGCAGGCTCGCAACCTGTAGGTGTTGTGAACGATGTGTTCAACCGGTGTACTCTAAACCTAGGTGATCATGTAGACTTGATGCCTAAACCCTGGTGATCATGCAGACTTGATGCCTAAACCCTGGTGATCATGCAGACTTGATTCCTAAACCCTGGTGATCATGCAGACTTGATACCTAAACCCTGGTGATCATGCATACTTGATGCCTAAACCCTGGTGATCATGCAGACTTGATGCCTAAACCCTGGCGACTATGTAGACTTAGTGCCCGTTGTGTAAACCATGGCAACGATGGACTTTGTGCCGATTCCTTAGGATGATCCTTAGGAATGAATGAACGAGGAATAGCTAATTCTTAGGGTAGATCCATAAGACTAAAGAAGATAATGTGGGTGGGTAATTGGGTTGATTGTTTGATTGTTTAAACATAATAATTATATTATTGTGGGTTGAAAACCCTATGTACTCACCAGGTTTCCCAACGTGACTCACTCAGTTTATTTATATCACAGGTGTTGATATGAAGTTAAATTACACTGAGAGATTAAGGAGATATAGATCACTAGTGTAAATCAATGTAAGTTCTGTTTATGCTTATGTTTCTGTATTGACGATGACATCCCAAATGTTTTAAAATGAATAAAATACGTTTCTTCGGAAATGCTTTGATAACGTATTTATCATGTTTTTCTGGGAACAAATTCCACAATATTTTTATTAAAAAAGGTACTCTGATTTTCATAAAGCATAAACACAATCGGTCTTTTCTGGCCGTGAAAATGGGGATGTCACAGTTGGTATCAGAGCTTTAGTTTAAGCGAACTAGGAATATGGATTTATTTCTAGACTTAAACTTAAAATGCTAAACGATGATTGTGATGTGTGAGCACTAGATTATTTTAGGGATTGTGCCTAAAATGCTTTTATGTGCTAAATGCTTTGTGCATGATATGGTGTTATTTGTTCGGATCTATGGTTTATTGCCGACCGGATCTGGTAAACTTATGTGTTTAGGATTCTAAGCGTTTAACTACGATATTAGAACTAGCATATAAACGTTTCGGAGTGATAAGGACGATTTAAACGTCATTCCTAAATAAATATCTAGATTCACCTTATTCGGTATATAGATCAAGATGGCAAGGACCCGTAGCGGAAACGTGAATGCAAATGGGAACCGAAACCAACCCCCAGTGATTGAGCAAATACTGGTTGTGGTAGCCGCTGCTGAGTCAATAACAATGGCCGGAGTGCAAGCGATAATCCAGGCGATGTTGGATCGTCAAATGGAGGAAACCAGACGTTTGCTCCAGTAAAATCGAGAGGAAGCGACCATAGAAATCGAACAGACCGGGTTGAACGAAGGGCAGATTGAGGAGGGAAACTACAGTGGGACTGTTGGCCTAGCCAACCCACCGATAGTTAGGCAAAACCACCAGGATGGAGGAAATGACGGTCGTGGATGCAAATACAAGGATTTCATGGCATCCAAACCACCGATTCTATCCGGAAGCCCGACGCCGGTGGAAGTCATGAACTGGATCTCCGAGATGGAGATGATGTTTGAGAGTTGCGAGTGTAGAAACAGGCAGAAGACCGCTCTCGCGGTTCCTCTATTGAAATCTGGAGTACTAAGCTGGTGGAAGCTACTAGCCGATTCGATGCCCAAAGCAGAAGCGAGCAAGATGTCATGAGAAGATTTTCTGATGCAGTTAAAGATGCAGTACTGCTCTGAGCAGGATCTTCTGTAGATCAACAATGAGTTCCAGAATCTACAGAAGGGAAGGATGAGTGTCATCGAGTATGCTGCAAGTTTTACGGAGAAAATGAAGCTTGTTCCTTACCTAGTTCCAACTGAGCTCTCCAAGGTCAACAAGTTTGCCCATGGATTACCAACAGACTTTGGACCAATGGTCAAGCAAGCAAACACTTTGAAAGGAGCCATTTGGGCAGCCAGGAATGTTGAAACCCAGATTAGGGAAAAGGGTATGGAGAGAGCGGAAGTTGGCGAAAAAAGGAAGCATGAAGGATCTTCAAAATACAACAAAGAAAGGAAATTCTCAAAAACTGAAGGAGGAGGAGGTGGTGAAACCAAGTGGTGCGAGAAGTGTAAAAAGAAGCACTTCGGGAAATGTAGCGAGGAGGTGACTTGCTACAAATATGGAAAGACAGGGCATTACGCCAGCAAGTGTGCGTCCAACAAGAAGGTATGCTATGGATGTAACAAAGAGGTCATATTTCTAGGGACTGCCCAAAAAAAAACGAGGCAGCAAGGCCAAACACGCCACCAAGGCCAAGGGCATTCCACATGATCCTCGTCGAAGCAGAAAACAATTCGAGGAACCAAGGATGAGGAATTCATACCCGAAGATCAATCTATGAGGTAGCCAAAGAGATGGAACCATATGATGTAGCCTATTAGAGACATAGTCTAGGGTGAACTTGAAAACCTATGTAATAGTTTCAAGAAATAATAAAGCCTTCGTTTTGTTATCTGATGTGTTAAACTGTTATGTGATTTTCCTATATGGTGACTTGGGGACTGCGAGACAATACTTGGGACGAGTATGAGTAGGTGTGAAAGGTAGTAGATGCATATACTACCGGAAGCACAAGACTCACGCTTGGATCAGGGAAAGTCACAAGGTTACCAAGAAGCCAATAATTAAGTCCTTTTTATTCAAGCATGTCGTTACCATTGTTTCGGTAATGACTAAGAAGATTGTTGTTATTCAGACCCTAGTGGTCATATCAAATTGAGTCCGACTACGATGAGTATGTTACGTCGTTCAGAGAACCAAGTTCGATGTAGCATCTGACTTAAGCCAGAACATTGAAGTGTGAGATAATCAAAGCGATTAATAGAAGTATCACGCTCGTTGTTAAAGAAGTTAGTAGCTAGAAATGCTACATGTTAAAATGTAATTCTATCACATTAGAGCATGAAGGAAGGTATATTCCATTCTGGAATTTGACTCTAAGACACATCGATCCATGATAGTAATAAAAGAACTTATCTTAAGTTCGTATCCAGTGAGGATCGAGATTGTGACTTAAAGGTCATAGTTTGGAGTCTAACGTGAGATAGGGAACAAGTGCAAGATCGAGCACCGCCTGTAGTCAGGAAGTCTTAGAGTTAGATACTCGTTCGAAGAAACATCAAAGTTACGGTTATAACTTAGGATGAAGAGATAACGTATGGAGTCATCATGTGATCCCTGTTTCGTTGATGATTCCGGGACGTAATCATCCTAAGCGGGAGATAATTGTAACGCCCGTAGATCCGGGCTAGTCAATTTAGAGATAATAGAGGTCGAAACCGACTTTTCGACAAAAGATTATTTAGAATAAATAATTTGAACCAAGTTGTAGTATATGTCACAAGGTTTCCATACATATAAAGAACGCCGAAATCCGAGTTATAACGAAGAAGTTATGACCTGTCGAAGTTTCGCGACGGAACCGGCATGACACCGGGAAGCGTAAATAGTGAATTTACGATAGAGCGAGTTTTAGCCTTAGTGATATAAATGAAAATCGTAGAGTATGTTAAACTCTGAACATCGATATAAAGAATGCCCAAATCTGACTACGTATGAAGAAGTTATGACTTTTCGAAGTTTCAGATTAGCTGTGTACAGCCCGAAATTCGAATTTTAGATCGGTCGATTTTCAGACAAAATAATCTAAACGAGAAATAAAGATATCGTTAATAGGAGTTAAACGATAAAATGACAGTAAAAAACGGAGCTCGTATGCCAAAGATATGGACGAAGCTTAGTCCCTACTCTTAAAGCGTTGCGAATTCGATACAGTTTTGTAAATCTGAGATAGAGTGAGAATTAGCCGACAGGATCTAAATGAAAGTTGTAGTACTTGTAAATACCAACGCGTGGATATAAAGAACGTCAATAATAGAGCTCGTATGCGAAAGTTATGGACGAAGCTTAGTCCCTACTTTTCGAGCGCGACGAATTCGATACAGTTTTGTAAATCCGAGATAGAATGAGAATTAGCCAACGAGGTCTAAATGAGAGTTGAAGATCTCATTAATAGTAACTCAACGGTAAAAAGACAGACAAAAATGCAAAGTTACGGACGAAACTTGGAGACTACTTTACTATAAAACTCCTATAAATACAAGGGTGAACTCCTCATATTTTCTTAACACCATAAGCCTTTCTTTCTCTCTCTAACTTCTCTTTAGCCTCCCTAAACCCCTCCCAAGTCTAGGGAACCTCCCTAGCACGAGAAGAAAGCCCCGGAGTGCCCGACGGCTCCGAGAAGAAAAGCTTTCGGCTTCAAAACGCGGCTCTAGCGAAGCCCAGTTTTTAATAAATACCCGCTGTAAGTGAGCTACGCCTATACTATATTCAATATAGCTTTTATTTAATTATAGTAACATTAGTAGGACCTAAAAATAATTATTTGGGCTATTATTATGAGTTATATTGAGTGTTATTTAACGCTTATATAATATTAATAATAGCTAGACTATTAATTAGTCGCGGTTAACGTTAAAAACTAAACCCTAGTGGTATTGATACTAGGTTTTGTCGAGGAAAATTGTTTTAAGAGTAACGAAGTGCTGTCCGTGTACCGAGTCACCATCGTATCAAGTGAGTGTGTAGTTACTTTCATCTTACACATAGATATGAAGTATTTTAAATAAATTACATGCTATGTGTGCATATTATATGAATATTTGATGTCTATGCTGGATGAACGATTTTATACATGTTTAAAATGATTTAAACTGTATATGTATTTTATATCTACGATAATGTTGGCGTAAAACATGGGTAGATGTAATAGATGGAATATGAGTGGATGATGAGTTGAGAGGTGTTATATACTAGGAGGTGAGGGTGAGAGGTGGATGATGTGAGAAGCCTTTTCCCAAACGATGGCCCCGTCATTCAGCAGAGTATGGATGACAACCACTGACTATTCTAGACAGTCCAGTGGAACACTAGCAGGCTCGCAACCTGTAGGTGTTGTGATCATGCAGACTTGCTGCCTAAACCCTGGTGATCATGCAGACTTGATACCTAAACCCTGGTGATCATGCAGACTTGATACCTAAACCCTGGTGATCATGCATACTTGATGCCTAAACCCTGGTGATCATGCAGACTTGATATCTAAACCTTGGTGATCATGCAGACTTGATGCCTAAACCTTACGACTATGCAGACTTAGTGCCCGTTGTGTAAACCATGGCAACGATGGACTTTGTGCCTCTTCCTTAGGATGATCTTTAGCAATGAATGAACAAGGAATAGCTGATTCTTAGGGTAGATCCTTAAGACTAAAGAAGATAATGTGGGTGGGTAATTGGGTTGATTGTTTGATTGTTTAAACATAATAATTATATTATTGTGGGTTGAAAACCCTATGTACTCACCAGGTTTCCCAACCTGACCCACTCAGTTTATTTATATCACAGGTGTCGATATGAAGTTACATTACACTAAGAGATTAAGGAGATATAGATCACTAGTGTAAATCAATGTAAGTTCTGTTTATGCTTATGTTTCTGTATTGACGATGAAATCCCAAATGTTTCAAAATGAATAAAATACGTTTCTTCGGAAATGCTTAGATAGCGTATTTATCGTGTTTTTCTGGGAACAAATTCCGCAATATTTTTTATTAAAAGAGGTACTCTGATTTTCATAAAGCATAAACACAATCGGTCTTTTCTGGCCGTGAAAATGGGGATGTCACAGTACTCGAAGGGGGCATGTGAGAGGCATTGGGCCTAAAGTATCTTCAGCTGCGGGTACAAGTGCTCCACCCCAATGGCAGTCACAGTGAAAAGCATCGCAACCAACACAAGTACTTGTTAAATTCTTAAAGAATTTGGTTGCTTTGTTATATTGTTAAGAACTTAATGTATTTGTAGTAATTTTTGGTAGCTCGGTAGTTTGTTAAATTGTTAAAGACTTAATTGATTTGGTGCATTGATGGTTTGATAGTTTGTTGAATTGTTCATGACTTAATTTGTTTGTGACTTAATTGTAGGATGTTGATGTGAATGCTTTTCTTCAAAACCCGGAATTTGTGATGGCCATTGGAGACATTATTCGCTCGTTTAAAAACCAAGTTAACGAGGAAAACAACAATAGGGAGGACAGTGGGGAAGACGAAGACAACTAGTATTTCTTGTTTTATGATATGGATGATGTTATTTTGGATTTGGAAAATAGTTTATATATGATACATATTAGATGTTTGTTTGAGATTTATTAGATATGGTATGTTTGATGTTTGTTTGGAAAATAGTTTATGGAATATGGTATGATTGATGTTTTTATATAATGTGGTATGTATTTATTTATGTATTTTTATCAAAACTGCATTTTATAATATATATATATATATATATATATATATATAAATTAATATTATACAAAATAAGTTTTTTCTCAAAAAAATTTAAAAAAAAAACGTTAGCAGCGACGCCTTTAGAGACGACTACGATCAATTGCGACGACGAGGACCTCCGGTGAGTATTGCCGGAAAAACTCCTGCCGGTGGCCGGAATATTAATAGAGACGACACTATTAGAGACGACAGTGGTGTATTATGGACGACGTATATTAGAGACGACATTATTAGAGACAACAAGGGGCTATTAGCTACGAGCCAATGGCGGCGTCGCTTTAGTGACGGCATGTCGTCGCTAATACTATTAGCGACGACAGACGTGATCAATTGCGACGATTTTTGTCGCTGCTAAAGGTTAGTTTTTTTTGTAGTGATTACTTCGAATGGCTATAAACCAAGTTTGGATATAGCATTTTGATGACCAGGGCCATTAAGAACTTTTATGAAAATGTCTGCAAGTTGATCTTGTGTTCAAACATGACTTAATGAAATGAGACCTTCTTGTAGTATTTCAAGCACAAAGTTATAATGGATCTCTATATGTAAAGGAATTCAAATGTTATTTGAATTCATATCTCTATCTTTAGTTATCTTTATCTTTAATTTCTGTTGCTAAGATTCTTATCTTTACGTTTTATTAGCTTCACCAAAAATTGTATTTTATTTAAAGGCTTTTGATAAGTCAATAAAAGATCTATCGTTTTTCATCAATTTCTATATGGTAATAGAGCCGATCGACCCAACCGAAATGAAAAACCCTACCATGGGTACCGGTTGTGCAGAAAGCTCCAGCAATAAAGACAATGAATCCACAAATATTGACTCCAATTCACCCTATAACATGCATACGTCTGATTATCCCAGACAAATGCAAGTGAATGACATACTAACCGATAGCAATTATAGCGATTGGTCATAGGAGATGACAAATTTCTTATATGCAAAGAAGAAGATGGAATTTTTGAATCAAACCATCGAGAAACTAGAAGAAAACGCAGCTAAATACTTGATGTGGATGAGGTGTGATGCCATGATCAAAGGATGGCTCACCACAACAATGGAGAATGGCATCAGATCTCAAGGAACGTTTTGGAAACGAGAGTGCCCCTCGTGCTTATGTACCGAAGAGAACACTTACCATCACACACCAAGATGGAGCTTCTATTTCTGCTTACTACACTAAGATGAGAAGTGTATGGGACGAGATTCAATCAGTGTGCCCTCTGCCATTGTGAACATGTGGAAAATACACATGTAATATTGGAAAGAAATTGACTGAGTCTAATGAAAAAGAAAGATTGTATGAATTTCTTTTGGGACTGGATGATGTTTTTTCGACTGTCAGGACTCAAATCCTCATATCGAAGCCTACACCAACACTTGGAGAAGCTTACCATCTTGTTGTTGAAGATGAACAACAATATGCCATCTCAGCCACGAGAAAGATATACCATGATGCAGCGGCATTTCAAACTTCAGTACAAGAAAACGAGAGGGTGAACACTGCATAGTATGTGGGAAAAATGGGCACAATAAAACTGGATGTTTCAAGGTGATCGGATATCCAGAGTAGTGGCAGGGAAAAGTGAAGAAAGAAAAGGAAAATCCAAAAGCCTATTGGGCCAGTACTAATTTGAGTCCTGTTGTTGGACTCTTGAATGAACAGTATCAAACACTGATTAAGTATCTCTCCATAGAAAAGAAGGTAGAAAGCAGTGATGAAGCAAGTGCAAGTGCAAACTTGGCTGGTAAGACAATAGAAAGTGAATCTTGGATTCTTGATACAGGTGCAACCGAACATATGGTTGATGATCAAAATTTACTTGAAAGCAAAGTAAACTTTAGTTATGAAGCACCGGTTGCCATTCTTAGACAAACATAGATCCAAGGTTTATTAGGGTTGCATGTACACTTAGGAAGTGTTAGAATACTCAAAACCCATCAAACCCCCCCAACAAAATGGAATAGTAGAAAGAGAACACAGGCATCTGCTTGAAATTGCTAGATGTTTGAAGTTTGAAGCTAACTTACCCACCAAATTCTAGGGGGAATGCGTTTTGACAGCAGCCTACATCATCAATAGGTTGCCATCCAAAGTAATTGATCACAAAACACCTTTTGAAATTTTATTTGGCAGAAAACTCGATTACACCCACATGAAAATTTTAGGTTGCTTGGTGTACACTAGGAATACAAAGACGTGAGGAGATAAATTTGAACTTAGGGGGAGGTCTGGGGTTTTCGTGGGATATCCTCGAGGTCAAAAGGGATATGGTGTTTATGAGTTAGAGACCAAGAAAATTATCGTCTCAAGAGATATCAAGTTTTTTTAAGAAAACTACACTTATGCCAACGAAAAGCACGAGTCTGATACAACCAATGATCAAGATCTTTTGAACTTGATGCCACCACATACGATGACCCACAACTGAATATTGCACCTCAGTGACATCATGCAATTGATGTTCCTATTACTGGTGCAACCGAACATCAAGAAGTTGATCAAGCACCGACATCGGCAAGCATGGATAACCACGACACCGCTGACAATCACCATGATAGTGATGAACAACAACTTCCATTCCATCAGCGAGGAACCAGACCGAAGACACTACCAAAAAGATACGAGGGATTTCAAGTTGATCTACCACCTTCAATCAACAATATGCTTCCTACACCTGATCAAGCCTCATCAACGGAACATTCATTAGCTAACTATGTTTCTTATG
Organism: Lactuca serriola; assembly: GCF_051521515.1. Classification (NCBI taxonomy): domain Eukaryota; kingdom Viridiplantae; phylum Streptophyta; class Magnoliopsida; order Asterales; family Asteraceae; genus Lactuca; species Lactuca serriola. The sequence goes on from NC_136411.1 coordinate 233,119,661, forward strand.
ATAGGTTTTCTGACAGCCACAAAGCATTCATGTCTTCCATTAGCTGTGCTTCAAACAAGTAGCAAAAGATGTCAAATGGAGAGAAGAAATGAAGAAAGAGACTGAAGCTTTAGAAACTAATGATACTTGGACTCTTGAACAACTACCTCCTGGAAAGCTGTTGGATCTAAATGGGTATACAAGGTTAAATATAAACCAAATAGAGAAGTGGAACGCTACAAAGCCAAATTAGTGGCAAAAAGGGTATACTCAAACAGAGGGCATTGATTTTCATGACACTTTCGCCCCTGTTGCCAAGCTCGTTACCGTCAGAACATTATTAGCCAGAGCAACCAAGAAAAATTGGATTCTCAACCAACTAGATGTGAACAATTCTTTCTTGCATGGCGACTTGCAAAAAGAATTTTACATGAAGGTCCCTGAAGGTTTTGCAAAGGAAGGTGATAATAGGGTATGCAGGTTATGAAAGTCCCTATATAGACTTCGCCAAGCATCACGTAACTGGTACCAAAAATTCACTTTGGCCTTAACTCAAATGCACTTTAAACAGTTTTATGTCGATGCCTCGCTTCTTACCTATAAGAAGGATAGTGTCTTTGTTGCAGTCTTAATCTATGTCGATGACGTTATCATAGCCGATAACAGTTGCGCCAAAATACAAGCCACAAAATTTGAACTTCATCAACGTTTCAGTATCAAAGATCTGGGTTCTCTCAAATATTTTTTGGGCATTAAAGTAGCCAATACAGTCGAAGGTCTTGTGCTTAGTCAACGAAAGTATACCATGGACATCCTAAAGGATTGTGGGATGGAAGGCTGTAGACCCAATTCTTTTCCCATGGAGCAAAAACTCCAACTTGATCAAACTACAGAAAGTCCACAAGCAGAAGTAGCTCAATATCGTCGATTGATTGGGCGCCTCCTCTATCTTCAAGCAACTCGACCTGACATCGCATATGTTGTTAATATGCTTAGTCTGTTTGTGGCCGACCCAAGACATACTCACATGAATTGTGCACTCTGGCTTCTTCGCTACCTCAAAACTCCTCCTGGCCAAGGCATACTTCTGCCTAGAGAAGGGGGCTAAAACTTGAGTCGTATTGTGACTCTGACTAGCTTGGTTGTGCCTACATGCGGCGATCCAAAACTGGATATTTACTTGTCTTGGGTGGAGCACCAATCTCTTTGAAAACAAAGAAACAGATGGTGGTCTCACGCTCGTCAGCTGAAGTGGAGTATCGAGCCATGGCAATCACCGTTAGTGAGTTGTTGTTGGTTCGATGGTTATTAGATGTTTTACAAGCGCCTCAATTGAACGTCACTCCACTCCTTTGTGACAATCAAGCGGCTTGAAAAATAGCTAATAACCACGTTTTCCATGAACGCACGAAACACGTCGAAATGGACTGTTATTTCGTTCTTGAACGTGTTGAAACTAATGAAATTTTACAGGTTCGAGTAGACACTCAAATTCAAGTGGAAGATTTGTTCACTAAAGCTTTGGGAGGAGAAAGACTATGATTGTTAATGGGCAAGCTGGGCATTAGAAACTTACATGCTCCAGCTTGAGGGGGAGTAAAGGAATTCAAATGTTATTTGAATTCATATCTCTATCTTTAGTTATCTTTATCTTTAATTTTTCTTGCTAAGATTCTTATCTTTACGTTTTATTAGCTTTAAAGGTATTTATTAAGTCAACAAAAGATCTATCGGTTTTCATCAATTTCTATAATATACTTCTGTCATTTCTTGAAACACCGGGTTAACTGCGATGTACATAGCAGCCATGTTATCACACTTTACCCGGATTGGAGTAATATCATCTACTTGAAGTTCTCTGAATAAATAACTTAACCAACTTAATCATGTCAATTCAGCACAAAGACGTCGCATTAACTTGTATTCGGCTGATTCGACTTCAGTAGAAGATATTGGCATGGTTACTTGTTTTTTTTTTATTTCCATGAGATCGGATTCCCTCCAAAACGTATAAAAAATCCACTGATTGATCGTCTTTTTAATGGGCAGGTACCTAATTGAAATCACAAAAAGCATCAAGCTTGTAATATGATTTATTATTAAAAAGCAATCCTTTAGTCAATGACCCTTTAAGATATCGAAGAAAATGAAAGCATCATCATAGTAGGCTTATGAAGGTGTTTAATTGACGTGACCAAGATATTGGACTAAAAAGGAAATATCGGGTGGGGTATAAAGCAAGAAGTTCAACTTTCCTATCAATTGTCGATAAACAATTGAATCAAGCAATATATTATCCGTAGTGGGAGTTAAATGAATTCTGGAAGGAAGAGGCATATTAAAATAATTACAATCCATCATGGAATATGCATTAAGTAATTTTTTTATGAACTTCTTGATGGATTTTATTGGTTAAAAAAATCATGTGGCGGAAAAACTTAACCAAGTTCACGTGCAACCTGTTGGATCTAAGTTTTCTATATTGATTGCAACAAAAAATTTGACATCAAGAACCCTATGATTGCCCTAGTAATTTCGAAATTCATAAATGGTTTTAGAGTTTACATACCCCTTCATTATTGTAGTAAATAATCAAACACTTCCTTATTGAACAACCATTAGAAAGCAAGCACCACAAAATCTTATGTCTCAAATAGTTTGAACCAAAACCCTAGTAATAAAAGACTTGAGAGGAGAGAGGAGAGAGGTTGTAATTTTCAACTCTATGGCTCTTAGAGAAGGGATGGATGAAAATAATGAACCCATAAACGGTTTATATAGGTGAGTAAGGAGTCCAGGATAAGGCAGGTTTCCTTGGGTAACCCTTATCCATTTTCATGCACCCTAAGGTCATCTCCAATGGATTAAACCCATGGAAAGTTGTATGAAATGCCAAGTAGGAGAGAGAATTCTTTAATTTTTAAAAAACTCAAAAAAATTACATTATAATTCTATTAAACGGTTGAATGGCCATTGAACTCTACCTTCTCTCTCATCTATATTATATTCAAACTAGAGGGTGTGCCCTTGCATTTCTACGGGTCGGGAATTTCTTTATTGTTTTCTTGTTTGTTTCAGATTTTATAGTTCGTGTTTATTTATGGGACAATTTTTTAGAATATACATAAGGCACCAAAGTTGAGAAAATATATAAACTATGGTGGTTAGATGTTGAAAAACGAAAATTAATATTAAAGAAGGGACCGAAACTGTCAAGTTGTAGAAAAATATTGTTGCTTACTGTAATTAATATTAAATAATGGCCAAAAATTGCCAAGTCCTAGAAAGTATTGTAACCAAATGGTGTAACATAAAAGAATAAGGGACCAAAAGTGTTAACATCACAAACACTTTGGCCAAAGTTTGAAGGACAAAACTTTACTATTCCTAAGTCCTCCCACTTTTAATTTTCAAAAAAGACCAAACACAGAGGGACGAAATCTACCAAAGCCACAAAGTATTGTGGCAAAATTGGAAGGTAAAAGAAAATTGATACAAATCCAACATCACCCATAATTAGGAGACCATTTCTCTTAAAAGGTTAGGAACGTTACTCTTCCTAACTTTCATTTGCTTAATATATATATATATATATATATATATATATATATATATATATCTTTACTATCTTATAAAAGAAGTCTAATTATTTCTAAAAATATATTGAATATAATAATATTATTTTTTAAGACGTTCAAATGTTTAAGCTTAAGGTACAACAACCCATTAATATAATAATATTAAATGTTAAGTCGTACAACCATATAAATCAAATAGTCACATTTTTAAACTAAACCTTCAAATATAAAATGAATAAAATAATCGTCCACTCCCGATATTCTGTAACCAACCATATCTCTTCCGCATATATCATTTATTCCCGATATTTCGTAACAAAAATTGAAATTTCAATATGCTTTGGAAACATCACTTATCTCTATAAACCCTTCATCTGTATCACCTCTTGAAACCACCAACCAAAATCAAAATTTGACTATCACGAACATTTCTCACCGTCCTCACCATCTCATCCATCAGCGGCCCTATTGAATGGTCACCACCCTCCACCGCCAGACCAATCATCAGCACACCGGATTAAAATTACACCCATCGCACCATCATCGTACCGGTCATCTCTCTCTAAAATCGAACGACCAACATTAAATTCCACCCCCTCCTTCTTTCCCATTTGCAATCTCAACAAAAACAACCTATGATATTAGTTATCACATAAAAATATCATTTTGATATACTCTGCGATTTTTTTTGTGGTTCTGTCAATGCAAGGGAAGACATTTCTAATTGAATCGAATCCTTACTCACAAAAGTTTCCTGAAATTGGTTAATACGGATAGATTTCGGTTTTGTCAATGCCACCACCTTCTTCACCGCTATCAGCCACCACCAGAACCCTAGAATCAATCTCATAAATCAGCCACTGTCGGAACTCTGGTAGTATACATCATGCATGATTCCTCTCTCTCTCTCTCTCTCTCTCTAAAACCCTATGCACTACCATCACCACCACCATTTAGCACTTACTGACATGAAGAAACACTAATATGCTTCTGATTTTTTAGGGTGACACTTGATTTTATGGGATTTCCAAAGTATTAACCAGGTGCTTGGAAGGATGGTTCATCCCGTCGAATTCTTCATTGATTGGTTTGTTAAACTTCCTCAAAAACACATGTTTTTCACAAAACTTATATTGTTTGATCTTATCCGGTTTCAATAATAGTTCTTCTTTATATATAGTTCAGTTTCATCAATGGTGGTACAAATGCATCTAAGTATTTATTTTTCGTAACCATATGTTTTTGTCTACAATACATTAAGACGTTATCTTTTGCTATGTTAGATTTGGTTCATATGGGTTTTGATTTTTATTGCTATTGTAACAAAACGTCAAAGAAAGTCATCTTGAACTCGTCTCCAGGGTAAAAAATCATAATAAATTGATCAAAATAATGTTACATCTTTACCCTCAGTTAGTTATTTATTGGTGAAACTGTCAGTAGCATTGTTCTTTGGTTGTCTCATTCTCTCCTTTCAAGTCTATTAAGAATCTCTATTAAGAATCAGTGAGTTACAAGATATGGGTTTGATTTATTTTCTCATTATAAGTTTCACTTTCAAGGTAATACGACTGTTGCTTTTATTTTATATCTGAAGTATTTAAATGTTTTCAATTTTATTACATAAAGAAGCTATTGAAAATAAGGATTTGAGCAGGGTCTCAGATTTGGACAATTTTTTGAGATTAAAGCTATCAATGTTCTTTAAAATTGATGGAAACAAGTAAACTGAGCGCATTTTAAATATTGGTAGTTATGATGTATTTTTCTTATTTTTACATTATGTGAGATTTGAAAATTTTATATTATCATGTGAAGAACTTCAGGGATTAATCTTTAGAAGTGTTCCTGTAAAGGTATATGGTGGCCAACCGGTTGAAACAAAAATGTTTAAGGAAGGACTTGGTTATCCTTGGTTCTGATGCAAGGTATCTCTTTCTCTAATATGACTTAGTAGCTCCTTTTTCCTTATGCCTACATGGCTACAACATGTGTAAGCATGTATTGATATAGATTTCGGCATAATTGCCCCTTTTTGATAGTTCTGCCCCCACTTCATTTTGATCCAGTTTGGTTTGGGGTTTCTCTCGGCTGTCTTGCTCTTGTGTTGGCTATGCTTATCTAGCTACGACTCTTCATTTGGGTCGATTTATCCCATGTTTATTGCTTTTTTCTTAGTTGGACGATTTTTCCCCTGGCTCTACTTTGCTCCTGTAGCTTTGGTTTATTTCTCCACTATTTTTCTTTGGTGGTTACCCTATACCAAATTAGACATGTTTAAGGTGCTTTCGAGTAATATGGGGTAAAAACTAAAACCCGTTATGATTTGCTCCTTTTTGCCTAATTTTTTTTGGACCTAATTGACATTTTAGTTTTGAAGAATAAGTATGTTTTGCAACAACTTTTACGCATTTAAAGAGAATTTCCAAATGGTGATGTCAAATAGGAAAATTTTAAAATGGTATATTATTCGAAAGCAAACCTAAGGATACATTTATCTAGTCTTTCTAACAAGAGAATGTGGATATTTAAACTTCTTGGGACTTTTTTAACCAATTTGAACACTATGATGTGTACGATTTGGGATCTCTCTGGCAACTTTGTTCTTCCTTTGTTACTTAGGTGTTGTTTGTTTTGGAAGTGGTTAAATGTCTTTTGTCCTTTTCCAAGTTTGCAGAAGAAGACGTGCACTTGCGAAACATCTACCCCTCAGAAGGGAAAAGTGCTAAAAAAGTACTTTTGAAGAAAAACAAACAAGACCTATCACTTGACTAAATGATCTATTTTTAAATGAAACAACCCATTTATAGATTTTACATACCTCTTGATTATTGTATTAAATAATCAAACACTTTGTTGATGAACAAGCTTCGAAAAGCAAGAACCAGAAATCTTGTGCCTCTAATGGTTTTTACAAAAAACTTTGCAACAGAAGACATGAAAGGAGAGAGGAGAAGACTTGTAATTTTTATCTCTAAGCCTCTTAGAGATGGGATAGATTAAAATAATGAACCCATATGGAATTTATATAGGTGAGTAAGGAGTCTAGGATAAGCTAGGTTTCCTTGATAACCCACACCCCTTTTCTTGCCCCTTATGGCTTCATAAGGCTTCTAAGAAGCCCTAGGAACCTCCAAAATTGTCCCCCCTTATGTGGGAAGGTTCTAGAATCCTTCAATGATGAACTTTTGAACATTGTCACCTTTATTCCCTATACTTTTAATAAATCCAATTAATCCATAAATTCAAATTAATTTCTGACTAATTATTAATTAAATAATACTATTTCTAATTAATATATTTACTTCATAATATATTAATAAATTATTCATTTCCATTTATTAATCTTATAATAAACAAACAAATCAACCTCTCTCTTTCTCTCTCCAAAAATTAATTATGCCAATTGCTAGGTTTGAGGGAAACCCAAAAGGACATTGCTTTTAATTCAAATACGTATCAATTTAGTTATTAGTTTAGACACCTAATCCAACACTTCTATTGATGAACAATCATCCTTGAGTTAACTGTATCAAATTGTAACATCCTGGAATATCAAGAGTAAAGTTGAAGGGCTAAAAGAGTAAATTGGGAAGGGGAACTCGGCGAGTCCATGGGTGAACTCGGCGAGTAGGGTCGCGACTTTGGTCGCTGCTAAGTGGCTGACTCGGCGAGTCAGCGGATGGACTCGGCGAGTAGGCGTTGAGTGGAGAAAACCCTAAATCCGGAGGATGAGCCCTATATAAAGAACATCATACCCTTTCCGCAGCCTCTTTAACCTCTGTTGAAGTCCAAATAGCCCTAAGACGTGATTGTGAGGGATTAGAGTGCAATTGGAGCTTGGAGAAGTGGTTGTTGAAGGAATCTTGCAGGAGAAGAGACTTGGATCAATGGGCTTTGCAAGGAATCGGCGAGTTGTAAGAACAAATCGGCGAGTAGGTTGAAGATAGCCTTAGACTCGGCGAGTCTGTTCTTGGACTCGGCGAATCTTGTCAAAGAGTTCTAATCTTTTCTGGTTGAGCCGAGAATCGGTGAGTCAAGGGATGACTCGGTGAATTGTGTGTGAGTGGACTCAGAGTTGTTGGACTCGGCGAGTCTCGGGGTGACTCGGCGAGTTGAGTCGCGGATTGGGGAAATTCTGAGCATGGGGACTTGGCGAGTCATCGGGTTCACTCGGTGAGTAGAGTCAGTAAGGGGATTGACTTTGACTTTGACCAAGGGTTGACCAGTGATTTCCAGGGGCATTTTGGTAATTGTTGGATATTGTTTTGAGTGCAGTGCCTTGGTGGTTGTCCAGTGGTGGAGATCGTATCAGTGATCAGAGCAGCATGGGTTATCTGTTCAGTCGGCAGTTTCGAGGTGAGTTATCCTCACTATATCAGCAGGGTCTAAGGCACCAAGGCCGGCCCTTTATCGGATTGAGATTCGGGTATTTGTTGTATGTTATTGCTTTGATATGTTGCATCCTGGTAGCTAGGATGGTATATGTTAGAGACCTGGTTGATATCGGTGTCCTGAGATGTAGGGTGATGCTATGCTAGTGACCGGTTAGGTCGGTATCCTGGTTAGGATGATGATATGTTATGGGAATTGTTATATGATTGTATGTTTATGTGCACATGGTTGGTTGGACTGGAGTTAGCTTGAGGCGGGTCCTGCTTTGTACTGTAGGCCAAGATACCCAGGGCGGACCGGTTGTCCCGATGGCCCAACGAGCGGTCCGGATAGGCTATAGGCCCCAAGAGGGCAGACCAGACGTGCCGAGGCTCGGAGAGTGGACCAGGCCGACTGAAGGCCCGGTGCGGGCGGACCAAAAATTTCAACCAATTCAAAATTTTCGAAAACAACCCGATTCCATTAAAGTTATTACAAAAAGGTTTTCAATACAATTTGTTTTAAGTATTCCCAGAATCTCATCACAATATAAACACGAGGAGCGGTACGATCACGCCTTCGCCTTGCCACGGTCTCCTGAAGAATCTAAAAAACATTAACGCACAACTGTAAGCCCGAAAGCTTAGTGAGATATCCCCAAAATACCAACCACATATACCATACACGCATAACATGCCATAACATATCCGATCACAGAACAGCCATGCACTTCGGGTCTACTATGGGACTGGTCCGCCGCACCGGCCAACAGTCCACCTGGTCCACCCTCTGAGTCTAGCCATATACCTCGAGTCTATAGTGTGATTGGTCCGCCTGCACCGGGCCTTCAATCCACCTGGTCCACTCTCTGAGTCTACAGTATGACTGGTCCGCCCGCACCGGGCCTTCAGTCGGCCTGGTCCACTCTCCGAGCCTCGGCACGTCTGGTCCGCCCTCTTGGGGCCTACAGCCTATCCGGACCGTTCGCTAGGCCTTCGGGACAAGCGGTCAGCCCTGGGTATCTTGGCCTACAGCACAAAGCAGGACCCGCCTCAACCCAACTCCAGTCCAAACAACCATGTGCACATAAACATACAATCATATAGCAATTCACAGTCAACAAGCCGATCAAACAAATCACATAACATATCATCATCCTAACCAGGATACCGACCTAACCGGTCACTAGCATTGCATCACCCTACATCTCGGGATACCTGTCTCAACCAGGTCTCTAACATATACCATCCTAGCTACCAGGATGCAAATATATCAAAGCAATAACATAACAACAAATACACGGATCTCAATCCGATAAGGGCCGGCCTTGGTGCCTTAGACCCTGTTGATATAGTGAGGATAACTCACCTCGAAACTGCCGACTAAACAGATAACCCAAGCTGCTCCGATCATTGATACGATCTCCACCAGTGGACAACCACCAAAGCACTGAACTCAAAACAATATCCAACAATTACCAAAATGCCCCTGGAAACCACTGGTCAACCCTTGGTCAAAGTCAACCCCTGACTGACTCTACTCGCCGAGTCAACCCGATGAATCGCCGAGTCCCCATGCTCAGAAATTCCCGAAACCGCGACTCAACTCGCCGAGCCACCCCAAGACTCGCCGAGCCACACCAAGACTCGCCGAGTTCAACAACTATGAGTCCACTCACACAACTCACCGAGTCATCCCCTTGAATCACCGATTCACGGTTCAACCAGAAAAGATTGGGACTCTTCGACAAGACTCGCCGAGTCCAAGAATAGATTCGTCGAGTCTAAGGCTATCTTCAACCTACTCGCCGAGTTGTTCTTCCAACTCGTCGAGTTCCAGGCCATCTTCATCCAACTCGTCGAGTTGTTCTTCCAACTCGTCGAGTCCCAGCCTATCTTCAAGCAACTCGCCGATTCCACCCATGTGACTCGCCGAGTACCACCGGGTCTGAATCCATACAGAGGCTTTCCAAGCCATCCAGATGATCCAAACCATAGATCTACCCTTCCTAAGGCCATCCATCACGTAGAGTGGCAAACTTTACGCGAATTTAAGGAGATCTAGGCACTTTGCACTCTAGGGCTAGGGTTTGGGACAAAATAGCTCCTTCAAACACTCATCAACTGGGACTTTATGACATATAGGACCATCACAAGCTCAGATCTGAAGTAGCATCCTCAGATCCAAACTTCTATCTCACTTTAGATGCCATACCAACCACCACACATGAACCCATGAATGAAATAGCTTAAGGAAATGGTTCCTTACCCTTGGAATGAGCCCAACCAGCTGTAGATTGATGTTTCCGCCAAGCTTCCTGATACAAGCCTCCAATCTTCAAGCTTAAAGCACCAAATACCCTTCTCCAAGCTCTAATTCACTCAACAATGGTGTTTTCTCACGAAATTAGGGCTTCTGGAACTCAAGGGGTGATAAGGAGGCTGGGGAGGAGACATAATGTTCTTTATATAGGGCTCAACCTCCGGATTTAGGGTTTTCTCCACTCAGCACCAACTCGCCGAGTTGGTCATTTAACACGCGACTAGAGTCGCGACCCTACTCGCCAAGTTCACTCGTGGACTTGCCGAGTCGCTCCTTCCCATTTTACTCTTTTAGCCCTTCAACTTTACCCTTGCTATTTCGGGATGTTACATCGATGTTATTCGTCAGATGAGCACATGCGAGTTGGATGCGAGGATTCGTGAGATCCTGCGTGATGAGATTGCTGCGTTGTTCCGGGCTGAGTTGCCGGAACTGTTTGTGTCGATCAAGACCACCATGGTTGACTATTTTGATGAGCGCTATGCAGCTCTCAGTGAGACGGATGCCGCAGCGGCTACAACGGCTGTAGCAGCGGCAGGGGGAGGAGCTGGTCGGGGTTTTTAGTATCGGGACTTCGATAATACGAAGCCTCCCACCTTCGATGGAGTTCAAGACCCGATTGTTGCTATAAGATGGTTGTCGGACGTGGAGGGGTGTTTCTTCATGTGTTCATGCCCTGCTGATAAGTGGGCGAGGTATGCTCTGAACCTGTTGAGGCTCGGGGCGAAGGATTGGTGGAGATTGACCACAGGGTCATATTCGGATGCGCAGAGGGCCGCAATTTCATGGGATCAGTTCAGAGAGATGTTCAGCACTTGTTATGTTCCACGAGTTGAGAGGGAGAGATTGGCTCAGGAGTTCCTTGAGCTGAAGCGGGATTCGGAGTCGGTGACTGAGATCACCAGGATGTTCACTGAGAGGGCGATGTTTTGCCCTGAGTTCGCTTCGGAGCAGGCTCAGATGTCCCGATATATGAGCATGATTAAGAGGGATATCAGACAGTTTGTGTCTACGTAGAGGTGCGAGACTTTGTTGGAGTTGCAGGAGGCCGCCAGGCGGCGTGAGTTAGAGATTGAGTTGCAGTTGCGTAAGCTGAGGCAAGCTCCGGTGCAGTCGCATCTGGCGCCAAAACGGTCCAAGACCGTTGATTCTAGAGTGGGGGATCTGAGTAGCCACACTTATGGGAAGTGTGGGAGGAGTCACACCAGAGTTTATAGGTCCGGTGGTGCATGCTGTAAGTGTAGAAAGGAGGGGCACTATGCGAGGGATTGTCGGCAGTCAGCGTCGGTTCGGGATTTGAGGATTTGTTATCATTGTCATCAGGTTGGAAATTTGAGGGTCAACTGTCCACAGCTTGCTGCAGGACCGGTGCAGGCTCCAGCACCGGCCACTTTGAGGATCACGGGTGGAGGTCAGGGTGGAGCGGAGCCCCCAAGGGCTCAGGGTCGTGCTTATCAGCTTACAGCAGAGGAGGTCAGAGCAGTGCCGGATACAGTTGCGGGTATGTATCTTTCTTGATGTCTTGATTATCTTGTGATTATTGTGGGTATTGTTTATCTGCTAGTCTCATTGTGTGGTTTTCGGTGTGGTATTTGTTGTTCTTTGAGAATTATGGTATGGTTATGGGTTAGTGATGGGAATTTCGTTGGTTATCTTTCATGAGGGGTTGTTAGTGGAAACCTGGCATTGGTCTGAAGGCCGGGTAGCATCTGCTTTTTGAGGAGTGGTTAGCTGCAAATTGAGTTTCTTTCGAGCGGGATGATCTGTGTGAAAATGTGATTTTTGTGAAGGTTGTTAGTGCTAGTGGAAATCAGTCCGCGTGTAAGTGTTGGTTTTGTGCAGGGTTGTTTTGGGTGGTCGGTGATAGCGACCGGTGGTTGATAATCAGTGCTATAAGTAGGGGAGAATTGGAAAATTCTCTAGAAGATCGATGAGCATGTGAGGTTGCTTAGCCGTTTGGGATTCAGCAGTGATCTGTCAGCCCAGAGTGTAGACTGGTATGAGTAAGTGTCGGGCATGCGGGGCGGGATACATACCTAGGGCATTTGATTGTGGAGGGCCCGAGATCAGGTCGGGATCGATTATGTGTGATGGAGATAGAGTTCGGAACCCCTAGAGGGCTAGAACAGTATGCATGGGAGGATTTCCCGGACAGATAGGTCGGATGATGAATGCTAGTTGAGCGGTCCGGATAAACTGAAGACCGGTAGGCGTACCAGTCAGGCTGAAGGCTCGGAGAACGGTCCAGCCAGGCTGAAGGCCCTGGAGGGCGGTCCAGATTGGCTGAAGGTTCTGAGAGTGGTCCAGATTGACTGAAGGCCTGGTAAGGCGGTCCGGTCATGCTGAAGACTCTGCAGGTATCGTTAGACCGGTTCGAGGAAAGGGATTTTGTTTGTTGCGATGTGTTAGCATTAGAAGGTCTGGCCCCGGGTATTGATCTTGATTAGTGGAGATAGTGCATAAGCTTTAGAGTCCCTGCGAACAGAGTCAGAGCATGTGTGTTCGATGGATAGCGGTTACGCTATGAAGGAGTGGTGTAGCATTGGGCGAGCGTCGTGGCACTTGTGGTAGTGTCAAGGCAGCCAAGTGGTCTTCCTTGGTAAGGAGAGGGAAGAATGTAGTTCCGAGAGGGAGTGTAAGTTCATGGAAGTGAAAGCAGCAGTGCAGAGTTATGATTGGAGTAATCCAAGTATGGTCATTGAGCAGCGTGTTTGTGACAGTGGAATGGAATCACATCTGGATTGGATGTCTGCTGAGGTCACGGAAGGAATTCTGAGGGTGTAGAGCCAAGAGGCTCGGAAAGGATGCAGGGATGGAGTCTTGGATTCCCAGTTTGATTTTGATCAAGGAATAGAGTATGTAGTAGTAATTCATCCTGGGGGATGTTTGGAGGTGTCATCAGTGTGATGGGTTTTCCCAACCCAAGTGTGCTAGAGCTAGTTCAGCATATGTATGTGATTGCAAGAGGAGAACTCATGGGAGTTGCTCTGAAGAATGTGTCATTTTGTCGGCATGGTATGAATAGAGTCGGACTCGGATCGGGAATCCGGTGGTTCGTGGTTATTTCTAGCTAATATTGGTCGAGCAATTGTTGTAATTTGAAGCAGTGATGCATCATGGGTAGTACTCAGTTGTTAAGTGGGGTTATCAGAGGGTAAAGCTGGTGGCCGGCTTAAGACGGTGGTCAGGACACCGTAAGAAAGGAGAAAGTGAGTTCGAGTTTCGATGGTTGTGCCTTGAGGAACCTGGTCTGGTTAATGCCAGGTGGCGCGTTGCGGGAGTATTTCTAGAGTTGAGTTGTCGCAGGCGTCGAGGGCGAAGCCTAATTTAAGTGGGGGAGAATTGTAACATCCCGGAATATCAAGAGTAAAGTTGAAGGGCTAAAAGAGTAAATTGGGAAGGGGAACTCGGCGAGTCCATGGGTGGACTCGGCGAGTAGGGTCGCGACTTTGGTCGCGACTTTGGTCGCGTCTTAAGTGGCCGACTCGGCGAGTCAGCGGATGAGCCCTATATAAAGAACATTATACCCTCTCCCCAGCCTCTTTAACCTCTGTTGAAGTCCAAATAGTCCTAAGACGTGATTGTGAGGGATTAGAGTGCAATTGGAGCTTGGAGAAGTGGTTGTTGAAGGAATCTTAAAGGAGAAGAGACTTGGATCAAAGGGCTTTGCAAGGATCCAGATTAATCTTCTCTTGGGGCTTCCTTTTGAGGTATTATTTCATTGTTTGAGCTGCTATTATCTAGATTCATCATTTTTGGAGGTGTTAGAGATCATATCCTTTGGTGTATTGGAGTTTAGAGGGTAGATCCGAGGTTGCTACCTCAGATCTGGAATGGAGAAGGGTTAGAATGCATATAAGTCCCTGTTTGTGAGTGATTGAAGGAGCTATCTTGTCCCAAACCCAAACCCTAGAGTGAAAATGGCTAGATCTCCTTGGATTCATGTAAAGTTTGCCACTTTACGTGATGGATGGCCTTAGGAAGGGTAGATCTATGGTTTTGATCATCTGCATGGCTTGGAAAGCCTCGGTATGGATTCAGACCCGGTGGTACTCGGCGAGTCACATGGGTTGACTCGGCGAGTTGCTTGAAGATAAGCTGGAACTCGGCGAGTTGGAAGAACAACTCGGCGAGTTGGATGAAGATGGCCTGGAACTCGGCGAGTTGTAAGAACAACTCAGCGAGTAGGTTGAAGATAGCCATAGACTCGGCGAGTCTGTTCTTGGACTCGGCGAGTCTTGTCGAAGAGTCCCAATCTTTTCTGGTTGAGCCGAGAATCAGTGAGTCAAGGGATGACTCGGTGAGTTGTGTGTGAGTGGACTCAGACTTGTTGGACTCGGCGAGTCTTGGGGTGACTCGGCGAGTTAAGTGGCGGATTGGGGAAATTCTGAGCATGGGGACTCGGCGAGTCATCGGGTTGACTCGATGAGTAGAGTCAGTCAGGGGATTGACTTTCACTTTGACCAAGGGTTGACCAGTGATTTCCAGGGGCATTTTGGTAATTGTTGGATATTGTTTTGAGTGTAGTGCCTTGGTGGTTGTCCGGTGGTGGAGATCGTATCAGTGATCGGAGCAGCTTGGGTTATCTGTTCAGTCGGCAGTTTCGAGGTGAGGTATCCTCACTATATCAACAGGGTCTAAGGCACCAAGGTCGGCCCTTTATCGGATTGAGATCTGGGTATTTGTTGTATGTTATTGCTTTGATATGTTGCATCCTGGTAGCTAGGATGGTATATGTTAGAGACCTGGTTGAGATTGGTATCCTGAGATGTAGGGTGATGCTATGCTAGTAACCGGTTAGGTCGGTATCCTGGTTAGTATGATGATATGTTATGTGAATTGTTATATGATTGTATGTTTATGTGCACATGGTTGTTTGGACTGGAGTTGGGTTGAGGCGGGTCCTGCTTTGTGCTGTAGGCCAAGATACCCAGGGCGGACCGGTTGTCCCGAAGGCCTAGCGAGCGGTCCGTGTAGGCTGTAGGCTCCAAGAGGGCAGACCAGACGTGCCGAGGCTTGGAGAGTGGAATAGGCCGACTGAAGGCCCGGTGCGGGTGGACCAGTCATACTGTAGACTCAGAGAGTGGACCAGGTGGATTGAAGGCCCGGTGCGGGCGGACCAATCACACTGCAGACTCGATGTATATGGCTAGACTCGGAGGGTGGACCAGGTGGACTGTTGGCCGGTGCGGCGGGCCAGTCACACAGTAGACCCGAAGTGCATGGCTGTTCTGTGATCGGATATGTTATGGCATGTTATGCGTGTATGATATATGTGGTTGGTATTTTGGGGATATCTCACTAAGCTTTCGGGCTTACAGTTGTGGTTTAATGTTTTTCAGGTTCTTCAGGAGACCGTGGCAAGGCGAAGGCGTGATCGTACCGCTCCTCATAGTTATGTCGTGATGAGATTCAGGGAATACTTTAATTTAACTGTATTGAAAACCTTTATGTAATAATTTAATGAAATCGGGGTGTTTTTGAAAAGTTTAAATTGGTTGGAATTTTTCGGTCGTGACACAAATTCATGCCCAAGAAAATAATGTATATGACCCAAGTCCTTGATCTAAAGTTAGTCATGTAAGAATTATTTAATTTGTTCATCTTCATCAGGATCATCACTTGTTACTAATATATCATTAATATAAACAGTAATTATAACAATTTAGTTGTTGGATTTATTGAGAAAGAAAAAATAATCATCGGATAACCGTTGATATCCTTTGTTTGTGAGAGCTTGAGATGGATTTCCATAACAATGGCGTGAAGATTGCCTGCTTAACGCCATAAAGTGACTTTTGATGTCTGCAATTAGAAGAAGGTTAAAAGTTTGAATATCCAGGAAGTAGATGCATATACACCTCTTTGTGAAGGTCACCATGTAAGAAGGCGTTATTGTCAGAAAGTTAATGGATATTCCATTTCTTTTAAACAACAAGAGAGACCAGACATCGTGTTGAGTTGTACTTTAGCACAAGGAAAAAAGTCTCATGATAATCAACACCTTCCTTTGGATTAAATCCTTTGGCTACAAGTCTAGCCTTGCATTTTTCAAGTGAACCATCTGACTTGTATTTCACTTTGTATACCCAACAAAAAGTAATGGGTTTCTTTCAATTTGGAAGTTTGACCAAATTTCTAGTATGATTGTCATCCAAAGCTTCAAGTTTTTTAGCCATGGCGTCCTCCGAAACAATAATTCCTTTTTTTCTCATGATAAGAGGCAACTTTTCAATTGAATGTTTGAGTATGACAAACAAAATTACTGGATGATTAAGGTTATTGCAATAATTTGGATGAATCATCATGAGTAATACATAAGTTTGTCAAAGTATGATGACCAGCGTCATGATGAGATGTAATAGTTTGACATACATAATATTGAAAATAACTAGGAGGTTGTCTAGTACGATTATTTCTTGTTGGAATTGAAAGAGCTTTGTTGTTTGAATGTGAATGAGAATTGGTTGTTGGTGAAGCTAAGTTTTCCAGCAAAAGGGTAGAATCTTCATTATGTGCAGAAACTGAATGACGAACGGCATAGTAGATGTTGAGGTTTTAGATTGAATGTTATGTAACGGAAATATGTGTTTAAAATGTTGAACATCTCTTGAAATGATAATGTTTTTGGTAAGTAGACTTAAAAGTCTGTATTCCTTTTGACGAAAAAGGATAACCAATGAATATGCACGAAACTAATCTAGGCTGAAACTTGTCCCTTCTATTTAAAATTAGCGAAGCATAACTTAAGAATTCAAAGCTTCATAATTGTTGTAAAGATGGCTTTTCTTTGAAATAACTTCCAAAGGAGACAAATTGCAAAGAGTTTCTATAGGCATCATGTTAATGAGATGCACGACTGTATTATTATTGCATTCTCCCCAATATGCAATGCGAAAGAAGTAATTTTTAAAAGATTGCAAAAAAATGCATGGAAGAGGTAATGCCGTGGCCTGAGAATGTGTCACGTGGCAAGGTCGCGGATGTATTGTTTGAATAACTCAATGCCATTGCTAAACGAGTCTTAACACACATAGTAAAAGTTGGGATAAATACTATGTCGCGGCGTAGCGTCCCCTTTGGCAGCCTATAAACGATAGTAGGGATTTGTTCATTTTAACACAACTTTGGTTCCAATCCCTTGAGAGACCTTTGCCGCCTTGAAGCTCGATGTTCCCAAGTTTCATGTTGCTATAGCCACGCTTTGAGGGGTTACAGAGCTTAGCAAAAGGAAGTTTTCACAGTCGAAGTTTTGTGTGCGAATTTTCAAACTTTTGTTAGAAAACTATAACATTTAAAAGGTAAAGCTGAAGTGTTAGTCCAAGAATTAACTTTCCCTCAAACCTTCCACCTCAAACAAGTGACTCTCACGACCCCTCTTTTAAACTCTTTTATGATTAATGTTGGAGAATACATGCAAATAGTTGTTTTATTTTTATATAAACATTAAATTTATTCTTAATTATTTAAATAAATATAAGTTTTTTTTATGTATTTTGTATTTTTATATTATTAGTTATATAAACCGATACACACTTAGTTTGATATTATATAGGCATATATATTTGTTTTTGTTGGTTTTAAATCGGCTGAAACCCTAGATTTACTCTATTTACAAGCCATTATATTGCCTGACTTTTGTAGAAACTTTACACACGGTCGAATCTTTAGTCCAATGACTTTTCCTTTTTAGTTAAAGTTTAAGAAAAACACTCACTAACAACAATATACAGTACTTATATACTGTAAAAATCCTAATTAGAAAACTATAAAGTTGTTATATATACTGCCAATACACTAATTACAAAACTTAGATACAAACATACAATCATACAAAGATACAAACATGCAAATATATAAAAGACGCATTCACAGATGCCTAGGTGGTAGATACATTCACTCATTCATAGGAGGCATAGTCATTCACCCGGGCCTAAGAGGCAAATTAATTCGCTCATGCATGGGAGGCACACTAATAACACATACTAGGAAGTTAATTTTATACGAATCTATACATATCGGCTGATAAACACCGAGTATACTAAAAAAACACATAAATAAGAAGAAATAGGCTTACATGCAGCTCACATACGATTTTAAACTGTTTATAAGTAATTTTATTTTTATACAGGTATAATATACACTTATAAACAAATTACCAAACTTTGTTGGAATATAAATTATGTATTAAGTAAACAATTATATCTAACACATACATTAGTAAAGTAAAACAATTACAAATTAGGTATCAACTTATACACTATATACATATATGTATGTATTTCTATACATATATATATATATATATATATATATATAAACTTGTTGGTTTAAAAAAAGTACACATAGTCAAAACCTATGAACTTACCAACTTTATATTCAAAATGAATATATTCTCATGAACATAAGACGTCTTTGTGTCACCTTTAAGAATAATAAAGGAACTATTTATTAATCCTAGTTTTGAACTACGTTTCATGTTTATGCTAATCTGTTAGGGCAGGTACTGTATTTTGGATTATCATCAAATAATATAACTTTTAGTTCTATATTAATTGAATTTAGTACTTTATATTGTTATTTTTGTACTGTTCAATGTATGTTCATTAATTGTGATCCATGACTAGGTCGCACAACTTTGCGTTTCCATTGCCAGTCGGGGGTGTGATAGATTCGTATTAGAACTATTGGCTATAATAAACTAGTACTTTCGTAGGAAAGCATGACTATAGCCTATGTATTACTCTCTTAGTTTAGGCTTATCCCTTAACCTACAAATAAAAAGTATTATTACCTATATGGATTGGATATTTGTCATGAAATATCAAACAAAAATAATACACAAGAACACAACAATATATATATATATATATATATATATATATATATATATAAAGAATCAGACTCGTGATGAGAACATACATATATAACTTAAACATTCAGAAAAATTAAACCTTTAATGAAGATACAACTCATGGTTTTAGGTCAATTGCCATAAGTAAGTTGTGTAGTCAATGGGTCAGACCAAAACTAAAGGTAGGCTGATCACCTAAGTTTAAGTATATTCAGACTGACGTACAAAATAAACTTAAATACGGTAGTTGGCTAACCATACACTTAGAGAACCTTAGAAACTTAAGCAGGATATTATAACATTTTTTTACAAGTAAAATTTTGTTTATAAATAACTACTTTTTTTATATAAAAAATAGATTCTTTTAGCCTAAAAAAGAAATTTCTTAGCGCAAAAAAGGAAACCCAAAATAAATTTCAAGCA
This sequence comes from Lactuca serriola, assembly GCF_051521515.1. Taxonomy (NCBI): domain Eukaryota; kingdom Viridiplantae; phylum Streptophyta; class Magnoliopsida; order Asterales; family Asteraceae; genus Lactuca; species Lactuca serriola. Next base: position 233,139,191 of record NC_136411.1, read on the forward strand.
AGGTAATCGAAAAATTCATGTACCAGGGTGAGAAGGCTAGGATTTCGGGGGTAGGGTTGGGGTGGGAGATTAGCAGAATTTTGGGAGTGTGGTGTAACACCTGTTCCTGGTTCTAGAAGACAATTATAGTTTTTAAGGGTTTTGTGCATGGACTCGGTGAGTTGGGAGTCCAACTCTTCGAGTAGGGGCATTTAATCGTGAATGCGGGATCGGGACCTACTCGGCGAGCCGAAAGTCCCGACTCGGCGAGTAGGAGCTGTAAGTGGAAACCCTAGTTTTTAAGGGTTTCACCATATATAAGGATCATTATCTGCACTTGTGGTCATCCTTAGCATCTTATTATCTCTGAGAGAGATGTTTTCAGCCGTGAACCCCCCCCCCCCCCTTGAGTGAGAATAAGAGTTTGGTTTAGTAAACCTGGTGTGGTGAAGAAGAGATTTAGAAGAAGGAACAAAAGGGGAAGCAGTAGATCTAGGATCTACACTACATTGGGCAACATTTTAAGGTAAAAAGTCATTACCTTGAACTGTAGATTCTTAAATCTCAATTCTCCTAAGTACATGTCCTTTTTGTGGCAAATGCAGTACAAGTTTAGATCTGGACATATCACTGGGATATAGTTTCAAATATGGACCTTTTTAGGTCCCTAAAGTCATATAGTTGCTCCCTTTATGTACCTTAACCTTTCTCATGCACACAAACCTTGTTGAGAGCATAATATTGACCTTCTATCATTATGAGGCTTTGCATGCACGTAAACTTTGCAACTTTATGTGGCATCTATGATAGGGAAGGTTGGATCTGAAGTTTGTGACTCTAGATTCCACTATAAAGGACCGAAAATAAAATGGACTAAGGGAACTCGTCGAGTCGATTTATGACCTCGGCGAGTCAGGTTTACGGGTAAGAATTTACGACTAAGAGTTTATGGCTAAGCGTGTACGACCAAGGAGTTTACAGCCATAGGGTTCTCGGCCAGATGTTTACGGTTGAGAGTTTGGAGGGGAACCGATGAGTCACTCTAGTGACTCGGCAAGTCGACGAGTTATTTAAGGATCTCAACGAGTGGTCGGTTATACTTGATGAGTTGAGGTCAAAATGGACAGTTGACTTTAGCTATGGACTTTGACTTTGTCCAGGGTTTACTATGAGGGTATTATGGGTTTGGGTTAAGTAAATCACTTGATGGTTATAGGCAGTCGGGAATATGTAGCATGGGAAATATCTGACTTCAGCTTACCAGTTCAGCATTCGAGAGGTGAGTCTTCTCACCATACCAATGGATCTAAGGCACCAAGGCCGGCCCATTTTGTGATACTTGGTATACCCATTGTGTATAGGTGTCTGTCATCATTTTGTTGAGAAATGCGGTAGATATAGCCTCTATGGCTATGGTAGAGATAGGTTTATAGCTAACGGTAGAGATAGCCTTTATGGCTAATGGTAGAGATAGCTCTTATAGCTTACAGTAGAGATAGCCTTTATGGCTAATGGTAGAGATAGCTTTATATCTAAAACGTTTTGCAATATGTGGTAGAGGTAGTCTTCATAGTTGTTATGATGTGTGCTATGTGGCTTGTGTGTGGGGTATGCTCTGGGAAAATCACTAAGCATTAGCTTACATTTTGTGGATTTGTTTTAGGTATATCTAAGCCCAAGGAAAATTGGAAAAGCTTGATGGTGCGGCATGCACTCTCTCTCAGGAGTTTTTATAGGAGACTATGATATTTGAAAATGAAGTTGTAATGAGTATGAATTTCAAAACAATTGTTGTGGAATCTCATGATTTATGGAAATGTGTTTGATTGATTAAAAACGAAAAATTTGTTTGAAAATTTTCTCATGATTTATGGAAATGTGTTTGGTATCAAAGCCTTGGATTGAGGGATTCGGGAACACCCTCGGGTATGTCAGGACTCAAACTAAGGAAATGGTAAAAAGAAATTTGTTTTCAAAAACAAAATGTAATAAAAAGCTTTTAAGGAAAAAAAGATGAGAGTGCAATGCACGTGATCAGTCGATCCAAGTAAGTAGTTCCCCAATGTAATAGCTATGTTAAACTAATATTTGAGTTTTGATGATCGTGTGGAATTTTCTATGTGTATGCTTTAAAATTGTACATGGTTAGGAGCTAATAGCCTCATAATGATTGATTTGGCCTTATTTCCTGTTCCGTGTTTGGTTGTGGTCCCAGGGTAGAATCTTATATTCAAAAGTCTATTTGATCATTTCTGTGTATAATTTGCATACATAAAGGTAACCTATTATGATTGATCGGATTGGAATGGGTAGAGCAAATCTTACGACAACCTGAGATTTGATGTATGCACCAGTTTGTGGAATATGGTTCAGTTTTGGGACGAATTGGAGTTATCAGGTAGAGAATTTGGGAAGAGTACATGTAGGTATGGAAGGTTGTAATGGGACTGTACTACTGAAAGCACAGACCTGTACCCGAACCGATGTTGGATCCGTCAACTTCGAGGAGGACCGGGGTGGGAAGATCCCTTGTATGTAAATCCTGATCGTTATGATTTATGACTTTTTGGTTTAACATTGTGGTTACACGATTTGGAGCAGGTGGATCAGTATCGGGATCTGGATCTGGATCCGGGGCAGGATCGGGCGACACTATTGATGTCATTGAGGAGAGCCTGTGCGAGTTTATTGCATTCGAGGTTACCAGGGGCATCCTTGATGGCACCCCAGTCATTTTTGGGATGATCAAGTAGGGTACGATGGAGTCACGGAGGAGAGACTCAAGGCATTCAGGGCTGAGATTGTTGCGGGTCAGGTTGGGGCTCGGACTCCCTCATTTCGGGAGTTCAAGGCGTGTGGGGCGCCAGAGTTTTTTGGGGCTAAGGACCCCATTGTTAGTCGACACTGGGTGGTGGATATTGAGAACACCCAACGCACGAGTTCTTGCCTAGATGCGGAAAGGTTGGGATTTTCTTCTTGTATGCTGAGATATAGAGCCTGGGATTGGTGGGGCGAGGTCACGAGTCAAGTAGGAGCAGTCGGTGTGGCTGTGATGACCTGGGCCGAGTTTGTTCGGTGATTTGACATGGAGTTTGTACCGGCCATTGAGGTGCAATGACTTGTGAGGGAGTTTCATGACCTTTAGCAGACTATTGAGACTATGGCGGAGATCACCGCCAAGTTTCAGGAACGAGCTTTGTTGATTCCACAATATGCTACTAATGAGGATATGCGGAGGACAACATATCATTCCATGCTGAAAGATGATATATGTGAGTTTGTGAGCTTCACAGGGTGCAAAACCCTGAATGAAATGGTAGAGAAGGCTAGGGAACGAGAAATGGAGTTGGACTTCCGCACCAAGCGGAAGCTGGAGCAGGAACAGGCAGCGGTGGGTCAGGCTAAGAAGCCTAAGACCCCAGACACTTCCAGCAACGGCCAGTAGGGTCAAGGCCGGTGTGCCAAGTGTAGTAGGGTGCATAATTGAGTGTTTGTATTCCGAGTACGGGATGCTATGCATGTGGACAGAAAGGCCACTTTAGCAAGGATTGTCCTACGAAGAACTTGATTTGTTTTCACTGTAACCAGACCGACCATAAGTGGGTCAACTATCCGAGGTTGCAGGGAGGGGGAGGAGGGGTGGCGGTGCATGTGTATCCACGTTGAGGATAACCGATGGCCTCCCTGCAAAGTCAGATGCTCCAACAGTGAAGAGCCATACATTTCAGCTGACTACCGAGTAGGTACGGGCAGCGCCAGACGTTGTAGCTGGTACGCAATTATTCTTCTCTGCTCTTTGTATCTGTTTTTCTTATGTATACTATATACTTGTATATGGACCTTTTTGGTCAATGGTATGTCTGCTCATGTCTTTTTTGATTCAGGTGCTACCCGATCGTTCGTATCTCTTGTGCTTAGCAAGAAGTTCCGAGATGCGCCGGGAACTTTGGATTCCTCGCTCGAGGTAGAGAGTGCAAATGACCGCACCATTAGTGCTGCAGGGGTGTATCGGGGATGTCTCCTGAATGTGCTTGGTGAGAGGTTTCGGGTTGACCTATTCATGATACCGTTGTGAGGGATGAAGGTAATTGTAGGGATGGACTGGTTGGGGGCCAATGGGGCCATGATTGATTGCAAGCGCTAGTTGTTTAGAGTTCGAACCCCAAGTGAGGGAGAACTAGTTATCCTTGTTGATAGGACCTCGCATGGGCCAACTCTCTGTTCGGCTATGAGGGCTAGGAGATTTCTACAGCAGGGATGTACGGGATTTCTGGCCTATATCTCGGATCCGAGGGTAGAGACCACGACAGAGGTGGGCAGTGTGCCGGTTGTATAGGACTTTCGGGATGTATTCCCCGAGGAGTTACCGGGAGTGCCTCCGGAGAGGCAGGTGGAGTTTTGCATCAAGTTGGTGCTTGGTTCCGCTCCGATAGGAAAGGCACCATATCAGTTAGCACCACCTGAGGTACAGGAGCTATCTACGAAGCTTCAGGAGTTGCTAGACCGAGGGTTCATTCGTCCGAGCAGTTCCCCGTGGGAGGCACCAATTCTTTCATGAAAAAGAAAGATGGATCACATTGGATGTGCATCAATTATAGTGAACTAAACAAACTAACGGTGAAGAACCGTTATCCGCTGCCAAGGATCGATAATTTGTTTGATCAGCTGCAGGGTGCGTCTTGGTTTTCCAAGATTGATCTTCGGTCGGGATACCATCAGATGAGGATTCGAGATGAGGATATACAAAAGACAACTTTCAGGACTTGGTATGAGAATTATAAGTTCATGGTGATGCCATTTGGACTCACCAATGCCCCCAACAATGTTCATGGACCTTATGAACATGGTGTATATACTGATGCTGGATCGGTCGGTGATCGATTTCATTGATGATATCTTAGTCTACAATAAGACCAGGGAGCAGCATGAACAGCATTTGAGGGAGGTACTGGAAACCCTGAGGGCGGAGAGGCTTTATCCAAAGTTCTCCAAGTGTGATTTCTATATGCGGGATGTACAGTTTTTGGGGCATATCATCAAGCTGGAGGGCATTTCGGTTGATCCAGCCAAGGTTGAGGCTAAGATGCAAAGGGATATACCGAAGAGCGCCTCAGATATTTTTGGCCACTTGGGTCTAGCGGGCTATTATCGGAGGTTCATCCAGGATTTCTCCAAGATTGCTATGCCATTGACCTGCTTGACCAAGAAGAATGTGACCTTTCGGTGGGGCACGAATCAACAGATGGCTTTTAAGACCATGAGACGAAGCTTGTGCGAGGCTCCGATCTTAGTACTACAAGAGGGGTTAGACGATTTCGTGGTGTACTGCGACACATCAATTTCGGAACTAGATGTTGTACTGATGTAGAGGGGCCACGTGATAGCATACGCCTCGAGGTAGTTGAAGCCTCATGAGGCGAATTTCGCCACTCACGACCTAGAATTGGGGGCAGTGGTGTTTTCCCACAAGATTTGCTGGCACTACTTGTACGGAGTATGATGCACCGTTTATTAAGATCACAAGAGTTTAAAGTATTTGATGGATCAGCGGAACCTCAACATGCGACAACGGAGATGGATGGATATTCTAAAGGACTATGATTGTGAAATATTTTACCATCCCGGGAAGGCCAACGTGGTGGCCGATGCCCTGAGCCGCAAGGCGGCAGGTTCCCCGATTGGGAACATTTGTTTGAGGATGACCGTTCATTCATATTTATGAGCCTTTGTAAAAAAAGGTCACCTTCGATGGGACGAACTTTAGCGAATGGATAAGATACATTCGCACTATTGCTCGCTATGAGGATAAAGAGTATGTCCTTGATGAGAAGCTCGAGAAAATCAATCCTGAAATCGCTACTCCGACTGAAATGAACGCTTTTGAAACTCACGAGCGAGATGCAACGAAGGTACATTGCATCATGATTGCCACTATGAACTCCGAATTCCAAAAGTCCTATGAGGACATGTACCCGTACGAGATCACTACTAGAAAAACAGCCTTTAACGACGTGCAAACCACGATACGCGTTGATTTATGTTACGCAAAAGAGAGTGATCTTAAAATAGTGTCATCTCTTCAAAAAATTTAATAATTTACATCACGCATTATTGCGTGCCCTTAGATTAGTGTCTAAAGAAAAAAAAATTAAAAACACGGAGGGCACTTTTTTTAAACGCGCGTCCTCTGTACCTGTCGCTTTATAATTTTAATGAAACGCGCGTTTAGACGGGAAACGAAATCCCCAAATTTTTGAAAACCCGCCTTCTACTTTTTTTCTATCATTCATCTTCTAAATCGAATCTCCCATCTCGGTCCATCTCTTTCCTCTCCGATCCGCTTCTCCGCTACTCCTGACCTCCTTCTTATCGGTCTCATCAAACATCTCGTTCCTCACCTTTGTCGTTGACTACCGGTCCTTCCCCATCGGCCATGCTCCTACCGAATGATCATCTCTCCAAGCACAATCGGCGGTGTCTATCTACTTTTCTTCTCCTGTTTTTGCACCCTAAAGAAGATGACGCTTTTGAAGCTGTTTTCTGCACCTCTATATCATCAGTATTACAACCCTCCTGGGTCAAAATCACTGATTATTGGATCAATTGTGATTTGTCTTTTTAGGGTTTTTTTCAGAAGAGACTGGAGGTCCTATACTACCATAAAGATCAGAGCTTTTTGATGATGATAAACGGACCCATCCACACTCATTCTGTTATCTACTGAAGTTAATCTTCTTTCATTCTGCTGATATTCTTAGAAAAGAACCAGAGCACGAAACCTTTGTAAGGCTGAGAATCATCCCATCTGGTAATCTTCTCTCTCTCTCTCTCTCTCTCTCTCTCTCTCTCTCTTCAATTTCATCTACACAGAAACACATACATACACACAGAAGTATATGAAAATTGAATAATCCTCCCATAAAAATGGCAGTTTGTTGAAGATTACTCTGAGTGGGAGTCCTGGGTACCGATCGCCTTTAGAATCATTCATGCTAAATTCGTCAATTGGGAACCTTCTACAGAATGGATCGGTTCTTGTTGACATCTCATTGGTTGATGAGAAATTTACAGCTCAAGGTACCTGCTATGGCTGTGTATAGATCTTTCCAAAGTTGTTTGAGTATCATTTTTAGACTACAAGAACTCAATTGATTTTACCTTGTTTCCAGTTTAGTGTGATGCATGAGATCATATATTTATAGAGTGTTTGTGGATGTTGTCATGTCTATGTTTGATATTCACTCATTGAGGTGTACAAGTGTTTCAGTTGCATTAGTTTAGTTAACAGAGACACAATAGGTGAAACTGAGGCAGACTTTTGTTTATGTTTCAAACTAGTGGTACCGATATGAAAGTTGCAGAAAGAGCAACAAAGTCCAAGAAACTCAGTATACATGTCTTAATGTATATGGGATTGTAGTTATTATTTATTATCTAAGAGAAGACAAAATCATTATCCTATAGGTTAAAGAGATCATCCACTCAGGGGCCAGGGGCTGCCTACATCTTACTTCTTCCCTTCCATTTACACCATTCATGTGAGATGTAGGTATTGATATTGATATTTATTGATAGAGATAAAATAATTTTTCATAGTAATGGGTAAGATCATATTTATAGTATACTAATTTCACTACTTCTATTATCTTAAATGTGTAGATTTACTCCCCTGCACCTTATGCACCAAGGCAAAGAAACAGAAGAACGGGAAAGAAAGATGAAGCTAGTTGATTTAATTGTGGCAACACCTGGAAGATTAGTTGATTTACTTGAAAGGGCAAAAGTGTCATTACAAATGGTAAGGTATTTAGCTCTTGATGAAGCTGATCGTATGTTGGATATGGGATTTGAGCCTCAAATAAGAAAAATTGTGGAACAAACAGACATGCCTCCACCTCCTGGAAGACAAACAATGCGTTTCAGTGCCACTTTTCCTAGAGAAATCCAGGTTTTTAATTTTATTTTATTAATTTGAATCATTTTAATGTATAGTTTTTTAATTTATATAATGTTTTCCCACTACTACAATTCATGGAGACAAAACACAACCGGTAAAAAAAATTAGAGTTAAAGTTAAAAAAATGAATAAAAGTTAATTTCTAATTTTTTTTTTTATTGATAGGAAAGGGAGTTGGCATTGAGGTCATTTAAGAGTCGGAAGACTCCAATTCTTGTTGCTACTGACGTGGCAGCATGTGGGTTGGAGGTGATTGATGTTGGCTCAAGGGCAGTTTGGTCATTACCGTAAGTGGAGTTCGAGATTATAGTATATGTTCATGTCTTATAAAATAAAAATCTCCAATGGTTGTGGAACAATATTTATCTCTTTGGTTCAGGTAAATATCTACAAGATTTGTGCTATGAAAAAAATATGTTTGTTTGGATCAAGGGGTAAAGTGTAAGTTCTCATCGTTTTTGCAGTTTAGAATTGCTACAAATAAACAACTTCAAAGTGGATTCGATCATATTCCTACCAAATGTTCGATAAAATGTAAGTTCTCATCATTTTTGCAGTTTAGACATAGCTGTGAAGTGGATAGAGTAATGATGGAAGATGTTAACATTTTTTTTCATGATGTCTGCTTTGTGCCTTGTAAGGATCCAGACATATGAAGTTAAAGGTTAATGATATTTTACTTGTTTGTAATAAAATATCTATTGAGTCGCTGAACAAATTCTTATTTTCGTATATGATTGTAAGATGTAGGGATGAGCATAGGCGGGTACCCGACCTAATTGTCTGGAACCGAAACCGGAACCGCTGGTTCTTGAAACTTTGGAACCGGAACCGGAACCGCCGCACCGGTTCCGATACCGGGTACCCGGTTTCTAATTAAGTTTTGTAAAATGAAATCAATAAAAATTATAAGACTAACAATCTGTTGTGAATTTAAAAGTATTTGTGAGTGGTTATTAATAACCATTATTAATTCATAAGCAACAGATTGATATATATATATATATATATATATATATATATATATATATATATATATATATATGTTTAGTACTCTTCTCGTATTCACTTTTTATTCTTGATTTTGGCAGCTATATATGAATTGAAATAGTATGGGAAAGAAATTTAAAAACCATTATGTTGTTATAAAATTAGTAATAATGCATACACTCGGGTCCAACTTCATTGACATTATAAAATTCAGTTATTAACAAACTTTGACTCCACATCACTACACTAGCTTTTCAAAAGCACTGAAGGGTCCTCTGTGCTACTAGAGGACCCTTCTGTCAAAACATTCAAACTGTTGCAGTAGTCTAGATTCCTTCAAAGGGGGGTTTTGAATTGAAATTTTGGTCAAAACTCAAAAGTCAAACAGAGTTATTTGGTGGCAGTGTTGCTAAATCATTCCAGCAATACAGAAGCTTTATAACGTTTGCAGCTGAAGGAAATGCCTTCAAGGACAATGTAGAGAAGCTGGTAAGATTCCTCAATATAATTTTCAAGTTATTACCCCATGAGCTCGTACTCCATTGACTTAACTCCTTAAGTACTATATGTATGTTCATTTAAAGTGATTATTAGTTTATTACAGTTTGCTATTACTAATAAATGTTTTTTTTGTAAGTTACTTCATTCTATAAATCCTCATATCCAACCATTTAAATGCAAAATATGTTACAACTTTAACTCCAATTGTTAGATATTATCAACCGAAGATAATATATTGATTTGAAGACAAAAAACAATTCATGAAAAGGGTTGAATTTGTACATTTAGAATTCTTATTTTTTTCTTGTGGAGCAGGACCTTGTGATTATTAGAAGCAATGAGGATTATTGCGGTTGCATTGTCACCTGCTGCACCAAATTTATTGTCAACATTTGGGCATTAGGAAATCATGGTACCCGTGATTTCTATGTTCCCTGTGTTTTTTCTGTTTAGGAAGCAAACACAATTAGTGCTTTACACATAAAGTTGACAAAATGTTTTATGCATAGAGTGATTGTATTCAAGTCTATGTTAAAAGGCTGGGGATTACATTTGTTAAGCACCTTTTTCTTCATATGAGTTCAATAACCTACAATAATTTAGAATTCATATCATTAATATAATACTTACCTATATAGAAAAATTCTTTAATTATCGACCATTATAACGAATGAAATACAGTAAGAAATTTTCCTTAATTGTCTTAAATGACTTGAAGTTTATATGTTAAAGTCTATTTTAATAACTAATCCATCTTTTTTCATCACTTTCAACAAGCTAAGAAGCACAACATATACAGGGAAAGAATCATATACAATTATCAGGTAATATATTTGATATATATTTTATATTTTATATGTTGTATAATCTGCAATCACTGATTTCCTTTTCCTTGGTTTTCAGCCTCTTCATAGAGAACTATATGAACTGAATCCCTCAAGCTTCTTTTTGCCCTCTTTCATAAACGCATTCATGGCTAATGATGATGTCAGCAGAAATCAAAGTATCAGAAACATAATGTCTGAACTTGTTCCAGGAGTTTTCACATTCGATATGCTCCACCCAGATTTCTGTGCAAAGATGCTAGCTGAGGTAATACTAATAGTCTTCTATTTCTATTTTTTATATACTTTACTTTTTATATTCTCTTATCAAATTCTAATTTCTTAGGTTGAAAATTATGAAAAGTGGATTCTGGAAACAAAATCATCCACCATTCGCCTAAACACCATGAACAAATAGCAGATACTAACAAATGACATGGTGCTAATAGTCTAGAAGTTGTTGTTGTTCGTGTCATGGCCCTGTGATGGGTACTGTTGAAACCAGAATGTATGAACAAGGAATAGGAGGTTTTGTAACACACAAGTTTTGGGAATGTGGGCCACACAACAATGATTTTACCTTGTCTATTGTTATATATGTGCCCCATAGGTTGTTTTTTTGCTGTTTATAAAATCTTTTTATTTAATATGTATATAGATTTTTTTTCCGGTATAACATTTTTTGAACATGTGTTGGTTACAGGGATGCTGTAGTTTCTGCGATTATTTTCCATCCAAGTCGTGTCATGGCTCTTAGTGCTTCTTATGGTGTTGATATCAAGTAAAGTTTTTTAATTTATTTTACAATTGTGAATCTATGTTTGTATAATTAATTGTTGTTTGTGGCTTTGTTTGTTTGGGTTAGCAATGGTGAAGATAAGTTGATTTAGAGGAGCAGATGTAGATGGGCATGAAATGATGTTGGTTCATATAGGAAGAAAGTTATGATTGTTGTTGCATTAAGTGAAACAGGTAGGCGCGTTAGACAAATCTCAAGTAACTAAAGGTAACCACCAACTACATTATTCATTTTGTTGCTAGATCCAAATACCAAATTTACAAATGTATATCTGTTGTTTCTTCTTAAATTTCACTTTATGTTTTACGCGTTCAAGCTTTAAAATCCAAATGGAACATTGTTAAAAAGGATGAAACTGAAGATAATTGAAGGTAATTGAGTTAACTGGGATAAATGCAAAAAATAGCGGGGTACTTTCATTTATTTGTTTATTATAGCATCCTACTTTCAATAGTTTTTTTTATGAAGAGATCATACTTTGAAAAACCTACAAAATTATAATATTGTAATTAATGAACTAATGATACGAACAAATATATGAACTAATATTGGAGTTCCTGCTGTTGGCATGGCGTTCCTTGGGTACGTTACTCAGCCCAATGGAATGGGGAATTCAGAAATGAGATGGTACTTTAAATATATATAAGTAAATAAATATTTAAGATAATAATAGTTAGGTGATTAAATGGTTAAAATTGTGAAATTTTGTTGTAGCTACCTATTTTGACTGGTGTTGCTGGGGCTTTTAGCTGCTTCACCTTATATCACAATGGATGGTGCTTATCATGCTATGCCATCTGGCCAGACCTCTGCATTGCCTCCTACAAGGTCTCTTACTTGTTATTATGATTAACGATTCTGAGGGTATTTAGGTCATTTACTCATAATTTTGCATTTTCAAGTTTACTAGTAGATCACACTTGCTTGGCTAAATGTTATTTTGTATGCTTTCAAACTTGTCTTCTTCCTGAATTCTTTTTCTTTGTAAGTTTAGCCTTATTCTTTTCTTTAATTAAGTGTTGTCTGGAGAGTGTTGTATGAACAACAATAAATCAACATTTTTTTCCTTCTTTTTCTTGTATGAACAATACATAGTCATAGTTTGACTTAATTAGTTGCTTATTTTGTTTTTTAGTTGCTTGTTTTCTAGCTTATTATAGTCACTGATTGGTTTCTTGTTATGCTTAAATCTTAACAGTTATCATGGCAACCTTCAACAGTAGTTTTGGACAGGCACCTTCTTGCAAAAGATATCGTGTACGTGTTCTTCTGCTGCTATTGTAGATTCGGGAACATCCATGCTTACTGGTCCAATTGTATGTATCTCACATGAAGCTTCTGCTAGAATTATTAATCTTAGAGATTTCAAGTTTTTCATATTTCTTGTATCTAATTAGTTTGTAAATTTCCGTTATAACTTTTATTTATTTGTTTTATCTTTCCATGGAACAATTATTTGTATGACATTATATTTTGTGCAATGAATTGTATTTTTGTATATGATATTTTATTTATTAAGTGACATTAAATGAAAATTTAATTCAAAAATTAGTAAATCTAGAAAAAAATATTTTTTTTAAAACATATAAAATTACGATACGCATAAATGTGTGTCATCTTCATTTATGACACGGCCTTTCTTGACAGGGGCTTCCTTGATACGCAATGCGTGTCATAAACACGCGCGTCGTAAGGTTACGACATGCAAATGCATGTCGTCTTTCTTTATGACAGGGCCTTCCTTGATACGCATTGCGCGTCGTAATTGAGCGTCGTAAATGCGCGTCGTCTATAGACGACGCGCAAAAGCGCGTCATCTTTCTTTATGACAGGGCCTTCCTTGACGCGCATTTGCGCGTCGTATGAGCGTTTTACGACGCACAATGAGCGTAGTAAAAGGCTGTTTCTCTAGTAGTGGATGCACCAAGACTTATTGGAGAGATACCACCAAAACGCGAGACAAGAGCGTTATGAGATTTTCACTAACATGATTTCCGCTAAAATGGGTCATGGAGAGTCTCTTACCGTGCACCTGCAAAAGATGCAAAGGTATGTCGACCGTCTTCGCAAGTTGAATGTTGACTTTGGGGAAGACTTCGCGATCGACATGGTGCTTCACTCTTTGCCTCCAAGCTACAATCAATTTAGGATGACCTATCACATGAACAAAGAAGAGGTCACCCTAAGCAAACTCCAAGGTCTCTTGAGGGTCGCTGAGAGCAACTTCAAGGATAAGTCTGTTGCACCAACTCCCAATCCACCCGTTGCTCCTGTGTTGGCTATTGGACAAGGAAGGGGAAAGAAGAGGAAGGCTTCGTCTAAGAACCATCGCATGGTTAAGCCCCGAGTTGGTGCCTCTTCTAGTGGGAACAAAGTTGATCTTGCTAAGCCCTGCCCTAACCCAAAGGAGGCAGAGTGCCACCACTGCCACAAGATAGGACATTGGAAGAGAAGCTGCCCAGAGTACCTGCAAGCCATCAAGGAAGGAAAGATCAAGCCGTCTTTCGCAGGTATATACACAATTAAATCTAACGATTCATCTCATGTTATTTCTTGGGTCCTTGATACCGGTTGTGGTTACCACATTTGTTCTAATGTGCAGGGACTAAGAAGAAATAGGGATGTGGAAGCTGGAAGAATAAATCTAATCATGGGGAACAGAAGATCGTCGCCTGTGACCAAGATTGGAGTATATTCTTTAGTGGTTAGGAATGGTTTGTCTTTAGATTTGAACAATTGTTTCTATTCGCCAGAAATGGCTAGAAACATCATTTCATTTCATGGTTTGTTTAGACAAGGTTTTAGATTTTCTTTTAATAATGAGAATGGTTCTGTTTTGGCTTATCTAAATGGTGTTTTTTATTTTGAAGCTATACCATGTAATGGAATTTATGAAACCGTTATGATTGTAGATAACTTAGGAAATGATGTTTTATGCATGGATTCTTCTAATAGTATGGATAGAGCATCCTTGTGGCATTGTCGTCTTGGACATGTCAACAAGAAGCGCATAGCCCAACTCCAAAAGGATGGAGTGTTGGAGTCATTCGACCTTAGGGAAGATGACATGTGCGAGTTTTGTTTACTTGGAAAGATGACTAAGTCACCCTTCACAAGTACGTGTGAAAGGGGGTGAGGGTCTATTGGACCTAATACATACGGATGTATGAGGACCGTTTAGATCAACCACGAAGGATGGGAACCGCTTCTACCTGACTTTTACCAATGACTATAGTAGATATGGGTATATCTATTTAATCAAGCAAAAGTCAGAAACTTTTGAAAAGTTCAAAGAGTTCAAGAATGAAGTGGAGAATCAATTGGGCAGGAAAATCAAGATGCTTCGATCCGATCTAGGAGGAGAGTACCTAAGTCTTGAGTTCCACGATTATCTCAAGGAGTGTGGAATAGTCTCATAATTGACACCACCTAGGACAACACAATTGAATGGTGTGGCAGAAAGGCGTAATCGAACTTTATTGGATATGGTTCGCTCTATGATGAGTCGTGCTTCACTATCTATCTCTTTTTGGGGGTATGCCTTAGAGACTGCCGCCCATATCCTTAACCGAGTCCCTACTAAGAAGGTTGCCAAAACACCTCACGAGATGTGGACAGGGAAAGCTCCCTCGTTAGCACATATCAAGGTTTGGTGTTGCGAGGCTTTCGTAAGACGAGATACTCACGACAAGCTCGAACCTCGTAGTGAGCGATGTATTTTCATCGGCTACCCGCAAAAATCTTTTGGATATCTCTTCTATAGACCGAAGGACAATGTTGTCTTTGTTGCGAGGAGAGGAGTTTTCCGAGAGCGAGAACTCATAGGCCAAGGAGAAAGTGGGAGGCAAATTGAGCTTGAAGAGATTCAAGAATCGATAGATTGAAGGAACCTCTACCGCTGGCACTCAACCCGAGGAAGAAACTCCGGTTGAACCGATTGACGAATCCTTACCTCTTAGATGTTCCGAAAGAGTTAGAGTTCAACCCCAGTTTTATGGTTTTCATATTACTACCGAAGGGGACACGTATATTAGTGATGGTTCACTAATAAACCTTGATGAACCTAATAGCTATAAGGAAGCCATCGCAGGCCCGAAGTCTGCGAAATGGAAAGAGGCAATGGATAGCGAGATCCAATCCATGTATGATAACCAAGTTTGGAATTTGGTTGATAATGTGCCCGGACGTAAGACCGTTGGGTGCAAATGGATCTTCAAGAAGAAGACCGACGTGGATGGAAAAGTACACACGTATAGGCGCGATTGGTTGCGAAGGGCTTTACTCAAACTCCTGGAGTTGAATATGAAGAGACCTTCTCACCAGTTGCAAAGATAAAATCTATTAGAGTGATGCTAGCTATTGCCGCATTTCATGATTATGAGATTTGGCAAATGGATGTCAAGACCGCTTTCCTTAACGGGAAGTTGGCTGAGGATGTTTACATGGCTCAGCCAGAGGGGTTTGTGGATCCAAAGCATCCGAATAGAGTGTGTAAGCTTGAGAAGTCCATTTATGGACTTAAGCAAGTGTCTCGCAGATGGAATCTTTGCTTCGATGAGAAAGTCAAAGAGTTTGGATTCGTACGAAGCAAAGATGAATCGTGTGTATATGTCAAAGCCAGTGGGAGTATAGTAAGCTTCCTCGTTCTATATGTTGATGACATATTACTCATAGGAAACGACATCCCGACTCTACAGGAGGTTAAGTCCTGGCTCGGGAAGTGCTTCGCTATGAAGGACCTCGGAGACGCTTCTTACATTTTGGGAATAAGGATAGTAAGAGAGAGAAGTAAGAGACTAATAGGACATAGTCAGAACACTTACTTAGAGAAGGTACTAAATCATTTTAGTATGGAAAACTCGAAGAAGGGAGAATTACCGATACAAAGTAATGTCAAGTTGAGTAAGACTCAAAGTCCGAGTACCGAAGATGAAATAGCATAAATGAGCCGAGTACCATATGCTTCCGCAGTTGGCTCAATCATGTATGCTATGACTTGTACTCGCCCTGATGTAGTCTTTGCCTTGAGCATGGTTAGTAGATATCAAGGGAACCCTGGCAGAGCCCATTGGATTGCGGTGAAGAATATCCTTAAGTACCTTCAGAGGACGAAGGAATGGTTCTTAGTCCTCGGAGGGAGTGATGACTTGAAGGTGCGAGGGTATAGTGACGCCAACTTTCAGACCGACAGGGACAACTACCGTTCGCAGTCGGGCTGGGTCTTTTCCCTAAATGGAGGAGCAGTAACTTGGAAAAGTTCCAAACAAGAAACCGTAACTGATTCAACGTGCGAATCAGAATACATTGCAGCGAGCGAAGCGTCGAAGGAGGCGATATGGTTGAAGAACTTCATTGGTGATCTTGGAGTTGTACCTGCCATAAAGGAGCCCATGGAGATTTTCTGTGATAATGAAGGAGCGGTTGCCTAACAATCCTACACCGTTCAGTTCATCCAAACCACATCTACAGGTGAGTTCATAACCCTAATCAATGTTTTAAATGATTTTAAATGCTTTAATGGGGGGGATACAAGTAGAAAACAACATGTTATTAAATCATCTATATGTATTTTATAACTGTGTTTTCATTCAACATATTTCATATACTACAAAAATGTGATGCATGAAATGGTTTTCTATCTTTAAAAATACTTTGTTATCAAATGTATTACTTTTGAAATGTTTATCAAAATGACATCAAGTCACTTTTATATTTGTTCAAAACCCTTGAATGTCTTACAAAACCATTTTACATTCTTGAACTAAACTATGCATATACACTTATATTCTTATATATGTATTGATGTTATAGTTTACATCTGCCATTTAGTTTCTCACACCCTTGAGTAGTAAGAGTGTATAAGCCTACTTGAACAACCAATTACCTTTCAGTTAACTATCATAGGGATAGTTAGAAGATATCAAACATTATTCCTATTACAAAGAATCACACAAGAGTCAGTTCATTCATGAGTCTTTACTAGTACATTACCTGATACATGAGTACCTTTACATATGCTTACATGATACATGAATACGCTTACATGAACACATTACATGAATACCTTTACGTAGATACAATTACCTATGTATACTTATAGGAATACTTGAAACTCGATTCGTGGAGATGATTTATTAGTATTTTCAGTAAATCACCCAGCCCATCCCAGTTCAACGGGAGTCAGTTACGGGATTAACCATTCCTGGAACCTACTGTTCGCTACAGAGGTTAATTGGACAATCTTCGGATGTTCATTAAGTTATCTAGTTCGCTTATCGCGATGTAGAGTCAGTTACGGGACTAACCATTCCTGGAACCTACTGTTCGCTACAGAGGTTAATTGGACAATCTTCGGATGTTCATTAGGTTGTTATTACTTATAATAGGAGACGGTTACGAGACTAACCATTCCTGGAACCTACTGGTCACTACAGAGGTTAATTGGACAATCTTCGGAGGTTCATTAGGTTATTTATTTCGACTACAGCAATGTAAAGTCAGTTACGGGACTAACCATTCCTAGAACCTACTGTTCGCCACAGAGGTTAATTGAACAAATCTTCGGATGTTCATTAGGTTATACCTTTCGCTTCAGCGATGTCGTGTTAACCCTGGTAATCCAAGGGTAATACTTACATGGTTATATTTTTCCTATTTACTTTATTTTGTGATATATTCACATAAACGATGAGTTAGACTAATTACTGTTTGTAGTAGTCAAAAAGAAGGAAAAACTATCATTTTACTTACAAACCATTCAGGTCTTGGTAGAAGACTACATTGTCATCACAAAAAATTCGGGTCTTGGTTGAAGACTACTTTACATACTGGTAGAAAATAATAAATTTTCTAGGGCTTTTCATACTTATATATAGATTTTCATTTAAAGGTTTACATGACTTTTAAAATAGCTTTTCAAAGCAAGTCAATGACACTTAAATACTTATGAACACATGTATTAAAACTTTACTTATAATGCAATGGATGATGTTGTTGCTTATTTACTATTTTACACTGTTGTGATACTGTACATGACGTCCTCCACCCCTGAACGTTTTCGTCGTTCGTGGTTTTGGGGGGTGACATTTTCTCTCTCTCTACACTCTCTCTCTCTCTCTAACCTCTCTCCTCAAAACAAATCTAAGGGTCCAAAATCATCAATTTAAGGCTTCTAATCATCAAGGTATCTTCCCTAACTCCTTGTATATCATCCTTAGCATTCAAATTCGAGTTTAAATCATGAATTAAGACCTTGTTCACGTGTTTACGGCCCTGGAGCATGATTGGGCCGTAAACACATATAAAGGGGGTCTTTATGCCTTAAAACCCCTCCAAAACTCCATTGAGGCTTAGATATGGCTTATAGAATTATGGAATTGGACTTAGAACACCTTGAACGTCAATTTAGAGGAGTAAATATGAGTTTACTGCCCAAGAACATGCTTGGGCCGTAAACTCATTAACATGGAGAGTAAACTCCTTCTAAGGTATTAAATTGCCACTTATACACCTTCTAAGCCTTGAACAAAAATCTAGAAGCAACCACAAACGAGTTAGGACCCTAAAACATAAGGAAAACAACCCCCTAAGGAGTTTACGGCCATTAGATGGAGGCTTGGTCCGTTAACTCCTAAAACTATGTCAAATGGTGCCCAAATTTTACCCCTAGACTTGTAAAATACCTTGGAATCACATGTGATTAATTAAGGACAACCAAAACATCAAGGATTTAGTGTGAGGGGAGTTTACGACCGTAAACTCCAAGTTTACTTCCGTAAACTCCAATAAATGGTCCATATGTGAGTTAGATCCATTCCAATGCCCTAGATGTAATCCTAGCTAATTTTCCCAAGTGATTTAAAGCCATTTAGCAACCAAAAGCACCCCACCATGAGTTTACGGCCATAAACTCATGGGGAATGATTCATTTGGGCTGAAAACACTCGTAAGAGTTTACTCTTGAAGAGTAAACTCCATATCCAAGCCTTATGTGTCCTCAAATGCCACCCGAGTCCTTCCAAACACTTGTAATGAAGTGTTTTCGCATCTAGAAGCATATGTCCTCATATAATAAATAATTTAAGTTCTAATTAGATACAAATGTGTATCTTTTCATAATACATAGGAATCTTGTGCGTTTGCAAACCCAGAACTAACGTTTAGGATCCAAACCGAAGCATTCCTCAACCGGTGAGTTCATACCCCTACCCTTTTTTCGTGTTTTTGAAATGTTTTCAGGGGGGAATACAAGCAAAAGTACAACGGAAATCTAGTACTTAAACTTATTTTCAGTTCAAATGTTTCATTTTATGTATGCTTCTAATATCGAAAATCGTGTAAACTAATGGTTTGAATTGCAGGGTAAAACGTTAGACTAAATACAAGTTTCTTTAAATAGTGTTATAAACTATATTACATTTTTGCAAAAGAAATCATACTGATCATAAACTAAGATTAATACTAATAAAGTACGAATACGAATAGTACGAATACGAATACGAATACGAATACGAATACGAATATAACCAATAGGATAGTACGAATACGAATACGAATACGAATATAACCAATAAGATAGTATGAATACGAATACGAATATAAACAATAGGATAGTACGAATACGAATACGAATACGAATACAAAGATAACCAATAGGATAGTACGAATACGAATAGTACGAATACGAATACGAATAAAAAGATAACCAATAGGATAGTACGAATACAAATACAAATACAAAGATAACCAATAGGATAGTACGAATATGAATGCGAATAGAATTAGGATTACGAATACGAATGTGAATAGAATTAGGATTACGAATACGAAATAACGCCTTTGGATGACACCAAGACTTCGAATATACAGTTAGTGTACGCCTTGAGTGTCACTAGAGTTTCGAAATTAATTCGAAAGTACGCCTCTGGACCTCTATTGAGTTTCGAATACATCCGCCTTAGAATGTCGCCAGAGATTCGAAAATACGTCTAATGTACTCTTTTGGAAATAACCAGCACATCGAAAATAATGTTAATGTACGTTTCTGAGTGAATCCAAATATTCAAAAATACAACTAAGTATAGAAGGTAATCAACATTCAAATGTAGGACAACTAAGATATCAGACTACTTAATTAATACTATAAGAATGGTAGTTACTAGTACATCGAAATCTAAACTAAGAACTAACCTCAACACATAGGAAAATATGAGATTTACTTGGGTTAACATTACAACACGTAATCGAATTGGTAACAAATGATAACTAAACATTAGGAAAATATGGGATTTTCCTGGAATAACGTAACAACTCGTAAACAAATAAAGTAACAAATGAATAGCTAAACTATTAAGAAGATACGGGATTTTCCTAGAATGACATAACAACCCGTTTCGAATTGGTAATAAAAGATAACTAAATTGTGTTCATAAGAAAATATGGGATTTTCTTGGATAACAACTTTTTCAGAAAACAAACCGCTTATGAACTCACCAACTTTATGCTGATTTTCAAACTGCTTGTATTCTCAGGTCAGCATTAGATAGGTACACCGCCATCTTTTGGAGAAGACGGAGCATTAGAAGACTCGTCTTTGTTTTTGTTCATACGATATATGTATATAACACTTTTATAACTTTTCTATCAAATAGATGTAGACAATTCTATGTAATGTAATGTTTTGTGTTACTGTTTTACTATGTACATTGGATTTGATACTCAACGTGGAGTCCGCCCCGGAAATGTTTCCGCCTCCGGTTTTTGGGGTGTGACAGTGAATTCTGATGAAAGTGTTGGACTAGCAGTAGAGACTCATAACTAAACCGACCGATGTAAAACCCATATGTCTATACATGTATACATGATATATAACTAATGATCAAATGACCTTCGGATGGATATCCGATCCCACCAGACCACATCCAAATGAGGAAAAAGAAATAGGGCGAACTAGCCTTCCTAAGTCCTTTAAACATCATTTATATATAACTATACAAGTACAGACATACATTTAACCTAGTAGAAGTGTGAACAAAGTAGAAGTGTTTCACGAAGTAGAAGCGTTTCTCGAAGTAGGAGTGTTAATAGAGTATAAGCGTTTATGAAGTAGTAGCATAATTAAAGTAGGAGTGTTTCTCGAAGTAGTAGCATTAATAAAGTAGGAGTGGTTCGTGAAGTAGTATCATTAATAAAGCGGGAGCGTTAATAAGTGGAAATGTGAATAAGTAGGAGCGTTTACAAGTAGAAGCGTATAACGAAGTAAGAGTGTATCACGAAGTAAAAGTGTAAACAAGTATAAGCGTATCTCGAAGTAGCAGCATTAATAAAGTAATAGCATTTAACTAAGTGGGAGTATTAACTAAGTAGAAGTATAATGGAGGAATAGTATTTAACAAAGTAGGAGTATAAAAATATGGAAGAAAACCTTGATGAAAACTTTGGAAAACCTTTATACTTAAGAAAATCACAACTTGGTATTCTTTTGTAAAATAAGTTTGAAAACCTTTAGAAATCCTTTGGAAACCTTTCATTAACAAGTTTTGATCATAACTTTGATAAAGCAATATAAGTAAGGAGTTAAACAAGTATAGACATTTTAGAAAACCATGTACAGTATCATACTTGGTAAAACGGTTGACAGTGTAATAAATCCTTGTGCATGCGGGTTATCAATCACATGTGATTGATATGATAACTGACATGTTTAACTTGTTTCCCCCCCATAAAAACATGTAAAAACATTTAAAAGGTTCATTCAGGGGTATGAACTCACCTGTTGTAAGTGGATCCGACGGAGGTGCCGGTTGGGTGTTCGGCGTCAAGTAAAGACTTGAACACACTTAGTGACCTATTAACATATGATGACATATGTTTACATACAATTAGTACATATATTACTAATTCAACACGTATACACATCCTAAAGTGCAGAAAACACTTTGATTAAGTGCTAGGGGTGTCCTGGCTAACATCTAAGGGTGTGTATGGCTTGGATAGGGAGTTTACTCTTCAAGAGTAAACTCTTTATATAGTTCACGGTCCTAAGACCATACCCCCATGAGTTTACGACCGTAAACTCATGGTGAGGGTGTTCTAGGATGCTAAATGGTCTTATATCAGTCATAGAATTAGGCTAGGTCCAAATATAATGCATATGAAGGGGTTTAAAGCTTTAAATGGACCATTTGAGGAGGTTACGGCCCTAAACAAGGAGTTTACGGCCATAAGCTCCTATATGCATGTTCTTTTTGTGTTTTAGGGTCTTAAATGGTAGAGAATAAAATCCTATGTATTTTTCCAAGTCAAAAGAAGAGTTTAAGGCATCATTTGGGCACTTAATGGGAGTTTACGGCCCATAGACCAATTCTATGGGGGTTTACGACTGTAAACTCCTATTTCCTTGGTTTCTTAAATGTTTAAATCCTTTGTTTCAATGGGGTTTGCTTCTAGACATTTTCCAAGGCTATAGGAGGTGTTTGAGGGCATTTCTAAAACTTGAATTCGAGTTTACTCCCCATGAAGAGGAGTTTATGGCCCAAGCATGTTCTTGGGAAGTGAACTCAAGTTTACTCCCCAAAAGTTAAGTTCAAGTTGTTCTAAGTCCGTTCCCATAAGTTATTTAGCCATATCTAAGCCTTAGGGGTAGTTTAGAGGGGTTTTGGGGCTTAAAAACCCCACTTAGGGGTGTTCACGGTCCAATAGTGTTCTTGGGCCGTAAACACATGAATTTACCCCTAATTGATGTCTTAAACACGAATTTGCATGTTAGCTAAGCTATACAACAAGTTAGGGTAGATTGCTTACTCGTTTGGGGCTCAAAACGGGCAGTTTTTGGCTCGGAAACAAGTTGTAGAGAGACAATGTAGAGAGAGAGTAAAAAGGGTGGAAATGAAGTTTACTCTCCCTTATATAGGGGCTTGAGTCGAGGCTCAGTGGACATCTACCCGATACTGCCGTTAAACGGAGCTTTTGGTCGCACCCGATTTAGTGGTCGTATTTTGACTTGGTTGAATCTAAAATTTTCCAAGGGATTAATGAGGGTGTTTCTAATTTGTTTCAACCCTTACAAAGTCATTTAAAAAGTCCCAAATTAATTAGCCAGTCCAAAAGTTAACGGATAGTTAAATAAAACGAGGCTTATTAATGGAAAAGGGGTTAAAAATTACGGAATAAATTTCGGGTTGTCACATCATCCCCCCGTAAGAGGGAATTTCGTCCCGAAATTCAGTTTTAGGCAAGGAAGTAGGTATGAATGACCGAGTAATGATATGTGGGTGCTTCCTATTCGGTTTACCTTGCACTCCCAAGTGATCTCTGGTGCCCTCCTTTCATGTTTACGGCCCAAGAACAAAGTCTTGGCCGTAAAATCACTTTGATAAGTGATTTTGATGTGCTTAAGGCCTTAGATTAAATGGGAACAAGTATAGATAAAAGTCCTAAGCTTTAGGTGCCTTAAAAGCACCACTTTGAGTTTGAAAAGGGAGTTTACGGCCTAAGAAACACTTGGGTCGTGAACTCCCAAACTTGGGTGATTCTTGGTTGTTTTCTTGTCCCTAACACACATACATATGAGTCTAAGGCAGTTGCATAACACAAGGGTCGATCTCGGCTTTGTTTCGGGAGTTTACCGCCCAAGAACACCTTGGGGAGTAAACTCCTAGATCTAGTGATTTAGCCTTCTAAATCATGTTATAAACACATATAAAGCTTTCTAACATTACTAGAAAGAGGTACTCACGATTTGGGATAACATCCCAAAGATCCGTGAGAGAGAAAATGGCTTTTCTCTACTTGGAAATGTGAATAATGAATGAATTTGGTTCAGAATTCTATTTATAGTCCTGAGATATTTTTGGCAGAAAATATTTTTATTCCTGTAATGATCTCTAATATAATAGAGTGTTGGAATAACAGTGTTGCACAAAACCCTAGTGCACCCACTCTCCTGATATTTCCTGAAGTGTAAACCCTGAATTTCTCAAACTTACGCGAAAAGTCTGAAAATTAATTGTGACTGCTATAACTTCTATTGAAGTGATATAGTTCATCCCCCCGTTAGAAGGAATTTCATCCCGAAATTAGAATTTAAGCAAACAAGAAATTACAAATAACTAAGCGAAGAGGTGAGGGTATTTCAGTTTCATCTGATCCTCACGTTCCCAAGTGAATTCCAGTCCACGCTTTGCGTTCCAGCGCACCTTCACTATCGGGATACGGCTCTACTTTGTTTGCTTGACCTCTCGGTCCATGATCTCTATTGGTTTCTCCATGAAGTTGAGGCTCTCGTTGATCTCGATCTCGTCGAGTGGAATACAAGAGTCTCATCGGATAGACACTTTTTCAAGTTTTACACGTGGAAGGTAGGATGTACGTTACTGAGTTCTTGCGGTAGATTGAGCTTGTAAGCCACAGGGCCGATTCTCGCGAGAATCTCGAAAGGCCCTATGTATCATGGATTGAGCTTCCCACGCTTTCCAAAGCGTATCAAGCCTTTCCAGGGTGAGACCTTCAGTAGGACTCGGTCGCCCACCTGGAATTCCAATGGTTTCCTTCGCTTGTCAGCGTAGCTTTTCTGTCGGTCTCTACAGGCTTTCAACCATTCACGAATTTGAACGATCTTCTCTGTCGTTTCCCGAATGATCTCCGGACCCGTGAGAGTGCTTTCGGGAACTCGTCCCTTAGCTAACTGGGTATCACCCACTTCAGCCCAGCATAGAGCGGATCTGCACTTTTGGCCATAGACGAACTCGAATGGAGCTGCCTTTATGCTCGTATGATAACTGTTGTTGTAGGAAAATTCAACAAGGGGTAAATGAGTATCCCAAGCTTTTCCAAAGACAATCACACATGCACGCAACATATCCTCTAAGGTTTGGATAGTCCTCTCACTTTGCCCATCGGTCTGTGGATGGTAGGCAGTACTCATGTCCAGCCTAGTTCCTTGGGAATTTTGTAATGACTGATAGAACCTCGAAGTGAATCTACTATCTCGGTCCGAGATGATAGATAAAGGAACACCGTGCAGCCTTACAATCTCCCTAATGTAAGTTCTGGTAAGTTTCTCCATCTTGTGTGTTTCTTTGATCGGTAGGACGTGTGCCGACTTGGTCAGTCTATCGACGATGACCCATATGGAATCAAGTCCACCTGTCGTCTTGGGCAACTTGGTTATGAAGTCCATAGTGATCCGCTCCCACTTCCATTCTGGTATCTCCGGTTGTTGTAGAAGACCGGAGGGTTTCTAGTATTCGACCTTGACCTTTGCGCAAGTAAGGCATTTACTCACGAACGTAGCAATATCTGCTTTCATGTTAGGCCACCAATATAACTTTTTAAGATCCAGATACATCTTATCTGAACCCGGGTGGACGGAATAACGAGTGTTGTGAGCTTCGTTCATGACCAAGTCTCTGAAGCCACTGTGTTTCGGTGTCCAAATCCGATCCATGAGGTATAAGTCTCCGCTACCCTTGACTTCCAAGTTCTTATCCATCCCTCTAAGGGATTCACCAGCCACGTTTTCAGGTTTCAAAGCGTCGAGCTGAGCCTCCTTTATTTGCGTGGACAAGTGTGAATGGATAGTTAGAGTCTAAGATTTGACTCTACGACCAGTATATTCTTTCCGACTTAGGGCGTCGGCTACTACATTGGCTTTACCCGGATGATAACGAATTTCGCACTCGTAATCACTGAGTAGCTCGACCCACCGTCATTGTCTCATGTCAAGCTCTTTCTGGTCGAAAATGTGTTGTAGACTCTTATGGTCTGTAAAGATCGTGCTTTTTGTACCGTACAGGTAATGTCGCCAGACCTTCAGAGCAAACACAACTGCTCCTAGTTCAAGATCGTGGGTTGTGTAGTTAACCTCATGTGTCTTCAGCTGTCTCGAGGCATAGGCGATGACTTTACCTCGCTGCATCAGAACACATCCGAGTCCTTGATTGGATGCATCGTAATAGAAAATGAAGTCTTCTATCCCTTCGGGGAGGGATAGTATTGGGGCAGTGCACAAGGCTCATTTGAGCGTTTGGAATGCTCTTTCCTATTTCTCTTCCCAGTCAAAGGCCACGCCTTTCTGGGTAAGTGTTGTAAGAGGTTTTGCTATGCGGGAGAAGTTCTGAATGAACCTGCGGTAGTAGCCAGCTAGACCTAGAAATTGACGAATTTCAGTAGGTGTCTTTGGTGCTGACCAGTTCTCGATGGCCTTAATTTTGGAAGGGTCCATGTGTATACCTTCTTCGCTAACAACATGGCCCAAAAATTCGACTCGCCGAATCCAAAATTCGCACTTGTAGAACTTCGCGTAGAGCTTCTCCGATCGCAATGTTTCTAAGATTTTACGATGATGTTGGCTATGTTCCTCCTTACTTCGAGACTAGATGAGTATGTCATCAATGAAGACGATGACGAACTGATCAAAGTAAGGACGACACACCCTATTCATCAGATCCATGAATACTGCGGGCGCGTTAGTTAATCCGAACGGCATCACTACAAACTCGTAGTGCCCGTAACGAGTTCGGAACGCTGTCTTGGGTACATCCTCCTCTAACACTCGTAGTTTGTGATATTCGGATCGTAGATCTATCTTCGAGAAGTAGTTGGCTCCTTGAAGTTGATCAAATAAATCGTCAATGCGGGGCAAAGGATAACGATTTTTAAAGGTAAGTTTGTTGAGTTCTCTATAGTCGATGCACATGCGAAACAATCCATCTTTCTTCTTGACGAACAAGACCGGTGCTCCCCATGGCGAGAAGCTTGGTCGAATGAATCCTTTCTTGAGAAGTTTGTTAAGTTGACTGGAAAGTTCCTGCATTTCAGTCGGTGCCAGACGATAAGGAGATTTGGCTACGGGGGTAGCCCCTGGCACTAAGTCGATTCTGAACTCGACTTGGCGTTGCGGTGGTAAACCGGGAAGTTCTTTTGGGAATATGTCGGGAAAGTCGCGTACTTCCGGGATTTTCTGGATGTCTTTCAGTTCTTGACTGGTATCGACGACGTGCGCGAGGAATGCATGGTACTCCTTCCGCAAGCACTTCTGGGCTTGAATGCACGAAATGATGCGAAGGCTAGTACTAGGTTTGTCGCCGTAGATAAATAAGGTTTCGTTGTTAGGAAGGTTAAGACAAACTGCTTTTTTGAAGCACATAATGTCGGCGCGAAGAAGACTCAACCAATCCATACCGATAATAACGTCGAAACATTTAATTGGGACTGGCATGAGATCTATCTTAAAAGTATGGCCATCTAAAGTTAAGGTACAACCTACGTATATGCAGTTTGTACTCTCTGTTTTCCCGTTAGCCATTTCTACCGTGAATGAACTATCTAATGCACATGGTTTTTGTTTAAGCAGGTGTGCAAATTTGTGACTTACAAAACTTTTCTCTGCTCCACTATCGAAAAGTATGCAAGCGTATGAGTTATCGAGGAGAAACGTACCAGTAACTATCATAGGATCAGCTACCGCTTCCTCGTGGCCTAGGGCCATAACTCTTCCTACTCCGCCAGCCATTCCTGCTTTAGGTCAGTTCCTCTTGTAGTGACCCACCTCGCCACAACCGTAGCAAGTTTGGCCCATACCGACGTTAAGAACCTGGGCGGCCTGAGTTGTTGGAGTCTTGCAGAAACGGGCGGTGTGCTCCTTCCTGTTGCAGTTAGAGCAGGACATCTCCTTGCAAGGTCCGTGGTGGTGGAAGCTTCATTTGTTGCACTTCGGAAGAGTTCCAACATAAGTTTTTGCTGGTAAGGGGTTCGCAGGGACAACAGGAGTCACTATGGCAACATTGATCCCCACAAGTTGTTGTTTATTGGAAGATCCTTGCGAATCCCCTCTTTTCCTCTTATTCAAACCCTTCTTGTTGTAGTCGGGGTTGGACTTCTGTGGTACAGGTGTAGGGATTGTTGGGTTCGGAGGTTTCCGGTGATCAATGAGAGATTGTGCCAGTTCCTTGGCACTATCGAAGGTAATAGGTCTGGAAGCGAACACACTTGACTGGATCTGAGGCGACAGTCCCCAGATATATCTCTCTATCTTTTTGCTCTGGAGAGCAACCATGTCAGGGCATAAGTTTGCCAGATCACAGAACCTATTTGTGTAGGTCGTGATGTCGGATCCAACCATTTGTAGACCCCAGAATTCTTGCTCGAGTTTTTGTATTTCACCTCGAGGACAGTATTCTTTCATCAGCATGTCTTTCAACTTTTCCCAACCGATGGAATACACCACCACCAAGGTCAGATAGTTAACATGGCTATTCCACCATGTTAGTGCTCTGTCATAGAAGGTACAAGCCGCAAACTTGACCTTGTTGCCCTCCTGGAAAGCACAGATTTCAAAGACATATTCCATCTTTTCAATCCATTGTCTCAACACCATAACACCCCCAGTTCCCGAGGGTGTCCATGGCTTTTGCCGTGGTTCGAGGGAGGTGCACCTGTTCCTGATCCACTAGGGGCAGGAGCGTTGATTGCTGACACAGCAGCTGCAACTGCTGCTGTGAAGGCTACCTGGAACATGTTGGCATCGAAAGGATTAGGTGGTTGAAGAGGTTCAGGAGGTGGTGGAGGTGGTGGTATCGATGCTTCGTTGTTTGAGTTACGTCTTGTACTTCTGCGTGGCGGCATCTTTAACTGTACGTTTAAAAGATGACGATATGGATAAGAATAAATGATTAATGAATGTGTCTCATGGACTAACTCCCCATAGTCCAACAACAAAATGAATATAATGATTAAATGAAGATGACAGCATTTAGATAATGATTTCCATAAGATTAGATATCTGTCAATAATACTGGAATTACAGATGTAACAAGTTCGGGAAAAATGGCCTAGAAGTAGGCCTTACATCAACCAAGATGGAAAATTTTGACAGAATTAAGACTAGATCAAGACCTAACAGGTCTAAGACTTATAAAGACAGGAAATTAGACCATAGTTTTACATAAACTAGGTTATATCCAAAAGATGAGTTGACGATATTCTATCGGCGACGAGAACTGCTAGCATGAGTTCTTGATCCCGACAGTAGACATTCAATGTCCCTTATACGCATGTCCGACCTTGCTTGCTAAGCTCGAAGTTCTCTAACATCAGCTTGGGTTTCAGCAAGTTCCCTCTGCAGATTTGCATTGCGGACCAGAGTCCTTTCATGAGCAGACTCTAGTTGGCGAATGTGGACAGTGTTAACACCAGAGTTGGCGTTAACTTCCAAGACTTGATTGATAGTCGCCTGAGCCATTATCGTGTTCCGAGAAATCCTACGCACCATGATTGGTAGGACTCTATCAGCAGAACCTCCTTCAGTGAGGTTGTAGTAACTTCGGTCTCCATTGTAGGGAATGGGCTGACCCTGTTCATGACTCCATGTATTCAAGTTCGTGGCCCACAGAGGTGTGGGTCCTTGAAATGCGGGACGGGGGTTCATGTTTGGGTTTTGAGCATTTGGGGGTAGGTTGTTGACTTCAGGCTCTGAGTCAGAACTATCGGAAAAACCCTCAGCATGGTGATCATCCAAAGGGATTGGGTGATCATCTTCTTGTTCTGCCACACATGCACTAACCATATCTTCCAAGGTTTCTATGGTCCTTTCTCTTTGACCATATATTTGTGCATGATGTATGTGGATGATACACGGTGCTCATATCGAGTTGGGTTCCTAATGCTCGTTGCATTGTTTTCCAGAACCGGGACATAAATCAACTGTCTATGTCCGTATCATTGATGTTGGTATGTCGTGTAGCCAGATAATTTCTTTAACATAAGTCCTAGCTAACTTCTACATTTTGTCATTTCCTTAATGGGTACGAAATGGACGGACTTTATTAGACGGTCGATTACTACCTAAATCGTGTCCGCTAAGTGTCTTGGGTAGTTTTGTGATGTAGTCCATGGAAACTTGTTCCCATTTCTATTTGGGAAATTTAGGTTTTTGTAGTAGGCCCGATGGTTTCTATTATTCCACCTTGTCCTTAGCGCAATTCAACCATTTCCTCATATAGGGGGCGATTTTTGCCTTCAAATTTGGGCACCGATACCTTTTCTTTACTTCAAGATACATCTTATTAGATCCTAGGTGAACTAAGTATCTTGTCTTGTGAGCTTCATCCAGTACTAAACTCCCGATGTCGTTAAATTTTGGTACCCAAATTCGGCCCATGAAACACAAGTTACCATTTTCTTTGGACTTGAATTGTTTCTCCATGCCTCGTAGGCATTCTTATGCCTTGTTTCCTCCTTGAGATCCTCTATATGGGCTTCTCGAATTTGGTCAGGAAGGTTTGAATGGGCTATCAGAGTGAGTGATTTCAGTCTATGAGCTATGCCCAAGTGGTATAAAATCTCACACTTGTAGTCATTTAGCAGGTCAAGCCATCTTCGTTATCTCATGTTGAGTTCCTTTTGGTTAAAGATGTGTCGAAGACTCTTGTGGTCTATGTACATGACACACTTTTTTCCATATAAGTAATTTCTCTATACGTTTAATGCAAAAACTATATCTCCCAATTCCAGGTCATGAGTAGTGTAATTATTCTCGTGAGTCTTGAGTTTGCATGAGGTGTAAGCGATCACTTTTTTTCTTTGCATGAGTATGCATCCCATGCACTGGTGCTATGCTTCGCAATAGATGATAATCATACACAAACCCTAGATCCCTAGTACATAATCAAAAATATATAAATAAGGGTTATAAAATATACCTTTGATTGTTATGTAGTAATAACAACCTTAATCCAAGATTGAAAACCTTTGGTAGCAAGCGACACAAGTGTTGCGCCTCTAATGGTTCACACCCAAACCCTAGCAACAAAGGAAAACTATAGAGAAAGAGGGAAGAAGAGGAGAATTTCAGCCGTAAGCCTCTTGGAAGAGTCATAGCCGAAATTTCAAGGCTAAGGGTCCTTTTATAGTTAAGGTAGCTTGGTGTCAAAGCTAGGGTTTAAGGAGGAAACCATAATCCTTTTGCTTGGTGACCAAGCAGCCCATTTCCTTCTATCTAAGGGCTTGGATGAAATCTCCATTGGTTTGCCCAAGTGAATTACGTCCCACCTCATCCAATGAGGTCCATGGGCTCATTTCCTCAACTTTCAATAAATAACCAAACAAACCCTGTACTTCAATTTTAATTAATTTATTACAATTACTAATTAATATATTATTCTCATAATATATTAACAAATTATATATATACATATATATATATATATATATATACACACACACACTTCGATTTTAATTAATTTATTAACCAAATAATAAATTAATAAATTAATCTTCTCTCTCTAAAAGTCATCATATTTCTACCAATTATAGTTAATGGCTTAGACACTTAATCCAACAATCTTTCACGTGGATAAGTCTAATAACTACAACCAGTTTAACTACCAAATTGACTAGCAAATTATAGCTACCAAAAATCATTGTCGAACTCTGACCCAGTCAGTTGCGTGTCCTAAGATAGGTAATCAAATATTTCTCTGTTCTACAAGATATCGTATGGACATGCGACATGGATTATAATCAATCTCTCTGTCCAAGATTTGTTTCCCGATTTCTTATTTAAGACACCTAAAATCTTACTACTAAATAAACACATCAATTTAGTCCAGGCTTGCCGAAGCACTTTAGATTCTATCATCAAATCATCGAGGGGTCCACAAATATCACTTTTACCTTTAGGGAAAAAGGAATGGATAAAATTCAACTTATATTCTTGTACTATTTAAACATCAAATCATACACAACATTACATTTGATAACATCAAGTTACTGATGCGTTTACGTATTATCAATGCACAACTGACTTGCAAACAACAACTCATATATCTCTGTTTCAAGAATATAAGATATTATTGTCTCAAAATTACTCGTGATAAAATCCATGAAGTAACTCTCTGAGTGTGGGTTTATGCAATACTCAAAATCCCCATTTTTCTAAGTACTCATGAACATTGCAACAAACAATTGTTGTGTCTAATCCCCATTGTCACACCCCCAAACCAAGGATGGCGGAAACGTCAGGGGGTGGAGGACTTCATGTACAGTATCACAACAACGTGTATAATAGTGCTCAAAGTAAATACAACCATCATAAATATAATTGAAAATTTTACACCAAAGTATATGTTTACATGTTTCAAAATCAATTACATTATGATGACAAAAATAAATTGTTGACGGTTTAACGTCCCATCCTCAAAGCGCGGAAGTTTTCCTGTTTCACTTATTTCCTGAGAATACAAGTAGTTTTGAAAGAGTGTCAACAATTAAGTTGGTGAGTTCATAAGAGTTTTGTTTGGAGTAGAAACCGTTTTCCTTATAAAATCGATAGAGTTGATTTCCAGAAAATCCAATATTTTCTTAGTTAAGTGTAAACAGCATATTCCTATATGATGTATTAATGAACCCTAGATTGACCCGTAGATTTCCCCTATAATCGTCCAGCGTATATAAGTTATAGAAGATTTAAGTTAGATAAAACGTTGAATATAATGGGTCTGCCCTAGGTCCACAACCCAACGAGGAACAAGAGATGAGGTGGGCACCACCAATTCTAAGCCAATCCAGACTAAATTCTTGTATGACTCAAGCATATACGCTCAACGATTATAGTTGAAGTCTAACAATGCGAAAATTTAATGTGGACTTAAATCCAAAAACCGGAACCAAACCCTAGTGTAGTGTATGAAATAGTAGTAGTGACTGTGAACATAAACTATACATATCATAGTTCATCGGATAGTGATAGTGACTAGTGAACATGAACTATGCATATTATAGTTTACCAAAAGTGGTGGTGATGGTGAATTCCTTTCTTGTAATTAAGTTCATAGGGTAGATGAAACATAAACTATACCTATTATAGTTTATCACTTTGTTTGTAATATATATATGCCATAACTATACCGATTATAACTAGCGTGTTCGTTTGTGGGGGTATACTGGCTTAACTATACTTATTATAGTTTATCATAATTATCCATAGTGGTAATAACTCTTTTGTATATGTAAAACCTTTAATCATGTGTTTGTTATGTAAAATAACCCTAAACTATACCTATTATAGTTTATTAATTATTTGTGTGGGTAGTGAGCATAAGCCTTACTTGTCATAATTTACCAATGTTTATATTTTAATGGATATAGCCTTGTAATATCATTTATATATTTACCATACTTGTGGAGGTATAAATCCATTTGTTTTCTGATGTATGTCTATATAAGAATACAAAATTGTCATATATTGCAACAACACATAATCACATAATGATGTATACCTTGCTCAACATGTTACAAGGTGAAATGAAATTCATAGTGTTTTTCTGTTAATAACATTTTCTGTAACTGTTATTGGTAAATTTGTAGAAAAATCATAAAAGGTCCAAATCAAGTTTTGTAACTTCTGAGAGTTTGAAAAATGAGTCTAGTTTGTTCATAATTTTTATTATAATTTTTAATGACCTCTTACTTGTGTGAAAAAGTCCATAATCACAGACTGGTCCGGATTGATGTTTCAAATGATAGGCAGTTTTGTAAAAATCACCATAAATTGTAGAAAAATCGTATGGAGATGTGCAAGTAGTCATTTTAAAGCTAAGAAGTGGAACTACATGCACCTAAAACAGTTTTGAAAACTAAAATGTTTAAGTTGTCCAAAACAGTCCGTAAATGAAGTTGAACTTTTCTGATGAAGGCTGATAGAAAAGTTTAGTTATGTTCTTGGTGTTTTAACTTGTATTCCCCCCCCCCCCCCCCCCCCCCCCTAAAAACTTGAGAAAACATGAAAATGTAGGGGTATGAACTCACCTTGAGTGATTTCAGTAGATAAGTGTTGAAGAAGAGAAGTGTTCAACCCAAGAACACTTGAAGAATCCCTTGAAGATTCGAAGCTCTAACACAAATATAATGGAGTTTGTGTAACATATCATGATTTGAGTGGAAATAATTGAGATAATCATAAAGAGAATGGATTATGCTTACCAAATGTGGAGGAAAAACTCAAGATCAGCCCTGGAAATCTCGAATTTCTAGAGACAGAAAGTGAGAGAGAAAAAAGTTTGATCTTCTTGTGAAATGAGAGCAAATGAGAGAAGTGAGGAGAGAGGATGAATATTCAGCTCTCAAAAACGTGGGAAAGAGTGATGATTGAGTGGAAAGGACATTGATGTGACCTAGATAAGGTGGGGAGGTGTGGCTGGTCATAGAGTGGGTGTGGGAGTGGTTGCTTGTGTCATAAGGTAAAGCAAAGTCAACACTCCACCTCTTTGTACTTTACCCACTTGCTTTTAGTATTTAAATAAAGATTTTTATTAAAATATGATTAAATAGTGAATATTTAGGGTTTATTATGTTAAAATATGATTTTGGGTGAAAATCCCGCGTTAAAATAATTAAAAACGGGGCCTTAAACGCAAAACTACGCGAAAACCGGGAGAAAATGAGTTCCCAGCGAGACCTCTCGGTCCTAGGCCGAGGTTCGGTCCCTAGGCCGAGGCTCGGTCCATGCTGAGGATTGTAACCGGAAACGAACAGAGGGAAACGAAGGGGCGGGGAGCTCGGTCCGAAGTCAGAAGCGAGGGCTCGGTCCTCGGTCCTCAGAAGGGAAGGTTCGGCAAGCCATCAGAAGGGAGAGTTCGATTAGTCATCAGAAGAGGAAATGGTCAGAACCGAAAGGTGCCGAACGTTCGGGTTCGGTTGAGCAGCCTTCGGCTCAGAAGGGTTCGGTTCTTAAAGTGAGGTTCGGTTCGGTTCAGCAGCCTTCTTCATCAGGAGGGTTCGGTTCCTAATGGGACTTTCGGTTCCTAAGAGGACTTTCGGGTCCTAAGAGGGGTTTCGGTTCCTCATGCCCGTTTTTCGCGTAGACTTCCGTTTTTGGGCTGTTCTCGCCAAATTCGAGGGTCGGGATGCCCCGAGTGATTATAGAGAGTTGGGAGAGATTTCGAGAGAGATTTGAGAGAGATTCCACATACTTAGAGAGATTTGGGAGAGCTTTGACATACTTGGGGAGATTTCACATACAAAGAGATATTTGGGAGAGATTTCACATTCTTAGAGAGATTTGGGAGAGATTTGACATTCTTGGAGAGATTTCTCATTCAGAGAGAGATTTGGGAGAGATTTCACATACTTAGAGAGATTTGGGAGAGATTTGACATTTTTGGAGAGATTTCTCATACAAGGAGAGATTTGGGAGAGATTTCACATACTTAGAGAGATTTGGGAGAGATTTGACATTCTTGGAGAGATTTCTCATTAAGAGAGAGATTTTGGAGAGATTTCACATACTTAGAGAGATTTGGGAGAGATTTGACATTCTTGGAGAGATTTCTCATACAAAGAGAGATTTGGGAGAGATTTCACATACTTAGAGAGATTTGGGAGAGATTTGACATTCTTGGAGAGATTTCTCATTCAGAGAGAGATTTGGGAGAGATTTCAAATACTTAGAGAGATTTGGGAGAGATTTGACATTTTTGGAGAGATTTCTCATACAAGGAGAGATTTGGGAGAGATTTCACATACTTAGAGAGATTTGGGAGAGATTTGACATTCTTGGAGAGATTTCTCATTCAGAGAGAGATTTGGGAGAGATTTCACATACTTAGAGAGATTTGGGAGATATTTGACATTCTTGGAGAGATTTCTCATACAAAGAGAGATTTGGGAGACATTTCACATACTTAGAGAGATTTGGGAGAGATTTGACATTCTTGGAGAGATTTCTCATTCAGAGAGAGATTTGGGAGAGATTTCACATACTTAGAGAGATTTGGGAGAGATTTGACATTCTTGGAGAGATTTCTCATACAAAGAGAGATTTGGGAGAGATTTCACTTACTTAGAGAGATTTGGGAGAGATTTGACATTCTTGGAGAGATTGCACATACAAAGAGATATTTGGGAGAGATTTCACATTCTTAGAGAGATTTGGGAGAGATTGGACATTCTTGGAGAGATTTCTCATTTAGAGAGAGATTTGGGAGAGATTTCACATACTTAGAGAGATTTGGGAGAGATTTGACATTTTTGGAGAGATTTCTCATACAAGGAGAGATTTGGGAGAGATTTCACATACTTAGAGAGATTTGGGAGAGATTTGACATTCTTGGAGAGATTTCTCATTCAGAGAGAGATTTGGGAGAGATTTCACATACTTAGAGAGATTTGGGAGAGATTCGACATTCTTGGAGAGATTTCTCATACAAAGAGAGATTTGGGAGAGATTTCACATACTTAGAGAGATTTGGGAGAGATTTGACATTCTTGGAGAGATTTCTCATTCAGAGAGAGATTTGGGAGAGATTTCACATACTTAGAGAGATTTGGGAGAGATTTGACATTCTTGGAGAGATTTCTCATACAAGGAGAGATTTGGGAGAGATTTCACATACTTAGAGAGATTTGGGAGAGATTTGACATTCTTGGAGAGATTTCGCATACAAAAAGAGATTTGGGAGAGATTTCACATACTTAGAAAGATTTGGGAGAGATTTCTGATAAGAAGAGATGGAGTGAACACGATTGAGAGAGGTTTCATTGGTGACCTTTTTGAGTGTTCGGCTTCGCAATGCAGGGTTCGTAAGCCCCGTTAAGCCTTGTTTAAGGATCTTGGATACTCCCGATGAGTATGCAACATTGTTTTATCGGTTTGGCTCGCCACGTACCACAGTTTTAGGTTAAGGAGATCTAGATGTACGCACTTTTCAATTTATGATTTCTCATTAGAATAGAGAGTTGTTTAGAAATTACATAACGTAAACTCTAATACTCACGACAAATTGAGTTGACCGGTTTGACTTGTTGACTTTAGTTGACTTTGACTTGACCGAAAATTGACGGTTGTCACACCCATAGACAATATATAATTTAATTCATGATAGTCTTCATTCACTACTTACTTCCAAAAGTATGATCGAATGTGGATGTTTGAATAATCCAATTATTTGTGAAGTAAAACATGCGAAGTGAAACACAATAAGAACCTAATTAACTATGGTCTCAAACTAATGAATATATATCAAACTATTACTATTTAATCACCATATTAATTAGACTTTATTCATTGTATAATGTTTTGAGTAATCAACTGAATATTTGAATTAAACATCAGTCATTCCATGCTATAAAAATGCATACTATGTCTATCTATGGTCCTTCCTTTGTGAACAATTTCAAATTCTTGTTACTACTAGAATGTGTTAGAGTTTAGCCTTAAATGCAATATCCTTTTTGTGATGTAGAGGCTTCAAGGTCATAGAGACTTTGCCAATGATATTAAAAAATGTGCCATTGAAACAATTCCATGGTAACGAAGTCTCAAATTCAAGATACACCCCTCAAACGTCTTCCTTGCATTAACGTTTCTAATTCATATGTAGATTCTAATAATCAACTCCTACTTATGGAAATATTTCCATATTCCCATATTACCATCAATTTTGATCAAGACTCATCCAAATAAAAACACATGTCACTATGGCCCTTCCAACTAATATATACTATACTTCCAAATGTCCACAAACAACCAATCCTTTGGTATAACATCAGATTGTTCTTGAAAGTTGTTCAACTTTAGTCACACAAAATTCTAGTTGGAAAAATCATAACAAGTGAATATTATAGCATATGAAAACGATCCTATATCCAAAGCATAATGGACTCGATTCATTATGTCTTTGTAACATCCCGAAATATCAAGAGTAGAGTTGAAGGGCTAAAAGAGTAAATTGGGAAAGAGCGACTCGGCGAGTAGAGTCGCGACTTGGTCGCGTGTTAAGTAGCCGACTCGGCGAGTCAGTAAGATGGACTCGACGAGTAGGCGCTGAGTGGAGAAACCCCTAATTGTCGGGGTTGAGCCCTATATAAAGAACATAACATCCATTCCCCCAGCCTCTTTACTCATCCTCAAGTCCAGAAACCCTAACCTTCGTATGTGAGTGGATCAAGTTGCATTTGGGAGCTTGGAGAAGCAATTGTTGAGGAAATCTTGAAGGGTAGGAGGCTTGGAGCAAGGGGCTTTGCTTGGATTCGAGTTCCATTGCAGTTGGGGCGTTCTTTTGAGGTAATATCTCGTCCTTGGCCTGTTACTCTTTGGATTCATCATTATGGGGTTTGTGGGGAGCTTATCCTTTGGTGTTTTGGAGTTTAGAGGTTAGATCTGAGGTTGCTACCTCAGATCTGGAATGGAGAAGGGTTGGAATGCCTGAAAGTCCCTGTGTTTGAGTGTGTAGTGAAGCTATCATGTCCTAAACCCTAGCCCTAAAGTGTATAAGGCCTAGATTTCTTTGGATTCACGTAAAGTTTGCCACTTTACGTGATGGATGGGTTGTAGGAGGCTAGATCTATGCTTTGGATCAATTGAATGGCCTGGAATGCTTCTGTATGGATTCAGACCGGTGGTACTCGGCGAGTCACATGGGTGAACTCGACGAGTTGCTTTAAGATGAGTTGGAACTTGACGAGTTAGAAGAACAACTCGGCGAGTTGGATGAAGATGGCCTGGAACTCGTCAAGTTGTATGAACAACTCGGCGAGTAGGTTGAAGATAGCCTTAGACTCGGCGAGTCTGTTCTTGGACTCGGCGAGTCTTGTCGAAGAGTCCCAATATTTTCTGGTTGAGTCGAGAATCGGCGAGTCAAGGGATAACTCGGTGAGTTGTGGGCGAGTGGGCTCAGAGTTGTTGGACTCGACAGGTCTTGGGGTGACTCGGCGAGTTAGGTCGCGGATTGAGGGAAGTTCTGAGTGTTGGGACTCGGCGAGTCATCGGGTTGACTCGGCGAGTAGAGTCAGTCAGGGGTTGACTTTGACGTTGTCTTTGACCAAAGGTTGACCAGTGGTTTCCAGGGGAATTTTGGTAATTGTTGGTTATTGTTTTGAGTTCAGTGCCGTGGTGGTTGTCCAGTGGTGGAGATCGTATCAGTGGTCGGAGCAGCTTGGGTTATCTGTCCAGTCGGCAGTATCGAGGTGAGTTATCCTCACTATATCAACAGGGTCTAAGGCACCAAGGCCGACCCTTATTGGATTGAGATCCGGGTACTTGTTGTTATGTTATTGCTTTGATATGTTTGCATCCTGAGAGCTAGGATGGTATATGTTAGAGACCTGATTGAGATTGGTATCTTGAGAGATAGGGAGATGCTATGCTAGTGACCTGATAGGTCGGTATCCTGGTTAGGACGATGATATGTTATGTGATATGTTTGATCTGCTTGTTGACTGTGAATTGCTATATGATTGTATGTATATGTGCACATGGTTTTTTGGACTGGAGTTGGGTTAAGGCGGGTCCTGCTTTGTGCTGTAAGCCAAGATACCCAGGGCGGACTGGTTGTTCCGAAGGCCCAGCGAGCGGTCCGGATAGGCTGTAGGCCCCAAGAGGGCGGACCAGACGTGCCGAGGCTCGGAGAGTGGACCAGGCCGACTGAAGGCCCGGTATGGGCGGACCCGTCATACTGTAGACTCAGAGAGTGGACCAGGTGGATTAAAGGCCTGGCGCGGGCGGACCAATCACACTGCAGACTCGATGTATGTGGTTAGATTCGGAGATTGGACCAGGTGGACTGAAGGCCCGGTGCGGGCCGACCAATCACACTTTAGACTCGAGGTTTGTGGCTAGACTCAGAGGGTGGACCAGGTGGACTGTAGGCCAGTGCGATGGACCAGTCACACAGTAGACCCGAAGTGCATGGTTGTTCTGTGATCAGATATGTTATGGCATGTTATGCGTGTATGGTATAAGTGGTTGGTATTTTGGGGATATCTCACTAAGCTTTCGGGCTTACAGTTGTGGTTTTATGTTTTTCAGGTTCTTCAGGAGACCGTGGCAAGGCGAAGGCGTGATCGTACCGCTCCTCATGATTTTGTAGTAATGTGATTCTGGGAATACGTTAAATGTTTTGTATTGAAAACCTTTTTGTAAAGATTTAATGGAATCGAGTTGTTTTTGAAAAATTTAAAATTGGTTGTATTTTTCGGTCGTTACAAGTTGGTATTAGAGCCTTGGTTTGAGTGAATTGGAGAAACACTCGTGTGACTCCAGTCTCAAATCGAGGAGAGTTTTCAAAAGAGAGTTTAAAATGGTTTTCAAAATGAGTAAAGGAGGACGTGGAGGTACGATCAGCCGGAGCCAGTAAGTAACCCCAAAATACCATGCATGATATTTGCTTTTGAGCTTTGATAGAACAACATGCTAGTGTTAGGCTAGGGATCTTCAGGATTTCATGATAATGCTGCCTGATTTGTGATGCCTGTAGCCTAGGGTTTCCTTATGGGAGATTTTAAGTGTTCCTCTAGTGGTGAGGGTTGAGAGTTGTTATGCATGTTTCTCTAGGGTGTGGTGGTAGTACTTCATACAAATATGGGTAAGTGTGGAAGGTAGTATGGGCCCGTACTACTGAAAGCACAGGACCCATACGCGTATCAGGAAAACCATGACCTCTAGGGTTGGGTTGAGAGAGTTGGATCCCAGGATAGTGGGAAGAGTCTGAGATTTTGTGTGGTGTTTTTCAGTATGGAGATTCCGAGGCATGATGAGAGTGGATCCGGATCAGGATCGGGAGCAGGAGAGGGAGTTCCGGGCGGGTCAGTACCGCCCGAGGTTATCGGTTAGATGAGTACGTGTGAGTTGGATGCGAGGATTCGTGAGATCATGTGTGATGAGATTGCTGAGTTGTTCCGGGCTGAGTTTCCAGAGTTGTTTGGGTCGATCAAGACTGCCATGGTTGAGTATTTTGATGAGCGCTATGCAGCTCTCACAGAGACGGCTGCTGCGGTGGCTACAACAGCTGTAGCAGCGACAGGGGGAGGAGCTGGTCGGGGCTTTCAGTATCGGGACTTCGACAATACGAAGCCTCCCACCTTTGATGGAGTTCAGGACCCGATTGTTTCTATGAGGTGGTTATCGGACGTGGAGGGGTGTTTCTCCACGTGTTCATGCCCTGCTGATCAGAAGGTGAGGTGTGCTCAGAACCTGTTGAGGCTCGGGGCGAAGGATTGGTGGAGATTGACCACGGGGTCATATTCTGATGTGCAGAGGACTGCGGTTTCATGGATCAGTTCAGGGAGATGTTCAACACTCGTTATGTTCCGCAAGTTGAGAGGGAGAGATTGGCTCAGGAGTTCCTCGAGCTGAAGCAGGGATCGGAGTCGGTGACTGAGATCACCAGGATGTTCACTGAGAGGGCGATGTTTTGCCCAGAGTTCGCTTCGGAGCAGGTTCAGATGTCTCGATGTCTAAGCATGCTCAAGAGGGACATCAGACAGTTTGTGTCTACGTAGAGGTGCGAGACCTTGTTGGAGTTGCAGGAGGCCGCTAGGCGGCGTGAGTTAGAGATTGAGTTGCAGTTGCGTGAGCTGAGGCAGGCTCCGGTGCAGTTGCAGCCGGCGCCGAAACGGTCCAAGACCGTTGATGTTAGAGTAGGGGATCTGAGCAGCCACACTTGTGGGAAGTGTGGGAGGGGTCACACCGAAGTTTGTAGGTCTGGTGGTGCATGCCGCAAGTGCGAAAAGGAGGGGCACTATGCGAGGGATTGTCGGCAGCCAGCGTCGGTTCGGGATTTGAGGATTTGTTATCATTGTCATCAGGTTGGACATTTGAGGGTCAACTGTCCACAGCTTGCTGCAGGACCAGTGCAGGCTCCAGCACCGGCCACTTTGAGGATCACAAGTGGAGGTCAGGGTGGAGCGGAGCTCCCATGGGCTCAGGGTCGTGCTTTCCAGCTTTCAGCAGAGGAGGTCAGAGCAGTGCCGGATGCAGCTATGGGTATGTTTCTTCCTTAATATCTAGTTATCTTGTGATTATTGTGGTATATTGTTTATGTGCTGGTATCTTTGTGTGGTTTTCGACGTGGTATTCGTCGTTTTTGAGGGTTTTGGGTTAGTTATGGGTTATTGTTTTGGGAATTTCGTTGGTTATCATCCATGAGGGTTATTAGTGGAAACCTGGCATTGGTTTGAAGGCCAAGTAGCATCTACTTTCTGAGGAGTGGTTAGATGCAGGTTGAATTTCTTTCGAGCGGGTTAATCAGTGTTAATGTGGGATCTTGTTAAGGTTGTTTATGCCTGTGTAAATCAGTCCGCGTGTAAGTGTTTGTTTTGTGTAGAGTTGTTCTGGGAGGTCGGTGATGGCGACCGGTGGTTGTTAATCAGTGCTACAAGTGGGGGAGAATTGGAGAATTCTCCGGGAGATCGATGAGTATTTGAGGGTGCTTAGTTGTTGGGATTCAGCAGTGTCCTGTCAGTCCAGAGTGTAGGCTGGTAGGAGAAAGTGTCGGGCATGCGGGGCGGGGTACATACCTAGGGCATTCGATTCTGGAGGGCCTGGGAGCAGGCCGAGATCGAGCATCTGCGATTGAGACAGAGTTCGGAACCCTTAAAGGGCTAGAACAGTATGCATGGGAGGATTTCCCGGAGAGATAGCTTGGAATGATGAATGCTGGTTGAGCGGTCCGGATAGACTGAAGGCCGGTGGGTGTACCAGTCAAGCCGAAGGCTCGAGTCGGAAAACGGTCCAGCCAGGCTGAAGGCCCGGAAGGGCGGTCCAGATTGGCTGAAGGTTTTGAGAGTGGTCCAGATTGGCTGAAGGCCTGGTGAGGCGGTCCAGTCATGCTGAAGACTCTGCAGGTATTGTTGGATCGGTTCGAGGGTATGGATTGAGTTTGTTGCAATGTTTTAGCATTAGAAGGTCTGGCCCCGGGTATTGATCTTGAGTAGTTGAGATAGTGCACGGGCTTGAGAGTCCCTGCGATTAGTGTCAGAGTATGTGTGTTGGATGGATAGCGGATATGCTATAAAAGGGTGGTGTAGCGTTGGGCAAGCACCGTGGCACTTGTCGGAGTGGCAGTGTGGCCAAGTGGATTCCTTGGTAAAGGAAAAGAGAGAGGTGTGTAACTCCGAGAGGGAGTGCAAGTTCACGGAAGTGAAAGCGGCAGAGCAGAGTTATGATTAGAGTAATTCGAGTATGGTTATTGAGCAGCGTGTTTGCGGGAGTGGAATAGAGGCACATCCGGTTTGGGATGTCTGCTGAGGTCGCGGAGGGAATTCCGTAGGTGTAGAGCCAAGAGGCTCGGAAGGGATGTAGGGAGAGAGTCTTGGGCTCTCAGTGTGATTCTGATCAGGGAATTGGGTATGTATTAGTGGTTCATCCTGGGGGATGTTTGAGGATATCATCAATGTATCGGGGTTTCCCAACCTGAGGGTGCTAGAGCTAGTTCAGCATGTGTATGTGATTGCAAGAGGAGAACTCGTGGGAGTTGCTCTGAGATTGAAGAATGGGTCTTTCCGTCAGCATGGAATGGATAGAGTGGGATTCGGATCGGGGATCCGATGGTTCATGGTTTTCTAGCTCATATGGGTCGAGTGATGGTTGTGATTTGGTGCAGTAATGCATCTTGGGTAATTCTCGATTGTTGAGTGTGATTATCAGAGGGGACAGCCGGTGCCCGGTTTGAGACGGTGGTCAGGACACCGCAAGGAAAGAGGAAATGAGTTCGAGTTTCGATGGTTATTCCTTGAGGAACCTGGTCCGGTTAGGGCCAGGTGGCGCGTTGTGGGAGTATTTTGGAGTTGAGTTGCCGTAGGCTTCGAGGACGAAGCTTAATTTAAGTGGGGGAGAATTGTCACATCCCGAAATATCAATAGTAGAGTTGAAGGGCTAAAAGAGTAAATTGGGAAAGAGCGACTCGACGAGTCCATGGGTGGACTCGGCGAGTAAAGTCGCGACTTGGTCGCGTGTTAAGTAGCCGACTCGGAGAGTCAGTAAGATGGACTCGGCGAGTAGGCGCTGAGTGGAGAAAAACCTAATTCTCGGGGTTGAGCCCTATATAAAGAACATAACATCCATTCCCCCAGCCTCTTTACTCATCCTCAAGTCCAGAAACCCTAACCTTCGTATGTGAGTGGATCAAGTTGCATTTGGGAGCTTAGAGAAGCAATTGTTGAGGAAATCTTGAAGGGTAGTAGGCTTGGAGCAAGGGGCTTTGCTTGGATTCGAGTTCCATTGCAGTTGGGGCGTTCTTTTGAGGTAATATCTCGTCCTTGGGCTGTTACACTTTGGATTCATCATTATGGGGTTTGTGTGGAGCTTATCTTTTGGTGTTTTGGATTTTAGAGGCTAGATCTGAGGTTGCTACCTCAGATCTGGAATGGAGAAGGGTTGGAATGCCTGAAAGTCCCTGTGTTTGAGTGTGTAGTGAAGCTATCATGTCCCAAACCCTAGCCCTAAAGTGTATAAGGCCTAGATTTCTTTGGATTCACGTAAAGTTTGCCACTTTACGTGATGGATGGGTTGTAGGAGGCTAGATTTATGTTTTGGATCAATTGCATGGCCTGGAATGCTTCTGTATGGATTCAGACCGGTGGTACTCGGCGAGTCACATGGGTGAACTCGACGAGTTGCTTGAAGATGAGCTGGAACTCGACGAGTTGGAAGAACAACTCGGCGAGTTGGATGAAGATGGCCTGGAACTCGACGAGTTGTATGAACAACTCGGCGAGTAGGATGAAGATGGCCTGGAACTCGACGAGTTGTATGAACAACTCGGCGAGTAGGATGAAGACGGCCTGGAACTCGATGAGTTGTATGAACAACTCGGCGAGTAGGTTGAAGATAGCCTTAGACTCGGCGAGTCTTGTCGAAGAGTCCCAATATTTTCTGGTTG
Source organism: Lactuca serriola (assembly GCF_051521515.1). Classification (NCBI taxonomy): domain Eukaryota; kingdom Viridiplantae; phylum Streptophyta; class Magnoliopsida; order Asterales; family Asteraceae; genus Lactuca; species Lactuca serriola. The sequence continues at coordinate 233,183,897 of NC_136411.1, forward strand.
AGTCGAGAATCGGCGAGTCAAGGGATGACTCGGTGAGTTGTGGGCGAGTGGACTCAGAGTTGTTGGACTCGACGAGTCTCAGGGTGACTCGGTGAGTTAGGTCGCGGATTGAGCGAAGTTCTGAGTGTGGGGACTCGGCGAGTCATCGGGTTGACTCGGCGAGTAGAGTCAGTCAGGGGTTGACTTTGACCTTGTCTTTGACCGAAGGTTGACCAGTGGTTTCCAGGGGCATTTTGGTAATTGTTAGTTATTGTTTTGAGTTCAGTGTCGTGGTGGTTGTCCAGTGGTGGAGATTGTATCAGTGGTCGGAGCAGCTTGGATTATTTGTTCAGTCGGCAGTATCGAGGTGAGTTATCCTCAGTATATCAACAGGGTCTAAGGCACCAAGGCCGACGCTTATCTGATTGAGATCCGGGTAGTTGTTTTTATGTTATTGCTTTGATATGTTTGCATCCTGAGAGCTAGGATGGTATATGTTAGAGACCTGATTGAGATCGGTATCTTGACAGATAGGGAGATGCTATGCTGGTGACCTGATAGGTCGGTATCCTGGTTAGGACGATGATATGTTATGTGATCTATTTGATCTGCTTGTTGACTGTGAATTGCTATATGATTGTATGTATATGTGCACATGGTTGTTTGGACTGGAGTTAGGTTGAGGCAGGTCCTGCTTTGTGCTGTAGGCCAAGATACCCAGGGCGGACCAGTTGTTCCGAAGGCCCAGCGAGCGGTCCAGATAGGCTGTAGGCCCCAAGAGGGCGGACCAGACGTCCCGACGCTCGGAGAGTGGACCAGGCCGACTGAAGGCCTAGTGTGGGCGGACCAGTCATACTGTAGACTCAGAGAGTGGACCAGGTGGATTGAAGGCACGGCGCGGGCGGACCAATCACACTGCAGACTCGATGTATGTGGTTAGATTCGGAGAGTGGACCAGGTGGATTGAAGGCCCGGTGCGGGCGGACCAATCACACTGTAGACTCGAGTTTTATGGCTAGACACAGAGGGTGGACCAGGTGGACTGTAGGCCGGTGCGGCGGACCAGTCACACAGTAGACCCGAAGTGCATGGCTGTTCTGTGATCGGATATGTTATGGCATGTTATGCGTGTATGGTATAAGTGGTTGGTATTTTGGGGATATCTCACTAAGCTTTCGGGCTTACAGTTGTGGTTTTATGTTTTTCAGGTTCTTCAGGAGACCGTGGCAAGGCGAAGGTGTGATCGTACCGCTCCTCATGATTTTGTAGTAATGTGATTCTGGGAATACGTTAAATGTTTTGTAATGAAAACCTTTTTGTAAAGATTTAATGGAATCGAGTTGTTTTTGAAAAATTTAAAATTGGTTGTATTTTTCGGTCGTCACAGTCTTACACAAAGACTATAATATTTCTATATATTGAATTTCCTATGTTGAACAATTTCAACAAACCATTCATACACGTCCAAGACTAAATCTTCCAATCTAAACATTTAGATATGAAATGAACTACAAGTTCCCTCTCCCTAAATCTTTATACAACAAATCAATTTCCAAATTTACCAACATGCAAATTTGTAAACTTTGTTTTCTAGAAATAGTATTGTTATCTTGCAACACTAAGTATAACATTTATGCTTCCACTAGCATAACAATTATGCTTCTATCTACATAACAATTATGATCCCACTAGCTTTGACATGTACCCAGAAATCAACTGGACTTCTGGAAATCAATACTCTTTTACTTCCTTACTTAAGTGTAGATTTATGATACATGATGCTTCAATAAGTCATCACCCATACTTCTCAAACTCATACACCTTTCATTTGATAGCATGTGTGTGTGTTTAAACCCTTTCAGAACTTATAGTTGTATGTCCCAAACATTCAAACTATTTCTTTCTATTTCTCACAACTCGAACTATGAAAAGGGATGTGTTAATCATATTGAAAATTTGATAACGCAATTAACACAACCTCTAACCAAAATCATATTTATCAAATAATTAAAATCTGCTTGCGAAAGTGTTTACTCATAATCATTTTCATAAATTAGAGTGAAAACATTTACCACCTAGATATTATGGAGATTGTGTTCCTATCCATGCGAATCTATAATTTCAACCTACACTCAGAAGAAAACGTTTATGAAAAATTCAAATTCTATTGTATTTAAATGTATAAACTCTTGGTCGTAGTACTTTAATCCCATTGTATTTATAGTCTATATATCTTTTATGGGTTGATATACTTAATTCACTATAAACAATGCTTTGATACCAATCTGTCACACCCTATAATCGAGAATGCCGAAAACGTTCTGGGGCGGAGGACATCATGTATATTATCACAACAATGCAAACTAGTAAACAAGCAACAACATCATCCATTGCATTAATAGTAAAATTTTAATTAGAAGCGAATTCTTTCATAGTATAAAACAACCTAATGAATAATCAAAATAAAAGACGAGTCTTGACTGCTCCGTCTTCACAAAACATGGTCGCCGTACCTGTCTAATTGTGACCTGAGAATACAAGATATTTTGAAAGCGAGTATCAGCAATAAAGCTGGTGAATTCATAAGTATTTATGTGTCTTTGATTTATAAAACTGTAAAGAAAAGACTTGTAATTGTTTGAATAAAAGTTTGTATGAGTATGAAAATGTTTGTAAGAGATTGTAAACGTTTGAAAACCCTAGAAAATTCCATATTTCCTACTAGTATAAACAGTAGTCTTCTACCAAGACCTGACTGTTTTGAAAGTAGCCTTCTACCAAGGCCTGACTGTTTTGAAAGTAGCCTTCTACCAAGACCCGACTGTTTTGAAAGTAGCATTTTACCAAGACCCGACTGTTTTGAAAGTAGCCTTCTACCAAGACCCGACTGTTTTGAAAGTAGCCTTCGACCAAGACCCGACTGTTTTGAAAGTAGCCTTCTACCAAGACCCGACTATTTTAAAAGTAGCCTTCTACCAAACCCGACTGTTTTGAAATTTTAAACATCTACATAAGTGAAGTTTTTTCCTTGTACAACTATTATTATTCAAATCTAATCTACCGCATCGAATATGTGAATGTGACACAGAGTAAAGGTAACAAGGAAAATAATATAAAATAATTGGAATTGTATACTTTTGTACTTGTTGTCTGTAAAGTGTAAGTACTGTAGTATTTGTATAAAGTGACTACTATTGTACTAATTGCTTTAAAATGAGTGTTAAGGTATAATGTGATGGCTAGACCCCATACTAAACACTCTCCTTGTCAAAAGATTATGGGAACCAAACGCGACCCCTGCAATGATTGCGAGCCGTGAACGTCCACATTATGATTATATGATCATGTATACCCAATATAACTATCACCTTTTGTTTAGAACAATGCGTTAGTGATTCATTGGTATAGTTAGATCATGTACTTGTTCCATGCTATAGCACCTTCTTGTGTATCTTCTGTTATCGTGTATTGTATCTCTTCATATAGTATGTATTGTATTAGTATGTCTGTAATTGTATCTCTTCATATAGTATGTATTGTATTAGTATAGACTCATGAATGAACTGACTCTTGTGTGATTCCTTGTACTGGTATATTAAGTAGTATCTCCTAACTATACCTATTATAGCTACTAGTAATGTACGTGTATAACCAAAAGTATGCCTTTGCTACCCAAAGGTACTGAACTGACTGATGGAACTTTTATGTCTATATATGTATACATGATATATATAACTAATATTTAGACGACATTCGGACAATTAACCGATGCCCTAAGGCCACGTCCCAACGAGCAAAAGGAAATAAAGTGAGATAGCCGTCCTAAGTCCATTAAACATTACATATATAACTATACATATATGGCATGCATTTGACAATATAAAAGAATAAAAAAAAAGTTTTGTAAAACCTTTGAAAAGTTTAATAACTAGGAAATGATGACTTGATGTCAGTTTATAAAATGATTTGAAAGCAATTTGTTTGATAAGAATAGTTTTAAGCATAAGAAAACCTTTATTTGAAACAAAATTGTAACAGAGTTTGAAAGGAAACATACAGTATGTAAGACAGTTTGATAAAGAGCTTTAACATGTAAAAACGTTTTAGTAAGTCATTTGGAAGTTGTATCCTGAGTAAACATCTAAAAGTGTAGTAAATCCATTTGCATGCTAGTTTTTAATCACATGTGATTGGTGTATTAACTAGCATGATTCAACTTGTATTGCCCCCATAAAAGCATTTATAAACATTTAGAAACATTTAAAAGGGTTATTTAAGGGGTATGAACTCACATGCAGTGAGTGGATCATATGGAAGTGTCGGAAAAGTGCTTGGTGTCAAGTGAAGACTTAAACATACACAATGATCCTAATAACATATAAAGACATATGTATATATACAATTAGTGATTATAACACTAATTAGACAAGTATAAACACCCTTATTTGTGGATAACACTTTGGTCAAAGTGTTAAGAGGCCATTGGGTTGCAATAATGGAGTATAAGGCTTTGTATTTGAGTATAAGGTCCATAGACCATACTTATTGGAGCTTACGGTCCAGGGGAGTTTACTCCTGGCCGTAAACTCTCTAATGGGTCTCCATTTGAGGCTTAACGGCAAGGTGTCTTAAATGGTTAAGTGTTCGAAGGGTTAAACAAGAGGCTATGTGAGTTTAAGGTCCAAAAATGACCTTAACTTGTGTTTACGGCCTGGGGACCACTTCCCCATGAGTTTACGGTCGTAAACTCCTGGTATGAAGTACCATTTCATTGCTTGAGGTCCCTAGTTCAATAGTGGTTGGTTCTAGACAATGTTCTGGGCATAAGGAAGGCGAAAAGGGCATCATTGCACCCTTATATGGAGTTTACGGCCTTGGGAGATCCTTGGCCGTAAACTCTCATTCAACCCTCTATTCTTGATGATTCTAAGCTCTAAACATGTTAAACCTAGTGTACAACGAATTAGAACAAGAGTACTTACGATCTAGGAGCTTGAATGGTTGGTTTTGGCCAAGAATACTAGTGTGTGTTCTTGGTGAAACTTGAAGATCTACACAAATGGAATGATTTCACGGATGAAGTCATGTAAGATCACTAGTTCATGTAAGATATCAAATAGTTAGGGCAAGAAACTTATGAGTTTTAAAGATCGGGGACGAAGATCGGGATAATACTTGAGAGGATTTTAGCCAAGGGAAAAGAAAGAAGTGAACTAATGGCCACCCTTTCATCATATAAGGTGGAGTTTACGGCCCACATGGAGTTTACGGCCGTAAACTCCCATGTGGTGGCAGTGAACTCCAGGTCAAGATGTTTCAGGCTCGTTCTTTGTACTATAGATCCAGCAGATAAACCCCAACACTTATCCCTTAAGTTTATAAAGCTTAGAACATTCAAACAAGATCCAGTATGTGCTAAATTGTCACACCCCGAAAACCGAAGACGGAAACATTTACGGGGTTGACTCCACGTTGAGTATCAAATCCAATGTGCATAGCAAGTAAAGTAAATCAACCATTACATTACATATATGAAAAGTTTTACATTTGTTTCAAAAGAAAAAGTTATACATGTGATACATAGTATATATAAACAACACGAAACGAGTCTTCTGAGAACTCCGTCTTCGCACAAAAGGATCTTCGGGTACCTATCTAACACGGACCTGAGAATACAAGCGGTTTGAAAATCAGCATAAAGCTGGTGAGTTCATAAGCGGTTTTGTTTTCTGAAAATGTACGAGTTCCATTAGTTTTATGAAAATGTGGTTATCCAAGAAAATCCCATATTTTCTTATGTAAAGTTAGTTTCCAAATCCGAAAAGTAAAGTAAACAATGTACAATGAAAACATGATTGTTCTTGTGAATTATAGTTTAGTTATTTAACTTGTTACACTTTTCTAGTTTCGTACTACGGTTACTCAGGAAGAAACCCATGTTCTCCTGACTGTGTGTGTGAACTGTTACCAATTCTGATTATGTTTAGTGTCCTCCCGCCAGGAAAACCCCATGTTTTCCTGACTGTATATGTGTATCTTTACCGATTCTGGTTATGTTCAGTGTTCTTCCCAGGAAAACCCCATGTTTTCCTGAATGTGTGTGTATGTGTGCCTGTCATCCTTGAACGTGCATTAGTTTTATTACGTACATAAAACTAATAAATACTCGTAAAGTGTTAATAATCCTGATTGCGAGTCCTTAACCATACTCAGACTAGATATGACTCAGACCAGGGCCAGTATCCTTTTTTAGGACTTTCGTCACCCTTGAACCTTTCGGTTTGGCTGTAGCTAGTAGCCAGGTGTGGGATTGTCAGTCCCGTATAGATCTATACACTCAAGCCACGCTCTCCTACGTTCGGAGATTCTGGTTACAGGGTTAGTCCTCCACTATCTCGTGCCAAGGAAGTGTTACAAGGACGTGTCTCCAATCTTTAAGATTACTATTTACTTTTCGACTAGGAAAGTAGTATTTACGACTAGCTATGTTCTATGTACCTGTCCTTTACACTCGAGCCTAGGTGTTTTATTAAGGACATTACACTCGAGCCTAGGTGTTATCTAATGATGACTGTCCCTTTACACTCGATCCTAGGTGTATTATTAAGGACATTACAAATGATATATATATGTTATCTTATGGTGATTGTCCTTTACACTCGATCCTAGGTGTATTATTAAGGACATTACAATTGATTTGTGTATTATGATTGTATTTATCTATCACACTCGAGCCTAGGTGTATTGTTAAGGACATGCATATGTTTTATGTTTTCTGACGGTGTCTGTCTTTTACACTCGAACCTTAGTGTTTTATTACAGACATTACAATGGTTTATGTGTTCTATCAGTTTAAATGTGAACAATCAAATATAAAGTATACAATACGTCAATGCATAATAAGAATTGAAAATCGGGTTAAAATAAACAACTCTGCATGTTAAAACAGTTTGTTAAAAGGTTTTCAATTCTTAAAAATGTACAATTATGAAACCATTTAACTGAAATCATGTGATTGAGTACAAGATATTCTTGTACTTTTGCTTGTATTCCCCCCCCCCCCCTGAAAACATTGAAAAACCATTGAAAAAGGGTAGGGGTATGAACTCACCGGACACGGAAATGTGTCGATTTCGGATGCTAAACGTCGAATCGAGGCCTGATAACACGCGAGGTTCCTATGTAATATGAAATGGCATACAAATATATCTAATTAGATTTACAAACTCTAATTAGATAGGAAGTTACACTCCAACGAACGAAAACACCTCAAAACGGGTGTATGGAGTGACCCGGGTGACATCTACGGACGGGAATTGAAGCGAGGGACTTGGGATTTGAGTTTACTCCCCAAGAGTAAACTTCCTAATGATTTTTCAGCCTCTAAACACATAACCACATGAGTTCACGGCCGTGAACTCATGTCCGGGTGTTTTATGGTGCTTAATGGGTCATAAATGGCCAATATCACTTGGGAATGCTTGGAATAATTTTTCCTAAGGCTTGGAATTAATTTAAAACATCAAATAACACACTTAAGGGAGTTTACAGCCTTTGCATGGAGCCTATGGCCGTAAACTCTCATATTCCTTTGAATAAGTGTTTTTAGGGTCCCAAAGTTAATCACATGTGATTCCTAAAATCCTTACAAGCCTTGAAATGCATTTGGGGCACAAAATGACATGCTTTTAGGAGTTTACGGCCATGGAACACATGCTATGGCCGTAAACTCTCAAATGATGAGTTTGGTTGTGTTTAAAGCCCCTAAACTATTTTTGGTTGGTTCTATGATTTATTCCAAGGCTTTTGGTGGTGTTGGATGGCTTTCTAACACCTTAAAAATGAGTTTACACCCATGATTGAGGATTTTACGGCCCAAGCACATTCCTTGGCCGTAAACTCATACAAACCCCTCAAAAGTCATGTCTAAGGTGTTCTAGGTCCATTACCAATATTCTAAAAGTCGTATCTAAGTCTTGTTTGAGTCATGGAAGGGTTTAAGGGCTTAAAAACCCTTTAAATATGGGTTTACGGCCTAATCACCTTCCAGGGCCGTAAACTCATATATAAGGCTCTAAATCATGGTTTGAGGCATTCTAATTCCATTTCATAAAGTCATCTAGCCATATTCAAGGTCTAATTGTGGTTTGGAAGGGTTTTGTTGCTCCAAAAACCCCATTAATATGAGTTTACGGCCTAGGACTATTCTAGGGCCGTAAACTCAGGATAATGGTCCTAATCCATGGTTTAAACTCGAGTTTGAAGGCTAGAGAGGTTGCATAACAAATTAGGGAAGGTACCTTGGTGATTTGAAGCCTTAAACTTGAGATTTTGACCCTTAAATCTAGTTTGAGGAGAGAGTTTGGAGTGATAGTTGTAAAATGAAGCAAAAGCTTCACAATGAAGACTTGGATCACTTTAAATAGTGTCCAAGTTCGGGACACGGCATAATTCTACCCGATACCGGCGTTAGACGGGGCTTTTGGTCGCACCTGGCCAACTTGCCGTAACCCGATATGGTTGATTCTAGAAATGTTCGGATCATTAATATGAGACATTAAAATGAGTTCTAAGGGTATTAAGACACTCATTAAGTCATAAAATAAAATCCACATTAATGACTTAATAAAATGTCGGAATCGGAAACGAAATCGGAAACGGCGATTGGATGATCAGAACGAGTCACAAAAAGGGTTATATTTAGGGATATAAATTTTGGGTTGTTACATAAATGATAGCAGGAATGAGTTTGATTTTCAATGAAGTGTTAGACTGATCATGATAGAAAATTTCGGGTTGTCACATCATCCCTCTGTTAGAGGGAATTTCGTCCCGAAATTAGAGTTTAGGTAAGGAAGTAGGTATGAATAATCGAGAAATGAGGTGGGGATACTTCCTATTCGATTGATTTCCATGCTCCCAAGTGAATCCAGGTCCTCGGTTGGCATTCTAGCGAACCTTTAATAATGGGATGCGGCGTTGCATCGTTCATCTAATCTCTTGGTCTATGGTCACTAAGGTTCTTTCACGAAGGTGAGGTTCTTGTTGATTTTGATGTCGTCGAGTGGGATTACAAGAGTCCTGACGGAAAGTTACTTTTTCAAGTTCGAGACGTGGAGGGTACAATGTACGTAACTGAGTTCGCGAGTAGGTCGAATTTGTGAGTTACAGGGCCGATTCTGGCAAGAATCTCGGAGGTCCTAACTATGTTGGATTTAGCTTTCCATTCTTTTCGAAGTGTATCAAGCCTTCCTAGGGTGAGACTTCCAAAAGAATTTGGTCTCTCACTTGGAATTCCAAAGGTTTCTTCCTCTTGCTACTCTTCCCAGTCAAGGGCAGCTACAATCTGGGTCAAACTCGTAAGAGGTTCTGTAATTCGCGAGGAGTTCTAAATGAATGAGAATAGTAGGTCAGCGAGACCTAGAATTTGGCGAATTCTCGTAGGCGTATTCAGTACTGACAAATTCTCAACGGTTTTGATTATTAGAAGGGTCCTCAATAATTCCCACATCACTAATAGTGTGTCTTAGGAATTCGACTCTTCAATTCCAAAACTCGTATTTAGAGAACTTCGCGTAAAGCTTCTATGATCGTCTTGTTTCCATGGTTTGTTGTAGATGCTCTTCATGATTTCCTCCTTACTACGATAGTAGATAAGTAAGTCATTTACAAGGACAATGACGAACTGATCCAAATAAGAACGACGTATCCTATTCGTTAAGTTCATGAATACTACGGGCGTAATGTGTGACAACCCAAAATTTCCATTCTAAACAAACCATATCAAGCCAATAGAAGTTAGAACAGTTACAGAGAAATTTCCAGACTTTGGGTATAAGTTTGAGTAATTCAGGTTTAACACTTTAGGAGATATCAGGAGAGTGGATGCACTAGGGTTTTGTGCAACACTGTTATTCCAATACTCTATGATATTAGAGTTCATTCCAGGAATAAAATAATTTCTGCCAAAAATCTCAAGACTATAAATAGAAATTTGAGCCATATTCATTCATTAGTTACATTTCCAACTAGAGAAAAGCCATTTTCTCTCTCACGGATCTTCGGGTTTTTATCCCAAATCGTGAGTACCTCTCTTTAGTAGTATTATATAACTTAGATTGTGCTTAATAACATCAAAATCATGACAGAACAGCAAGATCTGTGAGTTTACCGCCCAAGAACATCTTGGGGAGTAAACTCCTTTTCAAGAGCCAAATGGTGCCAAGTCCTTCCATAAGCCATGAAACTAGTTTGGACTTGTACACTAACGAGTTTAGGGACAGAAAACAACCTCAAAACACAAGATTTGAGAGTTTACCGCCCAAGAACATCTTGGGGAGTAAACTCCTTTTTTAGGGCCAAAGTGTGCCTAATGTCCCTCCAAACCTTGGAAATGAACCTTGAGACTACCCATGACATGTTTAGACATCCAAAACAAATAGAATCAAGGGTTGAAAGTGAGTTCACGGCCAAGGAAGTTCTTGGGCCGTGAACTCATGGTAGTAAACTCATGTGAGTGCCTTTATACCTTCCTATGTTGAATCACATGTGATTCCAACACTTGTTCAAAGTGTTACCTAGTCCCGGAAGGTGTTTCCTTTCATATAGATGTTATAAACACTATATTCACGTCAATATGTGTCCATATATGTCATTTAGGACTTGTTGTGTCTCGGGACTTCATTCGTGGAACTTCTCATCCATACACGTGTACCCGATAGAACCACTCATAACAGGTGAGTTCATACCCCCAAATTCAATGTTTTAAATGATTTTAAATGCTTTAATGGGGGGAACACAAGTAGAAAACAGCATGTTATTAAATCATCCATATGTATTTTATAACTGTGTTTTCATTCAGCAAATTTCACATACTACAAAATGTGATGCATGAAATGGTTTTCTATCTTAAAAATACTTTGTTATCAAATGTATTACTTTTGAAATGTTTATTAAAATGACATCAAGTCACTGTTAATTATTGTTCAAAACTCTTAGATGTCTTACAAAACCATTTTTACCTTCTTGAACCAAACTATTCTTATACACTTATGTTTCCTATATATATGTATTGATGTTATAGTTTCATCCTTCATTCAGTTTCCCACACTCTTGTGTAGCAAGGGTGTATAAACCTACTTGAATAACCAAGTACCTTTCGGTTAACTATCATAGGGATAGTTAGAAGATACAAAACATTATTCCTATTACAAGGAATCACACCAGAGTCAGTTCATTCATGATTCTATACCAGTACATTACCTGATACATGAGTACGTTTACATATGCTTACATGATACATGAATACCTTACATGAGTAACTTTACGTAGATACATTTACATGTGTACACTTACATGAATACTTGTATCTCGATTTGCGAGGATGATTTATTAGTACCTTCTGTGTAAATTGTCCTGCCTATCCCAGTTCAACGGGATATCTAGACGGGACTAACCATTTCGAATCCCAGCTGATTAGCACCAGTGGTTGATGAACATCTACAGATGCCTACGGTTATTACTTATACTAGGAGTACCTTTACGGGACTAACCCTTCCTCCGCCCTGCTGCTGCTACAGAGGACAATTGGACAATCTTCGGATGTTCATTAGGTTATATCTCGTGTTAGCCCTAGTACCTCGGGATAACACTTACATTAGTACATTTTTCTCTTTACTTTATTTTGTGATAGGTTATACATTTCTCTTACCGCGATGTCGTGTTAGCCCTAGTACCTCGGGATAACACTTACATTAGTACATTTTCCTATTTACTTTATTTTGGGATATGTTATACATTTCGCTTACCGCGATGTCGTGTTAGCCCTAGTACCTTGGGATAACACTTACATTAGTACATTTTCCTATTTACTTTATTTTGTGATACATTCACAAGAACGATGAGTTAGACTAAGTACTGTTTATAATAGTCAAAAAGAAGGAAAAACCATCATTTTCATAGCAAAACATTTGGGTCTTGGTAGAAGACTACATTTCATACTAGTAGGAAATAAGGGATTTTCTAGGGTTTTCAAACTTATATCAATTGTTACATTTAAAGATTTGCCAGACATTCATAACAGATTTCCAAAACAAGACAATGACACTTAAATACTTATGAATTCACCAACTTTACACTGACACTCGCTTTCAAAATAACTGGTATTCTCAGGTCACCAGTTAGACAGGTACGGTGGCGAGGTTTTGAGAAGATGGAGCACAGTCAAGACTCGGCTTATTTTGAATATTCATTTTATTGTTGTACATTATGAAAGAGCACGCATGTATTAAAACTTTACTTTTAATGCAATGGATGATGTTGTTGCTTGTTCACTACTTTACACTATATTGATACTTCACATGACGTCCTCCACCCCGGAACGTTTCCGCTATTCTTGGTTTTGGGGTGTGACAGATTGGTATCAGAGCATTGTTTATAGTGAATATAGTATATCAACCCATAAAAGATATACTAACTATAAATACATAGGGATTAAAACACTCTGCCTAAGAGTTATACTTTTAAATAATAAAATATTTAACAAAGTATATGTGCCTGCATTCATACTAAAATCTGTGTCACAATGACAACAACAAAAGTATTACGATTGTTGAGTATCACACGTAAACTCGGGGATGAATGGTCAGTCTTGGGAGTGGCATAGTCTGATCAACTATGTTGTTCCCAACAAGTCTAAAAACTTACCAACATTACCACAATGAGAACATTATAACAGAACCTAAGTCTAAAATACCATAGGGGTGTTTTGTGTTACTATAAGTACTTTATACTTGAGAACTAAAGCGGGATCTTCATTACCAAGTTGATAGTTGCTAAGTGGATACACTAAAGTTATATGTAACTAGGATGTTATAGACTTAGAATCGGTGAAATTTTTGCTTTACCCCTATTCCTTGTGAATTTGGACTTGAGGTCACTTATTCGAAGGCCTATCCTGTGTTGATTACATATAACTGGTATGCACTTTACAAATAGCGATGTAACTAATGAAGATTTCCTAAATAATTATCTAGATAGTTCGTCTAATAATTATTTTCTTACCCCAATTCTCGCGTAGAGAACATGGTTGGATTCCATCCCCATGGCAACCTGTTCCTCCCTAACGAAGTTATTGCTGGATGGTTTAGAGAAGAACCAGTTAATGATCAACCGATACCTCTGAATGATCACCATGCTGAAGACCTTTCAGACAGTGCTATCTCCGAACCCGAGGTTGAGGATCTACCCTAGGCAGCTCCCTTTCCAATTCCTAACCCTTGTCCGGCTTTTCATGGCCCGACGCCTCCATGGGTGGAATGTATGGAAACATGGAGCGAAGATCAAGATCAACCTATTCCGTTCAATGGAGACCAAAGTTTCTACAACGTAAGTGAAGGGAGCTCAGCAGACAGAGTTCTACCAATTCTGATCCGAAGAGTTGCCCGAAACGAAATTCAGGGCACGGCAGCTCTACAACGTATCGCAGAAGTGGATACAAATGGAGGAATGCATATGCTTCACACCAGTCGCCTTGAACATGCTCGTGAGAGGTCTGAAAGAGACCATGAAACCCTGCTGCAAGCACTGGCTGAATCACGAGCCGAAGTCATAGAACTTCGAGTACGCCAAAGAGTGTACGAAAGACACCTACTTGACATGGAACACCAACTGGATGAACTGAGAGTTCACTAGCGGGATGACCGTCGCTAGTAGTAGATACTTTACTTTCTTTTCCTTGTTAGAAAGGAATCGTGTTTCTTTCTATGCCCAACGTGGCATTTTCTATGAAACTATCTTGTACTGTAAGTACTTATGGTTAAGTCATTATGTTGTCAAGAACTATCTTCTCTGGATATGATGTAAGACCTTTTTACAAGGTCATTTTCCCGAACTTGTACGTCATGAATACCAAGGATGTTGACATTCGACTAACTTCTGGGTCATTCTTTATTCAAATACTCTTATCATACTTTCATTAGAGTCTATCTGAAACATGCTTTAGTCAAGTCATTGGACTATAGCAATGTGACTCCGGAGACATCTCCAAGTCTCTTTTAATGGTTGGATCATGTTATTCACCAACCAACAATACCTCGGTTCGAACAACAAACATCTTGAGACCATTGTAAGAACTTACTTCCGATCTTTACTGGGACTGCATCATAGGGATGTAACAATCAAGCACCTCAACGAACAGCAAACTACCACGAAACCCCGAGTCTAAAGACCAAGAGTAACAAACGGAAGTCTTGGAATAAATCTAAGGACAAGTCACTTCGAAGGGAGAACATGAAACCACCACCAGTAACAACCTTCACAGCCACGACATTAGTACCTCCTACTACCATCCTTTCGGGCATCACAATTGTCCCTAACCCAGCCAAGCAATATGTTGGAAATCTCCCAAAATGCGTTCAATGCAGTTTTCACCACCATGGACGTTGTCGGGAGATGCGGTGCTCAAACTGCAACAAAAAAGGTCACACCAATCGTTACTGCAAGAGACTAACAAGGTCGAACAACCAAGTGCCCAACACCAGTGTAAACCAAGCTTGCTACGGTTGTGGCAAGGTAGGTCACTACAGAAAGAACTGCCCAGAGGCAGCAAATGCTGGCACAGACGGCAGTATGCTACCGACCACCGCCGTAGGAGAGTCTACTAGGGACCCACGTTAATGTAATTTTAGGCGTTTCGTTGTAACAGACTTATAACCATCCCAAAACTAGTGCAACCAGAGTCTTATCTTTTGCGGGATCCCGTCTGTTTAGGGATGCTCGTGTTGCGTATACTTGTCTTTTGTAGTATACCTTGTTCGCAGCAATAGTCTTGTAGTAAATTAAAAAAGTTCAGTAACTCTGTTAATGGTTGCACTGTTGTGTTTTGTCTGTAACGCCTTATGTCCAAATCTAATGTCTTTAGTTTCCATATGATTCCGACTTTATCATATGAATCGAGTAAATTTGATCATCGCAATACCAGCTTCATAAGTACATCTCTTTCTCAGTAAAAGGTCTTTTAGCGAAGCCGTCATATTAAAACACCGAGGTACACGTGCATGGAGTACCTTATAGTTCTTTTCCTTTCAGAAGGAATCCCCACAGTATTACTCGTGTAGTACGTCAATTTCAATTCAAGGATTCATACGGTTGATCTATCATTGATGAATGCATACACGAGAGTGATATATAATCAATGTTCTACAGGTTTAGAATTGATGATTCCACTTTAACTTCTTTTCCCTCGTTGGGATGTGAGATTAAGGAAGAATCAGTTATTCGACTACCTTTTCAATCTTAATTATATACCACTCGTATACGCGAGATTGTGATCATTGAACCATGTATGAATTCTAGTATGAAATTCACGACGGAGACTGTCCAAGAGTACGAGTAATTGCATTGGCATAGGAACAAACTTAGAACCCAATATGACTCTTATAACCAGATCGCATTACAGTCTAAACACCTATGGAAGATACAAGAATAGCCCGGACAACCCAGCGAACTACTCAACAATAGAATTAGAAGACCAGGCTTCTCACCCTTGAGAGCTTCGGTCTTATTCTTACCAGAAGTCGACGGAGTGCATCATATGTACCTCGACGACCGGAGACTTCATTGAGATTTCCTTTAGAAATCATTGTCTCTGCCTCGCATATTAGAATTCATACATGGTTCATCAATCACAGTCTCGTGTATATGAGTTGTATTCCTTAAGCTCACATCCCAACGAGGAAAAAAAGTTAAAGTGGAATCAACAATTCTAAACCTGTAGAACCTTCATTATATACCATCCTTATGTATACATTCTTCAGCGATAGATCAACCGTACGGGTCTTTGGATTGAACTTGACGTACTATACGAGTGGTACTTTGGCGAGGTTTGCTGAGGTTTCTTCGGAAGGTTACGAAACATGAGGTACTCTATACATGAGTACCTCGGATTTCTAGAATGACGGCTTCGCTAGAAAGGCGGTTTCGGAGAAAGAGATTTACGCATGAAACTGGTATTGTGAGGATCGAGTTAAATCAATTTGTATGATAATATTGGGCTCACTTGGAAATAAAGACATTAGACTTGATCATAAAGGCGTTACAGACAAAACCCAACAGTGCAACTTTTAACAGAGTTATAGTAGCATAGATTTACTACAAGACTATTGCAGCAAACTAGGTATACTATAAAAGACAAGTATACGCAGCACAAGGGTCCCTTAACTGACGGGATCTCGCAAAAGATAAGACTCGAGTTGCACTAGTTTTAAAAAGTTTATGAGTCTGTTACAATGAACACCTTAGATACTTTAACGTGGGTCCGGATTAGTTTCTCCTGCGGCAGTGATCCTTAGTATCTTCCCATCTGCGCCAGAGTTCTTTGTTATTGGACAATCCTTATTGAGGTGTCCAATTTCACTGCATTGGTGACATATATGGCTTGTACTAGCATTGGTGGTGGAAGTGAGGTGTCGAGTCAGAGTTATGTGGACACGGGTGTTTATCCTTGTTCATACACTTTGAAAATTTCCTTTTGTAGGGTCCGGTTTTACCACCACCATCGTGTGCAGGGCTTGTCCAGATCTCAGGGACTTGAGAAATGGGTCGTGCCGGTGATGAAATGCCCGGAGTTGCCACTTGTTTTTGTTGCACGGCAAGTCTTTGTGATCACTTACGCTCCTTTAGGGCTTGGCGATTTCATTTCCTCTTCTCGGTTTTACGGCTTTGCAAGTCCGTTATTGTTGTCATTTGTAGGCTTTTGGGATCGGTACAATGATCAGAATTGTCAACTCCTTTGCCAGTATTGATTATGTTGACAGAGTTGAGGTGTGCAAGGAAAGTTGTCACGGCAACTGCTACCGCGGCTTGGAATGTAGCAGCATCGATAAGAAGGATAGGGGTTTCGTTGTTCGGTTGACTATTTATGGATGAAGACATGATTATGTAACACGAAAGGAAAGGATTTCATGAGCTATAATGGTTGAACCTAGATGTATTTTGATCGTTCATGTAAAGAGTAGAAGTACGTTCTAGAGGATTTGACCCACATCCCTATGATGCAGTCCTTGTATAGAGTAACAGTAAGTTCATAGAATGGTCTCAAGACATTTGACATTCAAACCAGGGTACCATCGGTTGGTAAATAACATGATCCAACCTTTGAAAGAGAATTGGGAATGATCCCTGAGCTAAATTACTCTAGTCCAAACTTGACTATAGTGGGTTTCAGATTGACCCCAACGAAAGTATGATGAAAGTATTTGAGCAATGAGTGACACAGAAGTTAGCCAACTTTCAATATCGATATTCATGACGTAATAAGTTTGGGAAAATTGACCTTGTAGAAGGTCTTACATCATATCCGAAGTAGAAAGGTTTTGGCCGCATAAAGGCCTAACTAAAAGTACCTACAGTACAAGATAGTTTCATAGAAAAATGCCACATAGGACATACATAGGAAAAATAATTCCTTTAAACAAGGAAGGAAAATAAAGCACTTCCTACTGGTGACGGTAATCCCTCTGGTGAACTCTCAGTTCAGCCAGTTGACGTTCCATATCAAGCAGATGTCTTTCGTAGACCCTCTAACGTACTCGAAGCTTTATGACTTCGGCTCGTGTTTCATCTAGTGTTTGTAGCAGGGTCTCATGGTCTCTCTCAACTTTGTCTTGAGTGTGTTCAAGGAGATTGGTGCGGATGGTATGCATTCTTGCATTGGCATCAACCTCTGTGATACGATGGAGAGCTGTCCTAACCTGAATCTCGTTTCGGGCAACTGTACGTGTCACACCCCAAAACCACGAACGGCGGAAACGTTCAGGGGTGGAGGATGTCATGTACAGTATCACAACAATGTAAAATAGTAAACAAGCAACAACATCATCCATTGCATTATAAGTAAAGTTTTAATACATGTGTGTTCTTTCATTGTAATAAGACACCAAAAATATACAATCAAAATAAAAGACGAGACTTGTCTGCTCCGTCTTCTCAAAACCTGGCCACCGTACCTGTCTACTGATGACCTGAGAATACAACTTATTTTGAAAGAGAGTATCAGCTTTAAAGCTGGTGAATTCATAAGTATTTAAGTGTCATTGTTTTGCTTTGAAAAGCTGTTTAAAAAGTCATGTAAACCTTTAAATGAAAATGTTGATGTAAGTATGAAAAGCCCTAGAAAATCCCTTATTTTCTATCAGTATGTAAAGTAGTCTTCTACCAAGACCCGAATGTTTTGTTATGACAATGTAGTCTTCTACCAAGACCCGAATGTTTTGTTATGACAAAGTAGTCCTCTACCAAGACCCTAATGTTTTGTAAGTAAAATGATAGTTTTTCCTTCTTTTTGACTACTACAAACAGTAATTAGTCTAACTCATCGTTTATGTTATTATATCACAAAATAAAGTAAAGAGGATAAATGTTCTCGTGTAAGTGTTGTCACTAGGTACTAGGACTAACGCAACATCGCAATAAGCAAAAAGTATAACTTAATGAACATTCCGAATATTGTCCACTTGTCCTCTGTAGCAGCAGCAGGTGGGTGGAGGGGTTAGCCCCTGCTATCGATCTACCTAATATAAATAGTAACCATAGACCTTCGTAGATGGTCATCGACCACTGGTGTTAATCAGATGGGATTCAGAATGGTTAGTCCCACCTAGATATCGATCTAGCTAATATAAATAGTAACCATAGACCTACGTAGATGGTCATCGACCACTGGTGCTACTCAGCGGGGTTCAGAATGGTTAGTCCCTCCGAGATATCCCATTAAACTGGGATAGGAAAGATAATTTACACAAAAAGTACTAATAAATCCTCCTCGTAGTTATAAGTACAAGTATCCAGGTAACTGAATACAGGATAATGCACCTATGTAACAGTGTTCATGTATGGTATTCATGTAAGTGTGTTCATGTAACAGATAAGTATATGTAAACGTACTCATGTATCAGGTAATGTACTGGTGTAGACTCATGAATGAACTGACTCTTGTGTGATTCCTTGTAATAGGAATGATGTTTGATATCTTCAAATTATCCCTATGATAATTTACTGAAATGTAATTGGTTTATCAAGTAGGTTTATACACTCTCACTACTCAAGGGTGTGGGAAACTAACTGGAAGATGTAAACTATAACATGAATACAAATATAAGAATACTAGTGTATATGCATAGTTTAGTTCAAGAATGTAAAATGGTTTTGTAAGATATCTAAGGGTTTTGAACAAATATAAAAGTGACTTGATGTCATTTAGATAAACATTTCAAAAGTAATACATTTGCTAACAAAGTATTTTAAAGATAGAAAATCATTTCATGCATCACATTTTGTAGTATGTGAAATCTGTTGAATGAAAACACAGTTATAGAATACATATAGATGATTTAGTAACATGTTGTTTTCTACTTGTATTTCCCCCCATTAAAGCATTTAAAATCATTTAAAACATTGATTAGGGGTATGAACTCACCTGTAAATGGTGATTTGGATGAACTGGACGGTGTAGGATTGTTAGGTGTCAAGTGAGGACTTGTACACACACTACGATCCTAATGAACATATAATCACACATATATGCACTCAATTAGTCGTAAGTTACTAATTGATAATGTTAAGACATCCTAGAACAAAATAAACACTTTATATAAGTGTTTTAAGCCCTAAGGATTGCATCTAAGCAATTGTGCGACAAGGTACTTGGGTTTAGGGTTCCAAAGGACCCCATATATGAGTTTACTCTCCATATAGCATCACACATGGAGTTTACGGTTGTAAACTCTTGATTTTACGGCCGTAAACTCCCAACCTTGGTGGTATTTTGTGTTTTGAAGTTCTAAATGATTCCTAGAATTATTCCAACTTGTTGGTTAAATCCTTGGAAGGGTTTAAGGCCTAGAAACACTCCTTAGAGGAGTTTATGGCCCCAAGGCCATTTCCTTTGGAGTTTACGGTCGTAAACTCCCTTGGAATGGTGTTTTTGTTGCTTTCAAGTCTCTTTCATATGTAGGATAGGTTTTAGACTTTTACCTAAAGCATATGAAGGCATTAGGCACACTTTGGTGCCCTTCATTCATGTTTACGGCCCAAGAACCTTGTCATGGCCGTAAACTCACTTTGGAAGGTGATTTTGATGTGTTTTGGTCCTTGATTTAAGTGCGAACAATTCCTAGTAGATGTCCAAGGCTTTAGGTGCCTTAATAGCACCCTTTTGTGCATGATTTTGGAGTTCACGGTCCAAGATCATCTTGGGCCGTGAACTCCCAAACTTGGGTGATTCTTTGATGTTTTCATGTCCTTAATACATTCCTATACAAATCCAAGGTAGTATCATATCACAAGGGAAGGTCTAGGCTTTGTTTCGGGAGTTTACCGCCCAAGAACACCTTGGGGAGTAAACTCCTAAATCTAGTGATTTAGCTAAGTAAATCATGTTATAAACACATATTAAGCTTTCTAACACTACTAGAAAGAGGTACTCACGATTTGGGAAAAAAACCCGAAGATCCGTGAGAGAGAAAATGGCTTTTCTCTAGTTGGAAATGCAAATAATGAATGAATTTGGTTCAGAATTCTATTTATAGTCCTGAGATATTTTGGCAGAAAATATTTTTATTCCTGAAATGATTTCTCATATAACAAAGTGTTGGAATAACAGTGTTGCACTAAACCCTAGTGCATCCACTCTCCTGATATCTCTTGAAGTGTAAATCCTGAATTACTCAAACTTACACGAAAAAGTCTGAAAATTAACTGTGACTGCTATAACTTCTATTGAAGTGATATAGTTTGTACATAATGGAAATTTCGGGTTGTCATACTACGGACCAGAATTGGAAGAATTCTGTGTGCTGAGCTTCCTTCGCTTATGCTGTAGAAGCCTCGGTCTCCATTAAACGACATAGGCTGATCTTGCTCTTCGCTCCATGTCTCCAAACATTCTACCCAAGGGGGCGTCAGACCATGAAAATCCGAACGAGGGTTAGGAATTGGAATGGGAGCTACTGGGGGTAGGTTCTCAACTTCGGGCTCAGAGTTAGCATCATCTGAAAGGTCTTCAGCATGGTAATCATTCAAAGGTATTGGATGATCATCCCCTGGTTCTTCTCCAAACCATCTAGCATTTCCTACGTTCGGAAGGTACGGGTTGCCGTGGGGATGGAGTCCAGCCATGTTATCTACGCGAAAATTAGGGTAAATAAATAATTATTTAGACGAACTAACTACATAATTATAAGATAATCTTTATTAGTTACATCAGTATTTGTAAAGTGTATACCAATTATATGTAATCAAAACAGGATAGGCCTTCGAATAAGTGACCATAACTCCAAATTCACAAGCAATAGGGGTAAAGCAAAAATTCACAGACTCTAAGTCTTATGAACAATGCAAAGTAGTAAGAAAGCAACAACATCATCCATTGCATTAATAGTATAATTTTAATTACAAGCGTGTTCTTTCATAGTATAAAACAACCAAATTAATAATCAAAATAAAAGATGAGTCTTGACTGCTCCGTCTTCAAAAAACCTGGTTGCCGTACCTGTCTATTTGTGACCTGAGAATACAAGTTATTTTGAAAGCGAGTATCAGCATTAAAGCTGGTGAATTTATAAGTATTTATGTGTCTTTGATTTGTAAAACTGTAAAGAAAAGACTTGTAATTGTTTGAAGAAAAGTTTGTATAAGTATGAAAATGTTTTTAAGAGATTGTAAACGTTTGAAAACCCTAGAAAATTCCATATTTCCTACTAGTATAAACAGTAGTCTTCTACCAAGACCTGACTGTTTTGAAAGTAGCCTTCTACCAAGGCCTGACTGTTTTGAAAGTAGCCTTCTACCAAGACCCGACTGTTTTGAAAGTAGCATTTTACCAAGACCCGACTGTTTTGAAAGTAGCCTTCTACCAAGACCCGACTGTTTTGAAAGTAGCCTTCGACCAAGACCCGACTGTTTTGAAAGTAGCCTTCTACCAAGACCCGACTATTTTAAAAGTAGCCTTCTACCAAACCCGACTGTTTTGAAATTTTAAACATCTACATAAGTGAAGGTTTTTCCTTGTACAACTATTATTATTCAAATCTAATCTACCGCATCGAATATGTGAATGTGACACAGAGTAAAGGTAACAAGGAAAATAATATAAAATAATTGGAATTGTATACTTTTGTACTTGTCGTCTGTAAAGTGTAAGTACTGTAGTATTTGTATAAAGTGACTACTATTGTACTAATTGCTTTAAAATGAGTGTTAAGGTATAATGTGATGGCTAGACCCCATACTAAACACTCTCCTTGTCAAAAGATTATGGGAACCAAACGCGACCCCTGCAATGATTGTGAGCCGTGAACGTCCACATTATGATTATATGATCATGTATACCCAATATAACTATCACCTTTTGTTTAGAACAATGCGTTAGTGATTCATTGGTATAGTTAGATCATGTACTTGTTCCATGCTATAGCACCTTCTTGTGTATCTTCTGTTATCGTGTATTGTCTCTCTTCATATAGTATGTATTGTATTAGTATGTCTGTAATTGTATCTCTTCATATAGTATGTATTGTATTAGTATAGACTCATGAATGAACTGAATCTTGTGTGATTCCTTGTAATTTGTATAGTAAGTAGTGTCTCCAAACTATACCTATTATAGCTACTAGTAATGTACGTGTATAACCGAAAGTTTGCCTTTGCTATCCAAAGGTACTGAACTGACTGATGGAACTTTTATGTCTATATATGTATACATGATATATAACTAATATTTAGACGACATTCGAACGATTAACTGATACACGAAGGCCACATCCCAACGAGGAAAAGGAAATAAAGCGAGATAGCCGTCCTAAGTCCTTTAAACATTACTTATATAACTATACATATATGGCATGCATTGGACAATATAAAAGTATAAAAGAAGTTTTGTAAAACATTTGAAAGTTTAATAACTAAGAAACGATGACTTGATGTTAGTTTATAAATTGATTTGAAAGCAGTTTGTTTGATAAGAACAGTTTTAAGTATATGAAAACCTTTGTTTGAAACAGTATTGTAACATAGTTTGAAAGGAAACATACAGTATGTAAGACAGTTTGATAAAGAGATTTAACATGTAAAAACGTTTTAGTAAGTCATTTGGAAGTAGTATCCTGAGTAAATAGCTAAAAGTGTAGTAAATCCATTTGTACACTAGTTGTATTCCCCCCCCATAAAATTATTTATAAACATTTAAAAGCATTTAAAACGGTTATTTAAGGGGTATGAACTCACCTGCAGTGAGTGGATAGTATGGAAGTGTCGGACAAGTGCTTGGTGTCAAGTGAAGACATAAACACACACAATAATCCTAATAACATAGAAAGACATATGTATATATACAATTAGTGATTATAAGACTAATTAGACAAGTATAAACACCCTAATGTGTGGAAAACACTTTGCTCAAAGTGTTAGGAGGCCATTGGGTTGCAACAAATCAGTATAAGGCTTTGTATTTGAGTTTATGGTCCATAGACCATACTTATTGGAGTTTACGGCACAACGGAGTTTACTCCTGGCCTTAAACTCTCTAATGGGTCTCCATTTGAAGCTTAACGGCAAGGTGTCTTAAGTGGTTAAGTGTTCCAACGCTTAAACAAGAGGCTAGGTGAATTTAAGGTCCAAGAATGGCCTTGACTTGTGTTTACGGCCTGGGGACCACTTCCCCATGAGTTTACGGCCGCAAAATCATGGTATGAAGTACCATTTCATTGCTTGAAGTCCCTAGTTCAATGGTGGTTGGTTCTAGACTAAGTTCTGGGCATAAGGAAGGAGAAAAGGGCATCATTGCACCCTTAAAAGGGAGTTTACGGCCTTGGGAAATCCTTGGCCGTAAACTCTCATTCAAGCCTCTATTCTTGATGATCCTGAGCTCTAAACATGTTAAACCTAATGTACAACAAGTTAGAACAAGAGTACTTACGATCTAGGAGCTTAAATGGTTTGTTTTGGCCAAGAACACTAGTGTGTGTTCTTGGTGAAACTTGAAGATCTACACAAATGGAATGATTTCACGGATGAAATCATGTAAGATCACTAGTTCATGTAAGATATAAACTAGTTAGGGCAAGAAACTTACGAGTTTTGAAGATTGGCGACGAAGATCGAGATGATACTTGAGAGGATTTCAGCCAAGCGAAATAAAGAACTGAACTATTGGCCACCCTTTAATCATATAAGGTGGAGTTTACGACCCATATGGAGTTTACGACCGTAAACTCCCATGTGGTGGCCATGAACTCCAGGTCAAGGTCTTTCAGGCTCGTTCTTTGTACTATAGATCCAGCAGATAAACCCCAACACTTATCCCTTAAGTGTATAAAGCTCATAACACTCAAACAGGCTCCAGTTTGTGCTAAATGATATTAGGAATGAGTTTGATTTTCAATGAAGTGTTAGACTGATCAGGATAGAAAGTTTCAGGTTGTCACACATATTGATCAACGTGATTTCACTGACCAACGTGCTCTGCTTTTTTTTGTCAAATGCGCACCATAGAACTCATAAGCATTGCCAACTCAACTGGAAGATGCACAGAAAGATGAATGCATCAACATACACACGATAGGTTATTAACCTCAAGTCGTGTGCTACTGATAACTAAGAGGTTTATTCTTGATTGACTCCTGAAACTATTCAATAGCATTAAGACTCCCACTGACTTCTTAACACATACGTTTCTCTCTCAAGGAACATTCCTTGACGAGCAAAAAAAGTATTCAAAGGTTAATGTGGATTCCTGACAAGAAACACTTCATGAATTGGTCTTATTTTATCATTTGTTTTAACCAAAACATCACAACTTCCAATTCCTAATGTTCTAGAGTAAGAAAACATTATTACTCCACATTTCATGAGGTGTTATAAACCTAATTAGTATGAAACAAGCTTCAAGATATGATTTGTGGTTACTAGAATATGACTCTTAAAATTTTAATTGGACAATGAATTGTGACTCATCTTCTTTATTGAACTATTTCAACAATTTCCAATTCCTCTAGTTATTCAAACAATTGACTAATATGTTCTTTGAGGATCAATTGTGATATAGTTCCTTAATCATTAAGATGATCATAAAACATGATACTAAAGTACTCTCCTTTATTTTCAGATTGGAGAAACCTTTATCTTTCTACCTAATAGACTCTTCATATTCTTTCTGTTACTCTTTGGAACTTTTTCAAAGTATCATAATTGTGTTTAACCTTGTAAACACAGCCATATTTACTGAAACAACAATAAATCATGATGAATAGAGCTCTTTTTCATCCTTTTGTGGTGGATCTGACTAGTCCATATCAAAATATACTAGATACATTAGTCCTTTACTTTGACTCACGTAATCATTTGATCAATGAATTAGTCACAATCTTCCAACAATCAAGATTCGCATACATCACGCAATTCAAATTGCATGATTCCAAGTTTCTATCCAATTAAAACATGGGTAATGAGAATTCCTTTTTCACTTCGTTAATTATGACCTTGGCATAAACAATATAATTAAGAATCAATTATATATTTAGCATTGTTAATAATAGAAATATACCACCAATTTTTATAAATGTCATTGCAAGGAAATATAAAGTAAATAATTCAAAATTTCATTTTTATTGATAATAAGAGAAAATGTTGTCCTTACAATGCAAAAATATGAAAACTATGTTTCTAAACATCTCTGAAGCAATCTATTAAGTTATCATAACTCCCAAGAGTAGATTCCAAAATCTGATCATCGAACCATGCGACCAAAATCCATCTCTCACGATCAGATTCAACTCACCCTTCTTATGCTTCCTTCTTTCTCTTAGATCCTGCAAAACATTAAAATGTAATCATCACATCATGTATTAAGAATCTATGAATAGGAACTTATTAAAAAATGGAGTTAAATAATTAATATACCAGAAGTGGAGTCATGTGTCTTGGCTTCACCATCTGAGACCTTTCAGGTAGTCAGGGAAACTTCGTAACCAATGTCCCTTCAGTTTGCAATAGAAACACATGGACTCCTTGGGGTTAGCACATGGAACTATCACATAACTAGCCTTTCTCTTTACCATATGGTCAAACGGTTTAACCTTGGCCGATCCCTTTCCATTGGGAAGAGAAACCTTTTTTGCACTACCATCGTTTCCATCGTTAATGTCCATGGAAATTTGGGAGATATATCCTTCAAACACTTTTTCTTGACTTGTGCTCTTAAGCATTTCTGCTTTAGGAACAATCAACATATGTGTTAGATCAATTAGGGTCGCGTCGTGGTCCTTCATATAGGAGTCTATAATGAACTGACTATATGACTCAGGAAGCGAAAGTAGAACCAAGTCAATGGACAGCTCCCTTCGGAAAACAATACCTAAAATCCCCAATCTGTCAATGTGTGATTTCACTTTCAGAACATGCGCACACACATAATTCCCATCTTGATGTTTACATGCCCACAGGGATTGAGTGGAGGAACAGTTAGAGAAGCATTATTTCAGTTCCACCATTGCTTGAAGAGGGTAACATTTTTTCACATTCATCAACATGTGGAAGATCATCATCAGATAAATAAGGAAAAACATTTCCAGAAGGACGATGAAGACCATTTTTGGCGGAACTTGGCATATATAATAGAGAAAAGAGAATTCAAGTTAGTGGATTTTAATCATTAATTATTAACCCAAAAATTTAAATTAAGGCTAAGATCCATATATCGATTCAAACATTGAAGACGGATGCCATAATCAAATTCTACTCTACTTTAAGTAAGTAAGGCATTACTAATTTCAATCTCATTAAAATCCTAGATCTTTCAGATTCATTGAACTATTCAATGACATTTATAATCTCGATTATGCTCTCACTTTCAAATTGGGATGCTGAGGATCACAAACGAGATGTGAATAACCATGCAAATTAGCTTGGTACTCTCGATGTCATTTATCATCTAACTAATGTGCTGGTTAGCCACACGAGCTCCATTAATCAATGATAATTTACAAGACACCCATTTCCACCGTTTATTACTCCATATTAGTGTGTCAGTTAACCACACACGCTCCATTAATGACTTATATAAAGTGCAACGTAAAATTTCATGGATTAGCATCAAATTCACATTTTTCCCAAAGTAACTAAGAGTGGGATTTTAGAAAATAATTTAGTTTCTTTGTATCGCATTATACTTTTAATGAGATTAATTTTTCCTATCAAACTTGTTCGGCTAATGACCCTCCACCAATTAATAAAGTGGTGGGTAAGAGTGGATAGTTAATGGAAGTCATTTTATAGGTTGCTTCCTTAAACTCTCCTTATATATCAGCTTCATGAATAAGGCGTACTAGCGGTTCGAATGACTTGTCTTATATATATACTAGCCGAATACCCATGCATTACACAGAAACACATATACTTGAAATTTTTACAAATATATGTTTTCTTAATTATAACAATAATGTTGTTGTTAAATTAACATTTTAAGTATTTTATCTAAACAGTGCAACAGTTGTAGCTTTAAACTTATAATGGTTTATATACAACAACATATTAAATATAATATGTTAAAAGTTAAAGACATAAATTTATAAATAGAAGTAAATACATTATTTTAATATTGAAAAATTAGTTTATTTATGATTACAGTATAGGTTTCATATTTATTTAACCTTATTAACCAAATTATGATCAATATTTTATTTAAGTTGACCCTATAGTGTTATATTTAAATTAACAATTAAATATTTATCCAAACTATTCACACGTTGTAACTTTAAAATGATAATGGTTTACATACAACACCATATTAAAATAATAAATTTAATATAATATGTTAAAAGTTAAAGACAATTTTGTAAGTAGAAGAAAGATATTATTTTAATATTAAAATTTAGTTTATATATGATTGCACTTTATGTTTGATATTTATTTAATCTTATTAACCAACTTATAATCATTATTAGAAAGAAATTGAAAAGTTATGGGAGTTTCAAATGAATATGGTGAAATGAAAAAATGCTTCATTTATAAGTGTACTAGGCGAATACCGCACGTTGCCCAAAAACACCTTTATAGTTGAAGTCTTTACAAATATATGCATTTTTTTAAATATAGAAATAACAATGTTGTTAAATTTCATATAATAATTTGTATACTAAATTGATATATGAAACCTCAAGTGTAATCATAAATATATTAATTTCAGTTTTGAAATAATATCTTTACTTCTACTTATAAAGTTATGTCTTTAACTTTGAACATATTGTACTTAATTTATTACATTTAATATGTTGGTCTATGTAAACCATTATCAGTTTAAAGTTACAACTTTTGAACAGTTTGGACAAAGTACTTAAATTGTTAATTTAAATACAACATTACAATGTCAACTTAAATATAAATTTCAGTTCCACTTAAAAAACCAAAGAATATTTTGTGAATAGTTAACAATGATAAATTGTAGTGATAAATGCAAAAACTAAATTAAAATGTCAATTAAAGTATTTAGTTTTTGCATTTATCACTACAATTTATCATTGTTAACTATTCACAAAATATTCTTTGGTTTTTTAAGTGGAACTAAATTTATATTTAAATTGACATTGTAATGTTGTATTTAAATTAACAATTTAAGTACTTTGTCCAAACTGTTCAAAAGTTGTAAGTTTAAACTGATAATGGTTTACATAGACCAACATATTAAATGTAATAAATTAAGTACAATATGTTCAAAGTTAAAGACATAACTTAAT
This sequence comes from Lactuca serriola, assembly GCF_051521515.1. Lineage (NCBI taxonomy): Eukaryota > Viridiplantae > Streptophyta > Magnoliopsida > Asterales > Asteraceae > Lactuca > Lactuca serriola. The sequence continues at coordinate 233,212,660 of NC_136411.1, forward strand.
AAGTAGAAGTAAAGATATTATTTCAAAATTTAAATTAATATATTTATGATTACACTTGAGGTTTGATATTTATTTAACCTTACTAACCAAATTATAATCATTATTAGCATAACACTATAATTAATCACTTTTAACTATTTACAAAATATTCTTTGGCTTGTTTAAGTTAATCTAAAATTTATATTTAAGTTGACCCTATAATGCTATATTCAAATTAATAATTGAAATATTTTATACAAATTGTCCCAAAATTATATCTTTAAAATGATAATGGTTTGTATCCAGATTAAAACTAATAAATTAAGTATAAGATGTTAAAAGTTTAAAAATATGACTTTATAAGTAGAACTAAATATATTATTTTAATATTGAAATTTAGTTTATATATGATTATACTTTAGATTTGATAATTATTTAACCTTATTAACCAAATTATAGTTATTATTAGAATGAAATTGAAAAGTCATGGGAGTTTCAAATGAACGTGGTGAAAGGAAAAATGCAATGGAGTTTCAAATGAATGTGGTGAAAGGAAAATGTTTCATTTATAATATAGTATGATATGATATAGATAGATATTTTCCTTTTAACTATTTAAAAAAATATAAGTTTAATTTTTTAAACTTTATTTAATAATTTAGTTTAGTTTTGATTTTTACACTATATTTTTAAGTTTATTTAATATATTAATTTAAGTTATGTGTTTAACACTATATTGAAGTCAAAAAATTTAGTATATAATATTGATAATTCAAGAAGTATTTCATTTATAATGATGTTTATAATTAACATATTTATATTAATAAATTAAGTAAATCATATTGAAATATGAAGAGTTGGGAGTTTCAAATTCATGTGTTGAAAGGAAAAATACAAGGCGGATGCCCGCACGTTGCACAAAAATTCTTATATAGTTGCAGCCTTTACAAATAAATGTTTTTTAAATATAACAATAATGTTGTTGTTAAATTTGATATAAAAATTCCTATACTAAATTGATATATTATATTGATTATTTTAAATTATATGATAATATATACATCTATTATAAATGCATAATCCCAATCGTTTGAATGACTTCTACCTGCGAGTTACACATGAATAAAATTAAATATAATAGATGGTTTAATGTTATTCATAGTTATTTTTATTGTTAATTAATTTTTTAAAACTTATTTGCTTAATGTTTTAATTTCTATCATTATAATTATTTAAAACATCAAACATTATTTTCTGATTTTAAAGGTAACAATATATTGATTTGTATAGAGTTATTTTTAATTATTGTTAATGCAAGTTATTTTAAGCTACTTATTTTAAAACTTTTAACGATTATAAAAATATATTTAGGAAATATTGTACTTAAATTCATATTACCATTTAGTTTTTTGTATTTATTACTACAATTTATCACCTTTAACTATTTACAAAATATTCTTTGGTTTTTTAAGTGGAAGTGAAACTTATATTTAAGTTGACATTGTAATGTTATATTTAAATTAAAAATTTAAGTATTTTGTTCATACTGTTCAAAAGTTGTAGCTTTAGATTGATAATGACTTACATACGACAACATTTTAAATCTAATAAATTAATATTATATGTTAAAAGTTAAAGACATAACTTTATAAGTAGAAGTAAAGATATTATTTTAAAATTGAAATTTAGTTTATTTATGATTACACTTTAGGTTTCATATTCATTTAACCTTGTTAACCAACTTATAATCATTATTGGAAAGACACTATAATTTATCACTTTTAACTATTTACATAATATTTTTTGGGTTGTTTAACTTAAACTATAATTTATATTTAAGTTGACCCTGTAATGCTAAAGTTAAATTTATAATTTAAGTATTTTATACAAATTGTTCCAAAATTTTATCTCTAAAATGATAATGGTTTACAACCAACAATATATTAAAACTAATAAATTAAGTATAATAGGCTAAAAGTTAAAAAACATAACTTTATAAGTAGAAGTAAATATCTTATTTTAGTATTTTAATTTAGTTTATTTATGATTACACTTTAGATTTGATATTTATTGAACCTTATTAACCAGCATACAATTATTATTAGAAAGAAACTGAAAATTAGTGGGAGTTTCAAATGAACGTGGTGAAATAAAAATGCATGGGAGTTTAAAATGGATGTGGTGAAAGTAAAAATGCTTCCTTTATAAGTATACTGGCGAATGTCTGCGCGTTGCGCAGAAGCATCTATGTACCTGAAATCTTTACAAATATATGTTTTTATAAATATAACAATATTCTTAATGTTAAATTTGATATAATAATTTGTATACTAAGGAGATATAATACGTTTATTACTTTGAAGAGTAGATTACATGAATGGTCCCTATCGTGTAGGGTAATTTGCGCCCCTTGGTCCGTAACTTATTTTTTTAACACGGAAGGTCCCTACTATTTTTTTGTTATGCGCTAGGTCCCTACTATTTGTTTTTGTTATGCGTTTGGTCCCTGTCTTATCTAAAAAGACTATTATTTAAATATAAAAAATGGTGGGGTAGGTAACGTAAGGCGAGGGGGTGGGGTTGGTGGTGTGCTTATTTAAATAAATTAAAAACTCATCGGAAAAATAGTCGTTTTAGGGTAAGACAGGGACCAAGTGCGTAACAAAAACAAATGTTAGGGACCTTCCAAGTTAATAAATAAGTCAGGGACCAAACACGCAAATCACTCTAAACCATAGGGAACATTCGTGTAATTTATGCTATTTTGAATTATATAATAATATATACATTTATTAAAACTGTATGATCTCAATCTTTTGAATGACCTCTACCCGTGGGATACTAATGAATAAAATTAAATATAATATATGGTTTAATTTTATTTATAGTTTTTTTTATTGTTAATTAATTTTTTTAAATTTATTTCCTTAACATTTAATTTCTATCATTGTAATTATTTAAAACATCAAACAATTTTTTTTTAATAGTAACAATATAATCATTAATACAGAGTTATTTTTAACTATTTGAAAACTTTTAATGATTATAAAAATGTATTTAGGAAATAATTTAGTTAAATTGATATTATAATTTAGTTTTTGCATTTAGCACTACAATTTATAACTTTTAACTATTTACAAAATATTCTTTGGGTTTTTAAGTGGAACTGAAACTTATATTGAAGTTGACCATTTAATGTTATATTTAAATTAACAATTTAAGTATTTTGTCTAAACTATTTAAAAGTTGTAGATCTAAGTTGATAATGGTATACATACAACAACATATAAAATTAAATAATTAAGTATAATATGTTAAAAGTTAAAGACATAACTGTGACAACCCAAAGTTATTCCGTTATATTACCCCGTTACCGTTAACGAAATATTCCACTGTATAAAACTTCCGTTAATATGAGGTCATCAAATAAATAAATGTTTTATTTATTTATATTATGTCGTTATAGTCGTAATAAAGTAAATAAAAACACTTAAGTTGCATTTCCATTTAATTGGAAAAAGTTAGTTTTATTATTACGACCACTGAATCGGGTGCGACCAAAAGCCCCGTCTAATGGCAGTATAGGGTAGAATCCCACTGAGCTCCAACTCTAAACCATATATAAGGGGGAATGGACTTCATTCCACCCTTTTTCACACTCTCTCTATACTCTCCCTCATACAAGCCCGATTTCGCCTCAAATCCGCAACCAAACGCTTCCAAATTGTAAGACCTTCAACCCTAACTTGTTCTAAGCGTGCATTATTGTCTTTATAGCCTAAAAATCACATGATTCAGACTTTAAAAAGGAGTTTATGGCCTAAGAGCCTCCTTAGGCCGTAAACACCCAAAAAGGGGCCAAAATGACCCAAACTTGTCCCGTTGAGCCTAGGAACCAATTAAGGAATTTGTCTAGGAGTGTTTAATCATCAAAACACAAGATTTTAGGGCATAAAAAAGAGTTTACAGCCCAAGCACATGCTTAGGCCGTAAACACCTCTTAAACTTGTCAAAATGCCCCAAAAACACTTCCAAACCACCCGTAGGCTTAATACATAAATTAGGGACTTGCTATTTCGGGTTTAGGACATTCAAACACAAGTAAATATGGAGTAAAAAGGAGTTTACGGCCCAAGCATGTGCCTAGGCCGTAAACACCTCCAAACCATGTCAAATGATGGTTTTAATCCCCCCAAATGGCCTCATACCTCATTATAAAATACTAGAAGTGTAATAGGGACTTTAAACTTCCATAAAATCAAAAGATAGGAGTTCACGGCCGTAAACTCCCATGTAGTCCCTTTAAACCCCTTAAATCCACACATACAATTTAGATTTGGACCTAGTATTATTCCACGATCAATATGAAGCCTTAAAACACCCTAGAAACCACTCACCATGAGTTTACGGCCGTAAACTCCTGGGAGTTGTCCTAGGGCCGTAAACACTAATTATAGAGTTTACTCTCGGAGAGTAAACTCCATTCCTAAGCCATTTGAGCCCTTAAATGTTACCCAGGACACCCCAAACACTTAACCAAAGTGTTTTCCACTCCTTAGAGTGCGTATACTTGTTTAATTAGTATTAAATGTACTAATTGTATGTGAACATATGTTATCATATGTTAAATAGGTCACTAAGTGTGTCCAAGTCTTTAGTTGACACCGAGCACCCAACCGGCGCCTTCGTCGGTTCCACTTACACCAGGTGAGTTCATACCCCTGAATGAACCTTTTAAATGTTTTTACATGTTTTATAGGGGGAATACAAGTTAAACATGCCAGTTATCATATCAATCACATGTGATTGATAACCCGCATGTACAAACATTTACCACACTGTAAACTGTTTTACCAAGTAGGATACTATAAATGGCTTTCCAAAAGGTTTTCACTTGTTCAAACTCTTACTTATACTGTTTTATCAAAAGACAATTTAAACTAGTTTATAAAAAGTTTCTAAAGAATTTCTAAAGGTTTTCAAACTTATTTTACCAAAGGACACCAAATTGGGATTTTCTCAAGAATAAAGGTTTTCTTCCATATTTTGATACTCTTTCTTAGTTAAACTCCTACTTGATAACGCTTTCACTTCGTGATACGTTTATACTTATTATTGTCTCTATCTCGCTTATACTTGTAGTCGCTTATACCTGTTAGACGCTCTTATTCCATACTGTACGTTTATACATCATGATTCAATTATTCCACACTGTACGTTATACATCACGATTCGATTATTCCACACTATACGTCTACACACCACAATTCGGTTATACTTCACGATACGTTTCCACTTGTTACACACTCAGTCGAAGTTAGATGTATGCCTGTGCTTGTATAGGTACATATAAATAATGATTAAAGGACTTCGGAAAGCTTGTTCGCCCTATTTCCTTTTCTTCGTTGAGATGTGGTCTGGTGGGATCGGATGGCCGTCCGAAGGTCGTTTGATTCATTAGTTATATAGTATGTATACGAGCATAGACATATAGGTTTACTTTAGTCAGTCTAGTTATGAGTCTCTACCTCTAATTCAGCACTTACGGATGAAACCCACTACCCACTATTAGGGATGCATCTTCGGGACACGGACTTCTCCGTAATCTAGTTGGTAACCAGAGTCTCATGTACGGAGAGCGGACATTGTGTGTATAGATCTATACGGGATTGACACCCCCGCACCCTGACTCCTAGCTACAGTCCACGGCCCACCAAGCCAAGGGGTGACAAATGTCATATTTTATAAACGCTTGTAGGGCATCAGGTACTCTAGTGTCGGTTAGTATGGTTACGAGTATCCCAGGTTACCTTATAATTCATGGCCTTAAGGTAATGGTAATTCACCAGCAATTTACACTGTATGCTGGAAACCCACTCTCGGAGTCACACTGTTTTAGACCTTGCTAGACGTATCATTCATTTGATACTGTCTGGGGTCTGTATTCACTGTATTCACTGTATTCATTGTATCCACTTTATTCACTGTATCCACTGTATTCACTGTATTCACTGTTTTAGACCTTGCTAGACCTATCATTCGGTTTATACTGTCTGGGTCTGTGTTTACTGTTTTAGACCTTACTAGATGTACCTTTCATTTGGTACCGTCTGGGGTATGTGTCTCTTTCTGTTAGACTGAGCCAGGCGTGTCGTTCATTCGATACTCTCCTAGAGTCAATGATTCCTTTTGCCTTAGTCAGCAGTCCTCACTGCTGAGGCATATGTTATTTTACCTGATTCCTCTTGCTTTCTTTAATAATCAAATTCTGTATTTTGATAATGATAGCGATTAAGGGAAAACTACCTTTTTACCACATAACTCCGTCCAGACTTGGTAGAAGACTGCTTTTATTAAAGAAAATATAGGATTTTCTAGAAAAGACACTAATGAAATGGATACCCTAAAACTACCACTTTTATTAAAGTTATTTGGATAAAATGACACTAAATACTTATGAACTCACCAACATTTATAAAAATGCTGATACTCGCTTTTCAAATAACTTGTATTCTCAGGTCAGCATTAGACAGGGACATTCCCGGAGCTGTTATTGAAGATAGCTTAGTACCAAACTGTACTTATATTATTACCTGTATTACTTTGTTGTACTGTTATGTAAACTATACAAAATGATTACTATTAATGCAATGTTTTGTTGTACTTTGATTACTATAATGCATGTGTTGTGATACTTGACATGACGTCATCCACCCCAGAACGTTTCCGCCGTTCCGGTTTTGGGGTGTGACAGATTGGTATCAGAGCATTGTTTATAGTGAGCTAAGTGTATCAATTCAGAAAAGATATACAAACTATAAATACATAGGGATAAAGCACTCTGACCAAGAATTATACTTTAAAATATAACCATATTTTACCAAAGTATAATAACATCCAGAATCTAAACACTCGAACACAAGTATCACAAGAACAACAATAATAAAAGACTTCGGATGTTGAGCATTACCGTCAAACCTGGGCAGTTATGTAATCGTAAGCTGGAATAAATGTAACCTGATCAACTACATTTATTCTAGATGCGATTAACGTGTGCTTGGGAGTGATAGTGGTGTTGCAACAGGTCTGAAACTTACCAACTAGGAATGCTAGAGCCAAACATAAAGTTTAAAATACTATAGGAGTATTTTGGAATACTAAAAGACTCACATTAATCCCATAATCATAATAAGAAGGTAAGAAACAAACAAGAGTTAAAATACCATAGGGGTAATTTAGGATCCATAACTAACCTTGTGTGAAGAACTAAAAAGATCCTTATTGATATACCTACAACTATAGAGGGTATACTCCCAAGGTTATATATAATAAGGATCCCATAGGCTAACAATGTGTGGTTTCGCTCTACTTCCTTTTCCTCGTTGGGATGTTGATATAGAATAGTATCACATATTCGAAGGCCTATCAGATCTAAGCTATATATGATTTGTATACCCTGTGTAATCGTAGCAGGACTCGATATGGATCATCCAGTGAAATGTTAATATTCTCTTAGGATTCTTTAGACATTTCCATTCTCGCACGAACCCCGTAGAAAACCCTATCCACTTCAGTGCTTGTCACACCCCAAAACCAAGAACGGCGGAAACGTTCTGGGGCGGAGAACGTCATGTACAGTATCACAACAATGTAAAGTAATAAACAAGCAACAACATCATCCATTACATTAATAATAGAATTATTATACAAGTGTGTTCTGTCAAATTTTCATAAACACTAAAGCATAAATCAAAATGAAAGATGAGTCTTGAACAAGCTCCATCTTCCTTTCTCCTTGCATCGGTACCTGTCTATGATGACCTGAGGATACAAGTAATTTTGAAAGCGAGTATCAGCTTTAAAGCTGGTGAGATCATAAGTATTTTAGTGTCTTAATTTGTATGACAGAATTTGTAAGTAAATGATTTGTAAGTATTTTAAATGTATATGAACTGTAAGTATGAAAATGTTTGTAAAACAACTGTAAACGTTTGAAAAACTCTAGAAATCCCTATGATTGCTACTATTATATAAGGGTGTCTTCTACCAAGACCTAACTGTTCTCAATGTAGTCTTCTACCAAGACTTAACTGTTCTAAATGTTTGTGTCATGTAAAAGTGTGTAATTTTCCCAAGTGTAACTATTATTAACAAAATATAGTTGTTAAATTTATAGTTTAAGTGAAAAGATCACTAAATATGTGTACAGGGAAAATTAATGTAGTACTAAAATGTAGCGTTATAAGAACTACTGCTGTACTAATTACCTTAAACCGGATTTATATTAACGCATCATGTGATTAATTGTACCATACTATTGACTTGTAACAACGACATAAGAATGGTCATAATAACGGAATGACGTTTGGCACCCGCAGACCTGCAGGTCCGGCTGTAGCTAGCAGCAAGGTGTAGGATAGTCAATCCAGTATAGATCTATACGCAAACTCACGCTCTCCCGTCAAGAGACTGGCTACAACTCGGGCCATGACATTTAAGGCATGCTCCGATACACATCACAATAATTAATGTATTCATATATATGTAATGTAATGAACTGTTCTAGCTGTAATGTACGTGCTCTCTACCTAGCAAGTATAGTAATGTAATCGTTCTAGTATCGTTGTATATGTTCTCTTTCTAGTATAGTTGTATATGTTCTCCTCTAGTATAGTTGTATATGTTCTTCCCTAGTATAGTTGTATATGTACTTATAGTAATGAAATGTTCTAGCTGTAATGTATGTGCTCTCTATCTAGCAAGAATAGACTCATGAATGAACTGACTCATTGTATGATATCGCGTTCTAGTAATAGTTCTAGTATCTTCCTAAACTACCCAAATGGTAGTTTATTAGTAATCTAACTGGTACGTATGGACATGGATGTATACCCTTGCTACCCAAGGGCATGGGATGAACTGGAAGGACCTTTTATGACTATATATGTACACATGATATATAACTAATATTTAAACGACCTTCGGACGAGTACCCGATATCCCACCAGACCACATCTCAAGCGCGAAAAGGAAATAGGGTGGATAGCCTTCCTAAGTCTTTTAAACATTTCTTATATAACTATACATATAGAGGCATGCAATTTATAATATAAAAGCATAAAATAAGATTTGTAAAACCTTTGAACATAAATATTTTCTAAGAAAAGATCGACTTGATGTCGATCTATAAAATGGTTTCGAAGGCATGGGTTTGATAAAACAGTTTAGTATAAAGAACATATGTTTGAAACACAATTGTAAATAAGTTTGAAATGTAATATACAGAATAAAATGTAGACATATGTATATAAATAATTAGTGATTAAAACACTAATTATACAAGTATAAACATTTTAACGCGAGGAAAACACTTTTGGTCAAGTGCTAGGAGGCTAATGGGTTGCAACAAAGGAGTGCAAGGCCTCTAATGGGAGTTTAAGGTCTAATGACCATATGTTTTGGAGTTTACAGCCCAGGGGAGTAAAATCCTGGCCGTAAACTCTCCTTAGGGTCACTAAATGAAGCTTAGAATTACTACAACTCTAGTGGTGAATTGTTTCATGGCTAAATCAAGTGTTTGGGCTTCCTATTAACTCCTTTAAGGAGTTTACGGCCCTGGGACCATCTTCCCTTGGAGTTTACGGCTGTAAACTCCCTTGGGAGGGTGTTTATGGTGTTTTCAAGTCTCTAACATTTCAAGGTTATGATCTGTGTTGGGTTCTAGGCATAAGGAAGGAGTTAGGGTGTCATTTGACCCCTTTATAGGGGTTTACGGCCCAAGAACTTGTCGTGGCCGTAAACTCCTTAATACTTGTGATTCCTTATGTTTTCTAGGCTTTAAACACTTTAGGGTACATGTCTAAAATCAAGTCTAAGCCTTACGTGCCTTAAAAGCACCATTTTGAGCATGCTTTTTGGACTTTACAGCCTAAGATACTCTTGGTCCGTGAACTCCCAAACTTGGGTGATTATTGCTTGATTTCATGTCCCTAATACACTCCTATACAAGTCCGAGGCAGTAGTATATCACGGGGGACAATCTAGGCTTGGTTTCGGGAGTTTACCGCCCAAGAACACCTTGGGGAGTAAACTCCTAAATCGAATGATTTAGCTATGTAATCTATGTTATGAACACATTTAAAGCTTTCTAACACTACTAGAAAGAGTTACTCACAATTTGGGATAAAAACCCGAAGATCCGTGAGAGAGAATATTGACTTTTCTCTAAATGGAATTCAACTAATGAACCAATTTGGTTCAGAATTCTATTTATAGTCCCGAGATATTTTTGGCAGAAAATATTTTTATTCCTGAAACGAATTCTAATGTCCTAGAGTATTGGAATAACAGTGTTGCACAAAACCCTAGTGCATCCACTCTCCTAATATCTCCTTAAGTGTAAAATCCTGAAAACTGCCAAACTTATACTCGAAATCTGAGTTTTCACTGTAACTATTCTAATTCTATTGGCTTCAAATGGTTTGTTCAGAATGGAAATTTCGGGTTGTCACATCATCCCCCTGTTGAAGGGAATTTCGTCCCGAAATTAGAATTTAGGCAAGGAAGTATGTACGAATGATCGAGTCGTGAGAAGGAAACTTCCTAATCGATTGGTTCTAGCGCACTTAAGTGAAATCGGGTTCGCGGATGGAATCCCAACGAACCTTCACTATCGGGCGATGACGCTGCTTCGTCCGCTTGACCTCTCGGTCAAGGGTCACTACGGTTCTAATACGAAGGCAAGGATCTCGACAAGTGGACTTACAAGAGTCCTAACGGAAAGGTATGGTTTCACGATCGAGACGCTAAGTGTATAATGTACGTTACTGAGTTCGCGGAGTAGGTCTAGTTTGTGCGAGGCACAGGACCGATTCTGATAAGAATCTCGGGGTCCTAACTATATTGGATTTAGCTTTCCACGCGATACGAAGCGTATTAAGCCATTCCCAGAGTGAGTTCTCCTAAAGAACTTGGTCACTCACTTGGAATTCCAAAGGTTCCTTTACTTGCTTAACTTCCCAGTCAAAGGCCACCCCTTGCTGGGTCAGAGTCGTACGGGTTTCTGTAATTTGCGAGGAGTTCTGAATGAACTATGTCAGTAGGTCGGTAAGACCTAGAATTTGGCGAATGGCTGTCGGTGTCTCCGGTGTCGACAAATGCTCAACAGTTTTGACAAATTGAAAAAGTACTCAAAACTTCCCACATTACTAACAGTGTGTCATAGAAATTCAACTCTTGAATTTCAAAACTCGTTCCTAGAGAACTTCGCAAGAAGTTTCTCTGAAGGTAATGTTTCCATTGGTTCCTTCTTACTACAAGGGTAGATAAGTAAGTCATTACATGGAGAAATGACGAACTGATCCAAGTAAGAAGACGTACCCTATTCATTTAGCTCATGAAAACTATGGGCATATTGGTCCTATCCGAAGGGTATCACTATGGACTCGAAGTGTCCGCATCGAGTTCAGGAGATAGTCTTCCGGACATCTTTCCCTAACACTCGAACTGGTGATATTCGGATCTCAGATCCATTCCTGGAAGTAGTTTCTTTCCTTGCGTTTGCTCAACCATTTCATCTACGCGAGGCAGAGATAACGATTTCTTATGAAAATCTTGACGGAGTCCTCGATATCCGAGGCACATACGATGCAATCCGTCGATCTCTACGAGAATGAGACTGGGGTTCTCCAGGGTAAGAAGCCTAGTCTTCTAATTCTCTTTCTGTGTAGTTCACTAAGTTGTCCGGGCTGTTCTTGTGTCTCCGTAGATGTTTAAGTTGTAGGGCGATCCGTTTACTGGAGTCGTATTGGGTTCTAAGTTTGTTCACATGATGATGTGATTACTCGTGGTCTTAAGCGGTTCTCTGTCCTGAAGTTCATATTAGAATTCATACATGGTTTCACAATCACAACTTCGGGTATACGAGTCGTATATAAATAAGATTGAAAAGGTAGTCAAATAACTGATTCTTCTTTAAGCTCACATCCCATCGGGGAAAAAGAAGTTAAAGTGGAATCATCAATTCTAAACCTGTAGAAGCTTGATTATATATCACTCTTATGTATACCTTCCTTAGTGATAGATCAATCGCATGAATCCTTGGATTAAACTTGACGTACTGCACGAGTGGTACTTCGGGGATTTCTTCGGAAAGAAAATAACTAAGAGGTACTCCATGCATGAGTACTTCGGTGTTCTGATATAACGGCTTTGTTGGAAAATCGATCTAGAAGAAGGAGATGTACGTATGAAGCTGTTTTTGTGAGGATCAAATTGAATCGAGTCTCATGATAATGCCGGAATCATACTGAAACTTAAAGACATTAGATTTGAACATAAGACGTTTACAGAAAAAACACAACCGTGCAACCATGAACAGAGTTACAGTACTTTAGATTTACCACAAGACTATTGTTGCGAATAAGATATACTACAAAAGACAAGTATACACAGCACGAGAATCCTTATACCGATAGGATCTTGCAAAAGGTAAGACTCTAGTTGCACTAATTCTGGATAGTTTATAAGTCAGTTACAACAACACACCTAAGTTACATTAACGAGGGTTCCGGCGTAGGCTCTCCTGCAGCTGTGATCCTGAGAATCTTCCCATCAGCACCCGAGTTCTTTGTTATCAGGCAATCTTTCTTGAAGTGTCCAATTTCACCGCATTGGTGACATATCTGGACAGCACCAACATTGGTGGTAGAAGTGAAGTGTCGAGTGGGATTTATGGGGATGTGGGTTCTTTCCTTGATTTCCTTCTTCGGGCAATCTCTTTTATAGTGCCCAAACTCACCACAATTATAGCAAACTAGGCTTGCTCTAGTGGTGGAGGTAGTTCTACAGAAACGAGCAATGTGCCCCATCTTGTTGCAATTATCGCATTGCAAGGCTCAACAAATTCCCTCGTGGTGGTAGTTGCACCGGTCGCACTTCGGGAGTGTTCCTTTGTATGGTCTGCTCATTACGGGGATGGCAGGGGTTTCGACTTGCTGTTGTTGCATGGCAAGTTTTTGGGATTTCTTGCGTTCTTTCTGGGCTTGACACCTGCGTTTCTTGTTCTCTGTATTTCGGCCTTGAGGGCCTGTGACTGTCACTGTTTGGCGATTTCCTGGATGGATACCATGATTGGAAACTTCATTCCCATCAACAGCATTGACTGTGCTGATAGCGCTATGGTGCGCAAGGACCGCGGTTACGGTAGCCACCACAGCAGTTGTAACTGCTGTTTGAAAGGTAGCGGTGTCCATAGGAAAAGCAGAGGTTTCGCTGTTCGACTGATTGCTTCCGGATGACGACATGATCCTATAACACGAAAGATAAGGGTTTTGTGAGCGATTCTGGTTAACCCTTGATGTACATAGATTGTTCAAGTAAAGAGTACGACTATGTTTTCGAAAGTTTGACCTACATCCCTATGATGCAGTCCTAGTACGCAATGGAAGTATGTTCGCGAAGGTTTGATCTACATCCCTATGATGCAGCCCTAGTAATGAGTAGAAGTAAGTTAATAGAATGGTCTCAAAACGTTTTTCGTTCAAGCCGAGGTATCGTGGGTTGGTGAATAACTTGCTATAGTCCAATGACTTGACTAAAGCAGGTTGCAGATAGACTCCAATGAGAGTATGATAACAGTACTTGAATGAAGAATGACACAGAAGTTAGCCGGCTGTCAATATCTTTGATATTCACGACGTAAAGATTCGGGAAAATGACCTTGTAAAGGTCTTACATCATATCCACAGAAGATAGTCCTGAAAGCATAAGGACCTAACTAAAAGTACTTACAATACAAGATAATTTCATAGAAAATGCCACATCAGGCAAAGACAGAAAACGATTACTTTCTAACAAGGGAAGTAAGGTAAAGCATCTACTCCTGGCGACGGTCATCCCTCTGGTGAACTCTCAGTTCAGCCAGTCGACGTTCGTCATCAAGTAGGTGTCTGTTGTACACCCTATGGCGTACTCGAAGCTTTATGACTTCGGATCGTGATTCAGCCAGTGCTTGCAACATGGTTTCATGGTTTCTCTCTTCTCTCAAGCGAGCATCTTCTAGAATAATGGTGCGGAGGGTATGTATTCTCGTATCAGTGACATCTTCGAAATTAGGATGTAGGGCCATCCTGCCTTGAATCTCATTTCGGCCACTCTACGGACCAAGATTGGCAAGACTCTATCTGCTGAGCCCCCATTGCTCAAGTCGTAAAAACTTCGGTCGCCATTAAATGGCATGGGCTGATCTTGTCCTTGGCTCCTTGTTTCCAAGCATTCCACCCACTCAGGCGTCGTCCATGAAAAGCTGGACGAGGGTTAGGAATTGGAAAGGGAGCTGGTTGGGGTAGGTTCTCAACCCCTGGTTCGGAGTTAGCATCGTCCGAAGGGTCTTAATCATGGTGATCATTCAAAGGGATAGGATGATCATTATCTGGTTCTTCTCCAAACCAACCAGCTATGACTTCATTCGGAAGATACTGGTTGCCGAGGGGATGGAGTCCAGCTATGTTATCTATGCGAGAATTTGGGGGTAAGAAAATAATTATTAGACGAACTATCTAGATAATTATTTAGAAAATCTTCATCAGTTACATCGTTATTTGTGAAGTGCATACCAGTTATATGTAATCTAAACAGGATAGACCTTCGAATAAGTGACCTTAACTCCGTATTCACACAGAATAGGGGTGAAGTAAAATTTCCACAGATTCTAAGTCTATAACATCCTAATTACATATAGCCTTAGTTTATCCACTTAGCAACTATCAACTTAGTAATGAAGATCCCGTTTTAGTTCTCAAGTATAAAGTACTTATAGTAACACCAAATACTCCTATAGTATTTTAAATTTTAATGTTATGTTCTATTGTTCTCATTGTGGTAGGGTTGGTAAGATTTTAGCATTGTTGCAACCACACAATTAAACTTAGGCACATGCTAGTCAACCCTCGGATAATATACGTGATCAGGCTATATCTTCCCAGTTTTGACCATATGTCTCTAAGCCCACTTGTGTTGCCCAACAATCGTAATTCTTTTGTACTGTCCTAGTGACACTGATTTTAGTATGAATGCAACACGAATACTTACTTAAATATTTTATTATTTAAAGTATAAACTCTTGGTCAGAGTATTTTTAATCCCTTATGTATTTATAGTTAGTATATCTTTTATGGGTTGATATACTTAATTCACTATAAACAATGCTCTGATACCAATCTGTCACACCCCAAAACCAAGAACGGCGGAAACGTTCTGGGGCGGAGGATGTCATGTACAGTATCACAACAATGTAAAGTAGTAAACAAGCAACAACATCATCCATTTCATTAATAATAGAATTATTATACAAGTGTGTTCTGACAAATTTTGATAAACACTAAAGCATAAATCAAAATGAAAGATGAGTCTTGAACAAGCTCCATCTTCCTTTCTCCTTGCATCGGTACCTGTTTATGATGACCTGAGGATACAAGTAATTTTGAAAGCGAGTATCAGCTTTAAAGCTGGTGAGATCATAAGTATTTTAGTGTCTTGATTTGTATGACAGAATTTGTAAGTAAATGATTTGTAAGTATTGTAAATGTATATGAACTGTAAGTATGAAAATGTTTGTAAAACAATTGTAAACGTTTGAAAAACTCTAGAAATCCCTATGATTCCTACTATTATATAAGGGTGTCTTCTACCAAGACCTAACTGTTCTCAATGTAGTCTTCTACCAAGACTTAACTGTTCTAAATGCTCGTGTCATGTAAAAGTGTGTAATTTTCCCAAGTGTAACTATTATTAACAAAATATAGTTGTTACATTTATAGTTTAAGTGAAAAGATCACTAAATATGTGTACAGGGAAAATTAATGTAGTACTAAAACGTAGCGTTATAAGAACTACTGTTGTACTAATTACCTTAAACCGGATTTATAGTAAGGCATCATGTGATTAATTGTACCATACTATTGAATGGTAACAACGACATAAGAATGGTCGTAATAACGGAATGACGTTTGGCACCCGCAGACCTGCAGGTCCGGCTGTAGCTAGCAGCAAGGTGTAGGATAGTCAATCCAGTATAGATCTATCCGCAAACTCACGCTCTCCCTTCAAGAGACTCTGGCTACAACTCGGGCCATGACATTTAATGCATGCTCCGATACACATCACAATAATTAACGTATTCATATATTTAATGTAATGAACTGTTCTAGCTATAATGTACGTGCTCTCTACCTAGCAAATATAGTAATGTAATCGTTCTAGTATCGTTGTATATGTTCTCTTTCTAGTATAGTTGTATATGTTCTCCTCTAGTAGTATATGTTCTTCCCTAGTATAGTTGTATATGTACTCATAGTAATGAAATGTTCTAGCTGTAATGTATGTGCTCTCTATCTAGCAAGTATAGACTTATGAATGAACTGACTCATTGTATGATATCGCGTTCTAGTAATAGTTCTAGTATCTTCCTAAACTACCCAAATGGTAGTCTACTAGTAATCTAACCGGTACGTATGGACATGGATGTATACCCTTGCTACCCAAGGGCATGGGATGAACTGGAAGGACCTTTTATGACTATATATGTACAAATGATATATAACTAATATTTAAACGATCTTCGGACAAGTACCCGATATCCCACCAGACCACATCTCTAGCGTGAAAAGGAAATAGGGTGGATAGCCTTCCTAAGTCTTTTAAACATTCTTATATAACTATACATATAGAGGCATGCAATTTATAATATAAAAGCATAAAATAAGAGTTGTAAAACCTTTGAACATAAATATTTTCTAAGAAAAGATCGACTTGATGTCGATCTATAAAATGGTTTCGAAGGCATGGGTTTGATAAAACAGTTTAGTATAAAGAACATTTGTTTGAAAGAAAATTGTAAATAAGTTTGAAATGTAATATACAGAATAAAATGTAAAGTGTAATAAGGAGTTTTTAAACACAGATAGTGTTTATGAAAAACATTTGAAGGAAACTGTTTGGTAAACGGTATGAACTCACCTGCAGTAAGTGACAGGAATTGAGCGGACTGTTATCGTAAGGAAGGATTGGACAAGTGCTTGGTGTCAAGTGAAGACTTTAGACACACACAATGATCCTAATTACATATGAATACATATGTATATAAATAATTAGTGATTAAAACACTAATTATACAAGTATAAACATTTAAACGCGAGGAAAACACCTTTAGTCAAGTGCTAGGAGGCTAATGGGTTGCAACAAAGGAGTGCAAGGCCTCTAATGGGAGTTTAAGGTCTAATGACCATATGTTTTGGAGTTTAAGGCCCAGGGGAGTAAACTCCTGGCCGTAAACTCTCCTTAGGGTCACTAAATGAAGCTTAGATTTACTACAACTCTAGTGGTGAATTGTTTCAAGGCTAAATCAAGTGTTTGGGCTTCCTATTAACTCCTTTAAGGAGTTTACGGCCCTGGGACCATATTCCCTTGGAGTTTACGGCCGTAAACTCCCTTGGGAGGGTGTTTATGGTGTTTTCAAGTCTCTAACATTTCAAGGTTATGATCTATGTTGGGTTCTAGGCATAAGGAAGGAGTTAGGGTGTCATTTGACCCCTTTATAGGGGTTTACGGCCCAAGAACTTGTCGTGGCCGTAAACTCCTTAATACTTGTGATTCATTATGTTTTCTAGGCTTTAAACACTTTAGGGTACATGTCTAAAATCAAGTCTAAGCCTTACGTGCCTTAAAAGCACCATTTTGAGCATGCTTTTTGGACTTTACAGCCTAAGATACTCTTGGGCCGTGAACTCCCAAACTTGGGTGATTCTTGCTTGATTTCATGTCCCTAATACACTCCTATACAAGTCCGAGGCAGTAGTATATCACGGGGGACAATCTAGGCTTGGTTTCGGGAGTTTACCGCCCAAGAACACCTTGGGGAGTAAACTCCTAAATCGAATGATTTAGCTATGTAATCTATGTTATGAACACATTTAAAGCTTTATAACACTACTAGAAAGAGTTACTCACAATTTGGGATAAAAACCCGAAGATCCATGAGAGAGAATATTGACTTTTCTCTAAATGGAATTCAACTAATGAACCAATTTGGTTTAGAATTCTATTTATAGTCCTGAGATATTTTTGGCAGAAAATATTTTTATTCCTGAAACGAATTCTAATGTCCTAGAGTATTGGAATAACAGTGTTGCACAAAACCCTAGTGCATCCACTCTCCTAATATCTCCTTAAGTGTAAAATCCTGAAAACTGCCAAACTTATACTCAAAATCTGAGTTTTCACTGTAATTGTTCGACTTCTATTGGCTTCAAATGGTTTGTTCAGAATGGAAATTTCGGGTTGTCATAGTGCTGGACAGCAGAGTTGATTCAGACCCATAGGAGGTTCATTGAGAAGATTTCCTGTTCGGAAACAAATGAATTGGGTTGAGACTATTGAGTTCACCAAGTGCCTATATCTTTTAGGGACATCGGTGAGAAACTCACCTAAGCCTCCGAGATTTCCAGTCATCCATCATGAAGGGTTGACACCCGGAGTCGGATTCGAAAGTAAGGTGGAGTAGAAATTCAATATGTGCATACGAGGAGAGAACCCTAGGTAACTACCCGAAGGAAACCAACACCGATTCCAATCAAAGATACGAGGCAGACAGAGGGAGCCAGTACATGGAACCCGAGAAGTGTCTTTTCCTCGTGTTCGTCACGCTAATACGCCCATAAAATAATACAATTTAGTGAGTTAGTGGTTACACTACTCACGCTATGTGTTAGGTAAATCGTCGTTTCTCGTTGCCAATTACACGATTAGAGCGGATCCCCGCACCTCTATTGAGAGCATCTATCCATAAGTCTTCATAAGCCTTTCTTTCCACGGTTTCGTTCCGAACTGTTCTCAAATCTCTCCAGGTCGGAGAGTGAAACCTTCCCAGTATAAAAGGTAACTTAGTAGGAACGACTCACATCTTATGTCCTTTTCCGATACTCATACTCCTACCTTGAATACCAGGACTACATCATAGGGATGTAGGTCAACACTCAGACAACCAGGACCCGAGGCACGGGAAAAATTTATGCCTAATACAGTCAGGACAGATATGTCCAGGGTTAGCCATCGTCTCTCATTATCTTGTATTCCTTTCCATGTTGGAGAAACCATGCCACCAAAGAAGCGTAACCAGTCCACAAACAAGAAACCTACTCTCTTATTCGATGAATGCTACGTTCCAAGCTGCAGTCTCGGCAGCCGTAGCAGCTGTCATGGCTCACCTGAATGCTAACAATGTCAATTTTAGCAAGGGCCCTATCGGGATTCCCGATCCTAGCAATGCACAGCAGCAACCAACACCTTCATACCCAGCCACCCAAGAACCTCAACCGAATGGGTGTTGTACGCTGCGGTTAAACCTCGGCAGTTATGTAGTCGTGTCTGGGATCAATATAGCCTGGCCCACTATATTCATTCGAGACACGACCAACATGTGCTTGGGAGTGACTGTGGTATGCGGCGTGCCTAAAACTTACCCAATACCCAAACAACGAATTGTCGTCACAGCGAATCATGAAAATACTATGTGAGTATTTCTCGAGCCAAATCCGTTATAGAAATTCTCATCGCAGCGTTGTTCCTCAATCATTCCTTAGCGATAGTTTATTTGCTTTGATAACTCTTTCCTGCTTTATCGCTTAATAGAATTCTATATCTGTCATAATGAGATATCCCTTGTATCATATCTTTTGATTCAATTCAGAGGACTTACCATCCTCTCTTTCCTGATCTTTTTAGATCAAGATGCCTCCAAGAAAGAGACCTAGCTCAAAGAACAACAACAACCCTCCGCCACCACCTCCTCCCCAATTTGATCCCGTAATGTTCCAGGTAGTTGTTGTTGCCGCAGTGGCAGCCGCCATGTCTCAAATGAACCCCGGTGGTTCAGGAGGTGGTCCCCAGCCCCAAAACCAAGAAGGTAGCCAGGGACACTGGAAGGAGTGTTCCTATAAGGACTTTATTAACGCGAAACCCACATCTTTCGATGGCACTGGAGGTGTCATTGCCCTAACCCGATGGTTCGAGAAAATCGAATCTATTTTCGAAATCTGTGCCTGCTCTGAATCGGATAAGGTGAAGTTCGCTGCCTGCACGTTCACCGATAAAGCCCTGACTTGGTGGAACGGCCGAGTCAAATCCATAACCCTACCTGTAGCCAATGCCATGGGTTGGGAGGCCATGAAGGAACTTCTGCTTGCAGAGTACTTCCCTCTGGGCGAAATGCAGAAGCTAGAACACGAACTCTGGAACCTGAAGATGAAGGGTTCCGATATCGCCGCTTACACTTGAAGATTCGATGACTTGGCGCTACTAGTGGGTTTTGGCCATATGAACATTCCTATGTGCACATGCAAACCCTAATGCTTGGATCTAGGTTTCTCTAATTAAACATGCATTGGATCCAAGACTTCTAATGACTAATGGAGGATAAGAACAATAAAAAATCAAAGTTAGAAGCATACCTTGAAACACTTGTTTGATCTTCTAGTTCTTGGAGCTTTAGAGTCACAAATGTCACTCATCTAATGGCTTACAAACACCAACTAGCAAGAGGATGATTTGAGAGAGAGGAGAGGGATTAGAAATCGGTCAGGGTTTCTTTGCTTTTGCAGAGGTGCCGATTTCCCTTGCCCCAAGGGTCTATTTATACTTGTAAGGCTCCTAGGGTTTCACCCTTAAACCCTAGTTGGATAATCTTTCCTTAAAGCAATCCAAATCCTTTCCATGATAAGTCCTTGGACGATATGTGGCTTATCCCAAGCCCTAAAAATCGTCCAACCCTATCCAAGAAGGATTTACAGCCCAAAGTGTAACTATCAAACAATTGACAGTTTATACCCTCTTATTTAATTAATCTCTTTAAGTCACCAAATTAATTCTAATTAATTTATGACTTATATATTAATCAAATAACAATATTATTATTCCTTATATTATTCTCATAATATATTAATAATATTTATTCTCTCATAATAAATCATCCTGTCAAGTTGCTATGGTGAAGGTAACCCAAAAGGACCATGCACAATCGGGTCAAATACTTGCCTAATATAGTTGTAGCCTTAGACACTATTCCAACAGTCTCCCACATGGATAAGTCTAGTAACTATATGCACAAGTACAATTTGATTTGCAATCGTAGCTCTCAAAGACGCTGTCAAACTCTGATCTAATCAATCTTGTCCTTTAGATAAGGGATCGTACAGTCCTATGTTAGATATCATGCTGACAATTCTATGGAATAATTAGTCTAGCATTTTGGTTTCTCGATCTCCAATTCATTTGACATAGAACTTAATCGAACACATCAATTCAGTTCTGACCGGGCTCGGCACATAAGTCAAATCAAATCATCGAGGGGCCGAGATATCACTTTTATCCTCTTCGGATAAAAGTTACAAATAAAGTTCAACTTATATGCATTTACTTATTCATTAATCAACTATACACAACAATGCGTTTTATAACACCGAGTTACTAATGCGTTTTTGCATTATCACTGTACAACCAATTAATAAATAACAAAACATATATCTAGCTTTTAAGACCATATGATATTATTGTCTTGCGATCACCCTTTTATATCATATTCCATAAGTTGATTCCAGCAAGCACGGGTTCGTTCCAATGCTCAAAACCAGTTCATAAGCACTCATGAACGTTGCAGCAACCCTTTGCTATGTCTAATACCATTTAGACAATCTACACACCGATTCATGATAATCTTCATTCATATCTACCTCCAACATATGAAGGATTGTGGACAATTTGAATAATTCGATTATTCTTAATAAACTCAATTATTCTAGAAGTCAAAACATGCAAATATGAAACAATAGTTAAACAATTAACACAAGACAGTAACATTACTCATAAATAGTACTCCTTTATTTAATCATCAAATGTTAATTACATTTATCTATTACACGTTTCTACTACTATCTAACCTATGCTAATATCATCCTTCAGCTCAATACTCCTAGCATGCTGCAAGTGCTTAACCCTACTCAGCCCCTTCGTAAGCGGATCTGCTGGGTTATCTTCTGATGATATCCTCTTCACTACGAGTTGTCCTTCTTCTACACGATGTCTAATAAAGTGATATTTTATGTCGATATGTCGAGATCTTCCATGATCTCTCGGTTCCTTGGTCAAGGCAACCGCTCCTTCATTATCACAGAAAATTTCCATGGGCTCCTTTATGGCAGGTACAACTCCAAGATCACCGATGAAGTTCTTCAACCATATTGCCTCCTTCGACGCTTCGCTCGCTGCAATGTACTCTGATTCGCACGTTGAATCAGCTACGGTTTCCTGCTTGGAACTTTTCCAAGTTACTGCTCCTCCATTTAGGGTAAAGACCCAGCCCGACTGCGAACGGTAGTTGTCCCTGTCGGTCTGAAAGCTGGCATCACTATACCCTCACACCTTCAAGTCATCACTTCCTCCTAGGACTAACAACCATTCCTTCGTCCTGCGAAGGTACTTAAGGATATTCTTAACTGCAACCCAATGAGCTCTGCCAGGATTCCCTTGATATCTACTAACCATGCTCAAGGCAAAGGCTACATCAGGGCGAGTACAAGTCATAACATACATGATTGAGCCAATTGCGGAAGTGTATGGTACTCTGCTCATTTCTGCTATTTCAGCTTCGGTACTCAGACTTTGAGTCTTACTCAACTTGGCATTACATTGTATCGGTAATTCTCCCTTCTTCGAGTTGTCCATACTAAAACGTTTTAGTACCTTCTCTAAGTAAGTGTTCTGACTAAGTCCTATTAGTCTCTTACTTCTTTCTCTTAGTATCCTTATTCCCAAAATATAGGAAGCCTCTCCGAGGTCCTTCATAGCGAAGCACTTCCCGAGCCAGGACTTAATACCCGAAGGTCGAGTTATGAAGTAGTCAAAGGGATAGAATCATATGATGTAGCCTATTAGAGGCATAGTCTAGGGTCAACTTGAACACCTATGTAATAGTTTCAAGAAATAATAAAAACTTCGTTTTGTTATCTGGTGTGTTAAACTATTATATGATTTTCTTGTATAGTGACTTGGAAAACTGCGAGACAATACTTGGGACGAGTATGAGTAGGTGTGAATGGTAGTAGAGGCCTATACTACCGGAAGCACATGACTAATGCTTGGATCAGGGAAAGTCACAAGCTTGCCAAGAAGCTAGTAATTGATATTGTTTTATTCAAATATCTCGTTACCATCGTTTCGGTAACGACTAAGAGGATGATTCTTATTCTGACCCTAGTGGTCATATCGAATTGAGTCCAACTATGATAAGTATGTTATGTGGTTCAGAGAAACAAGTTTGATGTAGCATCTGAATTAAGCCAAAAGATTGAAATAAAAGATAATCAAAGCGATTGGTAGAGGCATCGCGATAGTTGCTTGTAGCTAGAAATGCTACCTTTTAAGATGTGATTAGAACATGAATAAATGTATAGTCTGTTCTGGAAGACTCTAAGAGACATGAGTCTAAGCGTGGGAACATACGATGATAAGCCATTAGAATATGACACATCGGTCCATTTTAGTAATAAAATAACGTATCTTAAGTTTGTTATGAAAAAGAAGCAGTCTCTAATAAGGATCGAGATTGTGACCTGAAGGTCATAATTTGGAGTCTAACGTGAGATAGGGAGCAAGTGCAACATGGAGCACCGCCTGTAATCAGGAAGTCTTAGAGTTAGATATTCGTTCGAAGAAACATCAAAGTTACGGCTATTACTTAGGATGAAGAGATAATGTATGGATTCATCATGTGATCCCTGTTTCATTGATAATTCTGGGACGTAATCATCCTAAGGGGGAGATAATTGTAACGCCCGTAGATCTGGGCTAGTCAATTTAGAGATAATAGGGGTCAAAAATGACTTTTTGACAAAATATTTTTTAGAATAAATAATCTTAACCATGTTGTAGAACACATCTCAAGGGGTCCGTACATATAAATAACGTTGAAATCCGTGTTATAACGAAGAAGTTATGGTCCGTCGAAGTTTTACGGCAAAACCGACACGACACCGGGAGTCGTAAATAGTGAATTTACGATGGAGGACTTCTTAGCCTTAGAAATCTATACAAAATTTGTAGTATACATTAAACCGAGAACAAACTGATAGTCTATTATTTTATGGTTTGGGCTAGGCATTCTTTTGTATAGGTCTTGGTAGAATGATAGGGAGTGTTGTAGTAATTGTAACTTGGATGTGGGTGTGTGTTGCTGTTCATGTGTGTACGGCCGCACACAGTGTGTGCGGCTATACATGCGTGTGCGGCTGCACTCTTGTGTGCTGCTACAGGTGGTATAAATAGTTTAGTTTGTGTCAGTGTGTCAGAAGTGAGTGACGAATGAACAGTGATATATGTGTGCGTACTGTCAAGGTGTACCTGACATTTATGAGCAATAGATGTGCGCATGCGTGACAACCCGAAGTTCGTTCCGTCATTGTAACCCGTTCCGTCATTAAAATTTCATCGTTTCGAATTGTATCCGTTTCATTTCTAAATTAAGTCATTAATTTTGAGTTTGCTTTTATGACTTAATGGTTGTCCAAACACATTAGAAACTCAAGAAAACACCCCAATCTAATAGTTAGAAAAAATTTAGTTTCGACCATATTGGGTTACGACAACCTAATCGGGTGCGACCGAAAGCCTCGCTTAACGTCAGTATCGGGTAGAATTCCACCGTGTCCCAAACTTTAAGCATATATAAAGTTGATAGAGCCTCATTTGAAGCCTTTTCCACTCTCTCTCTCTCTCTACTCTCTCTCCTCAATTCAAGTTCTATGTTCTAAAATCATCAAATTCAAGCTCCAAATCTTCAAGGTAATAATCCTAGCTCATAGTATAACACCTTTAGACCGTGAACACATGTAAATGGGGTTTTTGAGCAATAAAACCCTTCCAAACCACATTTGGAGCTTAGATATGACTTAGGGGCTTACCAAACTGGACTTAGAACACCTTGAACTCATCATTTAGAGTGTAAACATGAGTTTACGGCACAAGCACATGCTTGGACCGTAAACACCAATTCATGGGGAGTAAACTCATTTTTAAGTGTTAAGATGCCACTTAAACACACCATAAGCCTTGGAATAAAGTCTAGAAGCAACCACAATCAAGTTAAGGGCCTTAAACATGCTAAAACCCCTCCCCTAGGAGTTCATGGCTATAAACCCCTCAAGGATGGGTTCATGAGCCGTAAACTCCTGCAAATGAGTCAATAGATGCCCTAAATTCATCCCAAGGCTTGTATAATGGCTTAGAAACTCTTGTAAATGACCTAGGACCACCAAAACATCAAAGGAAGGTGTGTGAGGGATCTTACGGCCGTAAACTCTTAGTTTACTGCCGTAAACTCCATTATATGGTCCATATGTTGGTTTAATCCATTCCTATACCCTAGATTTGATCCTAGCTAATTTTCCCAAGTGATATAAGACCATTTAGCACCATAAAACACCCCACCAAGATTTTACGGCCGTAAAATCTTGGGGAGTGGGTCTTTAAGGTTGTAAACTCTCTTGAGAGTTTACTCTTGAAGAGTAAACTCCATATCCAAGCCATATACGTCCGTAGATGCCACCCGGGTCACTCCAAACACTTATTTTGAAGTGTTTTCGCGTCTTGGAGTGTATAATTATATCTAATTAGTAGTTCAAAGTCTAATTAGATACAAATGTGTATCTTTTTATATTACATAGGAACCTCCCACGCGTTCAAGCCCCGAACTGACGTTTAGCATCCTAGCTGACACGTTCCTCGTCCGGTGAGTTCATACCCCTACGTTTTTTCATGTTTTCAGGGGGGAATACAAGCAAAAGTACAAGGAAATATTGTACTCAAACTTATGATTTCATTTAACCTATTTCATATTTTGTATGTTTTTAACACAGAAAACTGTATTAACCAATCGTTCAACTTGCAGAGTAAACCGTCATGATTTTTGTGAAACTCGTATTAAAATGTTATATTTTATATTTCACAAATGAATTTCCATATCATTGTTGTAAAAAGCATGAATCTTAGAACTTTACAACTCCCCGTAGATACGAGAGTGCAGGAATAATAACATTAAACCTAGAACTTTACAACTCCCCGTAGATACGAGAGTGCAGGAATAATAACATTAAACTTAGAACTTTACAACTCCCCGTAGATACGAGAGTGCAGGAATAATAACATTAAACTTAGAACCTTACCACTCCCCCTAGATACGAGAGTGGTGGAATAGTAACATTAAACATAGAACTTTAGATAGGTCCTTGATAACACTCCCCCTAGTTACGAGAGTGAAGGACTAAATAAATAGAATTTCCCGTTTTATTATCTTTTAATCCATTAATCTTAAGATTGGAGACACGTCCTTGTAACACTCCCCCTATTTACGAGAGTGTAGAACTACCCCCGTAACCAGAATCTATTGGAGGGAGAACGTGACTTGAGTGTATAGATCTATACGGGATTAACAACCCCGCACCTGGCTGTTAGCTACAGTCGAACCGAAAGGTTCAAGGGTGACAAAAGTCATAAAAAGATACTAGCCCCTGTTTCGAGCCTTATCCAGTCTATAGTATGGTTATGGAACTCGCAATTTAGATTATGAATACTTTTATACTTACTTATTAGTTTTATATACGTGTTAAAACTAATGTACTTTTCAAGGATAAACAGGTTTTCAGGAAACATCACACGAACATATATAGTATGATAGACACTTGTATATTACTTTCAGAAACCGATAACCAACTAAACTTTACTTTTAGGAAAATAAGGGTTTTTCCTAGGATAAAAAATTGTACATAACCGGATCGTATAACAAACAGATAACTAAACTACACTTATAAGAAAATATGGGATTTTCTTGGATAACAAACTTTTTCGGAAAACCAAAGGAAACTTGTACATTTTTAGAAAAACAAACCTCTTATGAACTCACCAGCTTTATGCTGATTTTCAAACTACTTGTATTCTCAGGTCCACATTAGATAGGTATACCACGATCCTTTGGAGAAGATGGAGTACACAGAAGACACGTCTTTACTTTTGTTCATATGATATATATATATATATATATATATATATATATATATATATATATATATAACACGTGTAACTCTTTGTTTTCAGGCAATGTAAATGAATCTATGTAATTTAAAGTTTTGTGTTTACTATGCTTACTATGTGCATTGGTTGCGATATTCATGACGTCGTCTGCCCCGGAACGTTTCTGCCTTTGGTTTTGGGGTGTGACAGATTGGTATCAGAGCCCTTGTTTATAGTGAACTAGTATACCAAACCTTACATGGTATAAGACTATAAACACTAAGGGGCCTAAGCGCTCTAAACTAAAAGTATACCTTAAAATATAAGTGTTTTCAAAAGTATACAAGTATACCTAACCATCGAAATTCGTAACTACAAGTAGAAAAAAACATAAGTAAATGGGTGTTGTACGCTACGGTTAAACCTGGGCAGTTATGTAGTCGTGTTTGGGATCAATATAGCCTGGCCCACTATATTCATTCGAGACACGACCAACATGTGCTTGGGAGTGACTGTGGTATGCGGCGTGCCTAAAACTTACCCAATACCCAAACTACGAGTTGTCGTCACAACGAATCATGAAAATACTAAAGGAGTATTTCTCGAGCCAAATCCGTTATAGAAATTCCCATCCCAGCGTTGTTCCTCAATCATTCCTTAGCGATAGTTTATCTGCTTTGATAACTCTTTCCTGCTTTATTGCTTAATAGAATTCTATATCTGTCATAATGAGATATCCCTTGTATCATATCTCTTGATTCAATTCAGAGGACTTACCATCCTCTCTTTCCTGATCTTTTTAGATCAAGATGCCTCCAAGAAAGAGACCTAGCTTAAAGAACAACAACAACCCTCCGCCACTACCTCCTCCCCAATTTGATCTCGTAATGTTCCAGGCAGTTGTTGCTGCCACAGTGGCAGCCGCCATGTCTCAAATGAACCCCGGTGGTTCAGGAGGTGGTCCACAGCCCCAAAACCAAGAAGGTAGCTAGGGACACCGGAAGGAGTGTTCCTATAAGGACTTTATGAACGCGAAACCCACATCTTTCGATGGCACTAGAGGTGTCATTGCCCTAACCCGATGGTTCGAGAAAATCGAATCTATTTTCGAAATCTGTGCCTACTCTGAATCGGATAAGGTGAAGTTCGCTGCCTGCACATTCACCGATAAAGCCCTGACTTGGTGGAACGGCCGAGTCAAATCCATAACCCTACCTGTAGCCAATGCCATGGGTTTTGAGGCCATGAAGGAACGTCTACTTGCAAAGTACTTCCCTTGGGGAGAAATGCAGAAGCTAGAACACGAACTCTGGAACCTGAAGATGAAGGGTTCTGATATTGCCGCTTACACTTCAAGATTCGATGACTTGGAGCTACTAATGGGTTTTGGCCATATGAACATTCCTATGTGCACATGAAAACCCTAATGCTTGGATCTAGGTTTCTCTAATTAAACATCCATTGGATCCAAGACTTCTAATGACTAATGGAGGATAAGAACAATACAAAATCAAAGTTAGAAGCATACCTTGAAACACTTGTTTGATCTTCTAGTTCTTGGAGCTTTAGAGTCACAAATGTCACTCCTCTAATGGCTTACAAACACCAACTAGCAAGAGGATGATTTGAGAGAGAGGAGAGGGATTAGAAATTGGCCAGTGTTTCGTTGCTTTTGCAGAGGTGTCGATTTCCCTTGCCCCAAGGGTCTATTTATACTTGTAAGGCTCCTAGGGTTTCACCCTTAAACCCTATTTGGATAATCTTTCCTTAAAGCAATCCAAATCCTTTCCATAATAAGTCCTAGGACGATATGTGGGTTATCCCAAGCCCTAGAAATCGTCCAACCCTATCCAAGAAGGATTTACAGCCCAAAATGTAACTATCAAACAATTGACAGTTTATACCCTCTTATTTAATTAATCTCTTTAAGTCACCAAATTAATTCTAATTAATTTATGACTTATATATTAATCAAATCACAATCTTATTATTCCTTATATTATTCTCATAATATATTAATAATATTTATTCTCTCATAATAAATCATCCTGTCAAGTTGCTATGGTGAAGGTAACCCAAAAGGACCATGCACAATCGGGTCAAATACTTGCCTAATATAGTTGTAGCCTTAGACACTATTCCAACAGTCTCCCACTTGGATAAGTCTAGTAACTATATGCACAAGTACAATTCGATTTGCAATCGTAGCTCTCAAAGACGCTGTCAAACTCTGATCTAATCAATCTTGTCCTTTAGATAAGGGATCGTACAGTCCTATGTTAGATATCGTGCTGACAATTCTATGGAATAATTAGTCTAGCATTTTGGTTTCTCGATCTCTGATTCATTTGACATAGAACTTAATCGAACACATCAATTCAGTTCTGACTGGGCCCGACACATAAGTCAAATCAAATCATCGAGTGGCTGAGATATCGCTTTTATCCTCTTCGGATAAAAGTTACAGATAAAGTTCGACTTATATGCATTTACTTATTCATTAATCAACTATACAAAACAATGCGTTTTATAACACCGAGTTACTGATGCGTTTTTGCATTATCAATGTACAACCAATTAATAAATAACAAACCATATATCTAGCTTTTAAGACCATATGATATTATTGTCATATTCCATAAGGTGATTCCAGCAAGCGTGGGTTTGTTCCAATGCTCAAAACCAGTTCATAAGCACTCATGAACGTTGCAACAACCCTTTGCTATGTCTAATACCATTTAGACAATCTACACACCGATTCATGACAATCTTCATTCATATCAACCTCCAACATATGAACGATTGTGGACAATTTGAATAATTCGATTATTCTTAATAAACGCAATTATTCTGGAAGTCAAAACATGCAAATATGAAACAATAGTTAAACAATTAACACAAGATAGTCACATTACTCATAAATAATACTCCTTTATTTAATCATCAAATGTTAATTACATTTATCTATTACACGTTTCTACTACTATCTAATCTATGCTAATATCATCCATCAGCTCAATACTCCTAGCATACTGCAAGTGCTTAACCCTACTCAGTCCCTTCGTAACCGGATCTGCTGGGTTATCTTCTGATGATATCCTCTTCACTACGAGTTGTACTTCTTCTACACGATGTCTAATAAAGTGATATTTTCTGTAGATATGTCGAGATCTTCCATGATCTCTCGGTTCCTTGGTCAAGGAAAACGCTCCTTCATTATCACAGAAAATTTCCATGGGCTCCTTTATGGCAGGTACAACTCCAAGATCACCGATGAAGTTCTTCAACCATATTGCCTCCTTCGACGCTTCGCTCGCTGTAATGTACTCTGATTCGCACGTTGAATCAGCTACAGTTTCCTGCTTGGAACTTTTCCAAGTTACTGCTCCTCCATTTAGGGTAAAGACCCAGCCCGACGGCGAACGGTAGTTGTCCCTGTCGGTCTGAAAGCTGGCATCACTATACCCTCGCACCTTCAGGTCATCACTCCCTCCGAAGACTAACAACCATTCCTTCGTCCTCCGAAGGTACTTAAGGATATTCTTAACTGCAACCCAATGAGCTCTCCGAAGGTACTTAAGGATATTCTTAACTGCAACCCAATGAGCTCTGCTATTTCAGTTGCGGTACTCGGACTTTGAGTCTTACTCAACTTGGCATTACTTTGTATCGGTAATTCTCCTTTCTTCGAGTTTTCCATACTAAAACGTTTTAGTACCTTCTCTAAGTAAGTGTTCTGACTAAGTCCTATTAGTCTATTACTTCTTTCTCTTACTATCCTTATTCCCAAAATATAGGAAGCCTCTCCGAGGTCCTTCATAGCGAAGAACTTCCGGAGCCAGGACTTAACCTCCTGCAGAGTCGGGACGTCGTTTCCTATGAGTAATATGTCATCAACATATAGAACAAGGAAGCTTACTATACTCCCACTGGCTTTGACATATACACATGATTCATCTTCGCTTCGTACAAATCCAAACTCTTTGACTTTCTCATCGAAGCAAAGATTCCATCTGCGAGATGCTTGCTTAAGTCCATAAATGGACTTCTCAAGATTACACACTCTATTCGGATGTTTCGGATCCACAAACCCCTCTGGCTGAGCCATGTAAACATCCTCAGCCAACTTCCCATTAAGGAAAGCGGTCTTGACATCCATTTGCCAAATCTCATAATCATGAAATGCGGCAATAGCCAGCATCACTCTAATAGACTTTATCTTCGTAACTGGTGAAAAGGTCTCTTCATAGTCAACTCCTGGAGTTTGAGTAAAGACCTTCGCAACCAATCGCGCCTTATACGTGTGTACTTTTCCATCCACGTCGGTCTTCTTCTTGAAGATCCATTTGCACCCAACGGTCTTACGTCCGGGCACATTATCAACCAAATTCCAAACTTGGTTATCATACATGGATTGGATCTCGCTATCCATCGCCTCTTTCCATTTCGCAGACTCCAGGCCTGCCATGGCTTCCTTATAGTTATTAGGTTCATCAAGGTTTATTAGTGTACCATCACTAATATACGTGTCCCCTTCGGTAGTAATATGAAAACCATAAAACTGGGGTTGAACTCTAACTCTTTCAGAATGTCTAAGAGGTAAGGATTCGTCAATCGGTTCAACTGGAGTTTCCTCCTTGGGTTGTGTGCCAACGGTAGAGGTTCCTTCATCTATCGACTCTTGAATCTCTTCAAGCTCGATTTGCCTCCCACTGTCTCCTTGGCTTATGAGTTCTCGTTCTTGGAAAACTCCTCTCCTCGCAACGAAGACAACATTGTCCTTCAGTCTATAGAAGAGATATCCAAAGGATTTCTGCGGGTAGCCGATGAAAATACATCGCTCATTACGAGGTTCGAGCTTGTCGTGAGTATCTCGTCTTATAAAAGCCTCACAACCCCAAACCTTGATATGTGCCAACGAGGGAGCTTTCCCTGTCCACATCTCGTGAGGTGTTTTGGCAACCTTCTTAGTAGGGACTCGGTTAAGGATATGGGCGGCAGTCTCTAAGGCATACCCTCAAAAAGAGGTAGGTAGTGAAGCACGACTCATCATAGAGCGAACCATGTCCAACAAGGTTCGATTACGCCTATCTGCGACACCATTCAATTGTGGTGTCCTAGGTGGCGTCAATTGTGAAACTATTCCACACTCCTTGAGATAATCGTGGAACTCAAGACCTAGGTACTCTCCTCCTTGATCGGATCGAAGCATCTTGATCTTCCTGCCCAATTGATTCTCCACTTCATTCTTCAACTCTTTGACCTTTTCAAAAGTTTCTGACTTTTGCTTGATTAAGTAGATATACCCATATCTGCTATAGTCATCGGTAAAAGTCACATAGAAGTGGTTCCCATCCTTTGTGGTTGATCTAAACGGTCCACATACATCGGTATATATTGTTGGGTTTTGAGCAATCTAACACTTCCTAAGTGTGCATGCAACCCTAATAAACCTTGGATCTATGTTTGTCTAAATACATGCAAAATAATAATTTTTCCAAGGTTCATAACCTATCTAACATGGCATGGGGTACTTTTAAACATAAAAGAATTAGATGAGATTACATACCTTTTGATGATGAGTTTGATTCCTAAGGAGTTTGAGGGCCAAGCACCAATAATGTGAATGCCTCAAATGGAATCACAAATCACCACAAACTCTTGGAAAACTTTGAGAGAGTGTATACACACTATAATTTCGGCCACACACAAACACACACACTAGTGTCACTAGTGTCTATTTCATGCAACATAAGCATGCTTATATAGTGTACATGATTAGGGTGAAACCCGAATAACCCATGACCTTTCCTTTTCCAAGGATCCATGGGTTAAAATCTCATGGATCATCCATGGACTTCCATACAAGCCTAGCCCATTAACAAATGAGTGTTAGCCCACACTATATAAAACCAATAGCCCACAATCTAATTAGTCTTCCTTTTAATCTCTAAATTAATTCATAATTAATTTAAGACTAAGACTAATTAAATAACATGACTTCATATTAATATATTATAACTTATAATATATTAATAAACATATGCGTATAACTCTCATAAAATTATCCATAAATAGTTCGGGTGAAGTGTAACCCAAACGGACCATGCCGGGTCGGGTCAAGTATATACCAAATAAGTTATGGACTTAGACACCTTATCCAACAGACTCCCACTTGGATAAGTCTAATAACTATATTTGCGTATGTTACTTCAGGAACCAACCAGCAATCGTAGCTCTCGAAAACTCTATTGAACTATGAAGCGCTGTTTTAGATAAGTGATCATATAATCCTCTGTTCTCATGATATCAGCCGGAAAAATACATGGAACAACGTCTTACTTATTGTCCAGCAGTTTGTTTCCCGATTTTCGATTTGTTTGACAAAGAACTTAATCGAACACATCAACTTAGTTCAGACCGGCCGGTACATAGGTCACAACAAAATCATCGAGGGGCCCAGATATCGCTTCTATTTCTAGAAGGAACAGATAAACTTCGACTCATATGCTTGTTCTACTACTTGTTGAATTGTACACAAAGGCACGTTTTATAACATCAAGTTATTGATGCGTTTACGTGCAATCAATGCACAACCAACTCCTAGGTAACAACTCATATCCCTAGGTTTGAAGATTTATATGATATTACCATCTCACAGTCACTCAAGATAAATTCCATGAAGTGATACAAGTGAGCGTGGGTTTATTCCAATACTCATAACTTATGAGCACTCATGAATGTTGTAGCAACCATTGCTATGACTAAACCCATTTAGCCATCTACAAACTCGATTCATTACAGTCTTGATTCATACCTACTTCCAACATATGAACGACTGTGGAGTGTTTAAATAACTTAGTCATTCGGAAAGAATAACCTAGCTATTTTGGAAGTCAAAACATGCAAAGTGAAACACAATAATAATCGAATCCAATATGGTCTCAAAACCCTTTTGAATATAAATAGAACCACCTTTTATTTATCACCATATTGATTACACATTATTCATTGTATAATGTTTCAAACAATCAACTTAAGACTTGAATAAAAAACAACAGTCGTCCCATGCTCCTAGCATGTACACTTTGTTTTTCTAAACAATAGTTATGCCATACTCCAAGTATGCACACTATGTTTGTCTATGATCCTTACATTGTGATATAGATCAATTGAACATGATTCCATTGATACTCATTTCACAATCCCAAATCCTTATTGTAAATGTGAGAATCCCCGATTCCTATCATTTACCAAAAAGTCTGTTAGATTTTAAACTTTTATGCAATGTTCCTCTTGTAATGATTATGCGCAAAGTCACCAAAACCTTGTCACCAGTCATTACAGAGTATTCCAAAGAAGGTCAACTTCTATGGAACGGAAGTCTCATATTCAAAGTACATTGCTTTGAACATCCTTCTTGCATTAAGGTTTTCTAATCTTACATAGATTGAATAAGTTCCACCTATGGAGACATTTCCATAGTCCCATTTTGACTATCACTTCCGAACAAGAGTTACTTCTTTTCAAAATATGTCAATATGGTCCTTTCCGACAACTTACATCATACTTCCAACTGTCCTTGAGCAACCAATCTTTGGCGAACCTCAGATTTGTCCTCGATAATTGCTTAATCACTTTAGTCATATCTAGTTCTAGACTTTTCCCTTCTCAATGCCTTAAGCATTTCGAAAATTTAGAAAAGATGAATATTATAGCACATGCAATCGATCCTATATCCGAAGCATATGGGACACGATTCATGATGTTTGACACAAAGACATGATACTAGACCAGTCTTTTGCTACAATAATTTTTATTTGCCATGTTTTCAAAATTTAACTATGAAGAGGGATGCCGTAGTCATAATTGAATTTTGAGAACGCAATATATATAGAATTTCTTCAAGTTGAACCATTCCAACATAAAATTCATATATATATTAAAATCTCAATCTAAGCTTTAGAATTGAAATGAAGTATAATTTCCTCTCCCTTAATTATAGAAAAACAACTTTTCAACCCCTGCAACTTCACGAATTAAAACTTTGTTTTCTATAATTAACATTGCTAACTTGCAACACTAAACGTAATAATCATGCTCCCACTAACATGATGATTATCAGCATAACACTTATGCTCCCACTAGCTCTGACATATTTCTAGAAATTTGCTGGACTTCTGAAATTTAGATTCATACACCCTTTCTTAGATAGCTCACATGTGTGTCTAAACAATTTTCAGGACTATGAAAAGGGATGTCGTAATCATAGTCTCAATCGCTTAGGCATTTTCCATTTCTCACAAGTCCATGTTAGTGTGCCGGTTAACCACACGCGCTCCACTAACGACTTTTGAAAATGCAAATAACACAATTGATATCTACGTAAAATCTACTTAGTGAAAGCGTTTCCTCACCATCATTTTCATGAATCGGAGAGAAACCTTATGACACTTAGATTTTATAGTGTATGAGTTCCTATCCATGTGAATTTGTCAAAACCATAATCACAAGATAAGATTAGTGACAAATTCAGCCTTACATGGATTAAACTTGTTCAATCTTAGTTTCTTGTCACCTTGGTAGCACAAGGCCCACCAATGCTTCCAAGTTGAACTCTGATAACTCACATCCAAATTCAACTTATTTGAAGTAGGTACAGAAATAAGAATTATGTCAACACGATAGGTTGCAAACCTTAAGTCGTGTGCTAGTGATAAATTACAGGCTTTACTCTTGATTAAATCTTGAAACTCTTTCAGGATCTTTAAGGCTCCCGCTGTCCCCTTGACATATAAGTTTCCCCAGTCAAGAACCATTCCATGACAAAACAAATATTCAAGGGATAGTGCGGATTCTTATCAAGACTAACACTTCACACAATTGGTCTTAGTTGGTCTTTGTCTCATCCAAGACATCACAACTTACCAATCTCAAATGTACAAGAGTAGAAAACATTTTACTCTTACATTTGATAAGTGTTTTAAATCTTCCTTTATGTCACTCAAAGTTACAATCTTGGAGTATGACTCTAAGAATTGTTTTGGAACGAAGTATGACTCATCTTCTTGATTTTAACCAATCCAACAATTCAGGACCTCTCTTCTTAGCCATAACAATGCACTAAGATGTCCTTAGAGTACGAATTTGTGATATGGTTTCATAATCATTAAGATGGTCATGAAATATGATACTAAAGTACTCTCCCATCCTTTCAGATTTGAGAAACTTTTATCTTTCTGCCTAATTTGATTCTTCTCATTTGTTTTGTCATACATTGTAACCTTTCCAATGTTACAGAATTATACTTAACCTCATAAGTATAATCATATTTACTAATCTTTAGTAAATCATGACAAATCAATATTTGTGGTGGACCTTGACCAGCGCACACCCAGTGTACCTAATTCCTTAGTCCTTCAATTGACTCACATATACATGTGATCAAAGAATTAGTCTTAATTTTCAAAGATGAAAATTCTCATTCATCATACAATACAACTTGTATGATTCCAAGTTTCTGTCCAATTGAAACTTGGGTGATGAAAAACTTTCTTCATTTGGTAAATTCAGACACTACCACAAATGAAGGAATCAAATCCACTTTCCAATATTGCTATTACTGGAAACATATAAGCAACAATTTCCACAGATGCCATTGTAAGGATATTTTTAAAATAAATAAAATTAAAACCCTTTTTTTTTATTTTAAAACTTTGCGGAAAAACTTATCCTTACAATCAACATGAAAACCTTGTTGTTATCTATTCATAAGCAATATATTATAACTTTTAAGCAACAGCTCAAAATTCTGATTACCGAACCATGCGATCGAAACCCACCTTCGCAATCAGAATCAACATATACTTACTTTAAGCTTCCTATTTGATTCTTAAAACATCAGCATGTGACCCATCCACATTATGTAATAAGAATCTCCAAATAGGAAATTAATAGAGTTAGACAGTGGACTTTACCCGAAGTAGAGTCAAACTTTTTGACTTGATCAATCTTATGATCTTTCAGGTAAATAGGGCAGCTTCGCAACCAATGCCCCTTCCTTTGGCAACAAAACACATGGACCCTTTGGTAATGACACATGAGACTATCTCAGACTTAGCCTTTCTCTTTACCATTTGGTCAACCGAGTTGACTATGGTCGATCCCTTTCCATTGGGAAGAGAAATCCTTTTCTAGATATCCAATGCTACCATTGTCAATGTCCATTTAAGACTTGGGAAGTTGTTCTTTTAATCAAATTTGCTTTACTGGTGTTCCAAATCATTGCTGATTCCACAACACCAAGTGAATAGATAACATCATTAAGGGTCATGTCATAGTCTGTCTCATAGTAGTCCCAAAGAGACTCACTATGTTACTAAGAAAGTGATTGAACATCCAACCTTCACGAGACTTTGACACCCATCTCTCCCGGCTTGTCAATATGTGACTTTATCTCCAAGATGTGAGCACACATAGACTATGCTTGCCAATAGGGATTGAATGACTTTAAACTTTTCAAGAACTTGTGGGTGAGGGAGAATAATTGGAGGAGGTGGAGGAAGTGAAGCATGATGTTGAGGGACACCATCTTCAAGAGATTTGGGAAGATCATAGTTGTTTGAACCAGACATCTATAATGGGAGAAAATCAAGTTAGTTGATTCAAAGTCCTTAATATAACACCCAATATGAAATATTAAGGTTAGGACCCAACACAATATTTTATAATTTGGAAGAGGGGTGTCGTAATCCAAGCTATAAAATATTTGAAGGTAGGCGAATGACGATTCACCAATTTCCACCATGAAAAACGAAATAATTTATTAGGTTTTAATTGGATTTGAAATTCCTAGATCTTTTGAGATTCATTGAACTTTTCAATGGCATGTTTCAATCTCGAGTGTGCCCTCTCAAATTTTGTGACTGGGATGCCGAGGATCATAAAACAAGGTGTGAATAACCATACCAATTCACTTGGTACCCTTAATATTATCACCTAATCAATGTGCCGGTTAACCACACACGCTCCATTGATCTATGACAAACATTAAGTCACCCTTCGTGATCCTTACTAGTCCAAGTTAGTGTGCCGGTTAACCACACACGCTACACCAACGACTTGGTAAGGTACAAAGTGTGAATTCCATGGGCTAGCACCAAATTCACATTTTTCCTAAAGTAACTAAGATTGGGAATTAAATAAAAAAATATTTAGTTACTTTATAATAATCATTATACTTTTAATGAGAATTTAAAGTCATTGTCCTACCCGTTCGGCTAACGACCCTCCACCGATCAAGCAAGCGGTGGGTGAGAGTAGACACCCATTAAGTTGCCATTTTATAGGCAACAACCATATACCCACCTTATAGACCGGCTTCGTGAATGAGGCCTACTAACGGTAAAACGACTTGTTCTTATACATATATATAATAATTAACCATTAATCTTATAATAGTATAAGGGTAGAATTTTAACTTTTAAAACTTCTAGGGTATGGAATTAAAGTTTGTGAAACTTTACAAATTCCAAAACATGAGGGCAAGTTTTGAACAATTCATAAACTTTTGGATATTCATAACTTATGAGTTTTAATTAAGTGTTTTAAAGCTTTTAATGAAGAGTCTCTTGGAAATCCATAACTTGAGGACAAGTTATGAAGTCCATAAAAGCATTTATGGGAAAAACTCTTCAAGAAAATGTAACCTACAACTTCTTAAAAACATTTAAAAGAAAAACTATTGGAATTCCATAACTTGAGGACAAATTAAGAATTCCATTAAAACACATTAAGATCAAGAATTAACTAACAAACAATTTGCAAATAATTCCTATGATCTAACAAAACTCATATGAACATGAACATCCACTATCCAAAACTTTTCATTTCATAACTTATGAATTAAAGGTTCATAAAAATGAAGACTCTTCATTTTATGTAACTTATGTGTTTAAATGTGTGTTAAAGAAAAGTGACCTTTGGA
This sequence comes from Lactuca serriola, assembly GCF_051521515.1. Lineage (NCBI taxonomy): Eukaryota > Viridiplantae > Streptophyta > Magnoliopsida > Asterales > Asteraceae > Lactuca > Lactuca serriola. The sequence continues at coordinate 233,251,736 of NC_136411.1, forward strand.
TATCCATAACTTGAGGACAAATTATGGACTCCATTAAAACACATAAATGATCAAGAATTAATTCCAAACAATTCAGCAAATAATTCCTATCATCTTCTAAATTCATAAGAACATGAACATGATCATCAAAATTTCAAGAATTATATGAACACATAAAAATCATGGAATTTTGATATATGCTATTGTAAATGGATTAGAACAACCATTACACCAACTAAAACAAGTTTTAAAACACCAAAACAGTTTAGGGTAATATTTCTAGTCCATTTCCAGCAGCAAAAGTCAAAATTCTGTTTTTTTTTATTATTTTGCATCCAGTATCAAACAAGCAAGCCTAGGCTCTGATACCACTGTTGGGTTTTGAGCAATCTAACACTTCCTAAGTGTGCATGCAACCCTAATAAACCTTGGATCTATGTTTGTCTAAATACATGCAAAATAATAATTTTTCCAAGGTTCATAACCTATCTAACATGGCATGGGGTACTTTTAAACATAAAAGAATTAGATGAGATTACATACCTTTTGATGATGAGTTTGATTCCTAAGGAGTTTGAGGGCCAAGCACCAATAATGTTAATGCCTCAAATGGAATCAAACATCACCAAAAACTCTTGGAAAACTTTGAGAGAGTGTATACACACTATAATTTCGGCCACACACAAACACACACACTAGTGTCACTAGTGGCTATTTCATGCAACATAAGCATGCTTATATAGTGTACATGATTAGGGTGAAACCCTAATAACCCATGACCTTTCCTTTTCCAAGGACCCATGGGTTAAAAGCTCCATGGACTTCCATACAAGCCTAGCCCATTAACAAATGAGTGTTAGCCCACACTATATAAAACCAATAGCCCACAATCTAATTAGTCTTCCTTTTAATCTCTAAATTAATTCATAATTAATTGAAGACTAAGACTAATTAAATAACATGACTTCATATTAATATATTATAACTTATAATATATTAATAAACATATGCGTATAACTCTCATAAAATTATCCATAAATAGTTCGGGTGAAGTGCAACCCAAATGGACCATGTCGGGTCGGGTCAAGTATATACCAAATAAGTTATGGACTTAGACACCTTATCCAACATGTATTAGGTCCAATAGACCCTCACCCCTTTCACACGTACTTGTGAAGGGTGACTTAGTCATCTTTCCAAATAAACAAGACTCGCACGTGTCATCTTCCCTAAGGTCGAATGACTCCAACACAACATCATTTTGGAGTTGGGCTATGCGCTTCTTGTTGACATGTCCAAGATGACAATGCCACAAGGATGCTCTATCCATACTATTGGAAGAATCCATGCTCAAAACATAATTTCCTAAGTTACCTACAATCATAACGGTTTCATAAATTCCATTACATGGTATAGCTTCAAAATAAAAGACACCATTTAGATAAGCCAAAATAGAACCATTCTCATTATTAAAAGAAAATCTAAAGCCTTGTCTAAACAAAGCATGAAATGAAATGATGTTTCTAGCCATTTCTGGTGAATAGCAACAATTGTTCAAATCTAAAGATAAAACATTCCTAAGCACTAAAGAATATACTCCAATCTTGGTCACAGGCGACGATCTTCTGTTCCCCATTATTAGATTTATTCTTCCAGCCTCAACATCCCTATTTCTTCTTAGTCCCTGCACATTAGAACAAATGTGGTAACCACAACCGGTATCAAGAACCCAAGAAATAGCACGAGATGAATCGTTAGATTTAATTGTGTACATACCTGCGAAAGACGGCTTGATCTTTCCTTCCTTGATGGCTTGCAGGTACTCTGGGCAGCTTCTTTTCCAATGTCCTATCTTGTGGCAGTGGTGGCACTCTGCCTCCTTTGGGTTAGGGCAGGGTTTAGCAGGATCAACTTTGGTCCCACTAGAAGAGGCACTATCTCGGGACTTAACCTTGCGATGGTTCTTAGATGAAGCCTTCCTCTTCTTTCCTCTTCCTTGTCCAATAGCCAACACAGGAGCAGCGGGTGGATTGGGAGTTGGTGCAACAGACTTGTCCTTGAAGTTACTCTTAGCGACCCTCAAGAGACCTTGGAGCTTGCTTAAGGTGATCTCTTCTTTGTTCATGTTGTAGGTCATCCTAAATTGATTGTAACTTGGAGGTAAAGAGTGAAGCACCATGTCGATCGCCAAGTCTTCCCCAAAGTCAACATTCAACTTGCGAAGACGGTCGACATACCTTTGCATCTTTTGCAGGTGCATGGTAAGAGACTCTCCATGACCCATCTTAGCGGAAATCATGTTAGTGAAAATCTCATAACGCTCTTGTCTCGCGTTTTGGTGGTATCTCTCCAATAATCTTGGTGCATCTCGTACGGGTACATGTCCTCATAGGACTTTTGGAATTCGGAGTTCATAGTGGCTATCATGATGCAATGAACCTTCGTTGCATCACGCTCGTGAGTTTCAAAAGCGGTTATTTCAGCCGGAGTAGCGATTTCAGGGTTGATTTTCTCGAGCTTCTCATCGAGGATATACTCCTTATCCTCATAGAGAGCAATAGTGCGAATGTATCTTATCTGTCATAACTGGAAATTTTGTGTCATGTAATCTATACATTCAAACTAATGTGAATCAAAAACTTCAATCAAATACATCATACAAGTACTACAAATAGTCATCAAACAATTTGGAACACTAGGAGTTCTTATTTAGGTCCATTTTGAGCTAGAACTTCCTCATTGGGCCTAATGGACCAATAAACTTCCAATTTGACTATCTTGGGTTTAGAACCCTAAATGGGCTCTAATTGGACCCACATCTAATTTATTTCAACATTTTGGGCCATATTGGGCCTAGAATGAAATAAATCACAAGCTTTGATCCATAATTTAACCTAACCTAGCTTAATAAAGCATAAAAATCACAATTTTATTTTATAAGGCCAATAAGCACCCAAACTACCTCTAATGTTGGGCTTAGGGGCAAAAAGCCCAAAAAAATCCTTTCTTCTCTCCCCATTCTCGGCCCAAGCCCAAGGAAAAAGGGAGAGTTGACCTTGGGTTGCCACCTCACTTTTATATGTTGGATTTCCATGCACATAACTCATGTTTCCAAGCAAGCATCATATCAAGATCACTTCTTTCTTCTCTCCTCTCTCACCCTCGGCCAAACACAACACACACACACTCACAAAAATCTATTCTACTCTCTCTAAATCTTGAAGAACATCTCCTTCCCCCTTCTTCAAAAATTTCGTGAATCAAGGGCTCACAAGGAAAATCCATCACCAAAAATCATCATCTAAGGTAAGTTGATGACTAATCCATGATCTAGCTACTTCATTTTGTTAAAAATCTCTTCTAAATTTATTCACTCTTGTGATCTTGCATCCTAGAGGTCGAAATCTTCATCAAAGGGTGCTAAGACCAAAAATCACTTCATTTTTCTTCCATCTTCTCTCCAAAACCGAAACTACCCCCTTAAGGTGAGCTTCATACCCCCTATTTTCTGCTTTTATGAGTTTTGTGGGGGGGGGGGGGGGGGGAATACAAGTAAAAGTGTAGATCTATATGTGTTTGTATGCCTTGTATGATTTCCATGCTTATATGTGTGCTTTTGTGTGTTATAATGTTGGATCTAGCCATAAAACCCCTCAAAACCGAGATATATCTTGTGTTAAATGATTTTAGCTTCAAATATGTTTCTAAATACAAAGTGTTTCAAGGAAAATGGTTAAGTGGTTTAGTAACAATTTTCTTTGGGTTAAAAATACAAATTTTGGACCTAAAATGTGAAAAATACAAAATTAAGGGCCCAAATTGACATATCACGAATTCTGATGGATGTGGTGTGTCAAAACAGTTTCAATAAAACAATTTCTGGAAATATACTCATTTAGAGGACTAAAAACATAAATTTCAAGCTTAATGGGCTAAAAATGACATTTTCGGCCCAATGAGGCCCATTATGCGAATTTTTCTGTTTTGGAGGGCCAAAACTGTGATTTTCTGTAAAACAGTGGACCATAAGTGTTCCAAGTCCTTTTCAAAGGTTTAACATGCTTTTTAAATTTAAAAAGAACCAAAGTTGCAAAAATTTTACAATTTGGGCCAAAATTGTCAAAGTTGCGAAAAAGAAGGGTTAAAACTGAGAAAACTGCATTTTCAGGGACTTAAACTGTTTTCTATGAAAAATATGCTGAAAAATATTAATTTCAATAATTTTTGGTGTTAAAATGTCAAGAAATGTAATTTAAGGACCAAACCGGGAAGTATTCAATAAAAGGGTTGAAAATGTAAATTTTACAAACAATGAGGGGCTGAAAACAGAAAAATTTCAAGGCTAATTCAATATACGCAATTTGATCAAATAATGGTACCGCGACTATCGACGAAATACAATACACTACAATACCAAATTCGTTGTGAAACGAATTGGTTCGGTCTCGAACCAATGAAAATCCGAAACTACTAACATGGCGACACTACGACACATACAAATAACGTTTGGGAACTTAACTTACATACGAGTGTGCACAGACGTCTACGCACCATCTTCGGGCCCCAAAAGTGTAAAATCTTGCTTGTTGGGCCTAGCTAGCCCAATGACCTGATCTTATGGCCCGAAGACGCATATTTTCTACGAAGTGTTGAGTTTCACCGACTTGGCACAACGTAGAGGGACTTTCAATGGCTTGTATACCACTGGTCCCGAAGGGTCCTTGGTATTGGTAGAAGAGTCTGCATATTTTGCGAGGCGGGTCGGGGACCCCTCGTACGCATATTATCCCCAACCGATTAATAGAGTCATCGAGGCCTTCGTGTCCTCTTACTCTTCGGATGTGGGACGACACATAGTCAGGGCGGCTGGATAACGTGATTTGTACGAACGACGCCTTCGGGATCGTTAGTATTACTATGAACTGGGCGTTTGTGTAATGCGGGTTTGTAGTAAATAATCATGCTCAAAAATAATCCAACGTCGCTTGGGAATGACACTTCTACCTTTGTAATGGTTTCAACGCAACTTAACGGATTTCAAAGGATTAGGAAAACATCGGGTTTTCCTAGGTTTTTCAAAACATATCGGATTCGAAACGCATATAATTTTTAATAAACAATTTTCACAAGTATAGAAACAAACAGGCATACCTATGGATCTTCACAACATTTTCGAAAGTCTTTCTTTTCAGAAAATATCGGATTTTCTGGTGGTTTTCAAACAATACAAACATTGGATTTCAAACACTACTTATGAACTCACCAACATTTCATATGTTGACGTTTTTCAAAATACTTGTATTCTCAGGGAACCAGTGAATCAAAGGAAATCATATTCAGTGACGGTTGCAGTTTATTTATGTATGAATTGAACAATTTAATTTTTGGGAATGTAATGTTTAACCAATGTATTTCATGTAAACGCTACTGGTTGTACTGTATTGATGAATGGTGACGAATGTTGTTATGTTTCATATATATTCAATGTTATGGTATACAATTGAGTCACAACAGCCCCCGGACGTTTCCGCCGTCTGGTTCGGGGGTGTGACAGGTTGGTATCAGAGCTTTGTTTATAGTGAACTAGCATGTCGAGCCACACATTGATATGCAACTATAAACCAAAAAGAGGGACTAACATAACTCTGAACAAAACAAGTAAATAAAACACACTTGCTTGCATTAGGGATAAGAACCTAACGCCGAATCAAACACAATAATGCTGGTATCTCGGTTAATTCGGGACTGTTCTTAGTGATACCAAGGAGTGAATGTAGCCTGATCAACTACATTCTCTCCAAGGTAAAACTAACACACGTCTTGATGAGATCGGGATAGCCAGGGAACCTAAAACTATACCCTTCTAGCACCAAAAAGAGAACGTCTGTTTAGTCTGCAATAGTGGGAGAGGCATAGGATGATATTAGTGAACTCTTACGTGTTTTGCTATGTGTTGCGAATCTATGATTGTATGCTAAATGATAGAAGTACTTAAGTTCGTGCCATACACCTAGTTAGTAGGATCACAACCTCACAGAAACCACGTACACTCAACATCTTTCTGTTCCATGACAGAAAGATGCCTCGCCCAGCTACTCGCGGAAATCCCGAACCAACCCCGCCCGAAGTTGACTCCACTTCTTTCCAGGCAGCCGTGTCTGCTGCGGTCACAACAGCTATGGCACAACTTCACCGAGGGAACAACGGAGGAGGTAACGGGCAAGGATCCGAAAGTTCGAACAACGGGACGAACCAAGGACTCACTAAAACGTGCACCTACAAGGACTTTGCGAACGCTAAACCCCGAACTTTCAACGGCACTGGAGGAGTGATCTCCCTAAAGCGATGGATCGAGAAGGTAGAGTCGGTATTCGAGATATGCGAGTGCCCCGAGCAGATGAAGGTGAAGTTCGCGGCCTGCACTTTGGTGGACCAAGCACTCACTTGGTGGAATGGACACGTAGAAGCTATGACGCTCCCTGTCGCCAACTCTATTCCATGGGCAGAAATGAAAGAGATGTTAAAGGCTGAGTACTGCCCCCGAGGCGAAATACAGAAGATGGAACAGGAACTATGGAATCTCACGGTGCAGAATGGGAACATCGATGCTTACATATCGAGATTCAGCGAACTATCTCTGTTGTGCCCGGGAATGATTACATCAGAAGGAAAGAAGATTGAACGATTCATCTGGGGACTGACATCCCCCATTCAAGGGAATGTGATAGCTGCGAACCCTGAAACGTTTGATAGTGCAAAGAGATTGGCAAAGAGGCTATATGATCATAACCACAAAAAGGGCGAGAAGCCAGTGGAGACTGAGAAGAAAAAGGAGGGTGATGGTAAGAAAGGATGGAACAACAAGAGAAAGGGGCGTCAGGGCCCCGAGGCCTCTAAAAAGCAGCAGACAGTGGCAGTTAACGCTGTCACTGCACCGGTTCCAGCCACACCACATGCTCCAGCCTCAGCTGCTTCAAATGTTTCAAGATCCTGTTCCGGTAATCTTCCCAAATGCAACAGGTGCAGTTTCCATCACCATGGAGAATGTAAGGAGTTCCATTGCACCAGTTGCAACCGAAGGGGACACACTGCAAGGTTCTGCAGGACTTATCCTTCTTAGAACCAGAGTCAGAGAAACAACCAGAACAACAACAACCACCGCAATAACAATAACACCAATGCCGGTAGCAACAATACAGGGCCTAGCCACACCTGTTTCGGGTGCGGAAGGACGGGACACTTCCGTCGAGATTTCCCTAACAACAACAACTCAGGAAACAGAGGAGCAGGAAGAATGCTGACTATGGGTCAAAGTGATGCAGTTCAGGACCCCGCAGTTGTCACCGGTACGTTCCTCCTAAACCACACTTATGCATGCATCTTATTTGATATCGGAGCGGAGCGAAGTTTCGTAAGTGAGAAGTTTAAACATTTACTAAAACAACAACCCCAGAAGCTAAATGAAACCTATACGGTGGAAATGGCCAATGGGAAAACCGAATCCACTAGGGAGATCTACATCGGATGTACCCTAACCCTCAACCAACACGTTTTTCGAATAGACCTAATGCCAGTATCAATTAGGAGTTTCGATGTGATTATCGGCATGGATTGGTTAAGCCCCCACCATGCTGAGATTATGTGCCACGAGAAGGCCGTTCGCCTTCGTATCCCGAATCACGAAACCCTAGTAATTTACGGAGACAAACCCAGTACGAATCTTCGTCTCATCTCGTGCATCAAAGCACAAAAACATCTGCGAAAGAACAATTTGGAATTCTTGGCTCACATAGTGGACAAGACCAAAGAAGAAACTAACATCCAAGACATTCCGGTAGCATGTGAATTTCCGGACGTGTTTCCTGAAGATCTTCCAGGAGTACCCCCAGAGAGACAGGTTGAGTTCCGAATCGACATCGTTCCAGGAGCAACTCCTCTCGCTAAATCACCATATCGGTTGGCCCCTGCTGAAATGCAAGAATTGTCCAGCCAACTTAGTGAGCTTCTGGACAAGGGATTTATCCGACCTAGCTACTCGCCATGGGGAGCTCCGGTGCTCTTTGTCAAAAAGAAGGACGGATCTTTCAGAATGTGCATCGATTACAGAGAGTTAAATAAACTCACTGTTAAAAATCGCTACCCACTCCCACGAATCGATGATCTATTCGACCAGCTCCAAGGAGCTAGTTATTTTTCTAAAATAGATTTACGGTCCGGATACCATCAACTCAAAGTCCGAGAAGAGGATATTCCTAAAACCGCTTTTCGAACCCGCTACGAACATTATGAATTCGTCGTAATGCCCTTCGGTCTAACAAATGCACCCGCCGCATTTATGGACCTAATGAATCGAATCTGTCGACCGTTCCTTGACAACTTCGTCATTGTGTTTATCGATGACATCCTCGTCTATTCTCGAAGCAAAGAGGAGCATGGCCAACATCTCCGACAAGTCCTAGAAACTCTGCGAACGGAAAAGCTTTACGCCAAACTCTCCAAGTGCGAGTTCTGGCTCCGGAGTGTGAATTTCCTAGGCCACGTAGTTAGCCAAGACGGAATTCATGTGGATCCCTCTAAGGTCAAAGCTGTGGAAGGATGGGCAACTCCGACTACGCCCACAGAAATTCGTCAGTTCTTAGGCCTAGCAGGCTACTATAGGAGATTCATCCAAAACTTCTCTAAGATCGCCAAGCCGCTTACCTTGCTTACACAAAAGGGCGTGCCATTCAAGTGGACGGACCGACAAGAGATAGCGTTTCGAACCTTGAAGCAAGCTCTCTGTAGCGCTCCTGTACTATCTCTACCTGAAGGAACGGAAGATTTTGTGGTCTACTGTGACGCGTCGAATCAGGGCTTAGGTTGCGTTCTCATGCAACGTGGAAGAGTGATAGCATATGCGTCCCGACAGCTAAAGACGCACGAAGTAAATTACACGACCCATGACCTAGAACTGGGAGCCGTGGTCTTTGCTCTAAAAATTTGGAGGCACTACCTGTACGGTACAAAGTGCACCATCTTCACGGACGACAAGAGCCTCCAGCACATCCTGAATCAGAAGGAGCTGAACATGAGACAACGAAGATGGGTGGAATTGCTAAACGACTATGAATGCGAGATCAAGTATCATCCAGGCAAGGCCAACGTGGTAGCTGATGCATTAAGTCGGAAGGAGTACTCAAATTGCCATACAAAAACGCACTCGATAACCATTCAGTCTCATCTGGCCACTCAAATTGCATCAGTCCAGTCGGAGGCTATGAAAGCGGAAAATAGAACTAGCGAGACATTACGCGGGATGGAGAAGAACCTAGAAGTCAAGGAGAATGGGGTATACTACTTCATGAACCGTATTTGGGTCCCAAAAATCGGAGGATTTAGAGAGACCGTTATGAAGGAAGCCCACAAGACACGATACTCCATTCATCCTGGTTCGGACAAGATGTATTTGGACATAAAACAACACTACTGGTGGCCTAATATGAAGGCGGAAATCGCGACCTATGTTGGTAAGTGCCTTACGTGCGCCAAAGTAAAAGTGGAGTACCAGAAACCTTCCGGATTGTTACAGCAACCGGCAATCCCTGAGTGGAAATGGGAGGGGATTTCTATGGATTTCGTGACCAAGCTGCCCAAGACGTCGGGCGGATTGGACACCATATGGGTAATAATCGACCGACTGACGAAATCTGCCCACTTCCTGCCAATCAAAGAATCCTACAAGATGGAGAGACTGACGCGATTGTACCTACGAGAAATCGTAAGACTCCATGGAGTGCCAAAATCTATCATCTCGGATAGGGACAGTAGGTTCACGTCGCGCTTTTGGCAATCGCTCCACAAGGCAATGGGTACTCATCTTGATATGAGCACCGCATATCACCCACAAACGGACGGTCAGAGTGAACGAACCATTCAGACGCTTGAAGACATGCTTCGTGCTTGTGTGATAGACTTTGGAAAGTCTTGGGATACCCACCTACCGTTGATCGAATTCTCATATAACAATAGTTATCATTCGAGCATCAAGGTGGCCCCTTTCGAAGCACTGTACGGGCGTAAATGTAGATCACCGTTATGTTGGGCGGAAGTAGGTGACACCCAGCTAGCAAAAACGCATACGTCAAACAGGGCACTAACGGGACCGGAAATCATTCGCGAAACCACAGAAAAGATCGTTCAGATCAGAGCTCGATTACAAGCATCGCGCGACCGACAAAAGAGCTACGCTGACAAACGGCGGAAGCCCTTAGAATTTCAGGTCGGTGATCGAGTATTGTTGAAAGTCTCACCCTGGAAAGGGGTTATACGTTTCGGAAAACGGGGAAAGCTGAACCCGCGATACATTGGACCTTTCGAAATCGTCGCCCGAATAGGCCCAGTAGCATACAGACTACAACTACCCGCGGAGCTAAACGGTGTACACCCCGTGTTTCATGTCTCTAATCTGAAAAAGTGCCTATCAGATGAAACCCTTGTCATTCCTCTTGACGAAATCGAAATCAATGAGAATCTCCTGTTCGTCGAAGAACCAATCGAAATCATGGACAGGGAGGTGAAGCGTACTAAGCAAAGTCGCATCCCGATCGTGAAAGTACGGTGGAACGCAAAGCGTGGTCCAGAATTCATGTGGGAACGCGAAGATCAGATGAAGCAAAAGTACCCTCATCTATTCTAGCATTCTCAAATCTAGCCTTCAAACAGAATTTCGGGACGAAATTCCATCTAACGGGGGGATGATGTCATAACTGGAAATTTTGTGTCATGTAATCTATACATTCAAACTAATGTGAATCAAAAACTTCAATCAAATACATCATACAAGTACTACAAATAGTCATCAAACAATTGGGAACACTAGGAGTTCTTATTTAGGTCCATTTTGAGCTAGAACTTCCTCATTGGGCCTAATGGACCAATAAACTTCCAATTTGACTATCTTGGGTTTAGAACCCTAAATGGGCTCTAATTGGACCCACATCTAATTTATTTCAACATTTTGGGCCATATTGGGCCTAGAATGAAATAAATCACAAGCTTTGATCCATAATTTAACCTAACCTAGCTTAATAAAGCATAAAAATCACAATTTTATTTTATAAGGCCAATAAGCACCCAAACTACCTCTAATGTTGGGCTTAGGGGCAAAAAGCCCAAAAAAATCCTTTCTTCTCTCCCCATTCTCGGCCCAAGCCCAAGGAAAAAGGGAGAGTTGACCTTGGGTTGCCACCTCACTTTTATATGTTGGATTTCCATGCACATAACTCATGTTTCCAAGCAAGCATCATATCAAGATCACTTCTTTCTTCTCTCCTCTCTCACCCTCGGCCAAACACAACACACACACACTCACAAAAATCTATTCTACTCTCTCTAAATCTTGAAGAACATCTCCTTCCCCCTTCTTCAAAAATTTCGTGAATCAAGGGCTCACAAGGAAAATCCATCACCAAAAATCATCATCTAAGGTAAGTTGATGACTAATCCATGATCTAGCTACTTCATTTTGTTAAAAATCTCTTCTAAATTTATTCACTCTTGTGATCTTGCATCCTAGAGGTCGAAATCTTCATCAAAGGGTGCTAAGACCAAAAATCACTTCATTTTTCTTCCATCTTCTCTCCAAAACCGAAACTACCCCCTTAAGGTGAGCTTCATACCCCCTATTTTCTGCTTTTATGAGTTTTGTGGGGGGGGGGGGAATACAAGTAAAAGTGTAGATCTATATGTGTTTGTATGCCTTGTATGATTTCCATGCTTATATGTGTGCTTTTGTGTGTTATAATGTTGGATCTAGCCATAAAACCCCTCAAAACCGAGATATATCTTGTGTTAAATGATTTTAGCTTCAAATATGTTTCTAAATACAAAGTGTTTCAAGGAAAATGGTTAAGTGGTTTAGTAACAATTTTCTTTGGGTTAAAAATACAAATTTTGGACCTAAAATGTGAAAAATACAAAATTAAGGGCCCAAATTGACATATCACGAATTCTGATGGATGTGGTGTGTCAAAACAGTTTCAATAAAACAATTTCTGGAAATATACTCATTTAGAGGACTAAAAACATAAATTTCAAGCTTAATGGGCTAAAAATGACATTTTCGGCCCAATGAGGCCCATTATGCGAATTTTTCTGTTTTGGAGGGCCAAAACTGTGATTTTCTGTAAAACAGTGGACCATAAGTGTTCCAAGTCCTTTTCAAAGGTTTAACATGCTTTTTAAATTTAAAAAGAACCAAAGTTGCAAAAATTTTACAATTTGGGCCAAAATTGTCAAAGTTGCGAAAAAGAAGGGTTAAAACTGAGAAAACTGCATTTTCAGGGACTTAAACTGTTTTCTATGAAAAATATGCTGAAAAATATTAATTTCAATAATTTTTGGTGTTAAAATGTCAAGAAATGTAATTTAAGGACCAAACCGGGAAGTATTCAATAAAAGGGTTGAAAATGTAAATTTTACAAACAATGAGGGGCTGAAAACAGAAAAATTTCAAGGCTAATTCAATATACGCAATTTGATCAAATAATGGTACCGCGACTATCGACGAAATACAATACACTACAATACCAAATTCGTTGTGAAACGAATTGGTTCGGTCTCGAACCAATGAAAATCCGAAACTACTAACATGGCGACACTACGACACATACAAATAACGTTTGGGAACTTAACTTACATACGAGTGTGCACAGACGTCTACGCACCATCTTCGGGCCCCAAAAGTGTAAAATCTTGCTTGTTAGGCCTAGCTAGCCCAATGACCTGATCTTAAGGCCCGAAGACGCATATTTTCTACGAAGTGTTGAGTTTCACCGACTTGGCACAACGTAGAGGGACTTTCAATGGCTTGTATACCACTGGTCCCCAAGGGTCCTTGGTATTGCTAGAAGAGTCTGCATATTTTGCGAGGCGGGTCGGGGACCCCTCGTACGCATATTATCCCCAACCGATTAATAGAGTCATCGAGGCCTTCGTGTCCTCTTACTCTTCGGATGTGGGACGACACATAGTCAGGGCGGCTGGATAACGTGATTTGTACGAACGACGCCTTCGGGATCGTTAGTATTACTATGAACTGGGCGTTTGTGTAATGCGGGTTTGTAGTAAATAATCATGCTCAAAAATAATCCAACGTCGCCTGGGAATGACACTTCTATCTTTGTAATGGTTTCAACGCAACTTAACGGATTTCAAAGGATTAGGAAAACATCGGGTTTTCCTAGGTTTTTCAAAACATATCGGATTCGAAACGCATATAATTTTTAATAAACAATTTTCACAAGTATAGAAACAAACAGGCATACCTATGGATCTTCACAACATTTTTGAAAGTCTTTCTTTTCAGAAAATATCGGATTTTCTGGTGGTTTTCAAACAATACAAACATTGGATTTCAAACACTACTTATGAACTCACCAACATTTCATATGTTGACGTTTTTCAAAATACTTGTATTCTCAGGGAACCAGTGAATCAAAGGAAATCATATTCAGTGACGGTTGCAGTTTATTTATGTATGAATTGAACAATTTAATTTTTGGGAATGTAATGTTTAACCAATGTATTTCATGTAAACGCTACTGGTTGTACTGTATTGATGAATGGTGACGAATGTTGTTATGTTTCATATATATTCAATGTTATGGTATACAATTGAGTCACAACAGCCCCCGGACGTTTCCGCCGTCTGGTTCGGGGGTGTGACGTTATCCATTCGCTAAAGTTCGTCCCATCGAAAGTGACCTTTTGACAAAGGCTCATCAATGTGAATGAACTAGCAGCAGCGTTGTTTGCGTTCGACATCTACAAATAGAAAGGACAAAGATTGATTAGAATATGAATCCGTAATTATCACCCAACAAGAAAATTAGGGCTAGGATCCAACAACAATATTTACATATTAGAAAAGGGATGTCGTAATCTAATATGCAAACAATTTGAAGGTAAGTGAATGATGATTCACTAATTCTCCACCACAAAACATAACTTTAAGTTCTAAATGTATTGAGAATTCCTAGGTTTGGATGAGATTCATTGAAACTTTTCAATGGCATGTTTAAATCTCGATATGCCCCTCTTGTTTGTGACTGGGATACTGAGGATCCCAAAGCGGGTGTGAATTACCATGCAAATTTACATGGTGCCTTCATTTCAACGATCACCTATTCGATGTGCCGGTAAACCACACACGCTCCATCGAACTATGATAAACAATGAATCACCCTTCTTAGAACCAATTACTGTGCCGGTAAACCACACACGCTCCACTAACTTCTTAGCAAGGGTGCAAAGTGTAATTTCATGGGATTGCATCAATTCACTTTTCCTAAAGTAACTAAGATTGGGAAATTTTTGAAAAACATGTAGTTACTTTGTATTTCATATTATACTTTTAATGAGAGATGAGGTTTCCCTATCCTACCCGTTCGTCTAATGACCCTCTACCGATTAAGCAATCGGTGGGTGTAAGTGTACACCCATTAAGCGCCATATTATAGGCATCAACCTTATACTCACCTTGTAGATCGGCTTCGTGAATGAGGCCTACTAACGGTAAGACTAGCATTTTAGTTATACATATATATATATATATATATATATATATATATATATATATTAATCTTGTAATATTATATTAGTATAGGGTTGTATTTTAAACTTGTAAAATTCTAGGGTTTGAAAATTAAATTGTCTAAATTAGAACTTTTAATCACAAAACATAAATTTCAAAACTTGAGGGCAAGTTTTAAACATTTAAAACATGGAGGATCAAATAACAAATAATCTTAATTAACAATTAATTTCATAAGTATCCATATTTGATTTATTTAATGATTTCTTGCAAAATAATTTACCAATTTAATCAAAATAATTAATTAATTATCACATAAGGAAATTAAATATTTTATTAATTGATAAATATCTTTAATTAGATCAAGATTATAGTCATATATATCAAAAAATCGGATTAGGGTTGATCCAATATGATAAAGGAAAGTTTCCATAAGATAAATATCAAAAAATCCCGAATTTGGCCCTTCCTGACGCTCGGACTCGCCGAGTTCCCAACTGGACTCGCCGAGTTCAAGACTCAGAAACACAAAATTCGAATTTTTGCAAGCAAGAAACAAACAATTGTGCATCAATTTAATAGAAACCAATCTAGGCTCTGATACCACTGATGGGTTTTGGCCATATGAACATTCCTATGTGCACATGCAAACCCTAATGCTTGGATCTAGGTTTCTCTAATTAAACATCCATTGGATCCAAGACTTCTAATGACTAATGGAGGATAAGAACAATACAAAATCAAAGTTAGAAGCATACCTTGAAACACTTGTTTGATCTTCTAGTTCTTGGAGCTTTAGAGTCACAAATGTCACTCCTCTAATGGCTTACAAACACCAACTAGCAAGAGGATGATTTGAGAGAGAGGAGAGGGATTAGAAATCGGCCAGTGTTTCTTTGCTTTTGCAGAGGTGCCGATTTCCCTTGCCCCAAGGGTCTATTTATACTTGTAAGGCTCCTAGGGTTTCACCCTTAAACCCTAGTTGGATAATCTTTCCTTAAAGCAATCCAAATCCTTTCCATGATAAGTCCTTGGACGATATGTGGCTTATCCCAAGCCCTAGAAATCGTCCAACCCTATCCAAGAAGGATTTACAGCCCAAAGTGTAACTATCAATCAATTGACAGTTTATACCCTCTTATTTAATTAATCTCTTTAAGTCACCAAATTAATTCTAATTAATTTATGACTTATATATTAATCAAATAACAATATTATTATTCCTTATATTATTCTCATAATATATTAATAATATTTATTCTCTCATAATAAATCATCATGTCCAGTTGCTATGGTGAAGGCAACCCAAAAGGACCATGCACAATCGGGTCAAATACTTTCCTAATATAGTTGTAGCCTTAGACACTATTCCAACAGCTACCCTGTCCGGGAATGATTAACCCAGAGAGTAAAAAGATAGAGAGGTTCATCTGGGGGTTGACCCAGCTAACTAAGGGAAATGTCTTGGCTGCGAAGCCAGACACCTATGACAGTGCCAAATGCCTAGCGCAAACCTTGATCGACCATAGCGATCACCTAGAGGAAGCAGCCACCACTCCTGATCCGACAGAGAGGAGTGGTGCGAAAAGAAAATCTTGGAATAAGAAGCATAGCCAGCTTTCTAAGGAGTCCTCAAAGAAGCAACAAACGGTGCCAATTCGCGCTGCTACTGTCCCTGTTGTTGTCTCTGCCGTCGGATCCAAAGCCCAAACTCCTACCAGTAGGTATGCTGGTACCCTCCCTCCGTGTAACAAATGCAACTATCATCACCTCACTTCCAGCCCATGTCGAGAGGTATTTTGTAACATTTGTGGCAAAAAGGGACACATTGTGAAAAATTGTAAGACACCAACCCAATCAACCAATCAAGCTTCTAGAGCGGGAATCAGTCCGGCCTGCTACGGTTGCGGCGAAGTCGGGCATTTCAAGCGAAACTGCCCCAAGACAGCAACAACTGGCAACACCGGGAGAGTCCAAGCTATTGGACAAGTTGAGGCAGCCGCCGACTCCACCGTTGCCACAGGTATATTCCTCTTCGATAGATCTTATGCCTGTAATCTTTTCTTTTTTCAATTCTAGTGCTGAAAGAAAATTTGTTAGTACTCATTCAAACACCTTCCTAAACTTAGTTCTTCGTTAGTAACCAAAATATTTACTGTCGAGATAATTAACAGTGAGAAAGAGAACGTTAACGACATATCGGTGGTTAAAAGGTTGTCTTTATTACATTCTTAAGTCATATCGTTAAATGTTAACAACGATTAGTGACATATTTCATGGGTTGTAACAACCTAGTAATTCACCACATAATTCACGATTAATCGGGTTGTCACAACCTAGTAATCCACCACATAATCCATGCTGTAATCCTCATATTAATCCTTAGTTTTATGTTGTAAATGCTTAGTAATTTATTTGGCACTCAAAATGTATTAGACCGTGTTTATCGTAATGTTTTAAACTTTATTTTTGGAAAACGATCTTTATTGTAATGTATTAAATACTTAGGAATATATTTGATGCTTTGTGGTTTAATGTAGTTGGTTTTTCAACATTTTGGTCGAAGCGATTTCGTAGCTAAAGAGTCTCTCGGTAATATGTAACCGGTGGCGAAGGCAAGTAAAGTAAAGGTGCATTGTAGGACCCACCTAATAAACATAAATATAATATCTTTCTTAATAATTGAAAGTTTTTTTTTTACCAGATGTCAATCTCTCATGAGTTTTGACACTTCTTATTTTATGGTATTTTCGAAATAAATATTATCCATTTGTCAATTTTTGGTTTGTTTCAATTTTTAAAATTAAATTTATATATTTATATATATAAAATATTAAATATCATATATATAATATTAAATTATAATAAATAACTTTATTCTTTTCTTATTTAAAAGTTGTATATTAAAAAATATTTTTTGTTACAGTTTAATGTTTAATATTTTTGAAATCAACCCGTGTAATACACGAGTTTAACACCTAATATGTTATATATCAAAATAATTAGGGACCTGCCTTAAATTTATTGCTACCTAAAAGTTTTGGCAAAAAAATAAGCAAATATGTTTGATCTTAAAGTATTATTATACTTCAATCCACCTAAAATTTAATCAATAGGTTATAGCCCAATACATAACAAATGAAAAATATAAAAATAAACAGAATATTTTTTTTTCTAAAACGTCTCCCATCAGCAACACCTTTGACTCCGAGAAATACATGTATACATGATCAACTGTGATTTGTGATTTGGATAAAATAATTGAAATGATTACAATTGTAAGAACTTTAATATAACTATTCAAGTTAAGTATAAATATTCTAAGGCAACCCGGCCAATCACTACGTTTTTCTAGTCTTTAAATTTTTTGGTTTCATTTATATAAAGAACTACATGATTTTTGGTTTAGATTCGCCATCATACGTAACCAAATAGGTCAAGCGATTTTGAAGGTAAACCGTCAGAATATTTGGTCAAACCTATCAAAGTACACTCTGGCATTAATCCCTCATTGTTTTTCTTGGGGAAAACTCACAAATAATTACTTACGAGGCATTTTGCGATAGAAAAAAAAATCGGCGACAACCGTGTGAATCAAGTCTAAGTAGTGTAGTGATTCACACGGTTCTCGCAAAGACCAAGTATATTGGGTGAAAATTCAAATTCATATTTTATTTTTACTTTATTTAAGAATTAAGAGAATAAAAATTTAAGATTTAAGGGAATAATAATCCTTCTTTTCTTTTCTTTTCATTAGTCAACAAACTCTTAAAAATTATAAGAGTTTTTTCTTTAAGAAAACTATCTATAAAAATAATTAGATAGAATACCTTCAACCTTTTCAACTGATAATTAAAGAACAAAATCTGGATACATACCAATACCTATTATACGTAGAAAAATGGAGATCGAAACAAATAACTCACGCGGTCCATAATAAAAAACATAAGCATTTGAAGTATTAAATAACTTATATCCATATAACATTTACTCATGCTAAAGAATTCAATGTATTGTAGTTTCTCTTACTAATCACAATTGACATGTCTAGCGAAAACAATTACAAATTTAAAAAAAAAAAATCAACAATGTAAAATATAAATAATCAAAAACCATGGTTTCTTGTGGGTGGGTTAGATATAACAACAACAATCAGAAATTAAAAAAAATAATAATAACAAAAAATTAAAAAAAAAATCAAAAATAAATAAATAAATAACGAGATTTGAAAGGCAACTGAAAAGTAAAAATACGAGTTAACAATTTCAATTGCAAATAATTACCATATCATCAGCAAAATTAGTCAACAAATAAAAACTCAGTTTACCATAGCAAAAATGGAGAGCTAGGGCAGTGGAAGAAGAGCTCGCGGGTAGGTTAGAAGCCAAATATGACTGGTAAAAAAGATCTGAAGTGGGTCCGTAAGTCATATAATTGAGGGGCACGATCTGATTATTTAACAATTTTTTTGTTGAAATATTTAATCCTATCACCTACTTTCAAATGTGGTGCACACGCACCCACATCTCCTATTGCCACGTCAAGTTCCGAAGCAATTCATAGATAAATAAACAAAAACAGCTAGTACACATAGAGAAAACAACACAACGTACACGATTATTACCAACAATAACTCCAATAGGAAACTAACATATCATGCACCGACAGGATACATATATATCACGTGACAAACGAGGGGAGAGGAGGACGTCAAGTGGGGTTGCTTTGCTGCAAGTCGCTCCGAAGATCTCTTCCATATCAACGGGTTCATTTCGTGGGGTTTTCATCTCAAATTGTTGTATTAAAGTAGCTAATGTTAAACGCGAAGCGTGCTGAACAAATAAAATACCAGGGCACATTCTTCTTCCAGTACCAAAAGGAAGCAATTCAAAATGGTTTCCGTCGAGACCAATATCTTTATGAGTTGCCACGGCAGGCTGAAATTCTTCAGGATTTGGCTATATCTTAGGCTGTGGGGAGCGATCAGTGATCACACTCAACCCACTGAAAAAGCACTACACCTCTGCGTCACGTCAGCTTCACCGTCAACCCACTAAACGTTGGAAATGGTTATCACTCCATAAATTATGTTTTTTTTTTTTAATTTTTTTATTTTTTTAACATTATATTAAATAAAAAAACATAATTTATAACATAAATTAATTTTTTGAAAACATAAAAAAATAAAACCGCATTTCATTAATTAAAAACATAGAATTAAAACTTAAATTACTAAAATTAAAGGAGTGATTGACTTAGCTTTTCACAGTCGAAAAATCTTTTTTGGAAAAGTTACAAAAAGTCAGAATTTCCTGACTTTTCCAAAAAGTTCATTTTTCCTTGTATAAAAAGTTAAAAACTCCAAAAGTAACTTTTAAAATTAGTTTTGACAAACATTTTTTTGTTTTTTTTTTTCTAAAAAGGACTTTTGGGTTGTGAAAAGCTAACCCAAACACCCCCCAAATATTACTTTGTCTAAATAAAATAAAAATTAAAAAACATAAAAAAAAACATAGAAAAATTCTAATCGTCGTCGTTGTCGTTACTCGCATTATCCGTCTCGTCGTTACTGTCCTCATCCTCCTCGTCATCACCATCGTCATCCTCCTTGTCTTCATCGTCATTTTGCCATTGGAATTGTCTTTCCCCTATGTATTCAGTCAAACATGTCGTAAATTGTGTTGTATTTCATGGTTTTGTATTTCCAAAACCCTTGAGAAGTATGTCGGACTGGCAACTTGTATTACTGCAGGTGGATTAAGTATATCATTTGTGATATATGAACAAATAACCTTACCATCGTCTTTGATTACCATGTTATGTAAAATAACACAAACAATCAACATCGTCGTCAATTTTTCCTTGTCTCATGTTCATGCCAGATGTTTGATTATGTGTCACGTTTGTTTGAGGACCTCAAACGACCGTTCTAAATCCTTCCTTGTAGATTCTTGTGCTAGCTTGAACATTCTTCGTTTATCATTGTTCGGAAATATGTATGACTTGACAAACATAGTGCATTTTGGATATATCATGTCACCTAGGTAATACCCATAGTTATATTCATTTCCATTGACAACGTATGGCATGTCTGGTGCTTTACCCTGTAAAATATCTTTAAATATCGGAGACGCTTGGAGCACATTCAGGTCATTACTTGACCCCGCCATACCAAAGAATGCATACCAAAACCATAGGTCATTTGAAACAACTGCCACCAATATAATAGTTGGCACCCCATGATCACCTCACGTGAACTGACCACGCCACAGATTGGGACAATTTACCCATTCCCAATGTGTACAATCAATGCTACCAAGCATCCCTGGAAAACCATGGTTAGTTTTGTCACACCCCCGAACCAGACGGCGGAAACGTCCGAGGGCTATTGTGACTCAATTGAATACCATCACAATGAATATACATGAAACATAACATCATACATTACCAAGCATTGGAATATTACAACTGGTAGCGTTTACACTCAGTACATTGATCCATAATATTACATGCTCAAAAGTAAATTGTTCGGTACTAATTAAAACAACAGCAAGACATTACTGAGTACATTTTTCCTTTTCGATTTACGTGTTACCTGAGAATACAAGTATTTTGAAAAACGTCAACATATGAAATGTTGGTGAGTTCATAAGTAATGTTTGAAATATAGTGATTTGTATTGTTTTGAAAATCGCCAGAAAATCCGATATTTTCTGAAAAGAGCATAGTATAAAAGGTGTGAAGATCCGTAAGTATGCTTGTTTGTTTCTATAAATGTAAAAAAATACAATTTGTAAAACTCGGTATGTAACTCGTAGGTGTATTAATTGAAAACCCTAGGAAAACCCGATGTTTTCCTAATACTTTGCATCAAATGATTTATATCTTGTTATTTCGTTACGACAGGTGTATTCGTTGAGTCCCGGTGAC
The DNA here is from genome assembly GCF_051521515.1 of Lactuca serriola. NCBI lineage: Eukaryota > Viridiplantae > Streptophyta > Magnoliopsida > Asterales > Asteraceae > Lactuca > Lactuca serriola. The sequence continues at coordinate 233,273,217 of NC_136411.1, forward strand.
GTTGGATTAATTATGGATTGTGAATTGTTATAAACACACATTAATGAAAATGACTAGTTTTCAACCATACAAACGATCCCTTAGGCGTCGCTCGCACTATTCACTTAATCCAAACATCCGGACTTCATGTAGCCCCACAACCGAGGAGGAAAAATAAAAGGGTGCGAAGCCCCGATATTTTCCGTAAGTCGTTCAAGGCTATCGTGAATGCGAAGGGCCCTTAACCAGAACTCGCATTTGGTGAATTCTCGACTTTACTAGCAGCACCAGAGGGCCCTTGAGGTCCAATAGCACAAAGCCTGTAAAAGTCCTTTTACACGAAATTGGGTCATATAAGACCCAACTACATGTAAGCGAGTTTCCTTCGGGCCTAAAGATCATGTCATTGGGCTAGCTAGGCCCAACAAACACGATTTGAAACTTTTGGGCCCAAAGACGGTGTATCGACGTCTGGTGTATTCTCACGTGTGTATTGACTTCCCGAAATTTCCGCGTGTGTATTGAAGTTTCGTCGTGTTAGTAATTTCGGATTCATTATTGATTCGAGACCGAATCAATTCGTTTGATAACGATTTTTGGTGTTGAAGGTGTATTATAATTCGCCGATAGTCGAGGTGTTAGTATTTCATCATGTTGGATTTATTGTTTAAAACATTAGAGTATTTCATTTTTGCAGCCCCTTTCCTTTGGGTAATTTACACATTTAACTCTTTGTATAAACTTGTAGAAAAGTTATTTTTCAGCTCAAAGTTATTTGAAAAACAGTTTTAGTCCATCAAATGAAATTTTTCTCGGCTGAAACCCTTATTTTCGCAGTTTTTACACTTTTGGCCCAAAATAGAAAAATTTTGCATCTTTGGTCCCTTTTAAATATGAAAAGCATTTTTAACCCTTGAAATGGACTTGGAGCACTAGTAGTCCCCTGTTTTACAGAAAATCACAGTTTCAGCCCCTCTAATTTGAAAATCTCGCATATTGGGCTTTATTGGGCCGAAAAATTCATTTTTCGCCCATTATGCTTAAAAATTTCACATTTAATCCTTCAAAGAGAATATTTCCAGAAAAATACATTTTTGAAACTGTTTTGACTCATTTCATCCATCAGAATTTGTGTTTTGTCATTTTGGGCCCTTTAACCTTATATTTTTAACATTTTAAGTCCAAAAATGGGATTTTTAGCCCAAGGAGTTCATATTAACCAACTTGGTTATTTTTCTATAAATGATTTGTGTGTAATAATATGTTTAACACTTGTTTCATACATCCTAATGCAAATCTCGATTTTAAGGACTTTTTGACTAGTTTCAACACCATAATCACATAAGAACATGTAAATAAACATAGAAATCATACAAAGCATACATATACTCATAGATCTACACATTTGCTTGTATTCCCCCCCCCCCATAAAGCTTATAAAAACCGAAAAATAGGGGGTATGAAGCTCACCTTTGGGTGTGGTTTCGGTTTTGGAGGAGAATGGAAGAAGTTTGATGTTGTTTTCGGCCCTAGCAACTTCTTGAGGAGATTTTCGGACTTAGATGGTTCTAAGGAGTTAGACCATAAATTTTTATGAGTTAAGATGAGATGTTTGATAAATCAAGGAACCTAGATCATAGATTTAAGTATAAACTTACCTTGGATGGTAGTCCTTGTGAAAAATCTCCTTGGAATGACCTTAAATCTCAAAAATTTAGAAAAAGGAGGGAGGAGATGTTCTTCAAGATTTAGAGAGGATGGAATGAATTTTTGTGAGTGTATGTGTGTGTGTTCGGCCGAGAATGAGAGAGAGGGAGAAGAAGAGAGATCTTGAAGTGATGTATGCATGGATATATGGGATAAGATGCATGGAAGAATGAGATATGTTGCATGGAGAACCAAGAGATAATAATGAGGTGGCAATCCATAAGTCAACTCTTCACTCTTGGATTTAGGCTTTGGGCCGAGATTTTGGAAGAGAAAAAAGAGTATTGAGCTTTAATGCCCCTAAGCCCATATTAGAGTTAGGTTTGATGATTGTTGGCCCTATAAAATATAAGTGTGATTTTTATACTTTGTTGGGCTAGTTTTGGTTAATTATGGTTCATAATGGTTCATAATATTTAATTTGTTCCATTCTAGGCCCAATATGGCCCAACATATTGAAATAAATGAAAGTGGGTCCAATTAGAGCCCATTTAAAGGTTCTAATCCCATGATAGTCAAATTGGAAGCTTATTGGTCCATTGAGTCCAATAAGGAAGTCCTAGTCCAAAATGGACCTAACAAGAACTTCTAGGGTTTCCAATTGCTTGTTGACTATTTGTAGTACTTGTATGGTGTATTGGATTGAAATTTCTGTTGTCATAGAGTAAGCATCATACATGCTCTTTCTACATTTTACTTGAGTGTAGTGATTACAAGGCACAAAATTTCTAGTTGTGACATCATCCCCCCGTTAGAGGGAATTTCGTCCCGAAATTCTGTTTGAAAGCTAGATTTGAGAATGGTATAATAGGTGAGGGTACTTTTGCTTCATTTGGTCTTCGCGTTCCCACGTGAATTCTGGCCCACGCTTCGCATTCCACCGTACTTTCACGATCGGGGTGCGACTTTGCTTAGTACGCTTCACCTCCTTGTCCATGATTTCGACCGGTTCTTCAACGAACAGGAGATTCTCGTTAATTTCGATCTCGTCAAGGGGAATGACAAGTGTTTCATCCGATAGACACTTCTTTAGATTAGAGACATGGAACACGGGGTGTACACTGTTTAACTCTACGGGTAGTTGCAGTTTATACGCCACTAGACCTATTCGGGCGACGATCTCGAAAGGTCCAATGTATCGTGGGTTCAGTTTTCCCCGTTTTCCAAAACGAATAACTCTTTTCCAGGGTGAGACTTTCAACAGTACTCGATCCCCGACCTGAAATTCTAAGGGCTTTCGTTGTTTATCGGCGTAGCTCCTTTGTCGGTCGCGCGATGCTTGAAATCGAGCTCTGATTTGAACGATCTTTTCCGTGGTTTCACGAATGATCTCCGGCCCCGTTAGCGCCTTGTCCGACGTATGTGCTTTTGCTAGTTGGGTATCGCCCACCTCAGCCCAGCATAACGGTGATCTACACTTACGCCCGTATAGTGCTTCGAAAGGAGCGACCTTGATGCTCGAATGGTAACTGTTGTTATATGAGAATTCGACTAAGGGTAAGTGGGTATCCCAAGACTTCCCAAAGTCTATCACACATGCGCGGAGCATGTCTTCGAGCGTTTGAATGGTTCGTTCACTTTGACCATCCGTTTGTGGATGATAAGCGGTGCTCATGTCGAGATGAGTTCCCAATGCCTTCTGGAGAGATTGCCAAAAACGTGAAGTGAACCTACTGTCCCTATCCGAGATAATAGACACTGGTACTCCGTCGAGTCTCACGATTTCTCGAATGTATAAACGTGTCAATCTTTCCATCTTGTAGGATTCCTTTATTGGCAGGAAATGGGCAGATTTCGTCAGTCGGTCGACTATTACCCATATGGTGTCTAGTCCATCCGACGTCTTGGGTAGCTTGGTCACGAAATCCATAGAAATCCCCTCCCATTTCCACTCAGGGATTCCCGGTTGCTGTAATAACCCTGAGGGCTTCTGGTACTCCACCTTTACCTTGGCACACGTAACGCACTTACTAACATAGGTGGCAATTTCCGCCTTCATGTTAGGCCACCAATAGTGTTGTTTAATATCCAAATACATCTTGTCTGAGCCGTGATGAATGGAGTATCGCGTCTTATGGGCTTCCTTCATAACTACCTCCCTAAATCCTCCGAGTTTAGGGACCCAAATACGGTTCATGAAATAGTATACTCCATTCTCCTTTGCTTCTAGGTTCTTCTCCATTCCGCGTAATGCTTCGCTTGCTCTATTTTCCGTCCTCATGGCCTCTGACTGGGCTACTGCAATTTGAGTGGCTAGGTGAGATTGAATGGTTATTGAGAGAGTTTTCGTACGACGATTAGAGTACTCCTTCCGAATTAATGCATCAGCTACCACGTTGGCCTTGCCTGGGTGGTACTTGATCTCACACTCGTAATCGTTTAGTAATTCAACCTATCTTCGTTGCCTCATGTTCAACTCCTTCTGGTTCAAGATGTGCTGGAGGCTCTTGTGGTCCGTGAAGATGGTGCACTTTGTACCATAAAGGTAATGCCTCCAAATTTTTAGGGCAAAGACCACGACTCCCAATTCTAGGTCATGGGTCGTATAATTCACTTCGTGCGTCTTTAGTTGGCGGGATGCGTAAGCTATCACCCGTCCACGCTGCATGAGAACGCAACCTAAGCCCTGATTTGACGCGTCACAGTAGACCACGAAATCTTCCGTTCCCTCCGGTAGTGATAGTACCGGGGCACTACAGAGAGCTTGTTTCAGGGTTCGGAATGCGACTTCTTGTTTGTCCATCCATTTGAATGGTACGCCCTTTTGTGTAAGTGAGGTAAGTGGCTTGGCGATCTTAGAGAAGTTTTGAATGAATCTCCTATAGTAGCCTGCTAGACCCAAGAATTGACGGATTTCCGTGGGTGTTGTCGGGATTGCCCATCCTTCAACAGCTTTGACCTTAGAGGGATCCACATGAATTCCATCTTGGCTAAACACATGACCTAGGAAGTTCACACTCCGTTGCCAGAACTCACACTTGCAGAGTTTTGCGCATAGCTTTTCCGATCGCAGAGTTTCTAGGATTTGTCGGAGATGTTGGCCATGCTCTTCTTCGCTTCGGGAATAGACGAGAATGTCATCAATGAAGACGATGGCAAAGTTGTCGAGGAATGGTCAACAAATCCGGTTCATCAGATCCATAAATGCGGCAGGGGCATTTGTTAGACCGAAGGGCATTACGACAAATTCATAATGTCCGTAGCGAGTTCGGAAAGCGGTTTTTGGAATATCCTCTTCCCGGACTTTGAGTTGGTGGTATCCGGACCGTAGATCTATCTTAGAAAAATAACTAGCTCCTTGGAGCTGGTCAAATAGATCATCGATTCGTGGGAGTGGGTAGCAATTTTTAACAGTGAGTTTATTTAACTCTCTGTAATCGATGCACATTCTAAAAGATCCGTCCTTCTTTTTGACAAAGAGGACTGGAGCTCCCCATGGCGAGTAACTAGGGCGGATGAATCCCTTGTCCAAGAGTTCACTGAGTTGGCTGGACAATTCCTGCATTTCAGCAGGAGCTAGCCGATAGGGTGATTTAGCAAGAGGAGTTGCTCCTGGAACGAGGTCAATTCGAAACTCCACTTGTCTCTCTTGGGGTACTCCTGGAAGATCTTCAGGAAACACGTCTGGGAACTCACATGCTATGGGAATGTCTTGAACGTTAACCTCTTCCTTGATTTTATCCACTATGTGAGCCAGGAACGCCAAATTGTTCTTTCGTAGATGTTTTTGTGCCTTGATGCACGAGATGAGGCGAAGGTTCATGCTAGGTTTGTCTCCGTAAATTACTAGGGTTTCGTGATTAGGAAGGCAAAGGCGAACGGCCTTCTCGTGACACATAATTTCAGCATGGTGGGGGCTTAACCAGTCCATGCCAATAATCACATCGAAACTCCTAATTGATACAGGCATTAAGTCTATTCGAAAGACGTGTTGATTTAGGGTTAGGGTACATCCGATGTAGATTTCCCTGGTGGATTCGGTTTTCCCATTGGCCATTTCCACCGTAAAGGTTTCATTTAGCTTCTGGGGCTGTTGTTTTAATAAATGTTTAAACTTATTGCTTAGGAAACTTCGCTCCGCTCCGGTGTCAAATAGGATGCATGCATAAGTGTGATTTAGGGGAAACGTACCGGTAACAACAGTGGGGTCCTGAATCGCCTCTCCCTGACCCATGGTCAGCATCCTTCCTATTCCTCCGTTTCCTGGATTGTTGTTGTTAGGGCAGTCTCGGCGGAAATGCCCAGTCCTCCCACACCCATAGCAGGTGTGGCTAGGCCCTGCATTATGGCCGCCGGTGGTGATGTTGTTGTTGTTGCGATTGTTGTTGTTGTTGCTGTTTCCCTGTTGTTGGTTCTGGGGAGGGTAGGTCCTGCAGTACTTTGCCGTGTGTCCCCTTCGATTACAACTGGTGCACTGCAACTCCTTGCATTCTCCATTGTGATGGAAACCGCACTTGTTGCACTTGGGAAGATTACCGGAATAAGGTCTGGGAGCATTTGAAACAGCTGAGGCTGGAGCATGTGGTGTGGCTGGAACCGGTGCGGTAACAGCATTAACTGCCACTGTCTGCTGCTTTTTAGAGGTCTCGAGGCCCTGACGCCCCTTCCTCTTGTTGTTCTTTCCTTTCTTGCCATCACCTTCCTTCTTGCCTTCAGTCTCCGCTGGCTTCTCACCCTTTTTGTTGTTATGTTCATACAGCTTCTTCGCCAATCTTTTTGCACTGTCAAAGGTTTCGGGGTTTGCAACTATCACATTTCCTTGGATTGCTGATGTTAGTCCCCAGATGAATCGCTCAATCTTCTTTCCTTCCGAGGTGATCATACCAGGGCACAACAGAGATAGTTCACTAAATCTCGATATGTAGGCATCGATATTCGCATTCTGCACAGTGAGGTTCCACAGCTCCTGCTCCATTTTCTGAATCTCACCTCGTGGGTAGTATTTAGCCATCAACATTTCTTTCATCTCCGCCCACGGCATGGAGTTGGCTACAGGGAGTGTCATGGCTTCCACATGTCCGTTCCACCAGGTGAGCGCTTGATCGACAAAAGTGCAGGCTACGAACTTCACTTTCATCTGCTCAGGACAATCGCATATCTCGAATACCGATTCCACCTTCTGGATCCATCGCTTCAGAGTGATCACCCCTCTAGTGCCGTTAAAAGTTCGGGGTTTGGCGTTTGTGAAGTCCTTGTAGGTACATGTTTTGGTGGGTCCTTGATTCATTCCGTTGTTCGAACTCCCGACCCCTTGCCCGTTGCCTCCTCTGTTGTTCCCTTGGTGAATTTGTGCCATAGCTGCGGTGACCGCAGCAGACACGGCCGCCTGGAATGCAGTGGAGTCAACTTCGGGTGGGGTTGGTCCAGGGTTTCCGCGAGTAGGTCGGCGAGGCATCTTTCTGTCATGAAACGGAAAGATGTTGAGTGTTTGGGGTTTCTGGGAGGTTGTGACCCTACTGACTAGGTGCAAGGTACGAACTTAAACACTCCTACCATTTAACATACAATCATAGATTCTCAACACATAGCAATTTGTAATATCATAACAAAGCACGGAAAAGTTTACTAATATTATCCGCATTTGATATATGAAAAATTTGCTCGTAAGAGCATACATGAGTGACACTAGTTCGACAGCATAACGACTCTATGAGTAGTGTAGTCACTTAAACATAGAGTCGGGGTACATAGCATAGTTCCTAATGATCTACTAAGGTAAGTCTATCCCTAATCGCGATGATCTGCGTCCTACGTAGTGGCGGGGTCATATGCTGAAATGTTGTGCCAGTAACTGAGCCATCTCCGCCATGTCTCCAATAACCTCATCCCTCTCATGCTCAGCTCGCACTGCCCGGGCCTCCATAGCATACAGCTGTTGTCGCAGTGCGGCGATCTCAGCTTCGGGGGAATGGTTCTCCCTTGGGGGGTTCATTGGTGGAGCGGGGTTGTCTGGTTGCGCCTCATTCTCACACGACGAGATGTGATCCTTGTCCAAGTCTTGCCCTTTCTCGACGTCGTCGTCGGTCTCTCCAAATTCGTAGTCGGTGTCTATGTATTCGTCAGGTCCGACGTCGTGTGCTTCCTCTGGATTCCCTTCTGGTTCATCTTCAAGCATCCCGTGAGCCACTAGGACTTGATGGAACTGGATACCCGGCTGATCTCCCTCCATGACGACTGGGGGAAAGTGTAAACTATCGTCACTCCCACGACTATGATATATACTAAACAGACGTTCTCTTTTTGGTGATAAAGGGGTATAGTTTTAGGTTCCCTAGCTATCTTGATCTCATCAGAACATGTGTTAGTTATACTTTGGAGAGAATGTAGTTGATCAGGCTACATCCACTCCTTGGTACCACTAAGAACAATCCTGAATTAACCGAGATACTAGCATTATTTTGTTTGGTTCGGCGTTATGTTCCTTATCCCTAATGCAAGCAAAGGTGTTTTATTGTTGTATTAAACTTGTTTTGTTCAGAGTTATGTTAGTCCCTCTTTTGGTTTATAGTTGCATATCAATGTATGGTTAGATATGCTAGTTCACTATAAACAGATCTCTGATACCAACCTGTCACACCCCCGAACCAGACGGCGGAAACGACCGAGGGCTATTGTGACTCAATTGAATAACATCACAATGAATATACATGAAACATAACATCATACATTACCAATCATTGGAATATTACAACTGGTAGCGTTTACACTCAGTACATTGATCCATAATATTACATGCTCAAAAGTAAATTGTTCGGTACTAATTAAAACAACAGCAAGACGTTACTGAGTACATTTTTCCTTTTCGATTTACCTGTTACCTGAGAATACAAGTATTTTGAAAAACGTCAACATATGAAATGTTGGTGAGTTCATAAGTAATGTTTGAAATATAGTGGTTTGTATTGTTTTGAAAATCGCCAGAAAATCCGATATTTTCTGAAAAGAGCATAGTATAAAAGGTGTGAAAATCCGTAAGTATGCTTGTTTGTTTCTATAAATGTAAAAAAATACAATTTGTAAAACTCGGTATGTAACTCGTAGGTGTATTAATTGAAAACCCTAGGAAAACCCGATGTTTTCCTAATACTTTGCATCAAATGATTTATATCTTGTTATTTCGTTACGACAGGTGTATTCGTTGAGTCCCGGTGACGTTGGATTAATTATGGATTGTGAATTGTTATAAACACACATTAATGAAAATGACTAGTTTACAACCATACAAACGATCCCTTAGGCGTCGCTCGCACTATTCACTTAATCCAAACACCCGGACTTCATGTAGCCCCACAACCGAGGAGGAAAAATAAAAGGGTGTGAAGCCCTGATATTTTCCGTAAGTCGTTCAAGGCTATCGTGAATGCAAAGGGCCCTTAGACCGACTCGCATTTGGTGAATTCTCGACTTTACTAGCAGCACCAGAGGGCCCTTGGGGTCCAACAGCACAAAGCCTGTAAAATTCCTTTTACACGAAATTGGGTCATATAAGACCCAACTACATGTAAGCGAGTTTCCTTCGGGCCTAAAGATCATGTCATTGGGCTAGCTAGGCCCAACAAACACGATTTGAAACTTTTGGGCCCAAAGACGGTTTATCGACGTCTGGTGTATTCTCACGTGTGTATTCACTTCCCGAAATTTCCGCGTGTGTATTGAAGTTTTGTCGTGTTAGTAATTTCGGATTCATTATTGATTCGAGACCGAATCAATTCGTTTGATAACGATTTTTGGTGTTGAAGGTGTATTATAATTCGCCGATAGTCGAGGTGTTAGTATTTCATCATGTTGGATTTATTGTTTAAAACATTAGAGTATTTCATTTTTGCAACCCCTTTCCTTTGGGTAATTTACACATTTAACCCTTTGTATAAAATAAATATTTATTTTAGTCCTCAAACCATTTTCTTGACACTTTAGTATCAAAACTTGTATAAAAGTTATTTTTTAGCTCAAAGTTATTTGAAAAACAGTTTTAGTCCATCGAATGAAAATTTTCTCGGCTGAAACCCTTATTTTCGCAGTTTTTACACTTTTGGCCCAAAATAGAAATTTTTTGCATCTTTGGTCCCTTTTAAATATGAAAAGCATTTTTAACCCTTGAAATGGACTTGGAGCACTAGTAGTCCCCTGTTTTACAGAAAATCATAGTTTCAGCCCCTCTAATTTGAAAATCTCGCATATTGGGCTTTATTGGGCCGAAAAATCATTTTTGGCCCATTATGCTTAAAAATTTCACATTTAATCCTTCAAAGAGAATATTTCCAGAAAAATACATTTTTGAAACTATTTTGACTCATTTCATCCATCAGAATTTGTGTTTTGTCATTTTGGTCCCTTTAACCTTATATTTTTAACATTTTAAGTCCAAAAATGGGATTTTTTGCCCAAGGAGTTCATATTAACCAACTTGGTTATTTTCCTAGAAATGATTTGTGTGTAATAATATGTTTAACACTTGTTTCATACATCCTAATGCAAATCTCGATTTTAAGGACTTTTTGACTAGTTTCAACACCATAATCACATAAGAACATGTAAATAAACATAGAAATCATACAAAGCATACATATACTCATAGATCTACACATTTTCTTGTATTACCCCCCCCATAAAACTTATAAAAACCGAAAAATAGGGGGTATGAAGCTCACCTTTGGGTGTGGTTTCGGTTTTGGAGGAGAATGGAAGAAGTTTGATGTTGTTTCCGGCCCTAGCAACTTCTTGAGGAGATTTTCGGACTTAGATGGTTCTAAGTAGTTAGACCATAAATTTTTATGAGTTAAGATGAGATGTTTGATAAATCAAGGAACCTAGATCATAGATTTAAGTATAAACTTACCTTGGATGGTAGTCCTTGTGAAAAATCTCCTTGGAATGACCTTAAATCTCGAAAATTTAGAAGAAGGAGGGAGGAGATGTTCTTCAAGATTTAGAGAGGATGAAATGAATTTTTGTGAGTGTATGTGTGTGTGTTCGGCCGAGAATAAGAGAGAGGGAGAAGAAGAGAGATCTTGAAGTGATGTATGCATGGATATATGGGATAAGATGCATGGAAGAATGAGATATGTTTGCATGGGGAACCAAGAGATAATAATGAGGTGGCAATCCATAAGTCAACTCTTCACTCTTGGATTTAGGCTTTGGGCCGAGATTTTGGAAGAGAAAAAAGAGTATTGGGCTTTAATGCCCCTAAGCCCATATTAGAGTTAGGTTTGATGATTGTTGGCCCTATAAAATATAAGTGTGATTTTTATACTTTGTTGGGCTAGTTTTGGTTAATTATGGTTCATAATATTTAATTTGTTCCATTTTAGGCCCAATATGGCCCAAAATGTTGAAATAAATGAAAGTGGGTCCAATTAGAGCCCATTTAAAGGTTCTAATCCCATGATAGTCAAATTGGAAGCTTATTGGTCCATTGAGTCCAATAAGGAAGTCCTAGTCCAAAATGGACCTAACAAGAACTTCTAGGGTTTCCAATTGCTTGTTGACTATTTGTAGTACTTGTATGGTGTATTGGATTGAAATTTTTGTTGTCATAGAGTAAGCATCATACATGCTCTTAAGTTTTTGATTCTACATTTTACTTGAGTGTAGTGATTACAAGGCACAAAATTTCTAGTTGTGACAAGTTTGATGTGCGACATTCAACTGCTTGACATCGCTTTTAGTCGCATGTCGCAGGTATATGTCACGGTAAAGCTCTATAACATACTCACAAAATAGATATGTACACTCTCAACCCGTCCTTTCAGAAATTTTCAGATACTCATCTAATGTGTCACAACTAGCAATTTGCTAGGAAATAATATGCTCATGTAAACACTATCTTTGATGATACTTGTAACTCTGACTTGATGATATGTATTATGTCAATTTTAATGACAAAAAATTCAATCAAGGCTCACCAGGTAAAGTTCAAAACTCTATACAAAACATTTCAGAAAGTCAATTGGGAGTAGAAAACACTTAAAATCCCCGTTCAAGTTCATTATGGACTAAGATTTTCTTATTGGGCCTAATGGACCAATAAGCATTCAATTTGACTATCTTGGGCTTAGAACCCATAAATGGGCCATGTGGACCTAAAATGGTTCATTTTACCTCTAATAGGCCAAGATGGACCACAACAAATTTCAATAACCTTAATGAGCCTCTTTGGGCCATAAATGAATTAATTAGCCCTAATGAACCATAAACCCATTCCTTTATACCATAATGGACTGTGAACCACCTTAAGATCCCAATGGACTGAAAAATAATATTGGGCCTATCAAATTCGATCAAAGCCAAGGATTTGAGCCCAAAATTATTTTTCCTTCATTCCATTTGGCCATTCTCGGACCATATGTAAAAAAAAGATTAAAGGAGGATTAACGAGAAGATGACAACTCAAGATTACCCACCATGCATCTAAGTATTATTCTTCATACATCCATGAAAAAATATCATGTATCTAGGCAACTATTATCATTCCTTTCATAAAACAAACCCCCCTTTTTCTCCCCTCTTATCCTCTCAGCCTAAAAGAACACCAATACACACACTTTCACTTTCAAACCTTTTCAAATATCATCTCAAAAACTCTTCCTTCTTCCATCAAAATTTCAAGATTGTGGGTACGTTAAAGAGGATTCTTCAACAATATCATCATCCTTGGTAAGTTTTTGCTAAGATCCATGGTTTAGCTTCTTGATATCTTTAAAAATCTCCTCTTAACTCATGTCATTTCGTGAATCATGCATCTTAGAGCCACTTGAGTTCTAAAGTTCTTCAAGAAGCTTGCTAGGACCAAAATCTCTTCACATCATCACAAAAAACCAAGAACAAAAAATCAAGGTGACTTCATACCCCATTGTTTTTTGGTTTTTACATGTTTTTGGGGGATAATACAAGTGTTTATGTGTAGATCTATGTATTTATGCATGTTATGTGTGATTTTCTTGGTTTATGTTGTCATAATGTGATAAAACTTGATAAATCTCGAAAACTTTAACAAAAATGGGTGAGATTCATAAACTAAAAAGCTCTAGTCATCATACTACAAAGAATAAAAGTTTTATATATGCTTAAAATGTGAAAACAAAACAAAAGTCTTATATAAGGATCATTTTTGACAAATAAACTAAAGTTTGAGACAATTGTGACACTATCGGTTTTATAAGGATCAAAAAGGTCACATTCATATAAAATGAGTTTTTATAATAATCATACTTTTCAAAGGACCAAACGTGTATAATTTAGCATAATGGGCCTCAATTTGGGTCTTAAGGCTTTTTGGCCCCAAATTGAAAAAATATCAATTTTTAGGGATTAAAGTGTTATTTAATCAAAACTTGAGCCAAAAATGAAAATAAACGAAAACAAGGGCTGAAAATGACTCTTATTTCAAAATTGGGCCAAAAATGTTAATTTTATAAAAAATGGGCCGAAAATGTCATTTTATTCAAATAAGGGCTGAAAATTTAATTTTCTACAAAGATGGGCTGAAAATGTCAATATATGTATTTTTCGGCCAAATCTGTCAATTACTAAACATTTGGGCCGAAAATATAATTTTTTATAAATTAATGGACTAAAACGTTATTTTTAATTAAAATAGAGAAAAAAATGACATTTATTTAAAAATAAGCCTTTAAATGTTCAAATTAGTTCTTAAGGGACCTAAAGTGTAATTTCTATTAAAAATGAGTTCAAATTATAGAATTTTGACATAATGGACTAAAAATATAATTATAACAAAACACTGGAGTTTTTATAACATTATGGATAAATGTTTCGACTACAGAACTATACTATAACGAACAAATGAAATACAACATCAGTACGACTATTAGGCCCACTACATTCATTACATGGTGTAACGCTCATGTTTCTAGGATAGACATTAATGTTGATGTAATAGTGTAGGTTAACCTTTGTAACTCGTTTTGAAATAATAAGAATGCATTGTTTGAGTATTATATGTTTTATGCATGATTGTGTGACTTAAATGAATTAAGAACAAGAATAAGCCTAATAATAAAATATTATATAAGCCCGATATCTATGAAGGAAGTTGTAGTGGTTGTGACGAGGATTCATAAATTATAAAGAATGCCAAAATCCGAGTTATGACGAAGAAGTTATGACTTGTCGAAGTTTCACGACAGAACCGATACGACACTGTGTGACGTAAATAATGAATTTACAATAGAGCAATAATTAGCCTTAGTAATTTAAACGAAAGTCATAGAATAAGTTAAACTGAGAGTGTGCATAAAAAGAACGTCTAAATCTGACTTCATATAAGGAAGTTCTGATTTTTCTAAGTTTCAACTTAGCAGTATGCTACCCAAATCTCGAAATTGAGATCGAGTGATATTTGGCCAAAACAATCTAAACGAGAATTGAATATCTCGTCGATAGTAGTACAACGGAGGAAAGACAGACGAAAATGGACGTCAGATGAAGAAGTTATGAATTTCTAATGGAGTTTTCTTGTCCCAGCCTACTAAAAGTAATATAATAAAAGTAAAGTCAAAACTAGCCGATGAAGTCTAAACGAAAGTTGTAGAGCGTAGTCTCACCTATGCGTGGATATAAAGAACGTCAAGAACATAGCTCGTATGCAGAAGTTATGAATTTCTGAAGTTTATAAATAAATAAATAAAAATATTAATTCGGAGCTTATCCGAAGTCGTTAAACATTCGGTCTGATCTACCTAGTACGCCCATCGTACTAGGCGTACGCCCAGCGTAAATGTCGACAGCGGAGTACGCCCAACGTACTCTTATTTACGCCCAACGTAAATCGGGGTTCAACCCCTATATATAGAACTTGAGGGCTGCCGATCTTTTTTGCTAATTTCCATTATTTCACCCTTTTTCTTTCTTCTACTTTGTGAGAAACACCCCCCGAAGCCTCAGTATCATCCCGAGACCCGAAGCAAGTCCCGAAGCGCCGAAGATCCCGAGAAATAGAGTTGTCGAGCCGAAACTCTGCCTGCGAGAAGCCCGATTTTTGGAAGATATCTCGTTTTTCATCGAATATAATTATTTTAAGAGCCATAGTGTTGTCTGGGCATCATCTTATCATGTGAGTGTGTAGTTGCTTTCTTCTAACAGATAGACATGAATTATTTCTCTATAAAATACGTGCTATGTGTTTATATATTATCTGTTATTTGGAATGAGTACTGAATGAATATATTATACTGGTTCTAAGTTGTGTATGAATGTATATATATATATATATATATATATATATATATATTTATCTACAATATTTTTGGGTAAAGCATGAGTAGATAGTTGATGTGTGATGAAATAAAATTGATGAGAGGCCTCGATGTTGTTGTTGATCTAGTCATCTAGCGGAGTATGGATGACGACCACATACTCTTTCTAGACAGTCTAGTGGAACGCTGGCAAGTTCATAACCTGTGTGTGTTGTGAACGATGTGTTCACCGGTGTACTCTATCCCCCTCATGGTTGCCTTTAGGACATCTATTGTTGAGGAAACCCTTTTGCAGTAATTTCCGTCCCAATGAAAATCCTAGATTAGGTCCCTTGTAATAGTTATTGACATAGGGACGTAAAGTGAGGATAACAGGAATGGGTAATCGAGTTATTGTTGATTGGTGAAAATTAAATAGAATTATTTATTGTGGGTTGAAAACCCTATATGCTCACCAGGCTCCCAAGTCTGACACACTAAGTTTATTTGTATTACAGGCAGTGGCTAGAGCATAAGTTGGACAACATGTGAAGCTATTTTGTTTATAGGCCAGTAGTTGTATATAATTGTTGTAAGACTTTGTAACACCAGTAAAATCTAGGTCAAAATTAAACTTTTATAAAACCATAATTGGGATGTACCAAGTGGTAGATATCATAACGAGGTTTCCAAAAATATAAAAAACACTAAAATCCGAGTTATAATGAAGAAGTTATGACCGATCGAAGAACCGCGACAATACCGGTAAAACACTTTTAAGCGTAAAATAGGAAATTCCGATAAAATACTTTCTAACCTTATGTATCTAAATGAAAGTCGTAGATACCATTAAACCGTGAACATACATAAAAAGAACACCCAAATCTGAATTCGTATGAGGAAGTTATGATTTTTCGAAGTTTCGGATATAGCGGTAGACGGCTAAAAACTCAAATAGAGATTGAGTGATTTTTAGCCAACACAACCTAAACGAGAATCGAAGGTCTCGGCAATAGTAATACAACGGTAAAAAGACAGACGAAAACGGACGTCGGATAAAGAAGTTATTGATTTTTAACGGACTTTTCCAGTCCCGGCCTGTTAAAAGTCTATTATTAAAAATAAAGTCAAACCTAACTGACGGAGTCTAAACGAAAGTTGTAGAGTATAGTCTCACCTACGCGTGGATATAAAGAATGTCGAAAATGAAGCTCGTATGCAAATGTTACGCCATTTAGAAGTTTGATTAATCGGGTTACGCCAAGCGTAATGGTGTACGCCCAGTGTACCCGGATGGATGAACTGCCTCGGGTTACAACCGACCTGACCAACACTCGAGTACCATACGTAAGCGTTGACGTCTCATACGACAAGCATAACCGAAGTACGCCCAGCGTAACGAGTACGCCCAATGTAATCCCTCTTTCTGCACCCTATAATTAGAAGTCGAGGGCTGTCGAGTTTTATTGCTCATTTCTTCCTTCCCCTCTCATTTTTGCGTCGTTTTGCGTGCAAGTTATACCCCGAAGCCCCGGTATCATTCCTAATACCCGAAGAGAGTCCCGAAGCCCTGAAGATCCTGAGAAGTGAAATTCCTGAGCCGAAGCTCTGCCCACGTGAAGCCCGGTTTTTCACCCGAAACTCGAGGATACGTCAAGAAAGGTCACTCTTAGAAACGAAACGTTGTCCGATACACCTCTTATCAGGTGAGTTCATACCCCTATAACTATGTTTTCAAATACTTTGTAAATGCTTTTATACACTTTTAAGAGGGGGGATACAAGTAAACACACGGTTATCCTCGTGTGAAAAACATCAATCGTTTGCTATACTTTTGTTATAATCAATCATATGTGATTTATAACTACCATACGAAAACGTTCACATACAACATATCACGATAGCACTTTGTTCTTTTGGAATAAAACATGTTGTTATATAAATATCAAACACTTTATTTATATTTGGAGTATAAATGTGCAGTAATATTATTACAAACATTATACTTGCATACAAAGTCGCTGTTGCACTAGAGTTTATCATACAAACGAATCACACATTTAGAAAACTATAATAGGTATAGTTTATCATACAAAGGAGCTACTTATGCTTGGAGTGATAAACACAAAGAAACATTCGAACTGGTAAAGAGGAAGCTATGTGAGACACCGATTCTTTCTCTACCCGATGGAGTTGAAGACTTCGCTGTCTATAACGATGTGTCTTGTGTTGGATTTGATTGTGTTTTGACCCAAAGACAAAGGGTGATAGCATATGCATCTTGACAGCTGAAAGAGCATGAAAATAACTACCCCACTCATGATTTTGAGTTGGCAGCGGTA
Source organism: Lactuca serriola (assembly GCF_051521515.1). Lineage (NCBI taxonomy): Eukaryota > Viridiplantae > Streptophyta > Magnoliopsida > Asterales > Asteraceae > Lactuca > Lactuca serriola. The sequence goes on from NC_136411.1 coordinate 233,290,444, forward strand.
GTATTTGCTCTTAAAATATTGAGGCATTACCTTTATGGCTCGAAGTGCAAACTTTTCACTAATCATAAGAGTTTCCAATATTTGTTTAATAAGAAAGAATAAAATATGAGGCAACGATGCTGGCTAGAGTTACGTAAAGACTACAACAGTGAGATACTTTACCACCCTGGTAAAGCAAATGTTGTCGTTGATGCTCTCAGTCGGTAAGTCAATCTTCAAAGAAAAATGCCAAGAGCATTGAGAATAGAAGTTGTCTCGACAATTGTGGAGAGTATAAAGAAAGCTCAAGAAGATGTTTCCAAGAAGAATGACTGAAAGGGAGAATGTTTGGGCAAAACGTTAGTGTTCGGTACAAACAGTCACGGAATGAAGGTATTCCAAGATCGAATTTGGGTTCCTAAGTCAGGAGGAGTAAGAGACTTCTGATGAAATATGCTCACAAAACCATGTACTCGATTCATCCCGGTGGCACTAAAATGTATAGAGACCTAAAACCCTACTACTAGTGGCCGACGATGAAGCTTGATATTGCAAAGTATGTGGTCGAGCATGTTACCTGTGCAAGAGTCAAGGCACAACATTAGAAACCATACGGTAGTATAGAACCTTTGCCTATACCTATGGGTAAATGGGAACACATTGCTATGGATTTTGTCACTAAACTTCCCAGAACAAAGAACGGTCACGACATGATTTGGGTGGTCATTGATCGCTTCACTAAGACTGCGCACTTCATAGCAGCCAATGAAAAATGGTCTATGGATAAGCTTGCGAATTCTTACATGAAGGAAATTGTGAGGCTTCACAGTGTTCCGTGAATGATTGTCTTAGATCATGATAGTCGTTTCACCTTGAGGTTTTGGAGTAGTCTACAATAGGAATTGGGTACCAAGTTGTGTTTGAGTACAACTTACCATCCACAGACTGATGGTCAGAGCGAACGAACGATACAAACGCTTGAAAATATGTTGAGAACATGTACCCAAAAAAATCCAACGTAACTGGGATGAACATTTACCTTTGGTAGAATTCTCCTACAATAATAGTTTCCACTCGAGCATAAAGATAGCACCTTATCAAGCTATGTACGGACAAAAATATCGTACGCCGTCCTGTTGTCTTGAGGCTGGGGAAAAGGAGTTTATGGGACCCGAGAAAGTCCATCAAACTGCTGAAAAATTGAAAATAATTAAGGAGAGAATGTTAGCAGCTCAGGATCGTCAAAAGAGCTATGTTGACAACAAGCGAAGACCGATGACTTTTGTAGTTGGAGATTCGGTTTTGCTTAAAGTCTTACCATGGAAGGGACACATACGAATTGGTAAAAGGGGAAAGTTAAGTCCAAGGTTTATTGGACCGTTTAAAGTTCTTAAGAGGATTGGGAACCAAGCTTAGAAGCTAGAATTACCCGAAGAACCGAATGGTATTCATAACACTTTCCATGTGTGTTATTTGAGGAAGTTCATGGGAGAAATTCCCAATATAATTCCAATTTCTGAATTAAGAATTGATGAGAACAAAAGGTTGACTGAAGAACCAGACGCAATCGTTGACCGAAAAACCAAGAAGTTGCGACGCAAGATGGTTGAATTAGTGCTTCTCCGATGGAAACATGCGAATGGGCCAAATCTCACCTGGGAAAAAGAGAGTGACATGAAGAGTCGTTATCCGCATTTGTTTGTTGATGTGTGATTCTGAGGATAGAATCATCCTAAGGTGGAGAGAATTGTAATGCCTGTGTTTCTAGGCTAGGCATTAGTGTTGATGTAATAGTCTAGGTTAACCTTTGTAACTCGTTTTGAAATAATAAGAATGCATTGTTTGAGTATTATGTGTTTTATGCATGATTTTATGAATTAAATTAATTAAGAACAAGAATAAGCGTAATAATAAAATATTAGATAAGCATGATATCTATGAAGGAAATTGTAGTGGTCGTGACGAGGATTCCAAAATTATAAAGAATGCCGAAATCAGAGTTATAAAGAAGAAGTTATGACTTGTCGAAGTTTCACGTTGGAACCGATATGACACTGTATGGCGTAAAATGTGAATTTATGATAGAGCGATAAATAGCCTTAGTAATATAAACGACAGTCGTAGAATAAGTTAAACCGAGAGCGTGCATAAAAAGAACGTCTAAATCTGACTTTGTGTGAGTAAGTTATGATTTTTCTAAGTTTCGACTTAGCAGTATGCAGCCCAAATCTCGAAATTGAGATCGAGCGATATTTGGCCGAAACAATCTAAACGAGAATCAAAGATTTTGTCGATAGTAGTGCAACGGAGGAAAGACAGACGAAAATGAACGTCAGATTAAGAAGTTATGAATTTCTAACGGAGTTTTCCTGTCCCAGCCTACTAAAAATAATATAATAAAAATAAAGTCAAAATTAGCCGACGGAGTCTAAACGAAAGTTGTAGAGCATATTCTCACCTGCGCATGGATATAAAGAACGTTAAAAACAGAGCTCGTTGGATAAGTTATGAATTTCTGATGTTTATAAATAAATAAAATAAATAAATAAAAATATTAATTCGAAGCTTATCCGAAGTCGTGATGCATTTGGTATGATCCACCCAGTATGCCCAGTGTACCAGGCGTACGCCCAACGTACATGTTGAAATTGGAGTACGCCCAACGTAAATCGGGGTTCAGCCCCTAAAAATAGAACTCGAGGGATGCCGATCTTTTTTGCTAATTTCCATTCTTTCACCCTCTTTCTTTCTTCTACTTTGTGAGAAAACCCCCCGAAGCCCCGGTATCATCCCGAGAACCGAAGCAAGTCCCGAAGCCCCGAAGATCCTGAGAAATAGAGTTGTCGAGCCGAAACTCTGCCCGCGAGAAGCCCGATTTTTGGAAGATATCCTGGTTTCATCGAAGATTATTATTTTAAGAGCCGTAGTGATGTCCGTGCATCGTCTTATCATGTGAGTGTGTAGTTGCTTTCTTCTAACACATAGATATGAAGTATTTCTCTATAAAATACGTGCTATGTGTTTATATATTATATGTTATTTGGAATGAGTACTGAATGAATATATTATAATAGTTTTAAGTTGTATATGAATGTGTGTGTATATATATATATATATATATATATATATATATATATACAAAAATATTGGGTAAAGCATGGGTAAATAGTTGATGTGTGATGAAATAAAATTGATGAGAGGCCTCGATGTTGTTGTTGATCTAGTCATCTAGCGGAGTATGGATGACGACCACAGACTCTTTCTAGACAGTCCAGTGGAATGCTGGCAAGTTGATAACCTATAGGTGTTGTGAACGATGTGTTCACCGGTGTACTCTATCCCCCTCATGGTTGCCTTTAGGACATCTATTGTTGAGGAAAACCGTTTGCAGTAATGTCCATCCCGATGAAAATCCTAGATTAGGTCCCTTGTAATAGTTGTTGTCATAGGGACGTAAAGTGAGGATAACGGGAATGGGTAATCTGGTTATTGTTGGTTAGTACAAATTAAATATAATTATTCATTGTGGGTTGAAAACCCTGTATGTTTACCAGGCTCCCAAGCCTGATCCACTCAGTTTCTTTTTATTACAATTAGTGGCGCGAGAGCATAAGTTTGACAACTTGTGAATATATTTTGTTTATAGGGCAGTAGTTGTATATAACCGTTGTAAGGAAAATAATGTACCGTTTATGCTTTTGGTTTGTATCGGAACATGAAATCCCGAGTTTTGTTATATATAAAAATATATTTCATTAAGGAATGCTTTGATAAATTTTGTTTATCATATTTTATTTTGGGAAAAAACTCCGCAACTCTTTTAAATAAAAGGATTACTCTGAAAATTATTATAAAAACAAAAATTAAATCGGTCTTTTATGGTCGTGATTTTGGGGATGTCACAGATGTCTATTGGGCCTTAGTGACCTAATTACACGCCTAACGGGCCTAAATTATCCTTTACATGTCTATTGGGCCTTAGTGACCTAATTATATGCCTAACAGGCCTAATTTATCCTTAACATATTTATTGGGCCTTAGTGGTTCATTTACATGATAATTGGGCCTGGACTATTCCTTATATGCTTAATGGGCCTTAAGTGTCCTTTTGCATACCTAACAAGCCTGAAAATAACTTACATGTCTAATGGGCCACAATCATCCTTTTCCATGTTTGTTGGGCTTTGTCCTTTAACATTCACGTGTCATTTAGTGTTGTAAAATCTAAATACATATAACGTTATACATATTCATGCGGTAACATTTGGGATCTAGTGAAACTTGTCGGTTGACACCATTGAGTGTATGGTCGTAGCCTGTAGTTATAATTAGGGTCTCCTGGTGGGAGCGAGAGTTCGTGTATAGATCTATACGGGGGTGACTCGCCCACACCTGAGCTGTTCGCTATAGCTAGACTAGGCCAATCTAGGGTGACAAAACCTTGATCAAAACCGGCGTTTGGAAAAATGCCAAGACAGGCGAATTAGTCACTATCATGCATGGTTATAACGACTCACATAGAGATCCACTACCATCACCATATTACGGAAATCAAAATTCATAAATCATATTGGTACAAAACAAATTATACGATAATGCAAGGACCACAACATTTTTATAAATCAGAAAATATCGGATTTTTTGGGGAAATATTATTATTCATTACCTTCTACTTAAAACAAATATAATACAAGGAAATTTTTGGATCGCCTACTTATACATGTTTTTACAATGGAAATCACACATACATTTATACTTGATCATTAGATCATTTTCAGAGAATTTACATAAAATATCGGATTTTTTCCGGGTGACACGAACAATACGAAATCTTTCAATCAAATGTGCTTATCAACTCACCAACTTTATATATGATGACCATTTTCAAAAATATTTGTATTCTCAGGTAATCGTTAATGTGACAACCCGAAATTTCCATTCTGAACAACCCATATCAAGACAATAGAGCTTAGAACAGTTTCAGGGAAATTCCAGACTTCGGGTATAAGTTTGGCAGTTTTTCAGGAATTACATTTAAGGAGATATAAGGAGAGTGGTTGCACTAGGGTTTTGTGCAACACTGTTATTCCAACACTCTATTATATTAGAGATCATTTCAGGAATAAAAATATTTTCTGCCAAAAATATCTCAGGACTATAAATAGAATTCTGAACCAAATTCATTCATTATTCGCATTTCCAACTAGAGAAAAGCCATTTTCTCTCTCACGGATCTTCGGGTTTTTATCCCAAATCGTGAGTACCTCTTTCTAGTAGTGCTAGAAAGCTTTATATGTGTTAATAACATGATTTAGAAGGCTAAATCACTACATTTAGGAGTTTACTCCCCAAGGTGTTCTTGGGCGGTAAACTCCAGAAACGAAGCCTAGACCGACCCTTGTGTTATGCTACTGCCTTAGACTCATTTATAAGTGTGTTAGGGACATGAAATGAAGCAAAAACCACCCAAGTTTGGGAGTTCACGGCCCAAGAGTTTCTTAGGCCGTAAACCCCAAATTCAAGCTCCAAATGGTGCTTTTAGGGCACTTAAATCAAGGACCAAAGCACATCAAAATCACCTACCGAAGTGAGTTTACGGCCAAGACATGGTTCTTTGGCCGTAAACATGAAAGAAGGGTACCAAAGTGTGCCTAATGTATTCATATGCTTGGAATAAAAGCCTAGAACCTATACCACATGTGCAAGAGACTTGAAAACAACAAAAACACCATTCCAAGGGAGTTTACGACCGTAAACTCCAAAGGAAATGGCCTTGGGGCCATAAAATCCTCTAGGGAGTGTTTCTAGGCCTTAAACCCTTCCAAGAATTTAACCACCAAGTTGGAATAATTCTAGGAATCATTTGGAACTTCAAAACACACCATACCCCCATGGTTGGGAGTTTACGGCCGTAAACTCAAGAGTTTACAACCGTAAACTCCATGAGTGTTAGTATATGAGGAGTAAACTCATATATAGGGTCCTTTGGAACCCTAAACACAAGTGCCTTGTCCCACATTAGCTTAGATGCAATCCTTAGGGCTTAAAACACTTATATAAAGTGCTTATTATGTCTAGGATGTCTTAACATTATCAATTAGTGATTTGAGACTAATTGAGTGCATATATGTGTGGTTATATGTTCATTAGGATCGTAGTGTGTGTACAAGTCCTCGCTTGACATCTCGCAATCCTATACCGTTCAGTTCATCCCAATCACCAACTACAGGTGAGTTCATACCCCTAATCAACGTTTTAAATGATTTTAAATGCTTTAAAAGGGGGGATACAAGTAGAAGCAAACATGTTATTAAATCATTGATATGTATTTTATAACTGTGTTTTTCATTTAACAGATTTCACATACTACAAAATGTGATGCATGAAATGGTTTTAAATCTTAAAAATACGTTGTTATCAAATGTTTTACTTTTGAAATGTTAATTAAAATGACATCAAATCATTGTTAATTTTTATTCAAAACCCATAAGGTGTCTTACAAAACCATTTTACATTCTTGAACTAAACTATGCATGTACACTTATATTCTTATATATGTATTGATGTTAGAGTTTACAACTTTCATTTAGTTTCTCACACCCTTGAGTAGTAAGAGTGTATAAACCTACTTGAACAACCAATTACCTTTCAGTAAATTATCATAGGGATAATTTGGAGATATCAAACATAATTCCTATTACAAGGAATCACACAAGAGTCAGTTCATTCATGAGTCTATACTAGTACATTACCTGATACATGAGTACATTTACATTTGATTACATGATACCTGAGTACATTTACATATACTTACATGATACATGAACACGCTTACATGAACGCATTACATGAGTACCTTTACGTATATACATTTACCTGTGTATATTAACATGAATACTTGTATCTCGAATTGCGAGGATGATTTATTAGTACCTTTTGTGTAAATCTTCCTGCGTATCCCTAGTACCTTGGGATATCTAGTCGGGACTCTATCCCCAGTACCTCGAGACATATGGATGGGACTAACCATTCTGGAACCCATCTGTTAGCAACAGTGGGTGATGAACATCTACGGATGCCTACGGTTATTACTTATACTAGGAGTACCTTTACGGGACTAACCCTTCCTCCGCCCTGCTGCTGCTACAGAGGACAATTGGACAATCTTCGGATGTTCATTAGGTTGTATATGTCGTGTTAGCCCTAGTACCTCGGGATAACATTTACATACGTCGTGTTAGCCCTAGTACCTCGGGATAACACTTACATTAGTATTTTTTCCTGTTTACTTTTTTTTGTGATACTTTCACATAAACGATGAGTTAGACTAAGTACTTTTATTACTAGTCAATAGAAAGGAAAAGCTATCATTTTACTTACAGAACATTTATGTCTTGGTAGAAGACTATCATATCATTTTCCTATTTTACATTATTTTGTGATACATTCACCTAAACAAAGAGTTAGACTAAGTACTTTTAGTACTAGTCAATAGAAAGGAAAAGCTATCATTTTACTTACAAAACATTCGGGTCTTGGTAAAAGACTACATTATCATAACAAAACATTCGGGTCTTGGTAGAAGACTACATTATCATAACAAAACATTCGGGTCTTGGTAGAAGACTACATTGTCATAACAAAACATTCGGGTCTTGGTAGAAGACTACATTTCATACTTATAGGAAATAAGGGATTTTCTAGGGTTTTCACACTTACATCAACATTTTCATTTAAAGGCTTACCTGGCCTTCATAACAGATTTTCATAAGCAAGACAATGACACTTAATTACTTATGAATTCACCAGCTTTAAAGCTGATACTCGCTTTCAAAATAACTTGTATTCTCAGGTCATCAGTTAGACAGGTGCGATGGCCAGATTTTGAGAAGATGGAGCACAGACAAGACTCGCCTTATTTTGATTATTCATATTATTGTTGTACATTATGAAATAAAATACATGTATTAAAACTTTACTTTTAATGCAATGGATGATGTTGTTGCTTGTTTACTATTTTACACTATTGTGATACTGTACATGGCGTCCTCCACCCCTGAACGTTTCCGCCGTTCATGGTTTTGGGGTGTGACAGTTAAGCTGAAGAATCTTCAAGAGTATTTTGGGAATTTTTTTATGAAATGTCAATCTTCGTACAATTTATGTTTTGGAATATGGAATGTAAAACCATGTACTTGATGTGAACAATACCAGTTGTATTATGTATGTTTGGTGATGATTGTGTTATGTTTCATGTATATTCATTGTGATGATATTTCAATTTATAGTCACACGAGCCTTCGGACGTTTCCGCCGTGTGGTTCGAGGGTATGACAGGTTGGTATCAGAGTATTGTTTATAGCGAATTGGCATGTTTAAGCATACATGATATGCAACTATACACACACGGAGACTAAAATAACTTTGAAAAAAACAAATAAAATACACATTTATCGGTGCATTTTAGAAAACCAGGATAAAAATAACTAACATAATTCTTTGGGGAAATTTGACGTTACAATAAAACACAGACATCATGTCATCGTATTAGAGGAGAATATAGCCTGATCAACTACATTCATGCAAAGTATGAGTAGCATGTGCCCGGGAGTGATTGTGAAGGTCAATGAAACAAAAACTTACCCTTCTGATACTCAAAGAAGAACTCATATATATAAAAAAACAAAATTTAAGAATTGCAATACTATAAACCTACTCTCTTTGCACATTTCTCACCCCCAGTTTCTCACACAGTCACCATGGATGAGGCACAACAAGGTATCCAGTTTCATGAGGCCCTGGTGGCCCACGGGGCGATTGAAGAAGACCCCGAGGTAGAACAAGAGGCATCCCATGGAATTGAGCCCGATGAGTATACGGATACAGACTACCAGTTTGATGAGAGCGATGAAGACATGGAGGATGGTAGGGACACTGATGAAGTCCCCGATGAACCACCTACCACTGAGGTGCACCAGGACCACCGCGTACTATCAGGGGACCCCGTTGATGGAACTCTCTCTTTGAAATAAGAAGTTTCTGCTCTTCGGTAACAACTATTAGCTATGGAGGCACGAGCCGTGATGACTAATTTATTGGCACAACATTTTGGAATATGATTTCGCTACCACCGTTAGGCACTTCTTAGTAGGATTAGGATCAGTAGTATCTCCTATTAGTATTAGGTTTCCTATATGGGTACTATGATATGTACTATCGACTCTATGTTTAAGTGATTACACTACTCATAGGGTCGTTATTGTACTGGATTTTATACTCTAATGTACTGTATGCCCTTTCGGGGAAATTTTTCATGCACTAAAAGCAATGTAATTAGTAGAAATATTACGTGTTTTATTGTGATGTTGTTATCTGCTATGTGACTTATTTCCTTGTTTCATGATAAATTATGAAGTCAATTACATGCACAAATCGAATCACCGAGATAGTAGTACTCTAAACCTAATATACGCTATGCGCTCATCATCTCTCTGTTCTACGACAGAAGATGCCTCGAAGGAATCCACCAGTGAACAATGATGCAACTCCACCACCACCGCCACCACCACCTACTCCAGAGATGAACTCAGCTGCTTTCCAAGCAGCATTTTCAGCTGCAGTTGCAGCAGCTCTGACTCACATCCACAACGGAAACAACAGTGGAGCAAATGGGAATGGAGCTGGACGTTCCAATAAAGGAATGCATCAAGGGCCCACCAAGGCCTGTAATTACAAAGACGTAACAAACGCCAAACCGCGAACCTTTAACGGAACAGGAGGCGTAATAACCCTGAAAAGATGGATCGAGAAGGTTGAATCTGTCTTTGAAATATGCGGATGTCTTGAAGAGTGCAAGGTCGAGTTTGCAGCCTGCACATTTGTTGATCAAGCTCTTTCCTGGTGGAACAGACATGTGGAAGCCATGACACTCCCCATAGCCAATGCCATGCCGTGGGCGGAGCTGAAAGAGATGTTGATGGCCGAATAATGCCTACATGGAGAAGTCCAGAAAATGGAACAAGAACTATGAAATCTCACAGTTCGAAACTCCGACATAAATGCCTACATATGCAGATTTAGTGAGTTGTCTCCATTGTGACGTGGAATGATTACTTCTGAGGGAAAGAAGGTCGAAAGGTTCATCTGGTGATTGACCTCCCCAATCCAAGGAAACATGATAGCAGCAAATCTGAAAAACTATGATAGTGCCAATAGATTGGTCAAGAAACTATATGACCACAACAATAAGAAGGGAGAAAAAGCAGGAGAAATCGAAGGCAAGAAGGAAAGTGATAACATGAAGGGTAATAACAATAAGCATAAGGGGCGCCAAGGGTCAGAGTCGTCAAAGAAACAACAAACAGTCGTAGTTCATGCTACTACTACTCAAGTCTCATCCACACCACAATGTACAACCTCATCCATGCCAAATGCTCCAAAGCAGTACTCGAGAAATCTCCCCAAATGTAACAAATGAAAATTTCATCATCATGAGGAATGCCGAGAGATGATTTGCACAAGGTGCAATCGAAAAGGTCAGAGAACAAAGAACTGTAGGACTCAGCTTCCACAGAACCAGACGCCAAACAACAACAACAACAGCAACAACCACAACAACAACAAAAACAACAACAACAACAACAACAATGTTGGGGCCAGTCATGCCTGTTATGGATGCGGGAGAACCGGGCATTTCAGGTGGAATTACCCCAATGTTAACAATCAAGGAGCTGGAGGATTGGGAAGAGTTTTGACTTTGGGACAAGGTTAAGCAGTCCAGGACCCTACCGTTGTCACCGGTACGTTCCTACTTAACAACAGATATGCATTCATCTTATTCGATAGTGCGGAAGAACGAAGTTTCGTTAGTAACAAGCTCAAACATTTACTAAATCAACGACCCAGAAGCTCAATGAAGCCTTCACAGTGGAAATGGATAATGGGAAGACTGAATCAACTAAAGATATCTATATAGGATGCACGTTAACACTAAATAACCACTCTTTCCAAATAGATTTGATGCATGTAAATGTTAGGAGTTTTGATATGATAATTGGCATGGATTGGTTAAGTCCCCATCATGCCGATATTATGTGTCACGAGAAGGCCGTTCGCCTTCATCTTCCTAATCACGAAACCCAAATAATCTATGTAGATAATCAGGATCCCTAATAATCAAGGAACATAAGTTCCTACTAAAGAAGAACCACACATTCCACGCTCACGTCGTAGATAAAAACAAGGAAGAAATAAACCTTCATAACATCCCAGTGTGTGCGGCTGTTAGGGTGCAAAGTCACTCTTGGATGTAGTGTTTTAGTCTTACCCTCTTGTATGTGTAAATGGGTTGAGTCTTTCCTATAAATAGGAAGTGAGTGACTCCCATTATGTAAAGAATGATCATTTTGGAGTCTTAGACTAAAGAGAGAAATTTGTACAAACCCATTTGTATATCCTTTCTAGATCTAATATGAGCTTACACAGATTTATTTAATCCTTGTGTTCTTGAGTTTACATGATGATTCACTAGATCTTTCTTATTCCGCACATGCCATCATAATCAACACTACTACAATTGGTATCAGAACGGGTGTTCTTGATTTCATCAAGAATTGATCCATGTTGGCTTTCTAGATTTGGTGATTCTTCATTGTATGTTGATATTCGTGTTATTGAGAGTTTGCATTCTAGAAATCAAATTTATCTTTGATTCTATTCATAATTGGATTTTCTTCACTAGAATTCAAGTGATTTTTACTTTCTCTCTTTAGACAACCCATTCAAAATCACTTTCTCTCTCTAGAAAATTTTCAAGTTCTTGTGATCATGGTGAATTTGTCGTATAATTCTTGGATTGTGTTCATTGAAGAAACTTATGATAAACCCCTCTTGCTTGACATGTTACAAAAGAGTTAAAATATATAAACATATGTTTTATTATAAAATGTATTGATAAATCGGTTTGAATCCATTGCAAAGGGTTTTGAAATATCCTTTGAATATTAACACAAGAATCTGTGTGTTGTACTTGTATTCTCCCTCTAAAATTTATTGAAAATAGTGAAAATGTAGGGGTATGAACTCACCTTGAACGTGTGTGCTCGGTTGAGTCATGAAGTGCTAACGACGATCCTCTCATTAGAATACGTGATAGTAGTCGTATCTTAAAAATAATTATACCCAACGTCGTATTTACATTAATAATATGTTAATTTAAATAATGAATTAAATAATGTTGTAAATAATATTTAAAGTCTTAAAAAACACTTAAACTATGTAAGGAATACATATAATAGTTATTTGAAGTTATTTGAAATGTTGAAATGGGTTTTCGGTGGACAAAATGGAGTTTGTCGGTTGGATCTTGATGTATTTGGGGATATTAAAAAGATTTGAAGATCATATGAAGATTTGAAGTTGGGTTTGAATGTTCTTGATGGGAATATGAAGATTTGAATGAATTTGGGTAAAATTCTTGAAGATTTAGAGAGTTCACAGATGATACTTCAGAGAATTTTGGGGGTGTTTTCGGATGAAATGTAGAGAAATGAATTGTGTTTTCGGCAAAACACTTATGTATAGGGGTGTTTATGGTTCATAAATGGGCCTTGGCTTTGGGTTTTCGATCCTTAACAAGTTTTCGCCCATACTGGGCTTTGGATTGTGTTTTCGGATCAAAAGCAAACCGAAAACACCCTTTTGGGACAATTCCAAACCGTAAATACCTTTTGATCTTGATTCTAAATCCAAAACCATCTTTACATTGATTTCTTGGGCGAAAACTCTTTTTTTCTAGAACTCCATGGCCGAAAACACATATATGGGGTCTTATTATTGTTAGAATCCTTAATCTTTTACCAAATGTTGGATTATACCTTCCTAATTTAGTTTAGGTTTCTATCCCTGCTTTTTCGTTAACTTTATAAACAAGCCCTAAGGCTATAGATGATTCAATGCAACAAGGATTGCGATGTGGTTTCAATTGTACTAGGTTAGGGTTTAGGCTGTACTAGGTCTAAAATTTCCAATTGTGACATCATCCCCCTGTTAGAGGGATTTTCGTCCCCAAATTCGAATCCTAAGTGGTTACTCATGAACTAGGGAGAGAGATGGGTACTTCTATTCCATATGATCTTTTTGTTTACAAGTGAATTCTGATCCTTGCTTGGCATTTCAGTGAATCTTCACTGTTGTGTCTGCTGCTCTGATCGGTAGAGAGGGTGTAGGTTTGGCTTTCTTGTCTATGTTCATCCGAATGGTAGCATGTATACTCATAGTCCTGGGAAACTTTTGTACTTAAGTTCATGCCAGGACTCATACCTGGTCCATCCATTATCACCTTGTGTATACAAGTCGTATATAATTAAGATTAACAAGACGGTCGGATGGGTGGCTCTGCCCTAAATGCACAATCAAAAAAGAAACAGGAGATAGGGCATAAACACACATCCTTGGTTCCACAGAATCCTAATTATATACCACTATGACTCATACCCTTGGTAATGATATATTAAGCGTATTTATCCTTAGTCTCTATGCTTGAACTTGACTTGTTGTACGCGTGGTATCCTCGAAAGGTCTGTTGGGGATACTTTGGGAAGGTTACGGAAGGTGTGGTAGTACTTCGGAGGTCTGAAGCGATAGACGATTCTGAAGTTCGTATATGGTTTGTTGTTATGAGTGATGAGAGTTTCATTAGTAGGTCGGTTAAAGCAAAGGGTCATTTCGGTAGTACTCGTGATTGGTATGTGAGGACCAAGCCAACCCATGTCGGATGACAATGTCAGAACTTCTTATTGATACATAAGTTAAGTTGATTCCAAAGGAGTGTTTGCTAGAGTGATAGTGCATCCTGTGTGTACTTTCTAGTGCTTTCAGTTTTATCTTTGTTATTACTACTGCAAATATTAAGTATCGTGCTAAGCGAGGACTAGCAGTAAGGGTGTTTTGATAGATAGTGACGATACTTCACATTATGATCCCCACCAGGCCCGTCTATAATCGTTTGGTGTCTACATGTCGTATTTAGTTGAGATTGAGAAGACATTCGACTGAATGATTCTAATATATATACTAAGCCAACATAATTCACCAGTAATGATCGTCAGTTCATATATGAATGCTTCCATTTGTTCGGACGAGAGAGCGATTTAGTTACTTTTTGATTGGTACCAGTCTTGGTAAAATTTTAAGTTGTTAATATAATTGTTTGGAAATGTACCAAAAATCCAAGAAGAGTTCCTCGTTGTGTCGACCTGTCCTATCGTTAAACTCCTCCTGTTCCTCCATCATCCTTCTCCGTTGGACAACCTCTCTTGAAATGTCCCGCTGCATCGCATAGACGGCATACTAGGCTCACACCGGCCTTGGTGGTTGAAGCGATGTGTTGGGTAGGAGTCTTATAGAAACGGGTGGTGTGCCCCTTCTGGTTGCAATTCTTGCAATGCATCTCTCGGCAGAATCCCTTGTGATGGAAGCTACACTTGTTACACTTTGGAAGTGTTCAAGCTTATCGACTGGCTGGTGCTGGAGTGGCAGATGTTGTGACTACATGTAATGTTACACGTTGGTGTCTCTTGGTAGGACCTTGAGTAGAACTGCTCCCCTTCTTGTTCTAGAATTTTTGCTTCTTGTTCTTAGGTTTGTGGTCTGGGGTGTCCTTATCGAAAAATGCTCACTGGTGCCCTTGAGTGTTACTACGTTTACAATTGTCGATACTGCCTCCACTTCTGCTGGCATTGTTAGCATTGAGTTGTGCCATGACGGCTGTCACGACGGCTGTGATTATGGCTATGAAAGTGGCAGAGTCTCTCTGTAGAATCAGTTTTTTGCCAGTTAGTTGTTTACTTCCATGTGAAGACATGATTATGTTGCATGGCGAGATATGAGCTTGTGAATAACAATGGTCGTTGCCACTTGTATTCTATCTATTTATATACATATATATAAATTTTGTGTTTTGTTGAACTATTCTCAATGTTTCTGTCAACATTCTTGAGAAGTGTTTATGGTAGTGTATAGAAGTAGGTATATGTACGAGTGTTAAGTTCTCCCATCCTAGTATTCTCTCGCCCAAGCATGCTTAACTACAGAGTAATGATGGGATCTGGTGCATTAGTGTTGGTATGATCGCACCCGATGGGTCTACGGGGAGGCATCTTTCTATTATACGGTTTTTAAGAATGAAACGGTGATAAGTCCTTAGTAATGTTTACAAGTCGAGGGACATCTGAACCTAAGTTATCTAAGTTTTGAGTGCATCAAGCTCCGACTTTATAGCGTTTTGAAAACAATTCATAACAGAGATCTATGTAAAATAAACTTATGAATTTTTAGTAGTGACCATCCTTAATTGAAATTTTGTGACCTGGTTTATTGTTACTAGTTGCAATGAAAGAGGCGATAAGCGTAACACATAGTGTGAGTAGTGTAATCACTAACTCACTAGGTTATATTAGTTTATCAATTATTAGTGTGACGCATACGATGCTTGGTCTCTCCGAATGTACGGTGAGTGGTTTCCTCTGCTCTCTGACCTTCCTATGATTGCATTAGTTTCATCGGTAACGATCTATTGTCTCTGGACATCCATATGGTGTTCTTGTTCTCCGTAGGGGTGTTGAATCTTTGCTTTTTCGTGATTTTGGTTTTGTCAATGATCTCCATTACTTCGTGATGGAGAGTTTCACTCCGAATGCTTGAGCGAGCCCCTTATGTCTGGTGTTGTTAGGGTAAGGTTCAATAATGATTACTCTGATGCCTTTTTCTTTGGCTGATCCCTTCTCGAAATCTTCCTCATGAACCTCTTCTTGTTTTTCGTTGACTCCTCTGCTGACTGTTGTAGTAGAGTGGCTACATCTATCTATGTTGTTCATACGAGAATGGAAATGTCTAAAGAATCTTTTGAGATTATTAAAAACCATTTCTAACAAGATTTCTATGGTGATCCTTATCGAGTCCTCCGATAATCACGCAGCGTATGCAAGTTGTATATAACCAAGATCAATTAGACCTTCTAATAAGTGATCCTACTCTAAGACCACAACCAAACAAGGAACAGGAAGTAGCAAGAAGATCACAAATTCTAACTTTATAAAATCTCAATTATATATAACCCTGGGAGTATACGCTCTAAAATTATAGACCTACTAGTAAGGGCCTTTTAGTTTTCACATAAGTCAGTTATAGTACCTAAAATACTCCTTTAGTATTTTAACTTTATGCTTTGTTCTAGAGATTCTTTGTATATAGGGTTGGTAAGTTTTAGACTTGTCGCAACACCATAATCACTCCTAAACACATGTTGGTTATATCTCGGATAAATATAGTTGATCATATCATATTTATCCTAGATATGATTACATAATTATCCAGGCTTAACCGTAGTGTTCAACTCATCCTAAAAACTTTTATATAGTTATTGTCACACCTCAAAACCAAGAACGGTGGAAACATTCTGGGGCGGAGGATGTCATGTAAAGTATCACAACAATGCAAAGTAGTAAAAAAGAAACAACGTCATCCATTGCATTAATAGTATAATTATAAATATAAGTGTGTTCTTTCCTAGAATAAAACAATATAATGAATATTCAAAATAAAAGACGAGTCTTGACTGCTCCGTCTTCACAAAACCTGGTCATCGTACCTGTGTATTGGTAACCTGAGAATACAAGTTATTTTGAAAGCGAGTATCAGCATAAAGCTGGTGAATTCATAAGTATTTAATGTCATTATTTTTATAAGTATCAATGGAAATGTTTATAAGTAATTGTAAACGTTTGAACTTCCTAGAAAATCCCATATTTTCTACTAGTATAAAAGGAGTCATCTACCGAGACCCGAATGAAAGTAAGTAAGTAGACTTCTAACGAGACCCACTGAAAGTAAGTAAGTAGTCTTCTCACGAGAGCCGCTGAAAGTAAGTAGGTAGTCTTCTAACGAGACCTGCTGAAAGTAAGTAAGTAGTCTTCTAACGAAACCCGCTGAAAGTAATTAAGTAGTCTTCTCACGAGACCCGCTGAAAGTAAGAAATAATGTGGTTGATAGCCCCCATACTAAAAGTTCTCCATATGAGAGATTCTGGGAACTAAAGGTGACTTCCGCAACGAATTGCTAGGTCGAATAATCCACATTAATGTTACAAACTCATATATATACCCAAAACTATACCTATAATAGCTTACTAGGAATTTATATATATATATATATATATGAATATATGAACGTATACATTTGCTACCCAAAGGTACTGAACTGACTGACTAGAACCATTATATCTACATATGTATACATAATATATAAGTAAGATTTAGATGACCTTCGGACAACTAACCGATACCTTAAGTACACATCCAAACAAGGAAAAGGAAATAAAGCGAGTTAGAAGTTCTAAGTCCTTCAAACATTATTTATATAACTATACATATCTAGACATGCTTTTAACAATTGTACTAGGAATAGTAAATAGTATCTCCTAACTATACCTATTATAGTTACTAGCAATGTAGGTGAATAACCGAAAGTATGCCTTTGCTACCCAAAGGTATTGAATTGACTGATAGAACTTTTATGTCTATATATGTATACATAATATATAATTAATATTTAGACGACATTCGGACAAATAACCGATACCCTAAGACCAGATCCAAACAAGGAAAAGGAATTAAAGCGAGCTTGTGGTCCTAAGTCCTTTAAACATTTCTTATATAACTATACATATATAGGCTTGCAATTGACAATATAAAAGTGTAAAAGAAATTTTGGTAAAACCTATGAAAAGTTTAATAAATAAGAATAGATGACTTGATGTCAGTTTATAAAATGATTTGAAAGCAGTTTGTTTGATAATAACAGTTTAAAGTATAAGAAATCCTTTGTTTCGAGTTCTAGTTCTTGAAAGTGTGAAAAACTGATAAATATGACTAAGTTACATATTTATACCCCTTGGGGTTTACGGCCGTAAACACCATGTTTAGGCCGTAAACTCCAAACTCTTGGAGTTTTGAAAATTTATTGTTGCACAATAAACCCTAAGGCATCCTCTCTCCCGCTATCTCTTGAAGTACTAGGCTTTAGAACACTCAAAATGACTCCAAAACTGCTAAAATTTAGCAATTGAAAGTTTGACTTTGATTGAATACATGGATTGTTATAAGATAGAAATTTCGAGTTGTCACAATTACTGTGATACTATTTCTAGCATGTATGTATATATATATATATATATATATATATATATATATTCATGTATGTATATTTCTCATAAAATACCTATATTTTATAAGTAAACTTTTAATCAGAGCACTACGGCTCCATTATATTTATAGTTGTATATCTTTTATGGGTTGATATACTGAGTTCACTATAAACAAAACTCTGATACCAATCCATCATACCCCCAAACCGGAACGGCGGAAATGTTCGGGGGTAGAGAATGTCATGTACAGTATCACAACAACTTAATAATAGTAATCAAAGTAGCAACAACCATTTTATTGATTATATGGCGTTTACATTGTATGCAAGTCACATATAATTGACTCCGACAGTAAAATAGCAAAATAAAGACTTGAAGCTACTATGTTCCGTCTTCTCGAAACCTGTGTGTATACCTGTCTACTAATGCCCTGAGAATACAAGTGATTTTGAAAGTGTCAACATTAAAGTTTGTGATTTCATAAGAATTTGTTTTAGAAAGCATGCTCTTTGTTCCTTGAAAATGTTATATTGTACTTCCTGAAAATCCAATATTTTCTTTAGTGAGTGTAATGTAGTCTTAAGCCTTCAAATCAAGATGTATGTAGTCACTGTATCCGGTAGTAGTAAACTATAGCCTTATTAATAAATAAAATTGTTTTCTGCGTGTTTCATGTAATTCTATACAATACTAATGTACTCTGTATTAGTAAATTAGTGTACTGTAATTCTATTTATATGAAAATCTTTGTATGAATCCCTGGATACCACCAGTTACTATGCATAGAAATGTGTTGCATGAAAACCTTTGAATGCCTGGATACCCGCAGATGAATTGTATAGTAGTGTATTGTATGAAAACCTTTGTATAAGTGCCCGGATACCAACATTTACTACGTATAGTAGTGTATTATGAAAACCTTTTTATAAATGCCTAGATACCACCAGTTACTATGTATAGTAGTTTATGGTAGTTTTATCATTTGAAATAAAACTATTAAATTAATGTTAATCCCGTAAAAAAGTCTATTTAATACATTTGTGAGTTTCATATAAGCATACTAATATGACCTAGTGGCCTCCACGACGTTCTTCAGGCGTAGGTATATTATGACATTTGTCACCCCAGGCTTGCCGACCTAGCTGTTGCAAGCAGCTCAGGTGTGGTATTGTCAGTCTCATATAGATCTATACACAAATTTCACGCTCTCCATCCATGAGACTTTGGTTATAGTTTATAGGACTTGAACCTGTACCCTGATGGGTACCCCGAAGTAGTGCCTCATAACCCTGTATTAACTAGTTTACGTGTAGTGTTATAGTGTTCTCTTGTGCTTCAAGTTGTATGTATTACCTAGTAATAGTGTACTTTGTAATGTAAAATAATTATACTAAAATAATTATTTAGTAGTGTATCCTTAAATCATTGTAATAGAGTAGTGTTCTTGAAATCGTAAGATAGTGTAGTGTCTTCCAAACTATACCTATTTTAGTCTAAATGTATGTCTTGTTTTGGGTATTGCACTTAGCAAAATAGTGTAGCAATTCACAAACTATACCAATTAAAGTTTAAATGTAATGTTTGGTAATGTACTGGAAACTTTTGTAATTAAATGTTTGTATAAAGTTGTAGTCAGAAACTTATGATAAACCCCTCTTGCTCGACATGTTACAAAAGGGTTAAAATATATATAAACATATGTTTTATTATAAAATGTATTTATAAATCGGTTTGAATCCATTGCAAAGGGTTTTCAAATCGTTTGAATATTAACACAAGAATCCTTGTATTTTACTTGTATTCTCCCCTAAAATTTATTGAAGATAGTGAAAACGTAGGGGTATGAACTCACCTTGAACGTGTGTGCTCGGTTGGGTCGCGAAGTGCTAACGATGATCCTCTCATTAGAATATGTGACATTAGTCGTATCCTAACAATAATTATACCTGACTCCTATTTACGTTAATAATATATTAATTTAAATAATGAATTGAATAATATTGGAAATAATATTTAAAGTGTTAAACAACACTTAAACTATGTAAGGAATACTTACAATAATTATTTGGAGCTATTTGAAATGTTGAAATGGGTATTCGGTGGACAAAATGGAGTTTGTCGGTTGGATCTTGATGTTCTTGGGGATATTAATAAGATTTGAAGATCATATGAAGATTTGAAGGTGAGTTTAAATGTTCTTGATGGGAATATGATGATTTGAAGGAATCTGGGTAAAATTCTTGAAGATTTAGAGAGTTCACAGATGATACTTCAGAGAATTTTGGGGGTATTTTTGGATGAAATGTGGAGAAATGAATTATGTTTTTGACAAAACAATTATGTATAGGGGTGTTTACGGTTCATAAATGGGCCATGGCTTTGGGTTTTCGATCCTTAATGGATCGTTAATGAGTTTTCACCCATATTGGGCTTTGGATTGTGTTTTCGGATCAAAAGTAAACCAAAAAATAGCCTTTTGGGACAATTCCAAACTATAAACACCTTTTCATCTTGATTATAAATCTAAAAACCATCTTTGCATTCATTTCATGGGCGAAAACACTTTTCTTCTAGAACTCTAAGGCCGAAAACACATATATGGGGTGTTATTTATGTTGTAAACCTTAATATTTTACCAAATGTTGGATTATACCTTCCTAATTTAGTTTAGATTTCTATCCACGCTTCTTTGTTAGCTCTATAAACAAGGCATATAGATGATTCAATGCAACAAGGATTGCGAATGTGGTTTCACTTTTACTAGGTTAGGATTTAGACTATACTAGGTCTAAAATTTCCAGTTGTGATAACTACCTAAAAGGTATATAGGGGTATATTTTTGATAGAATATCTTCATATCTCCATTTGAATCATTTAAATAAATTCCTAAGATATAGGAATAGATAACTTCCTTGAATAATCTAATCTTCAAATAAGAACGTCCATAATAAACTTCGTTATGCATCTTGGACGCCAGCTTACCAAGAGCTGCATAATCTAAAGGTTGATATGCTGATGTTCAGATGTTGATGACATCAAACGCTGATGTTGCCATGACATAAGATCTAATCAGCTTGGCTTGCCTTAGATCTTATCTTTAGTCTTCAGTCTTCATTGCTTGATTGACATAGTTCTTCATTAGTTACCTTCAGAGTCTTTAGTACCTTCACACTATGTAAACTAACAACCTCATACATATCAATGTGTCTAAGTGCTATTACATACACTTACTTAGACAACACTAACTATTTACAGTGAGTAGAATAACTTACTATACAATTAGTGCTTCAGATTATCAAATCTATACACTTGAGACTATAAGTGATCTTACAATCTCCCCTGATTTGATAATGTCAAAACTAAGTAGTGTGGAGTATGATTTTGAAATATGTTCCCCCTTAAGTGAGCAATTTTCTTGAAGTGTGTCTGCTTTTCTTTAAATGAACTTGTGAATGTGTAACAAAACTAACCAATATTTCTCCCCCTTTTGATATCAGCAAATGGGTTCTCATGAATAACTCCCCCTCAACCTTAGAACATCTTCACAAAATCTAATATTGGACTCTCCCTCTAGAAAACCAATCTCAATCATTGTGGAGTCTTTCATCTTGAATAAGCAGTTTGACATGTAGCATCAACCATGTTGAGTTAAGTACCAAGTGCAGCGAAATGAATTTTTAGGGTGTTGGTGCTCAATATAGTGTGGTAATCACTAAGGATCATAGAACACAAAGTTTCGATGTATTCATTTGTGATTGATAAAGTCACACTAAATCATTAACAACGTTTATTATAAGAAAAAAGAGAGAGTTGGATGATGTGTGGAATACATTTCAGTACGAAATGTATCCATCGACATAAATTTTTATCAGCGTCTGGAATTTTATGATGAATCATAAAGCATTTATATAAGGAAGCCAGGGTAAGAATAGGTTGGTGCGTAAGATAAACTATGGTACATAGTCTAACCAACGACACAAAGTTTTAAACTTTTATTAGTGTGTATGGTATTATACAGTGAATCATCAAGTTCTTATAAAGATGAATTATGGGAAAGATGTAGGATGTCTCAATCAGAATGAGGTGAAACAAGTGTGAATCATTCACAGTGATAATCATCAGCAAAAAGTCGTCCAATCCTTGCATTGTAGATTTAGTAGCAATCTAGAATCGAAGATTCACCATCAATTCATTCAATGGTACCATGTAATACCTCAGACTAGGGGTGAAGGACATGAATAACCTTTTTCATTTAAGGACTAGACAAGTATCTCTTATAAAGATGACTATCCAACCAAGGTAAGCCATTAGGATATGCTTTATGTTTCAGCAAAACATGAGACTTGATGCATACAACAAGCATGCTTCTAGGGACAAAAGTTAGGTAATAGAAGATTTGTTGGGTTTTCTACGCATCAAATACACTCTAAAACTAGGTAGCAGAAAAATCGAAACAACGATATACCTAAGTGTACATGCATCCTATGGATCTATGGCTTCATGCTAATTACATCAACCCTTGAAAACATAAAACATAAGTAACAAAAACATACCTCTTATGTAGCCCTTGATCTCCATGGTTGAGATCTTGAACCTCCATGAAGTTGCTTGGATGAAAGGACCCAAACCAGAATCCCTCTAATGGTATCACACCCAATGACACCAAAGAGTGGAATAAAAATATAACTAGGAGAAGGGTTAATTTCACAAACCCAAAGGGGTTAATTTCACAAACCCAAGGAGGATTGGAATCCCTAAGGCCCTATTTATAGCCTTGGATGCCTCCTTAGGTTTGTTACTCCTTCCCATGTGGGATGGAGGCCTAACCACAAAATTTCACTCATCTCCCATGTGGGATGGAGTGATTTTCATCCAACCCTAATTCCATAAGGGTTCTGGAACATTCCTGATTAACCAACTATCGATTAATGAACATTCAACCCTTTAATTAATTAAACTGTTAATAAATTCCCATAATATATCTCCAAACTATATTTCCAATTAGTTTCTAATTAATTATTAACCATAATAATTAGTAAACTAATTTCTCCTTTATTTATTCTACTCAATTTGGGTCTTGAGGGCAACCTAAAAGGACCCTGCTATTATTAGAAATATTACCAATAGTTAATGACCTTGGACACTATTCCAACAGTCTCCCACTTGGACAAGTCATCAACTATTCAAGGACTAATATTTCTCCAACAATCAACATAGAGTTAGCCATCCAATGCAACTACCAAACTCTTGATCTAATTAAGATTCAGCCCTTAGATAAGTGATCAACTATCCCTTCATTCTGTGATATCTGTATGAATTCGAGACATGGATAATGGTCAATCTCAAGAACTCAAGATTATGTTTCCCGATATAGATTTGTGATGACTACATCTGACTACTAAATTGAACACATCAATTCCAGTCAGGGCTCGGCCAAGAACTTTAGATGTCAGCACCAAATCATCGAGGGGCCCATAGATATCGCTTCTCCTATTAAGGCAGAAGGAACGAATAAACTTTGACTACATAGTTTTGTATTACCCGGTACTCTTTCAAGCTAATATACTACCATTCAGTAAAAGCACGAATTCCGACTGCAACGGAATTGCCTTTATTAGTGCGGAACTTAGCATCAACGTAACTCTTACAATGATCTCTTCCATATTATTAAGATCATCTCTTCTGTCCTCCAAGGACACTTAAGAATGTTCTTGATCTTGATTCATTGATTCTTGCCAAATTGATCTAATCCAACTTGTCATGCTCAAGGCATACGAGTCATCAGATCTGGTACATGTAATGGCATATATGATCGAACCCATAGAAAAAGATGTGGGACACGACTCATAACCTCTGGAAGAACTTAGGACATTAGCATCACTCAATGTTATGCCATATTATGCACGAACCATTCCATGTTCTGCAGGTTGAGTTTCCTCAACATTCCACGTACTTTGGCTTAATCCAATGAATCACCTTGATATATGTACGTGTTCTGTATCTCCCATGTATATCATAGCGAAACAATTCTCATACCAAGCCAAGATTTTACACTTGCTAAGTTAGAATATAATTTCCTATGAATCATACATTATTTATGTACAATAGAAGGATGACTACAATGCTCCCACTAGCACTGACATATATATGGCTTATCTATGTTTCTGGAAATTCAAACTCCTTGAACATTCTCATTGAAACAAAGAATCCAATTACTCCCACTAGCTTTGACATATGTATGGCTCATCTTTATTTCTCGAAATTCATACACTTTGAACTTTCTCATTGAAATAATGATCCATCTTGCGAGATGCTTATTTCGGTCCATAGATGAACTTGTTAAGCTTACACATCCGTCAAAACCTATCTTGGTTTGATTATGTGTTTTTTTTCTATCCATACATGTCTCTTCTTGAAGATCCACTTGCACCTAGGGGTTAAGGTCAAGTGCTTTATCTACCAAATTACAACATACATGGATTGAATCTCGCTTTCCAAGTCTTCCTTCCATGTTGTAGCCTTTAGGGCCTACCATAGCTTCCTATAGATGGTACACTTTGATTGCTATCTACCAGTGATTCAAATACCTTAGCAATATAAACTCTTATATAACTAGGTCCATGACGTCTTCTATCAGATCTATAAGGAAAAATGGAAATATGTCAGTTTCCTTAATAGCTCTTTCAATTCCAAATTGAATGTTATGTCCAACTTTAGGCTCTTCGTTGGTTGGATCTCGAATCTTATCAAGATCAATGTGGCTCCCACTAGCTCTTTTGGAAATCAGCTCCCTCTCTTGGAAGATTGCCCTTCGAGCAACATACACTTTGTTCTCATAAGGATTATTAAACAATTATCCAAAATGCTTGATGGGTTCTCCGATGAGATAACACATTTCTATTCAATGTCCCAGATTGTCGAGCGCTTCAACGACGAGCGTAAGCCTCATAATCGTAGACTTACATATATGGAACTGAGGATAGAATCCCACTTCACATATCATAGAGTGTTTCAGGAACCTACTTAGTTGGCACAAGACCAAAGGAATTTTAGTAACACTATTCATGGTACAATCCATGAACTGTTAGTATGCATAATTCGACCCATCTAGTACAAAATCAATGAATGATTTGTTTCTTTATCCAATTAACACTTCATGTGGCAGTGTTTTGGGTGGAGACAGATCTGAAAACTCTTTCACAATTACTTAGAAGATCGATAAAGTTTGGACTGAGATTCTCACTATGAGTGTCTCATCCTATTGCCCAATTGTTTCTCAACTTCTCTTTATGAGAGCTCTAAACACCTGAAAGGTTACCGACTCACATTCATACGAAGTTGTCACCATGTATCGTGGTTAATCTGAACGGTCTATTAGAATGAACTAATTCCAACAGATACTTACATCTCCTAGTGATGCATTCATCATCTATCTTGATAAACAAGATTTGCATTTATCATAAGACTCAAGGCCAAATGATATCCAAAATCCGATCCAAATGGATATTTGGTAATGCATTTCTCATTTATGTGTCCAAGACTATGATTCCACAAATACATTTCACCCAAACCTTCGGATGTATTTAAATAAGTACATATTGTGATTAATCTGGACGATCCATTCACAATAATACACCTTATTCAAATATTTGAATCAACTTTGAACTATTGTTACTATACTAGTTTCATAGATTTCATGACTTTCTTTTAACATGTTAGAATGATCCACATTTAAATAAGTCAGAACTATCTAATGAATCGTAGTATAAACAATTTCAATTATAATACCATAGACTAAACATTTTGACAAGAGTTGTCTTTTGATCCTATGAATGTAGCAAGGGCTTGGCATTCATGATCAAATTACCTTCTCCATGTTTTAGTCTTCTTACTTCATTTTAGTAACTGCACATTCTTGCAAATGTCAGTACTAATCCTTAGCACAACACTCAAGGCTTAGAAGTAATATTTTGATGGCATTATAAATCCATATATTTGATTGAATACCAAACATTGAAGAACAAATTATCTTTTGATCCAATGGAAAGTAGCACGGGCTCGTGATCCATGATCAAATCTAACTTCTTCATGTTTCGGTTCTTTCACCTCAAATATACATTTGGGCAAGTTTGCTTTCTTAGTCCTTTTCTTGTTATGGAAACGAGCAGCTATCAGAACATGTCTTATAATAAGTCTTTCTTTGTCCTAGGTATTTGGGCCTAGATTAGGTATGCCAACACTAATCGCCTGTTAAACCATGGGCAATTGGCGTTCTTCTTGACACTTCTATTCATGATAGTAAATTTATGGGAGTGTTTGAAATTTAAGTTTCTATGACTGCGATGTTAATTCCAAAAGGAAACTTTAACATGCTACACAACTCCTTCATGGTCATTCCAAGTTGTTCATATCAAAATAAAAATGAATTTATTATATGTACATGTCAGCTAGTCGATTAATCCTAGTCAACTCCTAACTCAAAGAAATTCCATTTTACTTCAATATGTGATTTTACAACGTACATTTGACAATTGCTCTTTCTAACACTTTAGTATGCAATGTTTGAAGTAACCAAGGAATAGCTTTAACAAAGGAATGATCCTTCCTTTCGTTTATGAGAACTTCTCCCAAACTACGAATTAGACAAGATTGATCATCCTCCTAGCTAATCCTTTCTAAGGTTTTATGGCAGTAGATTTTAGTGGATAAGGTTATAGACATCATTTAACAACAAATTCCATTATAATTTGTTTTACTTATCCTTAGAAAATAATCACCCTAAATAAAATTATTTTAAAAGGCTAGGATCCACATTTGGCTCCATGATGTGTAAAGGGATGCCGTAAACACACCATAAAGTTATTTAGGTAGGCAAAGCCTTTTGCCAATTTCAATCACCACGAAATTCCTAGATCTTTGAGATCCATTTACTATCAATGGCATGCTAATCTCGAATTATGTTCATCTCAAATTCAATGACGGGGTCGCCGCAGATCATTAAACATATGGTGAATCGACCATACAAAACCGCATGGTCCCCGGCTCATGTTACGCTTGAGATTTGCGAGTTCCACATCATTCTCTACCTATACTCTTAAGTTGACGTGCCGGTTAACCACGCGAGCTGCATCAACAAGTTATAAGGAGACTGTGCAACTTTTATGGATAACATAAGATTCACATTAAATAGATTGAGAATTAACCTTGCAAAATCGCATGGCCCCCGGCTCAAGTTACGCTTGAGATTCGCGAGTTCCATATCATTCTCAACTATACCCTAGATTGATGTGTCGGTTAACCACATGAGCTCCACCAACAAAATATAAAAAGAATGTGCAACTTTCATGGATAATATAAACTCACATTCTATTAATAAAACGGGATTTTGTTTTATACTTGTATTTAAAATACTTTTAGATTGACCATTATCACTATCAAACCCTTTCGGTAACTCCATTCACAAAATGCAATTGGGCGGTGAGGGTGGTAAGCGCGAAGCATATTAAAACCCGACCTCATTAGGATTCAAAGAGACCTACTTAAACCCCTACATTAGAATGGGTGAGCCTAGTCGATGTAAGACTGACAATGTCAATATTTAAACACGCGAGGGCGCATGTTGTAACTTTCTTATACATATAATAAACACAATTCTAATATATATAAATATAAGGGGTAAATTTAAAATTCTTTAAATTTAGTTGTCTATTATTAATTCTAATTAATTGCGAGGACGCAATGTAACAATTAATAAATCAGGAGGGGGTAATATTCAAATTTATAAATCTCTTTTATAAATAATATTAAATATTTGAAATCACTATTTAAATAATAAACATTCAAATTTAAAATAAGATTAAATAATATGTATTCATAAATATTCAAATTTAGATAAACACATTTAAATAATATATATCAATCATCAAATAAATATTCAAATTTAAATAAATACATTTAAATAATATTTATCCATTATTTTTCCAGATTTAAACAATTTAAATTAGGTATTTATCCATATTTAATAAGTCTTTGTATTTGAAAAATGGCAAAAATCCGAAAACCCTAATTCTGCCGAGCTCACGTCGTGAGCTCATAGCTCTCACGTCGTGAGCTGCGGCTAGAGTTTTAACCATTACAAAATTTTCAATTAATCTTCTATCATTCAATTTCAAACAAGTTTCTATAGAAAACATGGATCTATGGTGAAAGTAACCATGAACCAACTGCTCTGATACCACTGTTGGGTTTTCTACGCATCAAATACACTCTAAAACTAGGCAGTGGAAAAATCGAAACAACGATATACCTAAGTGTACATGCATCCTATGGATCTATGGCTTCATGCTAATTACATCAACCCTAGAAAACATAAAACATAAGTAAGAAAAACATACCTCTTATGTATCCCTTGATCTCCATGGTTGAGATCTTGAACCTCCATGAAGTTGCTTGGATGAAAGGACCCAAACCAGAATCCCTCTAATGGTATCACACCCAATGACACCAAAGAGTGGAATAAAAATATAACTAGGAGAAGGGTTAATTTCACAAACCCAAAGGGGTTAGAAATCGTCCCTAAGAGGGGGAAGAAGAAGGGTTGGCAAATATTCAAGCCAAGGTGCAAGGAGGATTGGAATCCCTAAGGCCCTATTTATAGCCTTGGATGCCTCCTTAGGTTTGTTACTCCTTCCCATGTGGGATGGAGGCCTAACCACAAAATTTCACTCATCTCCCATGTGGGATGGAGTGATTTTCATCCAACCCTAATTCCATAAGGGTTCTGGAACATTCCTGATTAACCAACTATCGATTAATGAACATTTAACCCTTTAATTAATTAAACTGTTAATTAATTCCCATAATATATCTCCAAAATATATTTCCAATTAGTTTCTAATTAATTATTAACCATAATAATTAGTAAAATAATTTCTCCTTTATTTATTCTACTCAATTTGGGTCTTGAGGACAACCCAAAAGGACCCTGCTATTATTAGAAATATTACCAATAGTTAATGACCTTTGACACTATTCCAACAAGATTAACCAAGAAAATAAACGCCCAAGCCATTATATAATTTTCGAATTTTGACTAGGAATCTCACTTTGAATGTTTAGACGATGCTAGATAATTAGCGTGAGTAGGCGACTCAATGTCATGTCAACAGATGGTCTCGTTTATGAGATACTTAAAGAGATTTAGGCACATACATCACCATGATTCTAGAGACAATGGATTGTCAACAGTGCTATACTTGGCTTATGAAATGTCACCATCAAATATTGAAAGGTACAAGGATATTTTGAAAGAATGGCCATACCTATTGGAGCATATATAACAGTCGGCTTCAAATAACATTCCAAGTTGAATTTTCTAGCTCATTTTCCTTTGTCACTGTCAATTGCTCCCCATAATCTTGTGGTTTGTCAACAACTTCGGTTTCACCTCATAAATCATGACGTCTTGGAACGCATAGTTCATTTTCAAATAGTTCTAAAATAATGAAATAAAATTGAAAATCTTGAATAAAATGTAGATTGACACATTCGGTAGATCGTCACCAAGACCCACTATAACCTATCAATTCTAAGCAAAAAGAACAATCATGTGATCTAGCATCCATGCTATCACTTTTTCACCTACAAATCAGTGCCTGAAACCTAAAAACATTGAACACACAAAAAGAAATGATAGTTAGAAACTTTTAGAGTGTAAATGACTTCTGTTATTCATAGATAAATTGAACACCACACACATTAGGTAAAATTTTCTCCCAAAGTTGAATTATTGACTCTATTTTGATACTCGAGTGCATTTCGATATATAAGACGTGTTGCTTGGACCACCTGCACACTTATTTTTGGATTTTTAGATAAAAAGAAAAATAAATAAACATAAAAGATAAAATTTAAATAAACTAAATAAAATCAATTAGAAAATAGAAACTAACAAAATTAATAACTAAAAATAGTTTAACTTAAAGAAAAACTAACCAGTAGTTTTGAAATATATGATTATATATTTTTTATTTTTATTATTATTTATTTTATATATTATTTGTTTATTATTTACTATTTTTATATTTAAGCTATAACTAGAAAATTAAATCTACGAGATAGAAGTTAAACGAACGGAATAAATATAAGAACCAGAAACAAAAATATACAAAAGAAAATTTATCTTATATGAAGTTTTTAATTAACGAATTTCTTATTTATTTATTTATTTATAGGAAAATAACTAAAACTAACTAAAAAGAAACGAATTTAAAACAACAAAATAAATATGAAATACTAAATTTATAGGAACTATTTTTTTTTTTTAATTATTAAAGAATAACGAGGGAGTCAAAATGGATATAAAAGATGTGAAGTAAAAAAATAAAATTTAAAACTATAAACAAAAATATAAAAGAAAATTTTAACTCAAACGAAAACTAATTAAAAATTGAGAAAATAGAACTTATTAATTAAAACTTTTAATACAAATGGCTTCTTCTAGTTTTTGGAAATCTTGTAAAGCTGAAGCTGAAGTCAGCATGAGATGTATATCAACATGATCATCAACAAGAACGTGAACAACCAAAATGGAGATACTGAATTTGTAATCGAAGGTGATGTGAATGCGATCGGACCTGATTGTGATGCGAACGCAATTTCATTACAATAATAATATGTTAATATTCAATTGCGGTCATTCGTAACATGTTGGAATGATATGCTTTGGAACAATCCTCACGTCGAAACAATCCTCGCATCGGAACCATCCTTAGGATCGCAATGGTACGATCAACATAGGATCACATCGAAATGATTTCGCATCCAATCCTCCGATCGAAAAACTCTTGGCTTTCGCATCCAATCGCATCGATATGATTTCGGTTCGGTTCTGAGCTCCTCTCGTCTGGTTGCCACGACACTCATAAAAGATCACATTCGTTTGCACCCAAAGACAAGAGATTGTGATGGCTTGCGATCGTTCACATCCAATCGCATCCAATTGCAACCTAATTCCTTCTCGTAACTTGTTTCGCATCGGATACCCCTTTTGCATCGGACCATAATACCCTTGGAGATGTCCATGTAGTTGTATCAGCAAAAGAAAAAGTATAGCGTGACAATCTCTCTTCAGAGGCTTATATATTTTTTTATTTTTTATTTTTATTTTTTTTTCTACTTATAGTCTAGACATGTCATCTCTACGTGTCTATGCAGAATTCACGAGAGGTTATTTTAATCCTTCTTACTTCTTTGATAGTGAACATATTCCTGATTTTGAAAATATCCAAGCCATGCTCCTTATTTATGTTTTGACCAAACGACCTGTGATCACTTATTCATCTACTTTTCTTTGACATCTTTTGAGTGGGCCTTCGAAAAAATTGCCATTACTTTAATAGAGTGGACTCAACATGTAGGCTTTACCTTATGTGTCCCTTTTTTGCTTTTCTCACGAGACTACTCGATGCATTGTCATATTCTTCGAAGAAGAATGCTGACATACTCGGAACAATTTGAAAGTACATTGTACAGGACATCTGATCATACTATATTAATTAAGGACAAAAGCAATTTGACCTCCTTCCTTTTTCTATTTCAAAATGGACGAAAATTCCCTGTTGCTTGTAGCTTTTCTTCATCTCAAGAACCAACCAAGGAGACTGAGTCTCCTGTTGTAGGAAGATATCTATGTTAAAAGATAGAGAAAATTAAGTCCATGAGTTATGACGTGTCATGAGCTGATTAAACAAACCAAAGTGCGGATCCAATCAGTGGACACATCAGCATGAGAGTGTAATGAACAGATGAAGTTCAATCTCCTATTAAGCAAGTGAATGTGATGCCTCTAACTGCTTTGTGACACGTCAGCATCGACCAATCACCATAAGTTGTTGACCTGATAAAGACAATCTTCCTAGTACACAACTAAGGAATACAGTAAAGTATTGAAGAAGGAAACACACAGTTACACATATTTGTATATTCTGATTAATTTGAAAGAAACAGATTACAAGAGGAAGCCATAAAAGGCAAAACTGAAAAACGAAATTGCTACTACACTACCACTATCAAGAAAACAGGAAACTACAATTTGACAACTGCCCACTTTTTAGACTAATTCAACAAGGAGAAAATACTAGACAAATTAAAATAAACATAAACTAAAAAAACAAGGATAGTGGCAAGCACATGAGCTGCTTACTTGAATTTAGATGTTACTCATTTAATATTCCCTCTCAACATCAACTTCTACCATACCCATCATGTTGCTGAATTGATCAATAAGCTTTTCACTTGTTAGACTCTTGGTTAGGATATCTGCAACCTGCTTAGTTGTCTTCACATATTGCAAGTGTACTTCGCCCATTAAGACCTTCTCTCTAATGAAGTGGTAGTGAACTTCAATATGCTTGGTGCGAGCATGAAAGGTAGGATTCTCAGCTTGTTTGATGGAGGACATATTGTCACATAAAAGTGGAATGTTGTAATCAACTTCCTGGTGTAGATTCTTCAACAATTGAACAAGCCAGGTACACTCAGTACTAGAAAAACAACCTTTTACAACGTGCAATGCGTGTCGTAAAACACTCAGACGTCGCGTAAATGCGTGTCAAGGAAGGCCCTGTCATAACAAGAGACGACACGCAAAAGCGTGTCGTCTATTTACGACGCGCATTTATGACACGCATTTACGATGCACAGTTATGACACGCAATGCGTATCAAGGAAGGCCCTGTCATAAAGGAAGACGACATGCATTTGTGTGTCGTAACCTTATGACGCGCGTGTTTATGACACACAATGCGTATCAAGGAAGCCCCAGTCAAAAATGAAGATGAAACGCATCTGCGTGTCATAAACTTTAGTAACCATTTACGATATGGATTTACAACGCGTCTTGACGATACTCATTTACGCATAATACAAAAATATGTAAACAAATATATACCAAAACAATCAATTTCATCCAATAACGTAATGTCAAATAATTGTAATACATTGATAATAAGGGGATCTAATTGTAAATTGTTATTAAGAAGTTTTCCCTAACTATATAACCTAATACTACATTCCTATTAAGCACACCTTCTGCAATGTAATGCTATACAAACTAAAAAGATATACAAAAGATGATAAACATCAAATTCCAACTAAGTAGAGTTACATCTTGCCTTTCATAATTCTTTAAGACTAATGATCACTGCTTCGATAATTCTTGTGACCTGATCAAATAAAAGTCAAAAGATTAGTATGCTAATATAATTATTAGAAGAATCAAACGTGGAATGTTCGTTGCAGATAATACCTCAGGCTAATAGACAATCCTTCATCCTTTGAACTAGAGAGTATATCATCACAATTCCATCTAACACCGCCTATGAGAACCTGTAAAGTTACTCAACCAACAAATCATGTCATGTAATGTATCATGTCACTTGACCACCTCCACTGTCCCTCTCCTTGTCCCACATAATAATAGATCTCTTTCATTAAATTAATTATTATTACAAAACAAGGAACGTAAACTAGTTAATCAGTTACATACATTATCTCAATCAATAATACATACAACAAATTTGTTTTTCATTTTTTCCTAAAAACCCAATCAGGTGGAGGGAGGGGGGGCTATAGTTTGATCAACATTTTTGTATAACTTATTTTTTCCTATAACATATGTATATAACTCATGTTCATGTCCATGTCCAATTCAAAAAATTAAATAAAAAGGACTTGAGAGACAGAGAGGATATGTACCCATAATATTACTTCATCAGGGACATGAGGAAGGGTTTGATAATTATGATCACAAGAAAGCTCAATCATATTATTGAAGCTTTTAGTTCCTCACATCTTTGAGAAAATGACAATGCATGAACTAAGAAGTCTTTTAGCAGAAAGATCAAATATGAGCACGTATATAACAGAAAAAATATTTGAATTACCTCATAATATGATTGGTTTATTATTAGAAGGATTTATAAAAACACAATCGACTTTAGAACTTATTACTCCCCCAACTGCTTTATTCCCCACTTCATCATCTGACAAAAGTTTTCGAGTCTCAGAAATCATAGGTAGCTAAGAAAAAATGAAAATTTCTACCATTTGAGCTGAATGAAATATATACATTTAACTATTTTGTCGGCGACTTCTACTAGTTCCCTGTGACATCCCCATATTTCTCAGCCAGAAAAGACCGATTTAATTTATGCTTTTTAAAATAAAATCAGAGAAATCTTTTTATAAGATATTTTGGAATTGGTCCCCAAACAATATATGATAAAAGTTTTATCAAAATCCTTCATTAAGAAGGTATATATTTTCCATATATATATATCAAAACCTCGGGATGTCATGTTCCGATACAGATCAAAAGCATAAACAAGACATTATAAGCCTTTCAACAGTTATTTACAACTACTAGCCTATAATCCAAAAATCTCTCGTCATCCTCCGACTATGCTCGGGGTCCACTACCTGTAATCATAAAACTGAGTGGGTCAGGCTTGGGAGCCTGGTGAGCATATAGGGTTTTCAACCCACAATAATAATATACTTATTAAGTTCACCAATCAACAATAACCCTGATTACCCATTCCCGTTGTCCTCACTTTACGTCCCTAAACACCTATCACAAGGGACCTAGCCTAAGGATTATCATCGGGATGGACACTACTGCTAAGGGGTTTCGTCAGCCATACATGTCCTTAAGGCAACCATGAGGGGGATGAAGTACGCCAATGAACATTTAATTCATCAACACCTACAAGTTGCGAACCTGCTAGTGTTCCACTGGACTATCTAGAAAGTCCGTGGTCGTCATCTATACTTCGCTAGATGACTACAACAACAACACAACATCGACATCGAGGCCTCTCACCATTTTAACACACATCAACTATTTCATCTACCCATGTTCTACCCAACATATTTTGTAGATAAAAAGCATATACAGTTTAAAACTTGTATAAAACATCAATTCAACAGTCACCTCGAATAAACAATTAGCATATTTACACATAACACGTATTTCAAGGTAAATACTTCATATCTATGTGTAAATTGAAAGTAACTACACACTCACTTATTTTGGTGAAAATCGGGCAGCAATTCGTTTCCTAAAACGATCGTTTCTAATAAAACCGGGTGTTTTATTGAGAAACCGGGCTCTGCAAAAGTCGGGCTTCGAAACCGAAAAGATAAATTTTCCGGGCTTCTCGAGCACTTCGTGGGGTATTCCGGGCTTTACAATTGATACCGGGGCTTTGCGGGATGTTAAGATGAAGAAAATATGGCGAGAGGGGCTAAAAATGGCTAAATTCCAAAAGTAACCGGAAACCCTCGCAGGTACCCTTCTATTTATAGGGTCCGAAGTTTGATCCAACGGCTGAGAAGTCTCCTGATCCGACGGCTAAGAGGCTTCGCAGGGGGGTCTCGCACATGGCTCGCACATGCGAGGGCTCGTTGTCGGCTTCTAAGTGGACCACGGCTTGCTGGCGCACCTGCGAGGCTCGGAGCTCGGTTATGCGAGGCTCGGACACACACGGCAGTTGGGCGAAGCTTCGGCTGGGGAGTTGGCTGCTTCGGATTGGGCCTCCTCCTCGGTCGAATCAGAAGAGGACACGTGGCTCGCATCACTCAGCAGCCTCGGTGACTCAGCAGCCTAATGACTCAGCAGCCAGGTGACTCAGCAGGACACGTGTCACTTTCTAAGCGAGGGTGACGTGGCAATTGTGACTATGCGAAATTTCTCGGTTTTCGCGCCAAAACTTCTAAAATCCATAACTTTCGCATACGAGCTCCGTTTTTGACGTTCTTTATATGCACGCGTAGCTAAAATTACGATCTACAACTTCCGTTTAGACTTCGTCGGCTAATTTTGAATTAAATTTTTATATTATTATTTTTAACAGACCGGGACAGGAAATCCGTTAAAAATTCATAACTTCTTCATCCGACGTCCGTTTTCGTCAGACTTTTTACCGTTGTGCTCCTAATGACGAGACCTTCAATTCTCGTTTAGGTTGTGTCGGCTAAAAATCGCTCGATCTAAAATTCGAGTTTTTAGCTGTCTACTGCTACGCTGAAACTTAGAAAAATCATAACTTCCTCATACGAAGTCAGATTTGGGCGTTCTTTTTATCGAACTTCTCGGTTTAACGAATACTACAACTTTCGTTTAGATTACTAAGGCTAAAAAGTAGTTTATCAAAAACTCACTTTTTACGACATTCAGCACCGTGCCGGTTTTGTCGCGAAACTTCGACAGGTCATAACTTCTTCGTTATAACTCGGATTTTGGTATTCTTTATATCCCCGAAATCCTTGTTTCGACCACTACAACTTTATGTAAAGATATCGGGCTTATCTCACACTTTAATTTTGACGCTTATTTTTATTCTTAATTAATTAAGCCCTAATAATTAAGCATAAAACACATAATTCACATAATATTCACATAACTCCTTTTCATTTCTTCAAAATGAGTTACAAAGGTTAACCTAGACTATCAACTCAATATAAATGCCTAGGCTAGAAACACGAGTGTTACATTCCCACAACCCTGTTGACCAAATTCATTCAGAACAGTTGAAGGATTGTGACGTTTGACTTTCCGTAATGACCTTTCTGTATAATATGATTCCACCTGAAAAAATATATAAATCAATTAGTCACTTCAAAAAATAATTTTTTTTTTAATTTTAAAATTTACTTTTTTTAAAGAGACTCACATAATTCTTTATTTTGTTTATTATATCAGCAGCTATAACAGAAGCAATACGCAAACATTGCATGATAACACTGTGTGGGACCCCCTTACCTCTAGCTTTCTAAATAACACCAAAATCACTATTTGTGTTAAGTGTAGCAGTCATTGATCCACCCATCATAGCCTTTTCATAGTGTGTTAGGTCAATAACCTAAAATCAGTAAATCACTAATTAAAAATTATGATAAAATAGAATATGATTTATAACAAGATACTATTTAAAATTCAGTTTGTAGCATACCATAGTGTTTTCTTTACCAATGAAGATGGTGGATTATCAATGGAAGTGGCTCCTACGCCTGTGGTTTTTTGAAGATTATTATCAAGTTTGAATTTTATAGAGAAATGAAATGATGAATAAATATATATTTTTGTTTTATGTTTATTTCATAATTACATCAGGTGGATGTATAATAATTTGTTGACCATCTTCTCCTCAAAATGTACATTCAGGCCTTCTGAAAGTTGACAATGCAGCTAAAGCAGCAATAATGTTACAGTTTTCTTCCTTTCCAGTTCAGCCTGTTTTCTTCTTTTCCATTTCATCCTGTTTAAAGTTTTCTTCATGAGCTTTTCTAAACACCCTCACAAACTTCACAAGCCTCTCTATAACTGCACAACCATAGCCATAAACCATCAATCTCCCCTTATACTTTCAAACATATGTAATTCAACAATTATTATTATTATTGCTTATAAATGAACATGTGATTTAAATTTAGAAGAAATTAAGCAAAATGTTTGTGTATTTACTTTGTAAAAAACTTCATCTACACAATACCTAGTGGTGGTCCAGTTGTGCTATCAGATGAAACTCATATTAACACCACTCTCCTCATCAAATATGTGTTTCCTTTTTTGTTTTTCGCCAGAGGCAGTGATTGCATTTACAACAACATGCACCTATACAGTAATTATCATCATCCACAGGTTAGGTCAACCTCAATATGCTTGGAGTTTCTGGGATCTGATGGCCAAGCAACCGCATGTTGTTGGCTGGTAGGAGCTTCATTCAGTTGCACACCAGGACTCTTTTCCTCTCTTGAAGGTGTGTATGTCTCATCTTTAGGTTTTGTCTTTGAATTGTTATTACCATAAACAAAGTTGCATACAACCACCTGGAAAAACAAAGATTAATAACTTTTTATAGGTTCGGTTATTTAAAGATTGAAGCTTTATGCAGTGAAAACTGAAACAATATAACCTAGCACATATTTGTTACCGAACCAAACTTCAACCATTCATATGCTTTTTGTTGTTCTTGTATTTTATGCCAGTAAACACAACATCATGACTCGTAATAAGCAATTATTTAGCATAAAAAGTCGAGCTAACACGAGAAACAAAGGATTAGTAAAGACAGCACCTGAAGCACCAGGCTCATGGCCGATTATTGGTCACCTCTATCTTTTATGTAGTTCTCAAGTTCCTCACAAACTCTTAGGGTCTATGGACCACAATTTTGGACCAATATTCACCATCAAACTTGGGGTTAATCGAGTCCTAGTTGTGAGCAATTCAGAGATGGCTAAAGAGTGCTTAACAACAAACGATAGAGGCTTTGCAACCAGACCAAAGTCCATGGCAAGTGAACTTTCTAGAAGCATTTGGAAATGCAAGAACAAGTAGAAACGACAATTCAAGTCGCTTTGGAAAGTTTGTATAGATTTAGTTTGATTGAAATGGTAGAATATTTGGTGCTGCAATTAGAACTTACTTACTTGAAAGATCTCGTGTAGTCCAAATCACAGATCTAGAAAGAAACTACCACTGTTTTTACCAGTTATGTGCATCTGGAAGAGATGCTGACATGTACAATCTAGGTCCGCCAAGCAACTTCCATTACCTGAACCAAACTAAAGTTTATGAGTTGGAAGGTATAAGCAGAGCAGATGAATATGTAAAAACTAGAAGAGCCACTAATATTGTTGGAATCAGTAATGCAGAACAAGAAGCTATATTTTGGATAATGGCTACACACACCTTAAAAATAAACTACCAGATCCTCGCAGCAATAAGAATATGCTCAAATCTGAGCGTGACCTTTTAGAAACCGATAAATCTCGAACGGATCTTGGCAGCAATAAGTCCTAACAATAAGCTTCAAAAAGCACTAAACAAGGACCAATAGTATTCTAATTCATGAAATCGTGAACCCAGAAAACAAATTTCACCCATTTTGATAGGCATTTGACCTTTCTATAATCAAACAAACACCGCATACTTTTTTAGAAAAAAAAATTTTAAAGAAATCAACAAACAATTTCATCATGTATTTCAGTAAAAAAATCAATTGAAATGAAGAAAAACTGAAGAAGTCGTATTACATACCTGAAAAGCTGACGGAGCTAAGACAATTTCCTCCGACAAATTCACTTAATAAAGAAAGGCAGGCAACTGAAGTTTTCCGAATTAAGACCTGTGAAGCAGAAAAGAACGGAAGATGAAGGTTTACCTTCTAGGGTGCTATTTCTTTATTTGATTGTTTTAGGGTGTAGGAAGAACTTGACCCAACCTCGAAATACCTTTCACTTTGATAACTTCTTTGAACTGTGAAGAAAGCTATGCAGGCTAGGTTTCCTTTACGATTATAGGGTTTGATGAATTATGTTAATCGAATGAGATTTTTTTTGAAATCAGATCTAGGGCTTGTAAGTAAAACAAAGAATCACCAGAAACCTTGATCGCCGACGAGGTTGGTAATGGAAGAGAGATTGTAGATGGAAAAGAAACTGGAGATGGAAGTGAACGAGAGATGGAGACGGAACCAGGCCTAAATCGCAATGGCGGGTTTTCAACTTTTCTAATTTTTGGGGGAATTCCTTTTCCCGCTACTAAATATGAAGATGTGCGCGTTTCATTAAAAAAATATAAAACGACATGATTTCACGACGCTCTTTTAATGAAAGTTGCCCTCCGTGTTTTTTTTAACACCAATTTTAGGGCATGTAAAAATGCACGTCCTAAATCCTTAACATTTTGGGAGATCTGACATTATTTTTAGGGCACACACTTTTGTGTGTCGTAAAACAGCGCGTGTCATGCTTTACACGTCATTAAAGGGTATTTTCCTAGTAGTGACTCTTGAGCTGCCATGGCAGCAGCTCTAAATTCTGCTTCCGTTATGGACAAAGACACGGTAGGTTGACGCTTGCTACTCCATAATATGATGATGGAACCAAGCATGAATATATAGCCAGTTGTTGACCTTCTTGTATTCAAGTCACCGACATAATCAACATCACAAAAACCCATCAATTTGCAATCAGGTTCCCTCTTGAACTGAACACCATAGTTCAAGGTAGTTTTGATGTATCTTAATACTCTGTGTGCAGCTCCAAGATGGGGCTTTCTCGGATTCTGCATAAATCGGCTTAAAACACCAACTACAAATGATATATCTGGTCGCGTCAAGGTGAGATAAATCAAGCTTCCCACTATCTTTTTGTATAGTGTTGCATCTTCTATCTTACTTCTTGACTAAGCACATGGTATAACTTTAGTATCCATGGGTGTCACTGCTGCTTTACATTCCAACATTCTAAACCTCTTCAACAAATCAATACAGTACTTTCGCTGATGCAAAACTATGACTTCATCATCATAACTTAGTTCGAATCCTAGGAAGTGTCTTAGTCTTCACAAGTCCTTCATATGGAAACGAGTGCTTAGATTCTCTTTGAGTTGACTGAGCATATCTTTCAAGTCACCTGTAATTATCAAGTCATCTGCATACACAATAACAAATTCAACTTTTTCCAACCTTCTTCACAAATAAGCTAGCATCTTCTGGAGTACTTATATACTTGTTGTGTTTAAGGAATTCAACCATTTTTCCAAACCATGCCCTTGGAGACTGTTTTAGCCCATACATGGCTTTCTTAAGTTTACACACATAACTTGGATGACTTTTACTTTCAAAACCATGGGGTTGATCCATATGAATCACATGGTCTAAGTCTCCATACAGAAAAACGTTGCTCACGTGGATTAAAATTGACCACAGCAATTAATCAACCACCAATCCAATGAAAAAGCCTGTAATTATTAGAACCAGAATTTTGGAAAATCAAAGATTTTCGTGCTAAGGGTGTAAAAGAAAAAGAAATAAAACAAATCTTTTTAGGAAAAATTGTGATGTCAATAAAGACACAAAACAAATGATCTCGGGCACGAATCTCTTCCTTCAAAGTCAAGAGAGACCTTAAAGTGTAAATGTGGTTTCCCGTTGAATAACGATCAAACACCTTTTAAGAAGTGTTGAAAGGCTTCTTTTAATTAAGCGTTTTAGGGTGGCTTAGCTTTGATTCAACAGTCCTAATCTTGAAATAAGATAGAAAGTGAACAAAGTACTTGTGAGACCGGTGTAGTCTATTGAACAAGTAGGTTTGAAATAATTTTAAAGTGGCTGGTAAATATAAAATCTCAACAAAAAAATAAATAAATAAATAAAAACTGGATCCCAAGAGAAGAAATGTTATGGTTATTAACAATTTCATAGGAATCACACAAAAGAAAATTTTGAGATTTCATAAAGATACGTCCGTCAATTCATTAGTGAAAACTAGAGCAAATTAATTGTTCACCGTCAATTCAGATTGGGTATTGAATTTTGGGTTTCACTCAGCTCGTAGTGGCACGAAACTAAGATCGTAAACGCAGTTTTTGAGTAACCACAAACCTCAGTGGTAATTTCTGAGAGTCTCAAGGGTTACGTTTGTGAAACGGATTTAATGGAGAAATGCAATAGAGATGGTGTAAGAAATCAAAGTACCTCCACTGTGAAAAATAGGACCAAGCAGAAAACTCTTATCTCATGTGAGAAGAGAGTTAGGTAGCTCACGATTAGAATAAATGTGATAGCCTAATTGGAAAGACAAGGTTTGTATATACCAAGTCATTAAGGCTATTATTCAGAATCTGATGAGGCTTTGGGCACATACAACAGCATGCTTCTAGGGACACTTAAGTAATGCAACCATTTCCCCACACAATAAAAGAACAAAATATTTTTGGAGTTTTGATATTAAAAGAAAATATAAATAAAAATAATAATAAAATAAGACTGAAAAAGAAAACCAATAAAAAAAACATGGAACCGAACCCGAGCGTTCGGTTGATTTCGGTTTTGAAAAATTTTGAAAAACCGAACCCGAGCGTTCGGTTGGTTTCGGTTTTGAAAAATTTTGGAAAACCGAACCCGAGCGTTCGGTTGGTTTCGGTTTTGAAAATTTTTGGAAAACCGAACCCGAGCGTTCGGTTGATTTCGGTTTTGAAAAATTTTAGAAAACCGAACCCGAGCGTTCGGTTGGTTTCGGTTTTGAAAAATTTTGAAAAACAATTGTACATGTAATTTACAACCAAGAAAACTACCTTTAGTGGATGAGCGAGAGGCAGATGATCCAACCGAACCCGAACGTTCGGCCTATTTCGCTTCTTATGTTTGTGATTGAGAGGTTGTTTGTGGTACTGACTCTGATTCCATCATTCCTAGCCCTTGTAGGATTTTGTTGAACGACGCTTCAGGAAGGGCTTTGGTGAAGACATCAGCCAGTTGATCAGTGGTTCTAACAAAGTGAATTTCAACGTTTCCATCTTCCACATGATCTTTAATGAAGTGATACCTCAGTGCTATGTGTTTAGTCTTGTAGTGTTGCACTGGGTTATGACAGATCCTAATTGCACTTTCAGAGTCACAATATAGTGGGATCTTTTTCATATTGAGTCCATAGTCTCGGAGTTGACTCCGGATCCTAATCACTTGAGAAGTTCAGGATGCAGCTGCAATGTATTCTGCTTCAGCTGTAGACAAAGATACACATATTTGTTTCTTTGATTGCCAGCTAACCAACTTCCCGTCAAGGAATTGGCAGCCGCCTGTGGTGCTTTTCCTGTCTAATCCACAACCTCCAAGGTCTGCATCTGAGTAGGCCTGAACGAAGAAGCCCGAGTTGGATGGATACCATAGACCTAAAGAGGTAGTTCGCTTGAGATATCGTAGAATGTTCTTCACTGCAAGCATGTGGGGTTCGCGTGGGTTCGCCTGAAATCTAGCACAGTAACAAACAGAGAACATTATGTCAGGCCTGCTAGCAGTAAGATACATCAGAGAACCGATCATCTGGCGATAAAGCGTAATATCAACTGCTGGTTTATCCAAGGATGGGGTGAGCTTGGTGCCGAACGCCATTGGAACTTTGACCTTTGAATCTCCCATCATGCCAAATTTTTCTAGAAGAGTCTTCGTGTAAGCTTCCTAATTGATAAAGATGCCTTCGGGTCCCTATCTGATATTTAAACCAAGAAAAAAAGTTAATTGGACCCATTGAGCTCATTTCAAATTTAGTCTCCATCAGCTTTCTGAAATCAGTCGTTAAGCTGGGATTCGTAGAGCCAAAGATGATATGATCGACGTAAACTTGAACAATCATAAGGTGGTTACCTTCCTTCTTACGAAAGAAGGTTGGGTCAACCGAACCTTGTTTGAATTTCGACATATTTAAAAACTTTGTCAGCGTTTCATACCAGGCCCTCGGAGCTTGTTTCAGTCCATACACGGCTTTGTCCAAAATATAACAATGATTAGGATACCGTTCGTTTACGAATCCAGGAGGTTGCTCCATGTACACTGTTTCTTCAAGTTCTCCATTGAGAAATGCACACTTGACGTCCATTTGGAAGACTTCAAAGTTTTTGTGTGCAGCATAGGCGAGAAAGATTCTGACCGATTCCAGCCTAGCTATAGGAGCAAAAGTCTCTTCA
This sequence comes from Lactuca serriola, assembly GCF_051521515.1. Taxonomy (NCBI): domain Eukaryota; kingdom Viridiplantae; phylum Streptophyta; class Magnoliopsida; order Asterales; family Asteraceae; genus Lactuca; species Lactuca serriola. Next base: position 233,334,159 of record NC_136411.1, read on the forward strand.
TAGTCAATTCCTTCCTCCTGACAGTATCCTTTTACTACCAGACGTGCTTTGTTTCGTATCACGTTCCCTTCTTTGTCCATTTTATTCATGAAGAACCATTTGAGACCAACAACCGAGGCATCTGGAGGAGTTGGAATAAGTCGCCAAACTTTGTTCCTTTCGAATTCATTCAGCTCGTCTTGCATAGCTTGAACCCAATCGGAGTGATCAAGAGCAGTGTTAACTGCCTTTGGTTCAACTTTTGAGACAAAGGAGTTGAACATACAGAATTCTACTTGTGAAAACACGGAAGTTTGTTTTGCCTTGAGTTGTGATCGGGTCAGAACCTTTTCAGATACATCCCCAACGACTTGATTGACAGGATGATCTCTGGTCCATTTGACGAGAGGAGGGTAGTTTGGATCAAAGGATGGATCCAATTCAGCGTTTATCATCTCTTCTGGTTCGGATGGACTTTCATCGTCATAAAGCATATTGGCATGCTCCCCCTCGATAGATAAGCTTTCAGGAACGTCTGGAGTATTTTGAGCTCCAGAGGTTTCTTGTGGTGCTGAGCTTTCAGGTGTTGATGCACCTTCGGGTGGTGAGGTACTTTTGGTTGAAAAATTGCGTTCAGGAGCAGTTTGAGACCTCAGTTCCCCCTCAACATGTGAGCTCGGCTGAGATGATGATGGCGGATCCTCCCCCTCGACTGAAGCATTGTGTTGTGGAGGGTCTTCAGAACCTGATTCTCCTTCATTCATTCTCCTTGCAGCATCGTCGACAAGTTGCTTTAAGTGATCTACCATGTTGTCAGCTGCACTGGCTTCTGAGAGAGTGGCCTTCTCTGGTTCATCAAATAACTCGACGAACTTCTCAAAGAGGTTTGCGATAGAGGCGGTGACCTGGCCAGTTTGAGGAAAAATATCTCCAGCTATGTCTTCGTTGGCCTTTAGCTTTTTAACATAGCTATCATCAAATGTCACGTAATAAGTTTCTTCTATTTTTCTCGAGCGCTTGTTTAATACCCTGTACGCTTTAGAAGTTAGAGAATAGCCCAGAAATATCCCTTCGTCAGCTTTGACATCAAACTTGTTGCGGTGTTCTTTAGAATTGAAGATGAAACACCGTGAACCGAACACATGGAAAAACTTGACGTTTGGCTTCCTGTTGTTGAGGATCTCATAAGGAGTGAGAATGAAGCGCTTGTTGAGATATGACATGTTCTGTGTAAAACAAGCAGCATAAATTGCATCAGCCCAAAAATATAAGGGTAAGGAAGTGAAACTTAGCATGGTTCGGGCTGCTTCACACAAAGACCGGTTTCGTCTTTCGAAAATCCCGTTTTGTTGAGGTGTGTAGGGAGCTGAGAAGTTGTGACTAATTCCCTTTTCTGCCAGGAATTCTTCGAATTCTTTATTTTTGAATTCCAGTCCATTGTCGCTCTTGATGTTGCGAACGACTTTCTTCAGTTGTACTTCAATCTGCTTGATGAACACCTTTAGCTTATGAGTCGCTTCGGATTTAAGTTTCAGAAAGAACACCCATGTAAAACGCGAAAAGTCATCAACAATAACAAGAATGTACTTGCTACCACCGATACTTTCGATAGATGATGGACCACACAAATCAATATGAAGTAATTCTAGTGGTTCAACAACTTTAGTGTTTATTATAGATGGATGACTTTGGCGACTCTGCTTCCCCATTTCACATGCAGCACACAAATGTTCTCTATCGTACTTGAGCAATGGAAGACCTTGAACATGACCTCCAGTGACAAGTTTGTTGAAATCTTTAAAGTTGAGATGAGAGAGCCTTCGGTGCCACAACCAGCATTCGTCAGATTGTGCTTTGGATAACAGGCAGATAGTTGGGTTCCCTTTAATAGGTTTGAGGTTCAGGGGAAACATCTCACCTTTATGCTCCGATTTGAGAATAACTCTTTTTGTCTTCTTCTCAATGATTTCAGAGCCCTCATCGTCGAATGAAACTTTGAGACCGGTACCTCCAACAAGTTGAGATACACTAATGAGATTGTGTTGTAATCCTTCCACATATGCAACCTTCCGTATCATGAAATCACCGTTTGTAATCATTCCATAGCCTTTTATGGTTCCGAAGGAGTTGTTACCGAACTTGACATTTCCACCGTTTGAAAGAGACCTGTATTCTCTTAGCTCTTCCTTCCTTCCTGTCATGTGACGCGAGCAACCACTATCAATGTACCATTCTTCGTCAAACTGCTCGTCACTGATAACCTGCAAAAATTAAGCAGATTTAGGAACCCAAAGTTTCTTGGGTCCTCGTGAGCCTTTCACAGGAACAGGAATAGTGAGAGAGATGTCAACAAGGTATGTTCTTTTTATTAGTGTTGTTTCATCTTTCCTTTTGATGGTGAAAACTTTAATTTTATTGGGATTTGTTACTTTTGGTTTGGACTCTGGTTCAGTTGATGATTGAGGTTTTTGAGAGTGAACAACATGGGATTTAGAACGAGGTGGAGAGGAATTAGAAGCATTTGAAGAATTAGAGAACCTAGATTGAGATGACTTCTTGGCTGGAGATTCTAGGTGACCCTTTTGGTTTTGATCATTAATGGGATCGACCCTAGAATTTTGATCTCTTTTGTTCTCAGAACCGAACCTCTGCTTTCGGTTGAAGTCATTCTCTGAACCGAACCTCTGCTTTCGGTTGAAGTCATTCTCTGAACTGAACCTCTGTTTTCGGTTGTTATTGCTCTCTTGTGATTCAACATGACTTTTCTCTGACTTTAAGTTCCTATCTTGATGTGAGAAATAGGCATTCTGAGATTGCCAAAACTGTTTTCTTTCAAAGAGATTCTTCTTGTATCTCTGATTTCTTTGTTGTTTTTGATTTCTCATCTGCTTCGGTTGATGATGGATATTAGCTTTCGGTTTTTGTTTTTCTTTAGCTGGTTCACTCTGAACTGATGAAGTTTCACTTGAAGGAGTGACTTCCTTTGCAGGAATTCCTTTTTCTTGAGGAATATCTTTTGTACCACTAGTACTTGGCATATCGAAGCTATCAGGCTTATTCAAAGGTTCTGGCACATATCTGCCTTTGGTTTTCCATGAAGTCCTTTCAGATAGACCTACCGTTTCATCAGCATTATCAATGGGAGCTGACCAGAAGAACTCATCGCAACCATCAGCATTGTCTTCGTTTACAATGGCTGTGAGTTCAGCAGTCTAATGTTCGGTTACGCCTGTTACCTTGTACACCTGATTTGGAGTGGTTCTAACCTTTTGGTATACGACTGCCTTCCCTGAAAGGATCGGGGACTTTTGATGGGACATACGAGCGAACTCCACTGAATTTTCTGAAATGAGATTCTTGTGGTTTTCGGGTTTGCTCTTGACAAATTCTGAATAGTCAACTGTGTCTTCTACAGAAATTTCACTCATATTGTCGTCCTCATTAAGCTCAGATGTATTTTCAACATCAATTTTATTTTCTGAGCTCAAGTTGGCATTCAATGAGTCAAATTTTTGTATGGTTTCTGTTCTCAGTTTCAGTTTATCATTTTCATCCAAAAGATTTTTAAGCATGTCCTTATGGTCCTTGGACTTAATGAAAGATTCGATTTTTTCCAGGCCATACATATACGTCGGATTAACTTCCTCAGACGAAATAACAGTCTCACAGTTATATGCTTCAGCATCAATTTCATCCTCCTTAAACTCAAGAAAGGGTAAAATCATGCGATGAATCTTTTGTCCTATTTCATAGTCCAAATGAAGCTGAGTGATATTAGTATAAAGACGTTTAACAATCAAACAAAAAACATTTCTCTGTTTTAAAAGCTTTAAATTGTCTCTTTGCAAATAAATGTTTTCATCTTTGGTTTTGATTAACTCCGACTCCTTCAGTTCGATCCACATCCTCCGTTCCTCACTCTTCGAAGACACCCTGCTTATTTGGTCAGTCAGGTTAGAATTGGTGACTCGAGTTTGATTAAACTACTGTCTAGATGAGAGATTCTTGAATTAACATTTTTTAATTCTTTTTCGTATGAGCATTGTGGGACTTTGAATGAAACAAAAACGGATTGTACCTTCTTGATCAGTTCATCAAGTTCGTTGAACTGGACGCTGAGCGGTTTTGCGGTGAAGCACAAGTCCTCTCGCTCCTTTGTGTCTTCAATCCCACCATCCGTGTTGTATCCCCTCTTCTGAGAAACGTCGGACACCATCAAGCATTTTCCACCACTGCTCTCTTCTTTCGCCACATAAGCCTTTCCATGAGAAGGCTTCCTTACTTCATCATCTTCAGAGTCGGTTGACCAGACCTCCACGCCACCGAACTCATTGTCTGCTACCGAACCCTGCACAATTAAAGCGTTCATAGAAGGGTTAGCAGTAGATCTCTTCTTTCTGATCTCATCTAGCTTTCTCTGCAACAAAGCTTCTTCATTCTTTTCCTCATCCTTTTCTGCCATTTTCTTGAGGACGCAATCCTTTGCATAGTGATTCTTTCCTCCACAGTAATAGCAACTTACTCCTGAATCTCCTTCAGCTTTCGGTTCCTTCCCTGATTCTTCTGCCTTCGGTTCATCTTTGACCTTTTCAGAACTATAATTCCCCTGCCAATTTCGGTTCTTGTTTGTGGGGAATCTCTTCTTGATGAACCTCTTGGGGTTGGACACCATCATAGCATAGTCTTCAGAAGTGAGGTCATAGTCCTCCAAGTTGAGGTCTTCTTCTTCCATCACTGCTTTGCTTTTGGACAGGAGGGCCAACGAACCCAGGCTTGAAACCACATTTTTCTCTTGTAACACGATCTTTTCTTGGGATTTCAGGATGCCCACCAGTTTCGCCAAAGAATAGGATTTAAATTGCTCATGGGCTTTAACTGTGGACACTATAGCTCTCCACTCAGATCTGAGACCATTCAAAAATGTAACCTTCTGCTCAATTAGCTTCCTTTCAATGTCATGTTTAATCATCTCGCTAAGAAGATGATTGAAGCGATCGAACGTTTGCGTCACAGTCTCTTCAGCTCCCTGCTTGAATTCACCAAACTCAGACAAGAGTAAGGTTTGAATGGAGTGTTCAATATCTTCGTCTGTAGAGTATAATTCTCGTAGCCTGTCCCATATTTCTTTTGCAGTCGTGCATGAACTCACCAGTCTGAAAGTATCGGATTGAAGAGCGAATCTGATTAATCTCAATGCTTTGATATTACACTGAAATTTATCTTTTTCGTCTTGAGCAATATCTTTAACGTCTTTCAAAAGATCATTATACTCCTTTTGAGTTTTAATAATCCTTGAAGTTGCTGAATGAGAAAAGGGTCCATATATGATTGCTTCCCAGATGAGGTATCCATTGTCCTCAGATCTTATAACATAGTCTTCAAAGTGATGTGCCCAGACTTCATAATCATGGGTGTATAGGATGGGAATCTTCGTTGTTGATCCAATGTTGTTCGAAATATTAATAGGATTGGATTGCGACTCGTCCATGCTAGATAAAATAACCTGTTAAAAGATCAGACTTGTAATTTAATAGATTAGGGAAATACAATAAATATCGAGTTACGTCAATTATGGGATGACGGCTCAATAAATATCAGTAAATGCGGAATAACCCTAATCGAAACCTTTTTCACAGAAAAGAAGTGTATGATTTACACAGCCTCCTGCTCTGATACCAATTGATGAATTTAAAACTAACTTGAAGATCGATTAGATCTTTAAAACAGGTAAAATAATAAATGAGTAAACAGCAAGAACACAATAATGGATCAAAGAGTGTCGAATGATTAATCAATAATCCTCAGCAGAGCTCGATAAAGAACTTCTACTGTAGAGGATTTAGGGTTTACAAGAACGATGAAATAATGATCTGTGATCTATCGTAATCGCTATCAATCGTTAACCTAATATGCATGCAAGCACATTAATTTATACTAAACCCTATCAGCTCACGGTTGGACAGGCCCAAACCGGAGTAACAAAACTTGGACTATTAACCGAGCCCAGTGGACGCAATACATCAAAAAGCTACTCTACCCAACATAGGGCATTGAATTCTTCCTTCATTGCCAAAACCCATGCTTGTTTGGTTGCAGATTAACCATACATGTCTAGTTCAGTTTCTACTTCTTCAACTATTATAGCATTGGCATAACGAGGATTTGTTTACCTGATTCTTGATGATCTTCTGGGATTTTTGAGTTTCGTTGTTGTTATCATCAGTAAAAATTCCATTCGACTATTCCAGAGATTGACCTTGAGTATGAACCTCATCATTATCAGTCACTATATCACTCACTTCCATATTTAATCTCACGTTTGATGACTCCATCTCTTCTTTAAGAAGTTTAGAATCAGGAAGAACCTCATGCTTTTCTGACCACCATGAGGAGTTCTCTTAAAAAACCACATTCCTTTAAACATAGCACCTTCCATAGTTAGGATCACAGCACCTACAACCCTTTCTCTCTTGACTGTACCCCACAAATAAGCATCGAGCAACTTTCTTTTCCATTTTACTTCACAAGTGGTTGGGTATGAACACATAAAATACACAACCAAATACACGTAAGTAACTCATATTAGGCTTGATCTCCAAGATCTTTTCAAACGGCGATACATAATCAAGATTTGCTTTTGGAATCCTATTAATCACACAGGCAGTTGTTTTCATTGCTTCTGCCCAGTATTGCCCTAGAACATTTTTATCATGCATTATAAATTTACAAATCTCACCCAAGTATCTATTCTTTCTCTCAGATACCCCATTTTGCTGTGGAGTATTTGGACAAGTCAGTTTTCGTTTGAACTTGTTTTTTTTCAAGTACTCACTAAATTCTGTTGCGAGATACTCCCCTCCATTATCAAACCGAATACAACTGATTTTGTGTTTTATTTCTCTTTCAGCTTCCACTTTAAATTCCTTGAACTTGGCAAAATTTTCAGGCTTTTCAGCCATGAAACACACCCACACATACCTTGAGAAATCATCTATGAAGGTTACCATGTGCTTCATACCTTTGACAGAAGGTTTCTTGACTCGTCCAAACACATTGGAGTGTACAAGTTCTAATGGTGCTCGAGACTTGTACTCTGATCTGCCAAATGGTTGCTGATGAGCTTTAACGAATTAACATCCGGCACATACAACATCTTTTCTAACTTTGAGTTTTGGAAGTCCCTTAACCATCTATTTCTTCATCATGAGTTCAAGCTTATCATAACTCACATGGCTCAGCCTCATATGCCACAAGTCTGCATTTTGATTTCTTTTTGTTTTCTCTACATAAGCTGTTTCTACTAACATTACATAGATAAAATCTGATCTTCTACCTTTCAAAATGGGTGTTGACGGTGTCTCTTCATACCTAGGACATGGTACACATTCTCGAGTGTTACATCTTTGTTGTTATCTTCTGTACAGAACACTACTTCTCCAAGATGTGCAATTGGAAGTTTGGAATTATTAGTAATTACAACCACTTTGTTGCCACCATAACTTACTGAACCTTGAAGCTTCTCATGTTCCCCTGTCATATGATTAGAGCAGCCCAAATCGACAATCCATTCATCAAAATGGTTTCGATTGTTCTCGGTGGTTGATGTAAGTGTTAGTGCATCATCAACATCTTCAACTTGTGCATACATCACTTTTGCGTCCCACACCTCTTCCTCCTGTGATGTTGCAGCATTCCCTTCTTCGACTTTCTCAAATCTATAGTTACGTGGCATATGGCCTTTTTTACCACAGTTGTAACACTTGTAAGGAAATCGTTTATTGTGACGGTGGTTCTTTGATCTTTCATTAGATGACTCCCCTTTCTCATGCTTGTATGTCTTCTTTTCTTTTTATTAATTCTTATTTCTATCTGTATCTTTTCTGTACCGGTGATTTTCTGAGGATCTTTGTTTTCCTTTACCTTTCTTTGCATACAAAGCTTCTCCATCATCCTTGATAGTTACCCCTCCCATCTGTTTTGTTAAAGCCTCCTGTCCAGTCGAGAGATTTTCGAGTTCAACAAGGGAATATTGAGTTTCCCAACCTTGAATCGATGCTACAAATCTTTTGAATTCCAGTTTTAGCCCGTGTATGATTATTATTTTCATCCTTGCTTCACTGATTTGAGAGTCTAGATGAAGTTCCACAATTTCTCTGCATGTAGCTTTAACCGTGTGAAAGTATTGTGGGATTGTCATATCTTTCTGGGAAACAGATAGGAGTTTATTCTTAAGAAGTTGCAACTTTGTTTCATTATTCTTTGAGAACAATGCTGATAAGATATCCCATGCTTCCTTTGGGTTTGACGCATCTCTGATGTGCTCAAGTACACCTTCTTCAATGGTTGTTTTTAAAACAATCATAGCTTTTCCAGCCTTGATCTTCCACTTACATAAGATCCTATTATTGTCTTCCGCCTTAGGTTGTTTAATTTCAGTTCCATTCATGATTTCCCATAGGTCTTGCCCTTGAATGTATGATGGGATGCAAGTAGACCATGTGTTATAGTTCTGATTATTAAGCTTCTTAACACCACCAACGACCTGAAGTTCAGCCATTGATACGCAGGCTCTGATACCACTTTGTTAACCTGACAAACACAATCTTCCTAGTACACAACTAAGGAATACAGCAAACCAATGAAGAAGGAAACACACAGTTACACACACTTGTGTATTCTGATTAACTTGAAAGAAACAGATTACAAGAGGAAGCCATAAAAGGCAAAACTGAAAAAGGAAACTTCTACTACACTACCACTATCTAGAAAATAGGAAACTAGAATTTGACAACTGCCCACTATCTACACTAATTCAACAAAGGGAAAATACTAGACAAACTAAAATAAACATAAACTAAAAAAAACGATAATGGCAAGCACGTGAACTGCTTGCTTGAATTTAGATGTTGCTCATTTAATATAAGTTTCTCTCTCCTTTCGATCGCAGCTGACAAAATTCTTGCTACCTTTTATATGTTGTATCTTTGCATGTATCTTCCCAAAAAAAAAGACAAGGAGATAGGTATGTTTTTTAGACTTTCACTCCTCTCAGAAGAAAAAGTTTAAAAACACCATACCAATTTAATGCTACGATTCAGCTTTCGCATCTACTTTGAGAAAATATTCTAAAAATAATTAAAACCATATAGACAGTTCCTTTTTTAATTGAACTAAAAAAGAATTAAAACTATGAAAAAACGTAAAAATCCACAAAAACAATTTACATCACACCTGAAAGACCCACTCTTTCATACTTGACAATTGTTACTCCGAGACATGTTGCATGCATATTCATAAAAACAATATTTTATATTGATAAAGTGATTACAAACTACTAGATACAAACCGACTATTTCAAAGTGTTATATATTACATAACTTCTCAGGATTCTATTGTTTTTATACATATGGGAGTACAAAAAAAAAGCAATAGTTTCAAACTATTCAAAAATCTTCTATCAGTACATAACTATACTAGATGCTTATCGCCTGCAATTTGTTAGACATTAAGAGGGTAAGTGGTGACGCTTAGTGAGTTCAATAATAGATACAATATAACATTGTGCCATATATATACTTCAATATGGCAGAAGCAAAGAGGAACAAGGAACAACAAAGCCATATGTGAGTAATATGACAAACTTTCCATATCAATCATTGATTTGATTCAAGGATATACAATCAATGAGACATAACAATTTCCATACTTGATATACATCAATAAAGCTTCGGCCCAAATGGCACAGAAGACATACAACTTCAGATTAACATTTTGGTATATTTCAGGCTTACAACGTTGTCTAACCTTCTGCCAATACCGTAGAATAGAAATCATCCTCTTACGGAGACATGTTCAACGTGGCCAGAGGTTACATACCAATACCAATGTGAATCTAAGTCCTTTCACTTATCACATGGTCAAAGGTATTTCTTTGCTATTAAAAATAGCGAATAAAAATAACATGGGAAAATAACTCGGAATAATAACACTGAAAAACACATAACACATATAACACATAACATACAATTGTTCCTATATATTAAACTCACCTTGAAATAACCGGGGGTTAAAATAGTAATTTGAGTAGCATTTCGGCTCCACATATGACTTTATTCGTTGAAAACCGGCAGATTTATTAAAAAACCGGGCTCTGTAAGGTAGAGCTTCAAACCGAAAAGATAAATTTCTCGGGCTTCACGGGCACTTCGGGACGTGTTTCGGGTGCTAAAATTGATACCGAGACTTCGGGGGATGTCAAAATAGTGAAAATATTGAAAAAGGATTGAAAAATGGCAATTTCTCCAAATTACCCGAGAAGGCTCGCAGGCCTTATATTTATAGGGCGAGGTTTCGGATCCGAAGCGCGAGGAAGCAAGCACGTGGCAGCGGCAACGAGGTTCGGACGCGGTGCGAGGGTCGGCAACACACGTCGGCTTCGGATTGCTCCAGCACTTCGGAAACGGGGCGGAGTCAGATGTGAGGCGCATCGGAAGGCCATTGGACCACATCCTTGTTCAAATCAGCAAGCGACATGCATCAGACTCAGCGGGTGACTCACCGAGATTGGCCTTATCCTTGCAACATTCCTCGGAAATTGTGCCCAAATCTTTTAAAATCCATAACTTTCGCATGCGGGCTCCGTTTTTGACGTTCTTTATATGAACGCGTAGGTAAAATTATGCTCTACAACTTTCATTTAGACTTCATCGGCTAATTTTGAATTTAATTTTAATATTATTATTTTTAACAGACCGGGACAGGAAAATCCGTTAAAAATTCATAACTTCTTCATCCGACGTCCGTTTTCCTTAGACTTTTTATCGTTGTACTACTATTGACGAGTCCTTCGATTCTCGTTTAGGTTGTGTTGGCTAAAAATCACTCGATCTAAAATTCGAGTTTTCAGTTGTCTATTACTAAGCTGAAACTTAGAAAAATCATAACTTCCTTATACAAAGTCAGATTTCGGCGTTCTTTTTTTCGAACTTCTTGGCTTGACGAATACTACGAATTTCATTTAGATCACTAAGGCTAAAAAGTAGTTTATCAAAAACTCACTTTTTACGTCATTCGGCGTCGTGCCGGTTTTGTCGTGGATCTTCGATTGGTCATCACTTCTTTGTTATAACTCGGATTTCGATGTGGTTTTCGCCTAAATGTTGCTAACGAGATTATCTACAAATTTCAATAATAAAATTTTACTTATTCCAAATTTTATATTTTTGTTAAATTTCACTATTTGACATTTGATTAGAATCTCATAAGACTTCCAATACTTTATGAATGATTCTAAGCATAGTTTTACTTCAATTCAAATTAAAACTATCTGTTAGAACTCAATTACTCAAATTCACATAATATTTCATAATATTATTCATTACAAAACACGATTTCAAAACGTGTATGTCACAAATACCTCCTCCTTTTGAGGATATCGTCCCCGAAATTACATCGATTAAAATAAATGGGGATATTTTGCTCTTATCTCATTCTTCTTCTCCCAATTATAGTTTAGGCCTCGATGGTGTTTCCATTTGACAAGCACCAACTCTACTTCTTTATTACGTAGATTAATTGTTCTTTCATTCACGATCTCTTCAGGCTCTTCTACATATCTTAACTTACTATCCAATTTCACGCCGGGTAATGGAACTGTCTCATCATTGATGCTCAAGCATTTATGCAGATAGCTCACATTAAACACATCATGAATACCTGCCAAATCTTTTGGCAACTCCAAACGATATGCTTGTTTACCAACTCTCTGGATGATTTTGAAAGGACCAACAAATCTAGGGCTTAGTTTTCCTCTCTTCCCAAATCGCATAATGCCTTTCCACGGGGATACTTTTAGCATTACGAAATCACCCACCTGAAATTCTATGGGTCATCTCCTGTTTTCTATATAAGAATTATGTCGATCCTGGGCCGCTTTCATCCTTTCTTGTACAATTAGAATCTTGTCGGTGGTGTCTTGAATCATTTCAGGGCCTCCAACATAACGGCGTACGACATTTGCGACCATATAATGCTTCATATGGTGGCATTTTGATTGAATCATGGTAACTGTTATTATTCGAAAATTCTACAAGAACAAGTACTTGTCCCAGTTACCACCGAATTCCAAGACACATGCACGAAGTATATCTTCTACTGTTTGGATCGTTCTCTCCGTTTGACTATCTGTATGGGGATGATAAGCTATGCTGGAGAGCAGCTTGAGATACCAATTCACGTTTCATACTCGCCCAAATGTGAGAAGTGAAGCGAGTAACACAATCGGAAATAATCTTTAGTGGCACTCCATGTCTCGTGATGATTTTGTCTAAGTAAACTTGTGCGTGTTTCTCCATTAGAACCGTTGTACGTATGGCGAGAAAATATGCACTCTTAGTCAGCTGGTCCACAATTACCCAAATGCTATCATTCTATATAGCATTCTTTGGCAATTAGAGTAGCACCATACATTAGGTTAATTCGGAATTCTACTTTCCTATTCAGGGTAGTCCAGGCAATTCATCGGGAAGATCATCAAGATTTTCATTAATAATGGAAACATCATTTACAATTTTCTTCCCCTCTCTTGAAATATCAACGGCATTAGCCGGATAAGTAGAATATCCCTTCGATATAAATTTACGAGTTTTTAAAAAAGAAGTTATTATTTTTAATGTAGACATAAATAGAATCCTCTTCTTTGATAGGGATGCATATTATGTCTTCGTAGCACAAAAGTTCTGCATGGTTCTTAGACAACCAATCCATGCCGAGAATAATATCAAAGTTGGGCAAGGAGATAGGAATTAGGTTAGCAAGAAGATTATAATCTTCAATTCCTATGATACTATCCCTATAGACTTTATCAGTAAGTAATGATATACTTCCTATGTTATCTATATGAAATGATTGAACAATTGCATAACAAGCAATTTGAAAAGAATGTGCAAATTTATAAGGCACAAAAGAATCTGAGACATCGAAATCAAATAAGATGTGAGCAGATCTAGAGTTCACGAGAAAATTACTAGTCACAACATTCGAGCCCTAACTTACCTCCTCCGTGGTAATCTAAAATGTACGATATTTAACTTTTGGTTTGTCAAACGATTGTCAAACTCTTCAAACTTCTTAGTTACTAGCGGTTCTCAAACCTACACCCGCTCATCATGTTGGAATAGTGTCTAAGGCTGCAACTATATTTGGCAAGTATTTGACCCGATTGTGCATGGTCCTTTTGGGTTGCCATCACCATAGCAACTTGACAGGATGATTTATAATGAGAGAAGAAATATTATTAATATATTATGAGAATAATATAAGGACTAATAATATTGTTATTTGATTAATATAAGTCATAAATTAATTAGGAATTAATTTGGGGACTTAAAGAGATTAATTAAATAAAAGGGGCATAAACTGTCAATTGTATGATAGTTGTACTTTGAGCTATAATCCTTAATAGATAAAGGGTGGACGATTTTAGGGTTAGGATGGGCCTAGAAATCGTCCAAGGCTTATCATAAGGAGATTCGATTGTTTTGGGCCTAAGTTATCCAATTAGGGTTTAAGGGTGAAACCCTAGGAGCCTAACTAGCATAAATATACCCATGGGGTCATGGAAATCGGCACTCTTGCCTTTGAAGAAACCATGGCCGACTTCCTGCTCCCTCCTCTCTCTCTATTCATCCTCTTGCTAAGTTGGTGTTTGTAAGCCATTAGAGGAGTGACATTTGTGACTCTAAGCTCCAAGGACAAGAAGATTCAAGCAAGCAACTCAAGGTAATCTTTTAGATCTGTTTTTCTTGTGTTATTATTCTAGATCTATAATCAATAGTCTTGGATACATTGCATGGTCAATTAGAGAAACCTAGATCCAAGCATTAGGGTTTGCATGTGCACATAGGAATGTTCTTATGGCTCAAACCCATCAGTGGTATCGGAGACTTGATTGGTTTCTATTGAATTGATGCATTAGTTGCTTGATTGTTGATTGCAAAATTCGATTTTTGTCTTCTTCCTAATGAACTCTGCGAGTCCCATGGTGGTACTCGGCGAGTACGCCTCAACTCGGCGAGTCCATTGTGGTACTCGGCGAGTTCGAGCGTCAGAAGGAGCTAAGTTCGGGATTTCTTGTTGTTTATCTTATGGAAAATTGCCTTTATCTTAATGGGTTAATATAAATCCGATTTTAACATATATTTGAGTATATCCTTGACCTAATTAAAGATATTTACCAATAAATTCAATAATAATTTCCTTATGTGATAATTGATTGATTATTTTAATTAAATTGGTAAATTGTTTTGCAAGAAATAATTAAATAAATCAAATATGGATAATTATGTGAATAAATGTTAATTTGGATTATTTGTTATTTGAACCCTTATGTTTTGAACGGTTTAAAACTTGTCCTCAAGTTTTGAAATTTATGTTTTGTGATTAAAAGTTTAATTTAGACAATTTAAATTTCAAACCCTAGAATTTTACAAGTTTAAAATTCAACCCTATACTAATATAATATTACAAGATTAATATATATATATATATATATATATATATATATATATATATATATATAATTAAAATGCTAGTATTACCGTTAGTAGGCCTCATTCACGAAGCCGGTCTATAAGGTGGGTATAAGGTTGCTGCCTATAAAATGGCGCTTAATGGGTGTACACTCTCACCCACCGCTTGCTTGATCGGTGGAGGGTCGTTAGCCGAACGGGTAGGATAGGGCAACTTTATCTCCTCATTAAAAGTATAATATTAAATACAAAGTAACTACATGTTTTTCAAATTCTCAATCCTAGTTACTTTAGGAAAAGTGAAGTGATACAATCCCATGAAATTACACTTTGCACCCTTGCTAAGAACTTAGTGGAGCGTGTGTGGTTTAGCGACACACTAATTGGTTCTAAGCAAAGGTGGAAAAGGGTGATTCATTGTTTATCATAGATCGATGGAGCGTGTGTGGTTTACCGGCACATCGAATAGGTGATTGTTACAATGAAGGCACCGTGTAGATTTGCATGGTTATTCACACCCACTTTGTGATCCTTGGTATCCCAGTCACAAACAAGAGGGGCATATCGAGATTTAAACATGCCATTGAAAAGTTCAATGAATCTCATCGAAACCTAGGAATTCTCAATACATTTAGAACTTAAAGTTACGTTTTCATGGTGAAGAATTAGTGAATCGTCATTCACTTACCTTCAAATTGTTTGCATGTTGGATTATGGCATCCCTTTTCTAATATGTAAATAATGTTGTTGGGATCCTAGCCCTAATTTTTCTTATTGGGTAATAATTAGGGATTTTAAATTCTAATCAATATTTTTCCTTTCTATTTGTAGATGTCGAACGCAAACAACGCTGCTGCTAGCTCGTTCACATTGATGAGCCTTTGCCAAAAGGTGACTTTCGATGGAACAAAATTAGCGAATGGATAAGATACATTTGCACGATTGCTCGCTATGAGGACAAGAAGTATGTCCTTGATGAGAAGCTCGAGAAGATCAACCCAAAAATTGCTACTCCGGCTGAAATGACTGCTTTTGAGACTCATGAACGTGATGCGACGAAGGTTCATTGCATCATGATAGCCACAATGAACGCCGAATTCCAAAAGTCCTATGAGGACATGTATCCGTACGAAATGCACCAAGACTTATTGGAGAGATACCATCAAAACGCGAGGTAGGAGTGTTACGAGATCTTCACTAACATGATCTCTGCTAAAATGGGACATGGTGAATCTCTAACCGTACACTTGCAAAAGATGCAAAGGTATGTCGATCGTCTTCGCAAGTTGAATGTCGACTTTGGGGAAGACTTGGCTATCAACATGGTCCTTCACTCCTTGCCCCCGTGTTACAACCAATTTAGGATGACCTACCACATGAACAAGGAAGAGGTCACCCTAAGTAAGCTCCAAGGTCTCCTTAGGGTTGCTGAGAGCAACAAAAGGACAAGTCTGTTGCACCCACTCCCAATCCAACCGCTGCTCCTGTTTTGGCCATTGGGTAAGGAAGGGGCAAGAAGAAGAAGGCTCCGTCTAAGAGTCACCGCAAGGGAAAGTCCCGAGATGGTTCCTCTTCTAGTGGGACCAAAGTTGATCCCGCTAAGCCTAACCCTAACCCAAAGGAGGCAGAGTGCCACCATTGCTACAAAATAGGGCATTGGAACAGAAGCTGCCCAGACTACCTGCAAGCCATCAGGGAAGGAAAGATCAAGCCGTCTTTCACAGGTATATACACAATTAAATCTAATGATTCATCCCATGCTATTTCTTGGGTCCTCGATACCGGGTGTGGTTACCATGTTTGTTCTGAATTGCAGGGACTAAGAAGAAATAGGGATGTGGAGCGTGGAAGAATAAATCTAATCATGGGGAACAGAAGATCGTCGCATGTGACCAAGATTGGAGTGTATTTTTTAGTGCTTAGTAATGGATTATGTTTAGATTTAAATAACTGTTGCTACTCGCCATAAATGGCAAGAAACATCATTTCATTTAATGGTTTTTATAGACAAGGATTTAGATTTTCTTTTAATAATGAGAATGGTTCAATTTATGCTTATCTAAATGGTATCTTATATTTTGAAGCAATGCCATGTAATGGAATTTATGAAACTGTTATGATTGTAGATAATCTAGGAAATGATGTTTTATGCATGGATTCTTCCAATAGTACGGATAGAGCATCCTTGTGGCATTGTCCTCTTGGACATGTCAACAAGAAGCGCTTAGCCCAACTCCAAAAGGATGGAGTGTTGGAGTCATTCGACCTTAGGGAAGATGACACATGCCAGTCTTGTTTACTTGGAAAGATGACCAAGTCACCCTTCACTAGCACATGTGAAAGGGGTGAGGGTTTATTGGACCTCATACATATCGATGTATGTGGACCCTTTAGATCAACCACAAAGGATAGGAACCGCTTCTATGTGACTTTTACCGATGACTATAGTAGATATGGGTATATCTACTTAATCAAGCAAAAGTCAGAAATGTTTTAAAAGTTCAAAGAGTTCAAGAATGAAGTGGAGAATCAATTGGGCAGGCGCTCAACCCAAGGAGGAAACTCCGGTTGAACCGATTGACGAATCCTTACCTCTTAGACGTTCCGAAAGAGTTAGAGTTAAACCCCAGTTTTATGGTTTTCATAATACTACCGAAGGGGACACGTATATTAGTGATGGTACACTAATAAATCTAGATGAACCTAATAGCTATAAGGAAGCCATGGCAGGCCCGGAGTCTACGAAATGGAAAGAGGCAATGGACAGCGATATCCAATCCATGTATGACAACCAAGTTTGGAATTTGGTTGATAATGTGCCTGGTCGTAAGATCGTTGGGTGCAAATGGATCTTCAAGAAGAAGACCGACGTGGATGGAAAGGTACACACATATAAGGCACGATTGGTTGCGAAGGGCTTTACTCAAACTCCCAGAGTTGACTATGATGAGACCTTCTCACCAGTTGCGAAGATAAAGTCTGTTAGAGTGATGCTAGCAATTTCCGCATTTCATGATTATGAGATTTGGAAAATGGATGTCAAGACCGCTTTCCTTAATGGAAAGTTGGCTGAGGATGTTTACATGGCTCAGCCAGAGGGTTTTGTTGATCCGAAGCATCCAAATAGAGTGTGTACGCTTGAGAAGTCCATTTATGGACTTAAGCAAGCGTCTCGCAGATGGAATCTTTGTTTCGATGAGAAAGTCAAAGAGTTTGGATTTGTACGAAACGAAGATGAATCATGTGTATATGTCAAAGCTAGTGGGATTATAATAAGCTTCCTCGTTCTGTATGTAGATGACATACTACTCATAGGAAACGACGTCCCGACACTGCAGAAGGTTAAGTCCTAGCTCGGGAAGTGCTTCGCTATAAAGGACCTCGGAGAGGCTTCCTATATTTTGGGAATAAGGATAGTGAGAGAACGAAGTAAGAGACTAATAGGACTTAGTCAGAACACTTACTTAGATAAAGTACTAAAACGTTTTAGTATGGAAAATTCAAAGAAGGGAGAATTACCGATACAAAGTAATGCCAAGTTGAGTAAGACTCAAAGTCCGAGTACTGAAGCTGAAATAGCAGAGATAAGCCGAGTACCATAGGCTTCCGCAGTTGGCTCAATCATGTATGCTATGACTTGTACTCGCCCTGATGTAGCCTTTGCTTTGAGCATGGTTAGTAGATATCAAGGGAACCCTGGCAGAGCCCATTAGATTGTAGTCAAGAATATCCTTAAGTACCTTCAGAGGACCAAGGAATGGTTTTTAGTCCTCGGAGGGAGTGATGACTTGAAGGTGCGAGGGTATAGTGACGCCAGCTTTCAAACCGACAGGGACAACTACCGTTCGCAGTCGGGCTGGGTCTTTACCCTTAATGGAGGAGCAGTGACTTGGAAAAGTTCCAAGCAGGAAACCGTAGTTGATTCAACGTGCGAATCAAAGTACATTGCAGCGAGCGAAGCGTCGAAGGAGGCAATACGGTTGAAGAACTTCATTGGTGATCTTGGAGTTGTGCCTACCATAAAGGAGCCTATGGAAATTTTCTGTGATAATGAAGGAGTGGTTGCCTTGACCAAGGAAACAAGAGATCATGGTAGATCTCGTCATATCGACAGAAAGTATCACTTTATTAGACATCGTCTAGACGAAGGACAACTCGTGGTTAAGAGGATATCATCAGAAGATAAACCAGCATATCCGCTTACGAAGGGACTGAGTAGGGTTAAGCATTTGCAGCATGCTAGGAGTATTGGACTGAAAGATGATATTAGATTAGATTAGATAGTTTTAGAAACGTATAACAGATAAATGTAATTAACATTTGATGATTAAATAAAGGAGTATTATTTATAAGCAAAGCTACTGTCTTATGTTAATTGTTTAACTATTGTTTCACTTTGCATGTTTTGACTTCTAGAATAATTGAGTTTATTTAGAATAATCGAATTATTCAAACAGTCCACAATCATTCATATGTTGGAAGTAGGTATGAATGAAGATTGTCATGAATTGGAGTGTAGATTGTCTAAATGGTATTAGACATAGCAAAAGGTTGCTGCAACGTTCATGAGTGCTTATGAATTAGTTTTGAGCATTGGAACAAACCCGTGCTTGCTAGCATCACTTTATGGAATGTGATGAAAAGAGTGATCGCAAGACGATAATATCATATGGTCTTAAAACCTAGATATACGGTTTGTTATTTGTTAATTGGTCGTACATTCATAATGCGAAACTGTGACAACCCGAAGTTCGTTTCATCAATTGTAACCCTTTTTGTTAATATATTCGTTGTTTTCAAATTCGTTTCCGATTTCTATTTAATTAAGTCATTAATTTGAGTTTGATATTATGACTTGATCGGAGGCGACCAAAAGCCCCGTATAACGTCGGTATCGGGTAAAATTCCACCGTGTCCAAATCGTGAACACTATTTAAAGTGATCCAAGCTTCCATTTGAAGCTTTTTCTCCCTCTCACTACTCTCTCTCTAACCTCTCTCCTCAATCAAAGATTGAAGGTCCAAGACATTGATTTAAGGCTCCAAATCTTCGAGGTAACATCCCTAACTTGTTGTTCAACCTCTTAGGCCTTCAAATGCGTGTTTAAGCATTGAAAAAGGACCATTATCATGATTTTACGGCCATGGAGCATGCTTGGGCCGTAAACTCAAGTAAATTGGGTTTTTGAGCACTTAAACCCCTCCAAAACCAACTTTGGGACTTAGATACGACTATATGGCTTATCATTCTAGACCTAGAACACCCTAAACATGGATTTTGAGGAGAAAAAATGAGTTTACTGCCCAAGAACAAGCTTGGGCCATAAACTCCTCATTCATGGAGATTAAACTCAAAAACAAGTGTTAAAAAGCCATGTAAACACACCATTAGCCTTGGAATAAATCCTAGAACCAACCAAAATTAGTTTGGGGACCTTAAACATGATGAAATCCCTTCATTTAGGTGTTTACGGCCATGACTCCCCTATAACAAGTTCCAGGGCCGTAAACTCCTTTACATAGCTTAAATAGTGCCCAAAATTCATCCCAAGGCTTGGAAAAATAGTTTGAATCACATATGATTAGTGTAAGGCCATTAAATCAACAATTCAAGTGGGGTATAGGAGCTTACGGCCGTAAACTCCTTGTTTAGGGCCACAAACTCCCTTTGATGGTCCATTTGGTGGTAAAACTTATTCCTATGCCTTAGATTACTTCATAGCAACCATTCCCATGTGTTAATTGACCATTTGGCACTATAAAATCCCATATTCGTGAGTTCACGGCCGTGAAATCATATGGGCATGGTCTTAGGGCCGTAAAATCCCTAAGGAGTTTACCTTTGAAGTCCCAAATCATTATCCAAGCCATATACGTCCGTAAATGTCACTCGGGTCACTCCAAACACTTGTTTTGAAGTGTTTTCGCTCATTGGAATGTATTACCATATCTAATTAGTGGGTTATAGTCTAATTAGATACATTTGGATATTATTTCATATTACATAGGAACCTCACGTGTTAACAAGCCCCGAACCAACGTTTAGCATCCAAACGGTCGCGTTTTCTCGACTGGTGAGTTTATACCCCTACCCTTTTTCACTGTTTTCACTGTTTTCAGGGGGGAATACAAGCAAAGTACAAGGAATTGTTTGTACTCAAAACTTGTTTTACATGTGTGTGTTTCATATCTCATATGCTTTTAACACTGATTATTATAACAGATAACCGTTTGAAACTTGCAGGATAATCATATACATTATTTGTGAAATTAGTTATAAACTGTTATGTTTAATATATTTCACAAATGTTTTTTTCCATATTTTATCAGTTAAAAGCATGACATTTGAACTTTGAACATAAAATTTAGTACACTGTTTTGTCCTCGGTAACACTCCACAGAGATACGCGAGTGGAGGATAATTGTATTATTACTAGTAAATTTGTTAATCCTATATAATTGGAGACACGTCCTCGGTGAACACTCCACAGAGATACGCGAGTGGAGGACCGCATCTGTAACCAGAATCTCATAGATAGGGAGTGTGACTTGAGTGTATAGATCTATACGGGGCTGACTACCCCACACCTGGCTGCTAGCTAAAGCCGAACCGAAATGGTTGAAGGGTGACGAAATTCATAAGGTGATGTGGACTACTTATTGCCATATCTAGTCTATCGTATGGTTATGGAACTCGCAATTAGGATAACAGAGATTTACTAAATAGTAATAATGAATAAAGTAATTTATTTACTTTGTATATATTAGTTTTATATATATGTTAAAACTAATACATTTCACAAGGATAACCAGGTTTTCAGTATACATCTTTCACATTTGGTAACCAACATTCAAGAAAATATGGGATTTTCCTGGGGAAACATTTGTACATAAACAAAATCGTGTAACACTTCAGATAACTAAACTTTACAGTTCACAAGGGTAAACATGTTTTCAGTGTACATCTTTTACATTACATCTTGGATACGATAACCAACTTTTAAGAAAATATGGGATTTTCTTGGTGTGTAACATTTTCAGAAACGGAAAGGAACTTGTACATTTTTAACAAAACAAAACCGCTTATGAACTCACCAGCGTTATGCTGATTTTCAAACTGCTTGTATTCTCAGGTCCGTATTAGACAGGTACCCGATGACTCCTTTTGGCGAAGATGGAGCGCGTTCAAGACACTTCTTGCTTTTGTTTATATATACATATGTATAACAATGTACAACTTTACTTTTGAAACAAATGTAAACTTTTATATATGTAATGTAATGGTTGTTTACTTTACTTACTATGTGCATAGGATTTGATACCCAACGTGGAGTCAACCCCAGAAATGTTTCCGCCTTCGGTTTTCGGGGTGTGACAGAAACCGCATCAGTAAATTGATGTTATAAAACACATTCTTGTGTATAATTTATTAATGAATAAGTAAATGCATACAAGTCAAAGTTTATCAGTTCCTTTTATACTAAGAGGGTAAAATTGATATCTCGGCCGCTCGATGATTTGATTTGACTTATGTGCCAGGCCCGGTCAGAACTGAATTGATGTGTTCGATTAAGTTCTATGTCAAATAAATCTTAGATCGAGAAACCAACTACTGGACAAATTGGTTCCATAGAATTGTCCGCATGATATCTAAACAGAGGACTGTACGATCCCTTATCTAAAGGACAAGATTGATAAGATCAGAGGTTGACAGCGTCTTTGAGAGCTACGATTGCTAATCGGATTATGCTTCTGTATATAGTTACTAGACTTATCCAAGTGGGAGACTCTTGGAATAGTGTCTAAGGCTGCAACTATATTTGGCAAGTATTTGACCCGATTGTGCATGGTCCTTTTGGGTTGCCTTCACCATAGCAACTTGACAGGATGATTTATAATTAGAGAAGAAATATTATTAATATATTATGAGAACAATATAAGGAATAATAATATTGTTATTTGATTAATATATGTCATAAATTAATTAGGAATTAATTTGGTGACTTAAAGAGATTAATTAAATAAAAGGGGCATAAACTGTCAATTGTATGATAGTTGTACTTTGCGCTATAATCCTTAATAGCTAAGGGGTGAACGATTTTAGGGTTAGGATAGGCCTAGAAATTGTCCAAGGCTTATCATAAGGAGATTGGATTACTTAGGGCCTAAGTTATCCGATTAGGGTTGAAGGGTGAAACCCTAGGAGCCTCACTAGTATAAATAGACCCATGGGGTCATGGAAATCAGCACTCTTGCCTTTGAAGAAACCCTGGCCGACTTCCTGCTCCCTCCTCTCTCTCTCTCTATTCATCCTTTTGCTATGTTGGTGTTTGTAAGCCATTAGAGGAGTGACATTTGTGAATCTAAGCTCCAAGGACTAGAAGATTCAAGCAAGCAACTCAAGGTAATCTTTTAGATCTGTTTTTCTTGTGTTATTATTCTAGATCTATAATCAATAGTCTTGGATATATTGCATGTTCAATTAGAGAAACCTAGATCCAAGCATTACGGTTTGCATGTGCACATAGGAATGTTCTTATGGCTCAAACCCATCACATCATTCTCTATTGGGCCTTCAATCCTAATCTTTGAGTTAAAACTCAATTGTCATTGCAGACTCCTGCTCCTTCTTGGTTTATAGATAGGGTCTTTTATTTTGCTATAAAAACAACTCGTATGGTCATATTATAATGACCTTTGATTTCATAATTCACAATACACATAATGAACCAAACTTGTGTATTAGAATCAGATCGAATAAATCGAGCTGATGGAATTGAGAAAACAAAAAGAGTTTAATCAACAAGTGGATGCTTCGGAACAGAAAGAATGGCACCACGTATCTTTAATTCGTACTTTCGGACATACACATCAATTTTGTCAAATGACACAATATTTCGATTGATTACAAAATCACGCATTTCATACTGTAATCCTTCCATGAATAACTAAAATTTTCATCGCCTTCATAACAGGTAACATTTCTAGTTAATGTTTGCTCAATTCTTTAATGAAGATCGTTATATTTCTATCGACCATCCTGACCATTTTCTTCTTGACTGAAATTTCATCATTACTCAATACATGGCTTTCTAAACCAATCATCTTTATCTTTGTAGATTTATATTAATCGGACTCCACTCTTTATGACATTAAGATTTGGACGATAATTATCTTCTTAGTCATTACCGAAATGAAGGTAACGACACACATGAATAAAACAGAATCATTTACTAGCTTCTTGGTAACCTTGTTACTTTCCCTTATCCAAACATATGTCCTGTGCTTCCGATAGTATAGGCCTCTACTACCATTCACACCTACCCATACTCGTCCCAAGTATTGTCTCGCAGTTTTCCAAGTCACTATTACTTATCACACATGAATGTGTTCAAGCAAGTACATACAACAATTTATCCTAGACTCAACTAGGGATTTCACATTTCTATCAAACATATCATGGATTAGTTTTACGCGCTTTCTAAGATTCTTCTCATGCATATGCTCGATCTAGCATATTCTAATACTTTTTCATAGGTCGGTAGAATTTTAGTTCCAATTCTTCATATAAATTCTTTCTCGGGTAGTGACTACTCTGCAAGACATACTACACCCAAAATTTACTCAAGCAATGTAGATACAAACGGTTTTCAACTACTTGCATCATCTTCTAACTTATGTAATTCACCATGCACATTTGTTAATTTCATCATCCTTCCATGACATCGTTATTCTTGTATTTGAGTAAGTCTTCTTCTTATGGTTGTATCTTTTAAGTCACTTCATAGGAATCTATCCTAAGAAGGATGCATTATAGCTGCATCCCAGCAAGCTCTACTAGCATCGACTTGGTTCTCTATCATTCCTAACTACAACATTTCTTCTCATATAATACTATGTGTGTATTGTTTCTTCAATTAAGCATTCTACCTTACTTAAACAAGTAAGTTATTTAACCTTTTATTACTAAATGACTTAATTCACCATCCTAATCATGTATGTTAAAGTCGGATTAACACACAATGGAACTTCCATAAGGATGTGACAGAAGTCAATCATCACTTAGTATTATTAAATATTAAGTCTGAGCATCCTGTAAAATACTACTACTTGAACTACATACTACATCACAAAGTCTTGGCCTACTAAGTCTGAAAAACTTCATTAGCCTTTCATTTGATCTTCATTTAATTCTTATAAATCTTGTACCACATTAATTTCAATACTATAGAAGTATTTATCACCATTTGCGGTTCTTCCGACTCTATAAACAATCACTGCTTCTAATCTGGACAGCGGTGGAACAACTTCATGGATTTGTACCAACACATTTATCTCGCCAAAATGTGTTTAAACGCACATCATTCTTATAAAGATGTTATTATTTCATCAAATTTATACTTTGAATGTATGACACCACTCTATTGGTATTAATACACTATTTAAGGTTTCACTTGGTAAATATTATTTTACGATATCCCTCGATCGTTTATCTACAAACTTATCGATGTCGACTATCATAAGTCTCTTTATGACTTCTAAAAGTTTCATTAAAATTCTAATACATAAATTTTTAGAATTCTAAACATAAAAATCTTCTCTTCTAAACCAAGGTCGGCAACAGACCTTAAACTTTCTCAGATAATAGCAATTATAGATAAGCATTCTAAGGCATGCTATATTCATTTATCATTTAGCACATATTAGAATATAAGGCATATCTCCTCTTAATATTCTAGTGTTTGTCTCCATTTAGGTATTCAACCTAAAGTATACCAGATACATATCGTATCATCTTCACTTAACAATTCATGTTTACTTCTAGAAATTTTCAAAATTCCTAGTTCACTTAAAGTAATTCTCTGAAAATTTTGTAGTAACTTAATATTTTAGAATACTAGGGTTTATCGCTACCCAATACCCCACTTAAGTGTTTCTAACGGTTTGTATCCGTATAATTATTATGAATCCAGTTCATATATTTAACTTCTAACTAATTAAATTTAAATACCAATCTGTGGTATTTAGTTCACTTAAACTATTGCTCTGATACCACGATTGAAAGACCCACACTTTCATACTTGAAAATTGTTACTCTGAAACATGCTACATGCATATTCATAAAAACAATATTTTATATTGATAAAGCGATTACAAACTTCTGGATACAAACCAACTATTTCAAAGTGTTATATATCACATAACTTCCAAGGATTGTAAATTTTTTATACATATGGGAGTACAAAAAAAAAGGAATAGTTTCAAACTATTCAAAATTTTATATTATTACATAAATATATTGGATGCTTATCTCCTGCAATTTGTTAAACATTAAGAGGGTAAGCGGTGACGCTTAGTGAGTTCAATAATAGATACAATATAACGTTATGCCATATATATATACTTCAATATGGCAGAAGCAAAGAGGAACAAGGAACAACAAGGCATATGTGAATCATATGACAAACTTTCCATATCAATCATTGATTTGATTCAAAGATATAAAATCAATGAGAAATAACAATTTCCATACTTGATATACATCAATAAAGATTTGGCCCAAGTGGCACAAAAGACATACAACATTGGATTTACATTTTGGTAGATTTCAGGCTTATAGCCCTGTCTAACCTTCTGAGAATACCATAGAATAGAAATCATTCTCTTACGGAGACATGTTCTACATGGCCAGAGGCTACATACCAGTACCAATGTGAATCTAAGTCCTTTCACTAATCACATGGTCAAAGGTATTTCTTTGCTATTAAAAATAATGAATAAAAATAACACGGAAAAATAACGCGGAATAATAACACTGAAAAGCACATAGCACATATAACACATAACATACAATTGTTCCTATATATTAAACTCACCTTGAAATAACCAGGGGTTAAAATAGTAATTTGAGCAGCATTTTGGCTCCAAATATGACTTTATTCGTTGAAAACCGGGAGATTTATTGAAAAAGCGGGCTTTGTAAGGTAGAGCTTCAAACCGAAAAGATAAATTTCTCGGGCTTCACGGGCACTTCAGGACGTGTTTTGAGTGCTAAAATTGTTACCGGGGCTTCGGGGGATGTCAAAATAATGAGAGTATTGAAAAAGGGGTGAAAATAGCAATTTATCCAAATTACCTGAGAAGGCTCGCAGGCCTTGTATTTATAGGGCGAGAGTTCGGATCCGAAGCGCGAGGAAGCGAGCACATGGCAGCGGCAGCGAGGTTCGGACGCGGTGCGAGGGTCGGCAACACACGTCGGCTTCAGATTGGTCCAGCACTTCGAACACGGGGCATAGTCCGATGCGAGGTGCGTCAAAAGGCCATTGGACCACATCCTCAGTCAAATCAGCAAGCGACACGCGTCGGACTCAGCGGGTGACTCACCGAGATTGGTCTTATCCTTGCGAGATTCCTCAGAAATTGTGCCCAAATTTTCTAAAGTCTATAACTTTCGCATACGGGCTCCGTTTTTGACGTTCTTTATATGCACACGTAGGTAAAATTATGCTCTACAACTTTTGTTTAGACTTTGTCAGCTAATTTTGTATTTAATTTTAATATTATTATTTTTAACAAACCGGGACAGGAAAATCCGTTAAAAATTCATAACTTCTTCATCCGACGTCCGTTTTTGTCAGACTTTCATTTGGATCACTAAGGCTAAAAATTAGTTTACAAAAAATCACTTTTTACGTCATTCGGCGTCGTGCCAGTTTTGTCGCGGATCTTTGATTGGTGATAACTTCTTTGTTATAACTTGGGTTTTGATGAGGTTTTCACCTAAATGTTTCTAACGAGATTATCTACAACTTTCAATAATAAAATTTTACTTATTCCAAATTTTATATTTTCGTTAAATTTCACTATTTGACATTTGATTGGAATCTCATAAGACTTCCAATACTTTCTGAATGATTCTAAGCATAGTTTTACTTCAATTCTAGTAAAATCTATCTGTTAGAACTCAATTACTCAAATTCACATAATATTTCGTAATATTATTCATTACGAAACACAATTTCAAAATGTGTATGTTACAACACCTTTCTTCAGTGAGAGAGACAACTACTATGAACTATTTAAAATATCAAACTCTCTCACATCCTCATAAATTAACAAACTTAGGAACCCATTTGAGTCTGGGTTTTGAAACATACCTTACTTTTCGACCAAGTAATAAGACATTATCTAAAAGATTTAGAAAACTTACCTGGTGATATCTCTAAAAGGTAGAAAAACAAGCAGCATGCTCCAGTTTCTGAACACTATTCTTCTTTTATTTATACTTTAGGTTCCAGTGCACCTCTTTAACTTGTTTGGTTGCGTTTACATTAGAGTGTGTAAATATGCCTGTGACAACGCATACTTGCTTTATCTACTTAGGTTCTGGAGATGATTCTTTTCAACCCACATCTTCTATGTCTTTGTCTTTTGGTTCTTCTTCTTTAAGTAACATTAGACAAATATGGACTCTTACACCATGGAAGCGTATCAAGAAATATGACCACCTGGTCCCTTCTGGTCACTGGAGTTACATTAGCAGTAGGAGATCTTGTTGTCTTGGTAACTTGAGAGGGTGTGGAGGGTTTCTTTAATCTAAGAAAGAGAGATGTTAGAGTGTCATCATGAAACCTATCAGTATCTAAACTAGGGTTTTGTGATGAAGATCTTTTTGAATACTTTTCTTGTAGATCTGCTATCCTGTTCTTACTTTCTTCAAGTTACTTGAAAAGAAATTCTAACTATTCTTGTTTCTTACTGATAACTTCGTCTTCTAGATACAGTTCATCCTTAAAGCCTTTGACACAAGAATATGGATTTTCTTTCATTATAACGGGAAAGCAAGACAGGGAGAAGTATCAGTTATATGATCATATACATAAGCTTATTCATTAATATTTTCATCTGTAAATTGTTATCTCATTAAGAAACATTATATGGTCCTTCAACTAAGTCCACACTGACCTTTACTCTCCATAGAGATGAATAAATTTTATAAATTATGTAATATTTCTTCTGGATCGTTGTAATAAGCATCAAATATGGTGGATTACTTATATAATGAAAATTTCTTCTACTTTATTTTATTTTCATGATTTCTAAAAAGCAATTTATGACCTTTTATAAACAAATCTTACAACAAAAGCTCTAACCTTCTCTGTAACCACTTGTTGATCCAAAGCCCTTTGTAGATTCTTAGATCGAATACCTGCACGAAAGGTCAATGAAAACATAAAGAATTATCTCCAAGTTATGTTTCAATAAAAATGTTCTCACAAAGAGAAAGGGCGCACAAAGCAAAATTATTACAATCTCGCAGAAATATTTCTGACAAATTGTATACAAACCATCCATCAACCTTCTCACCTAGAGAATATCTCCTATATATTCTAATCTAGCCTAACCAACTACCTGAAAGGTAGGAATATATTTATGAGAGAATATATCCTGATCTCCATTTGAATCAATTAAATCACTTCTTAAGATACATGAACTGATAACTTCCTTGAATAACCAGATCTTCAAATAAGAATGTTCGTAATAAACTTCTTTATTCATCTTGGACGCCAACTCACCAAGAGTTATATAATCTGAACGCTGATATGTTGATGTTGATGTGTAGATGACATCAGATGCTGATGCTGCCACTACAACATGTTTATGTTGGTGAAACCTTTAGTCTTCAACTCTAGATCTAATCAGCTCGAGCCGGATTAGAACTGATCTTCAGTTACTCAAGATCTAATCAGCTCGGCTGCTTTAGAGCTGATCTTCAGTCTTTTGTCTTCATTACTTGAGTGACATAGTTCTTCATTAGATACATTCATAGTCTTTAGTAACTTCACACTATCTAAACTAACAATCTTATACAAATCAGCATATCTAATTGATATTATATAAACTAACTTAGACGACACTGACTTTTTACAGAGTAGACTAACTAACTATACAATCAGTCTTTGATATTATCAAGTTTATACACTTGAGGCAATATGCGACCTTACATTATAAAATGATTTTTCCCACAAAATTTGATTTTGCGTTCTCAATTTCATAAACTTTTCTATGTATTCAATCACATTTGATTATATGTATTATAACGCATATAATTTTATGTGGCCACTATTCATTTTTGCATTTGAATTTGATAGTAGGTGTAACATCCCATTTAAATATAATAATTAAATAATAAGCCCGAGACCCCGAGGAGTAATATTATAAGTATTTTATATTATTGTAGCCCAAATATCAAATAATAATTATTGGAATGTTAGTTTCGGGGGTTAAAGAATAAATATTAGGCTTAATTTGAAAGGATCTTGGATGGAGGGACCATATGGTAAGTATTCAGACTTATTATGTAATAATTTTTAGAAAGGAGGGTTTAGATTGTAAATTAAGGACTTAATTTGAGAAAAGAGGAGAAGGAGGGGCAAGTTTTGTCAATATGGATAATTGTTTTGAAAATAACGGGTATAAACTGTTGCATTGCCTCTCCAACCCTAACCCTAAGGAGCGGCCGTGACCTTAGCATCCAGTCGCCACCATCACTCTTTCAAAAGTTTCGGCGCTGCTGCTCTACCGTCGAATCACACCACCTCAGTTGGAGCCCCAAACCACTGGAGCAACCTCCCCGTGTCCATCCTAATGTAGGGGAAATGGAGTTGCGGGCATTGCTGCCACCGTTCACTTGTTCGACTGCCTTTCATCCTTCGCCACTACGCCTTCCATGGTTGCCAACGGAGCTTGTTGCTGTTGTTGTACTGCCGACATGAGTCAGTCGGGAAGACCGGAGGTGCGAGGGGTTGCTTTCGTCGATCGTGGAAGCCTGCCTCCGCCTGCCATTATTTTGCCATCGAAACACCGCCTGCCATCATCTTTCTTCTCCTATTTCTGTTAACCGTTGCTGCTGTTGTCACCCTATTCAGTCCTCTGACGCTATTGTCGGATGTTGTGTGCAGCAAGGTGCTCCCTGTGGGATGTCGGAGAACGTAGATGAGATGTCGAACCGGACCTGTGGTCGTATGAATGGCAGGTTGAACCTGCTGCTTTTGGGATTCGTTGTGGTCGTCCACCGTCCGCCGATAGTCATGGTTTTGGCCATTTGGGCTGTTGTTGCGATCATCACGCGCCACCAGGTGGGTGGCCGAGCTTATCTCGCCAGCGGAGGAGTGTGTGTCGTGCGTGTAGTGGTCTTGGCGGGAGTCACATGAAGGGCCACCACCATCACCATGAGGTGGTGGCTGCCACTCCCTACCACCGGCTGCCACCACGAGGTGGCTGTGAGTGTATATTTTTTTTGAGTGGGTTATTTTGTTGGGTGTGTGTATTATTGTAATTTTTAACCAGAATGATAATAGAAAAACTTGAAACCACCACCGGGGCTGGTGGTTGCCGCCACCAGCTGCCGTGTCGGGTGGCGGTGTGCTTTGATTGCGTTTGGACCTCGTTTGGGGGATGTTTGGACAATGTGGGAGCAATGATTCCCTAATGGGGAAATAAGGCACAATGTGACCTAAAATCACAACCAATGGGCTAATAGGCTAGTATTAGGTGGGATATCCCTAATTAGGGTTCTGAAAACCCTAAGGGCATAAAACCGTAATTGTGGGAATCGTTTGGGACACACTCGAGAATTAATTATTAAACCTAAAATAATAATTAATAATCATTGACAAACTAGCTTAAGGAAATAATGGACTTAATGGATTAAGTCCTTAATGGCTTAAGTAAGAAACACTTAAACCTAATCATCATTTCATGTGAAAGCCCTAATTTCACTTGGGCCTTGAGTCGGGCCTTCATATTGGGCTTTAGTGATTGGACTATTAATGGGCTTCCAAGAATAAGCAAATGGACAAAATAATTATATGGGTTTTAGGATAAGGCCCATGTGAGAGTCTTGAGCCCAATTTGGAAAATTGGTCCATTGATGGGCCATAATTGGGCCTTTATGATTATGTGATGTTGGGCCATGGGAATACCAATAGTTCGGACTAGAATTAATGGATGGGCCTTAAGGTAAGACCAGGTACAGGTTTGGGCCCAATTTGGAAAATCGGGCCATATGTTATACTTTGGCCATTTCTTGACTTTTTGGGTCTTTGGAGTGTGAGTTGGACCTTGGACTTGGAACCGAATTATTAATTGGGTATTGTGTGATGTTGATAGTTTGGGAATCCGTCAACCAACAACTGCAATTTTTGTCTGCAGGACTTCAGCAGTACCAGGTGAGTTTTCATCACTATACTCAAGGGTCTAAGGCACCAAGGTCGGCCCTTTGAATTGTTATTGGTTATGTTATGCTAGTAAGATCTGTTAGATCGGTATCCTAGAGGGTAGGATGATAATATGTGATATGTGGTATGACCTGTTAGTTAGATATCCTAGAGGGTAGGATAATATTATATGTTATGTGGTATGATCCGGTAGATCTGTTTGTTGTCTATAGATTGTTAAGTGATTATCAGTATTTGTGCACATGTTTGTTTATTGGTTGAGGCTTATCTTCTTTGTGCGAAAGCCAATAGACCTGGCCATTCCAACCTATTGCTTGTGGGCATGGAGTATTCCATCCCGAGGATGACTGGACTCATATTATGCAGGCATTCCAACCTGTTGATTGTGGGCCTGGGGTATTCCATCCCGAGGATGATTGGACCCATAGTATGTTGGCATTCCAACCGGAAGGTTGAAGGCCTAGGGTATGCCAACCTGATCATTGATTGGACCCATAGTATGTTGTTTATGATCATATGTGTATTCTTGTGGGTATGGGGTATCTTGGGGGAACTCACTAAGCTTTCGGGCTTACAATTTCAGTATATTGTTTCAGGTACATCAAGGGATCGTGGCAAGGCAAAGGCGTGATCGTACAGCTCCTCACTTTTTATAACTTTGTTTCTGGGATACTCTGATATGATACATTTTGAAAATAAGTTTTGTAATGGTTTATAGGTTTAAAATGTTTTTAAAAGTTTAAATTTGGCATGATTTTTATGGGTGTTACAAGTTGGTATCAGAGCCTTGGTTTGAGTGAATTGGAGGAGCACTCGTGTGAATCCAGTCTCAAATCAAGGAAAGGATTTTCAAAATGGTTTTAAAATGATTTTTAAAATAAGTAAAGGAGGATGCAGGGCGTACGATCAATCAGAGCCAGTAAGTAGACCCCAAAATACCATAAAAGTTAATTGATTGTGTGAGATGTTAGAACAACTTGTTTGTACTAGGCTATGGATCTTCAAGAATTGCATGATAGAATTGCCTGATTACATGATGCCTGCTAGCCTAGCGTTTCCTTTATATGAGATTGGCTTCATTACTGTAGTTTCTTAGTATATGCATCATGGTTATACATAATTAAGATCTTATAGCTTGAGAATGTTTGATTTGGCCTTACGTTCTGTTCTTGTTTGATTAGGAGCTTAGGGTAGGATTGGATATTCAAAAGTCTATAGGGTCCATCGTTATGTATGGCTAGCATACACTAGTGCTGCAGGGTTGGTGGAAGTTTCATGGATGGCTGGGTTGTATGAGGCCGGGAGGCCAGTTATGAGATATTTAGCAATCCTCTAGGAGTGAGGATTGAGCGCTCCCTATGTTTACGTATATTGTTAGGGTGTTGTAGTGATACTTGAGACCTATATGGGTAGGTGTGGAAGGTAGTATGGGCCCGTACTACTAAAAGCACATGACCCATACGTGTAGCAAGGAAGTCACAACCCATATGGTTTAGTTAGGTGTTGGTTCCTTGTTATTATATGAGTTATATGAGATCTTTTGGGTTATTACCAAAATAGTGGATACGAGACGACTTGAGACCGGATCCAGGTTAGGATCGGGAGCTGGTAGCCAAGATAGGCCGACATTGTTAGAGGACCGTGTCAGTAAGATCATCCAGGAGGAGGTGATCGGGGTTGTCAGGGAACAGTTTTTGGGGATGTTTGGGTCTATCAAGACCACCATGGTAGACTAATTCGACGAGCGCTATGTAGCCATTGTTGAGACGGTTGCAGCAGTAGCTTTAATAGCTGTAACGAAGGCAATGGGGAGGAGCTGGTCGAGCTTTCCAGTACTAGGACTTGTTACTGGCACATATTATGATGAGCAGAGGGGCTGTAGTTTTTTTGTGATCAGGGAGATTTTCTATACTCGTTAAATTCTGTAGGTTGAGCGGGAGAGGCTAGCACATGAGTTTCTAGATTGAGGCTTCGAGGGTTTTGCTCGAGGCCGGGATGCAAGTCGCGGGGACTCTAGATAGGAGTGATGATTATGTTCAGCAGGGGTTTTGCAAATGGAAGTAGAATGGTTAATTGATGGATAGGAATGGCATTTCCTAGGTCAAGGATGATGCCCTTTCCAACATTGCGAGCTCAAAGGAATGAGCAGTCTTGTGACCCCCGGATCAGGTTGTATTTCCAGCTCGAGGTCGGTTAGTCGCAAGGATTGGCGACAGTAGTTCAGCGCTGGTGAGCGCGGGTGGGTCGATATGGCATAAATATTTTGGGAGGTCCAGTTCGCCTTCGATCTATTATATCGGATGGTAAAGATTGATTGCAAGATCTATTGCACTTATGGGATTGTAGACTATTTATTGGGAGTAGTTATAGCCTGGTTTAGGGAAGAGGTTGTTTCAACTACTGTAGTTCATGTTGGATATAGTGTCTAAGTCCATAACTATATTTGGTATGTACTTGACCCGACCCGGCATGGTCCATTTGGGTTGCACTTCACCCGAACAATTTATGGATAATCTTTTGAGAATAGTACAAGTTATGAATTATTAATATATTATAAGTTCTAATATATTAATATAAGATCATATTATTTAATTAGTATTGATCTATAATTAATCTAGGATTACTTTAGAGGTCAAAGATATTACTAATTAAATATGGGCTTCTATATTTATATAGTGTGGGCTAATGCTTATTTGGAATGGGCTAGGCTTGCATGGAAAGTCCATGGATACTCCATGGAGCTTTAACCCATGGATCTCATGGAAATGAAGAGACATGGGTATTAGGGTTTACATGGATTTAACCCTAATCCACCACACTATATAAAGGAGGCTTTTGTTCTTGAAATCACACTAGTTGAGGTAAGTAAAGCAAGAGGGCCGATTTCAAGATAGTAGTGACTATTCTCTCAAAGTTCCAAGTTTGTGGTGATTTGTGATTTCCATTTGAGGCATTCACACTATTGGTGCTAGGCTCTAAAACTCTAAGCAATCAACTACTACTACAAGGTAAGTATTTCAACTAGCTTTATTTGATTCATGTTCCCCAGGCCATGCTAGTTAGGAGATGAACCTTGGAAAAATAATTATTTGCATGTATCTTAGACAAACATAGATCCAAGGTTTATTTGGGTTGCATGTATACTTAGGAAGTGTTAGAATGCTCAAAACGCATCAGTGGTATCAGAGCCTAGGCTTGTTTGTTTGATACTTGATGCAAATATTGGAAAAAGTCGAAAAACTTGTTGTCTACCTGATGAACTCGCCGAGTCCATGGGGGGACTCGCCGAGTTCATGTGAATCTTCAACCTACTCGCCGAGAAGGTTCATGCACTCAGTGAGTAGGATCCACAGATTGCAGATTTTCAACTTTAGTTGCTGGAAATGGACTAGAAACATTACCCTAAACTGTTTTGGTACTTGATAACTTGTTTTAGATGGTGTAATGTCTTTGCTAATCCATTTACAACAACTTGTTATCAAAATTACAAAGTTTTATGTGTAATTTTTGATTCATGAAAGTGTTTATATTTATGTGTAATGTCTTCATGTTTATTACTCTATTAAACTCATAAGTTACAAGAAATGAAAAGTTTTGAAAGATTACAAAACTTGCCCTCAAGTTTTGGAACAATCAAAGTCATATTAAAAACTTTAGTTCCTACCCTCAGAATTTTAAAAGTTAAAATTCAACGCTTATACTTATAATATTATAAGTTAATAATATATATATATATATATATATATATATATATATATATATATATATGTATAAGATTAAAGTCGTCTTACCGCTAGTACGCCTCATTCACGAAGCCGGTCTATAAGGTGGGTATAAGGTTGTTGCCTATTAAAATGGGAACTTAATGGGTGTCCACTCTCACCCACCGCTTTCTTGACTGGTGGAGGGTCGTTAGCCGAACGGGTGAGACAAGGACTTATAAATTCTCATTAAAAGTATGATGAATATTATAAAGTAACTAAATGTTTTATTAAATTCCCAATCTTAGTTACTTTAGGAAAAATGTGAATGAGGTGCTAATCCATGAAATTACACTTTACACATTGTCTAAGTCGTTAGTGGAGCGTGTGTGGTTAACCGACACACTAACTTCGACTTAACAAGGTAGGTAAAGGGTGACTTAATATTTATCATAGTATCGATGGAGCGTGTGTGGTTAACCGACACGTCGATCGAGGGGTAATTTATTAAGGGTACCAAGTAATTTGCATGGTTACTTCACACCTAGTTTTGTGATCCTCTGCATCCTAGTCACAGAACATGGAGGGCACACTCGAGATTGAAACATGCCTTTGAAAAGTTCATTGAATCTCAAAAGAATCTAGGAGTTTCTAAAAACCAAATTAAATATTTTTAATATTTCGTTTTTGGTGGAAATTGGTGATTCGTCATTCACCTACCTTTCAAATATGTTATTACTTAGATTACGGAATACCTTTTCTAAGTATAATATATTGTGATTGGGTCCTAGCCTTAATATTACATTTGGGTGTTTTATTAAGGACTATCTCTATATCTAAACTAATTCTTTCTTTCTTCTGTTACAAGATGTCTGCAAACAACGCTGCTTTTGGCTCTAATCCTAGTGGATCCTTTTCTCTTATGAACTTGTGTGGGAAAGTCACTTTTGATGGATCCAACTTTAATGAATGGATCAGAAACATCAGAATGATTACTCGCTACGAGGACAAGGAATATGTCCTCGATAAGGAGCTTAAGGAGATTGATGAGACATTTGCTACTCCTCAAGAGATCGTTGAGTTTAGGGCACATGAAAGGGATGCCACCAAAGTGGCACGCATCATGATGGCCACTATGACCGCGGATCTCCAAAAATCCTATGAAGATTTCTACCCCTATGAGATGCACCAAGACTTAATGGAAAGATACCATCAAAGTGCTCGTCAAGAGAGGTATAAAATCATCTCCTCCATGATAACAACTCGCATGAAGGATGATGAACCCATCACGGGCCACATGCAGAAAATGCAAATATTTGTGGACCCTTTGCTGAAGCTAAATGTGAATTTCCCCGAGGAGCTTGCAATAGATATCATTTTGAACTCCTTACCTTCATGTTATGATCATTTCCGCATGACATACCACATGAACAAGGAAGAGTTCACACTCAGCAAACTTCAAGGACTCTTAAAGACCACGGAAAGTGGTCTTAAGGGTAAGGCGAGTGTTACTCCTACTCCTACCAACACCGCCCCTGTCTTTGCAATCAGGAAAGGACGAGGGAAGAAGAAAAAGAGTTCTTCGAAGGGTACCAAGGTTAGGACCCTTGATGGCTCTTCTTCAAGTGGAACCAAGAAAGGTTTCATCACTCCTTCTTCTGACCCAAAAGAGGCTGAATGCTTCTATTTCCATGAAAAGGCACATTGGAAGCGGAACTGCCCAAAGTACCAGCAAGATGTGAAGGATGGGAAAGTTAAACCCAACCATGCAGGTATTTACACTATCATTTCTAATAACTCACCCAATTCTAACTATTGGGTCCTTGATACCGGTTGTGGTATTCATATTTGTTGTGACTTGCAGGGACTAAGAAGAAGTGAGAATTTGGAGCAAGGAAGGATAAACTTAATCATGGGGAATAGGAAAGTTACACCTGTCACCAAGATTGGAGTTTATACTTTGTCGCTAAGTAGTGGGTTAAATTTAGATTTGAATAAATGTTGTTACTCACCAGAAATGGCAAGAAATATTATTTCCTTTCATGCATTGTATAAACAAGGGTTTACCTTTTCATTTAATAATGAAGTTGCTTCTATTGATACTTTCTTTAATAATGTTCTTTATTTTAAAGCATTATCTTGTGATGGTGTGTATGAAGCTGTGTCTGTTGTAGATAAATTAGGAAATAATGTGTTGTGTATTGATTCTA
This sequence comes from Lactuca serriola, assembly GCF_051521515.1. Taxonomy (NCBI): domain Eukaryota; kingdom Viridiplantae; phylum Streptophyta; class Magnoliopsida; order Asterales; family Asteraceae; genus Lactuca; species Lactuca serriola. Next base: position 233,371,816 of record NC_136411.1, read on the forward strand.
TTAATAATAATAACTTGGATAAAGCATCATCATGGCATTGTCGTCTTGGACACATAAGCAAGAAACACATAGGCCAACTCCAAAAGGATGGAGTCTTGGAGTCGTTTAACCTAAAGTCAGATGATAGTTGCGAATCATGCTTACTTGGAAAAATGACAAAGTCACCCTTCACAGGCTCTTGTGAGAAGGGTGAAAGTTTGTTGGACCTTGTACACATAGATGTGTGTGGACCATTCAAACATGCCACAAGGGATGCTAATCGTTATTATTTCACTTTTACTGATGATTACAGTAGATATGGATATGTCTATTTAATCAAGCATAAGTCAGAGACTTTCGAAAGGTTTAAGGAATTTAAACAGGAAGTCGAGAATCAATTGGGCAGGAACATTAAGATGCTTCGATTCGATCGAGGTGGTGAGTATCTTAGTTCAGAATTCCTCGACTATCTTAGGGAATGTGGGATTGTCTCACAATTGACACCTCCCAGGACACCACAGTTGAATGGTGTACCTGAGAGGCGCAATCGAACCTTGTTGGATATGGTTCGTTCCATGATGAGTTGAGCTTCGCTACCAATCTCATTTTGGGGGTATGCCTTAGAGACTGCCGCCCATATCCTTAATCTAGTCCCTACAAAGAAGGTTGCCAAAACTCCTCACGAGATGTAGACTGGTAAAGTACCCAACCTAGACCACATCAAGATTTGGGGTTACGAGGCTTTTGTGCTGCGCGATACTCATGACAAGCTAGAACCCCGAAGCGAGAGGTGTATTTTCATCGGCTACCCACAAAGATCCTTTGGTTACCTCTTCTACAGACCTAGTGATAATGTGGTCTTTGTATCAAGAAGAGGAGTCTTTCGAGAGAGAGAGAGAGAGAGAGAGAGAGAGAGAGAGAGAGATAGAGTTTATAAGCTAAGGAGAAAGTAGGAGGCAAATTGATCTTGAAGAAATTCAAGAGTCAAGTGGTGAAGGAACTTCAAACGCTAGCCCTCAACTTGAGGAGGAAACTCCTGTTGAGCCAATTGATGAGTCTATACCTCTGAGACGTTCCACGAGAGTTAGGAATGCATCTGAGCATTACTATGGTTTCCATATTACTGCAGAAGGTGAGACACTTATTAGTGATGAGACACTAGTAGGTCTGGATGAGCCTAACAGCTACACGGAAGCCATGACAGGCCCGGAGGCTGCTAAATGGAAAGAGGCTATGGATAGCGAGATACAGTCCATGTATGACAGTCAAGTTTGGAAATTGGTTGACCATGTACCTGATCGTAAGGTAGTTGGGTGCAAATGGATCTTCAAGAAGAAGACCGACATGGATGGTAATGTACACACTTTTAAGGCACGATTGGTTGCAAAGGGTTATTCTCAAACTCCGGGAGTTGATTATGATGAAACCTTTTCACCAGTGGCCAAGACAAAGTCTATTAGGGTTCTTTTAGCCATTGTTGCATTTCATGACTATGAAATATGGAAAATGGATGTCAAAACTGCTTTCCTTAATGAAAAGTTGGCTGAAGATGTTTACATGGTTTAGCCAGACGGTTTTGTCAGTACAGAGTACCCCAATAGAGTGTGTAAACTCGAGAAATCCATTTATGGATTGAAACAGGCACCTCGCAGATGGAATCTTTGCTTTGATGAGAAAGTCAAGGAATTTGGCTTTTTAAAGAGTGAAGATGAATCTTGTGTCTATATCAAGGCTAGTGGGAGCATAGCTGGGCTTTTGGTACTGTATGTGGATGACATACTACTCATAGGGAATGACATCCCAACTTTGCACGAAGTAAAGTCCTGGCTTGGGAAGTGTTTCGCTATAAAGGACCTTGGTGAAGCTGCCTATATCCTAGGGATAAGGATTTTGAGAAACAGGAGTAAAAGACTAATTGGACTTAGTCAAAGCACCTATGTGGACAAAGTGTTGAAAAGATTCAACATGCATAACTCCAAGAAAGGTGACTTACCCATTCAGAGTAACGCCAGATTGAGTAAGACACAAAGCCCTAGTACTAAGGCTGAGATAATAGAAATGAGTTGACTACCTTATTCTTCAGTTGTAGGATCGATCATGTATGCTATGACGTGTACTCGACCTGATGTAGCTTTTGCTTTGAGCATGCTGAGCAGGTATCAGGGGAACCCTGGCAAGGCACACTAGACTGCGGCAAAAGAATACCCTCAAGTACCTGCGAAGGACTAAGGACTGGGTCCTTACCCTTGGTGGGAGTGATGACTTGAGAGTTGTAGGGTATAGTGATGCTAGCTTTCAGACGGACAGGGATAATTTCCGCTCTCATTCGGGCTGGGTCTTTACCCTAAACGGAGGGGAAATTACTTGGAAAAGTTCCAAGCACGAGACAGTGGCTGATTCCACTTGTGAATCAGAGTATATAGCAGCAAGCGAGGCAGCAAAAGAGGCTATATGGCTAAAGAACTTCATCGGAGACCTTGGAGTTGTACCAGCTATAAAGGACCCAATGGAGATTTTCTGTGACAGCAATAGTGCGGTAGCCTTAGCCAAGGAACCAAGAGATCATGGGAGATCCAGACACATTGACATAAAATATCACTTCATCAGACATCGAATAGAAGAAGGAATCCTCGTGGCAAAGAGGGTATCATTGGATGAGAACCCAACAGATCCCCTCACGAACGGACTGAGTAGGGTTAAGCATCTCCAGCATGCTCGAAGCATAGGGCTGAAGGATGATATAAGTTTTAGTAGTTAGATAAATTATTAAATTTGTAAAGTGTAATTGACATTAGATGATGAATAAAAGGTGTTTTATTTATGAGTAAAGTGTTGCTATCTCTTGTCGATCGTTTACTATATTTCGTTTGCATGTTTTGACTTCCAGAATCATTATGTTTGGTATATCATATTATTCAAACCTCCATAGTCGGTCATATGTCGGAAGTAGGTATGAATCAAGACTGTCATGATTGGTTGCAGAGGTCTAAGGTGTTGGACATGGCTACAACAATCATGAGTGCTCATAAGTTCTGAGCATTGGACTCAACCCACGCTCACTGGAATCACTTCATGGAATTTTATCTCGAGTGATCGTGAGACGGTAATATCATATAAGTCTTCAAACCTAGAGATATGATTTGTTACTTACGAGTTGGTTATGCATTGATTGTAAGAAAACGCATTGGTAACTCGATGTTATAAAACGTGCTTTTGTGTGTAATTCAATGAGTGGTAGAACAAACATATGAGTCAAAGTTTATCTGTTTCTTCTAGGATTAGAAGCGATATCTGGGCCCCTCGATAATTTTGTTTTGACCTATGTACCGGGCCCGGTCAGAACTAAATTGATGTGTTCAATTAAGTTCTATGTCAAACAAATTGGAAATCGGGAAACAAATGCTGGACAATAAGTAAGACCATGTGTCACACCCCCGAACCAGACGGCGGAAACGTCCGGGGGCTGTCGTGACTCAATTGAATACCATAACATTGAATATATATGAAACATAACAACATTCGTCACCATTCATTAACATAGTACAACCAGTAGCGTTTACATATCATACATTGTTTAAACATTACATTCCCCAAAAAAAATAATTTGTTCAATTCATACAAAAATAAACTGCAACCGTCACTGAATATGATTTCCCTTGATTCACTGGTTCCCTGAGAATACAAGTATTTTGAAAAACGTCAACATATGAAATGTTGGTGAGTTCATAAGTAGTGTTTGAAATCGAATGTTTGTATAGTTTGAAAAACCACCAGAAAATCCGATATTTTCTGAAAAGAAAAGCCTTTGAAAACATTTGTGAAGATCCATAGGTATGCTTGTTTGTTTCCATACTTGTAAAAAAATGTTCATTTAAAATGTATGCATTTCAAATCTGTACGTATTGAAAACCCTAGGAAAACCCGATGTTCTCCTAGTTCCTTGAATTACGTGATGTTACATTGAAACCATTGCATAGCGTATAGTGTCAGTCCCAGGCGACGTTGGAAGGTTCTCGAGCAGGATTATTTACTACAAACCCGCGTTACACAAACGCCCAGTTTATAGTTATACTAACGAACCCGAAGGCGTCGTCAGTACTAATCGCGTTATCCAATCGCCCTGACTAGGTGTAGTCCCACATCCGAAGAGAAAGAGGTCACGAAGACCCCGGTGACTCCATTAACCGGTTGGGGATAAAAATGTACGAGGGGTCCCAGACCCGCCTCGCAAAAAGGCAGACTCCACTGGCGACACTAAAGGACCCTTGGGGACCAGTAGTCTACAGCCATTGAAAGTCTGGTTACGTCGTGTCGGATTGGTAGAACCCAACACTTCGTAAGATAGAGGTCTTCGGGCCTTAAGATCAGGTCATTGGGCTAGCTAGGCTCAACGAACAAGATTTTACACTTTTGGGGCCCAAAGATGGTGCGTAGACGTCTGTGCACACTCGTATGTATATGTATTACCAAACGTTACTTGTATGAATCGTAGTGTCGTAGTGTTAGTAGTTGTAGAATTCTATTGGCTCGAGACCGAGCCAATTCGTTTAACAACGATTTTTGGTATTGTAATGTATTGTATTTCGTCGATAGTCGCGGTGCCATTATTTAATCAAATTGTGTATATTGAACTAGCCTTGAAATATTCCTGTTTTCAGCCCCTCATTGTTTGTAAAATTTACATTTTCAACCCTTTTTATTAAATACTTCCCGGTTTGGCCCTTAAACTATTTTTCTTGACATTTTAACACCAAAAATTATTGAAATTAATATTTTTCAACATATTTTTCATAAAAACAGTTTAAGTCCTTGAAAATGCAGTTTTCTCGGTTTTAATCCCTTCTTTTCGCAACTTTGACAATTTTGGCCCAAATTGGAAAATCTTTGCAACTTTGGTCCTTTTTAAATTTAAAAAGCATTTTAAACCTTTGAAAAGGATTTGGAACACTTATAGTCCACTGTTTTACAGAAAGTTACAGTTTTGGCCCTCCAAAACAGAAAAATTCGCATAATGGGCCTTATTGGGCCGAAATTTTCATTTTTAGCCCATTAAGCTTGGAATTTATGTTTTTAATCCCCTAAACTAGTATATTTCCAGAAATTTATTTATGGAAACTGTTTTGGCACACTTCATCCATCAGAATCTGTGAAATGTCAATTTGGGCCCTTATTTTTGCATTTTTCACATTTTAGGCCCAAAATTTGTGTTTTTAACCCAAAGAAAATTATTACTAAACCACTTAGCCATTTTTCTTGAAGCACTTTGTGTTTAGAAATATATTTGAAGCTAAAATCATTTAACACAAGATATATCTCGGTTTTGATGGGTTTTAAGGCTAGATCCAACATAAAAAAAACACATAAAAGCATACATATAAGCATGGAAATCATACAAGGCATACAAAACACATATAGATCTACACTTTCACTTGTATTCCCCCCCCCCCCCCCACAAAACTCATAAAAACAGAAAATAGGGGGTATGAAGCTCACCTTGGGGTTTGGAAGTCGGTTTTGATGGAGAAGTGAAGAGATCTCGACCCTAGATGTGTTATGGAGATGGTTTTCGAGCTCTATGGTGCTATAAGAGTATGATTCACGAAAGTATAGTGTAAGAGGAGATTTTTGAGTAAATCAAGGAGTGAAATCATAGATCTAATGAGAAACTTACCAAAGATGATGACCTAGGTGGGAAAACCTTCTTGAAATTCTTAAAATCTCGAAAAATTGAGAGGAAGGAAGAGAGGATTTTCTTGAGTATAAGAGGTAAAGATAAGAGATTATTGTGTTTGAAATGAGAGATGAGGGTGGGAAGGGCCTTATGGTCGTGACTTAGGGGGAGAGAGAAGGAAGAGATAAGGTTTTGCATGGATATATGTGAATGCATTGTTACATGGTGGATAAATGACTTGGTTATCCTCCAAATAAAAATGATGTGTCATGCATTAAGCTAATTAGCTAATTTCTCTTTTTTTTTTTTATATAGATAATGGGCCGAGAATTGGGCTAGGAGGAAAGAGGGTGAATTAGTTTGGCCCAATCCTTTCTTTGGTTCGAAATTATGAAGCCCCTAAGGAAAATTTTCGGCCCATTGGACTTTTAGGGTAGTTCTCGGCCCAAATAGGTCCATGAGAAAGGTGTGGGTTATTCTAGGCCCATTAAAGCCCAAAACACTATATTTTAATGAATGTGAATTCAAATAAGGCCCAACTTAAGACTCTTAGCTTGAAAGAGTTAAGTTAAGGGTTTATTGGCCCATTAGGTCCAATAAGAGAATCATAGTCCATAATGAACTTGAGTCGGGATATATATAGGGTTTCCAACCCTTATTTAAACATATGAGAGATATTTGAATGAGAGTGAGCATGATATTCCTTTAGAGTAAAAGTTATTACACTAGGTGAATGATTGCATGAGAGTAGAATTTCCTCACAAAAATGCTAGTTGTGACATCATCCCCCCGTTAGAGGGAATTTCGTCCCGAAATTCTTTCGAAGGGTAGGTTCACGAATGAGAGAGTAGGTACTCCCTCTGGTCTTCGCGGTTCCATTGTGAATTTCGTTCCACGCTTAGCATTCCATGGAACCTTCGCATTCGTAATGAGGCTTTGTTTTGTATGTTCTACTTCCCTATCCAATACCTTGACTGGTTCTTTGATGAACATGAGATTCTCGCTCACTCCGATTTCCCGTAAAGGAATGATAAGAGTCTCATATGATATGCATCTTTTCAGATTCAAGACACAGAACATAGGGTTGACTTTGCTGAGCTCCACAAGCAGCTACAGTCTATATGTCTTCAATCCGAGCAAGAAGCTCGAATAGTCCGATGTAGCGTGGGTTTAGTTTTCTCGTGTCCTAAAACGAATCATTCCTTTCCAAGGAGATTCTTTTGATAAAACGCGATCCCCGACTTGACATCCTACTGGCTCACGCCGCTTTTCAGAATAGTTCTTCTGTCGGTCTCGCGATGCTGGAGATCCAGCTTTGATTTGGATTATCTTCTTTTGTTGGTTTCGTTAGTGGTTTCCGGTCTCATGAGAGTACCACCAAGTGATATACATTTATGACTATAATGAGTTTTCGAAAGGAGCATTCTTGATGCTCGTGCGGTAGTTGTTATTGTATGAGAATTTTGTCAAAGGAAACCGGGTATCCCCTGACTTGTTGAACTCACACACCTAGACTTGTAGTATGAATTTGAGTGGTCAAATGGTTCGTTCACTTTGGCGATTGGTTTGAAGGTGGTAAGCAACGCTTATGTCTAGTGATGTTCCCATAGCCCTCTGAAGTGACTGCCATAGTCTTGAAGAAAATCTGTTATCTCGATCTAAGATAGTAGATACCGATATTTCATGGAGTCTCACGATCTCCTGGATATAGATCCAAGCTAATTCTTCCATCTTGTTTGATTTCTGTATCGGCAGGACATGGGCAGATTGGGTTAATCTATCGACGATCACTCAGATAATGCCCAATTCAACTCTAAAAAAAAGTTTCGTCTTTCGACTTCGAGAGTTGTATCCATCCATGTAGTGCTTTCATCGCGACATTCCCAGCCTTGATGCTTTCTAGGCTGGTCGTAGATGATGGTAGCGTTTTGTTCTTGCCTCGAGAGTAGCTGAGTATGTTATTGATGAAAATAATGAAAAGGACGACTAGGAATGGTTGGGAAAACTCGGTTCGTAAGGTTCATGAATACCTTGGGAGCATTTGTTAGACTGAAGGGTATCACAATGAATTTGAAATGGTCGCGACGAGTTCGGAATGCAGATTTGGAATGTCGCCTTCTCGGACTCAGAGTTGATGATAACCGATTCTTAGATCTATTTTAAAGAAGTAACGAGCTTCCTGGAGCTTCGGAAGGATCTGTCTTCTTGAAAAACAAGACCGGAGTTCTCTAGGATGAGAAGCTTGGTCTAATGAATCCCTTGCGCAACAATTCTACTCAGTTGACAGGATAACTTGTGAATTTTTGGCGGGAGTCAACCTATAGGGTGAATTGGCAATTGATGTGGTTATCGATATGAGGTTGATTTGAAATTCAACCCGTCTCTCTGGGGTATTCCCGAAAGTTCCTTAGGAAACACATTTGGGAAAATCACAAGCTCCTGGAATACTCTGTATGCCTACCTCTTCTTTGATCTTGTCCACAACATGAGTGAGAAAAACAGAGTTTTTCTGGTGCAGGCTCTTCTGTGCCTTGATGCACGAGATAGGAAGAGGATTTGCGCCAGGTTTATCACCATGGATTATTAGAGTTTTCGTGATTAGGAAAGTGAAGGCAAACGGCCTTCTCGCGGCACATAGCATCAGCACAGTGGGGGCTTACCCAGCCATGACGATTATCACATTAAACTCCTAATATTTACTGGCATGAAATCTATTTGTAATGAATGGTCGGTTAGTGTTAAGGCGTACTCCACATGAGTACCCTAGATTAAATCATTTTTCCCCTTTGGCCATGTCCATTGAAAAGGCTTAGCTTAGCTTTGGGGATGTTGTTTTAGTAAGTGTTTGAAGTTGTTACTAACCAAAACTTCACTCGGATTTACCATTGAATAAGAGGTAAGCGAAAGAGTTGTCAAGTGGGAACGTACCAGTAACAACCGTTGGGTTTTGGATTGCTTCGCCTTGACCCAAGGTCAGGACCATTTCTGATCCTTTTGCTCCTTGATTGTTATCCCTAGGGCAATTGCGCCTGATGTGACCAGTTCCTCCACACCTATAGCAAGTGCGACTGGTTTCATCATTGGTGTTGTTGTTAGGGTTGTTGCGATTGTTGTCATTTTCATTTGGCTGACGATTCTGGCATGGATAAGTTCTACAGAATTTGGCGATGTGATTCTTTCGGTTGCATTTGTTGCAACGCATCTCCCTGCAGGCTCCATTATGATGGAATTTGCACTGGTTGCATTTTGGAAGGTTCCCAGCATAGGGTCTCCTGGTTGCTGGTGTAATAGGGGTCGTGGTCGCATGAACAACACGTTCCTCCCTTGAGAACCCTTGAGTGTGTTGTCCCTTTCTCTTACCTTCAGACCTCAGCTTCCTGCTCTTAAGTTTGGGGTTTGGAGTTCCTTGACAGGTTGTCACTTGTTGGTTTCCCTGTTTGTTCCTTTGGCTGGAGTTGTCAATGCTATTCCTGCCTCCATTTGGGTTGTTTGCATTGATCTGTGCCATGGCAGCGGTTACTGCTGCCATTACAGCAGCTTGAAATGTAGCAGGGTCCATCTGCAGGAGTGGTGTCTCGCGGTTGCGCTTGTTATTCTTGCGGGGTGGCATTTTCCTGATGCACATTGATAACCCAGATCGTAAGTAATGATCGTCATTCCTGATTGTATTCTATAAATTTTCGCATCTTGTCGTATACTTCTTACTGCCTCCATCTACATCCCTATGATGTATTTGCAGTAATAGGTGATCACAGATCTGGAACGATTGTTACGTCTATCCTTAGATTATATGGGTTGTTTTAGTTTCGTGATCCTTAAGTATCTAGTGGTTCCGAGGGTTCGCTTGTGCATATAATTGAGTCGTTGCAGCAATATGAAATAAATATAACACATAATCGTTTCAGGGGTATGTACCATCTTAGCACACGAAAGAGAGTCATGTCGGATAGTAGGGGAAATTAGAAAAGGCTGATCCTAGTCGTGGTGAGAAGTGTCTGGTGGTGATGCTGATGAAGTGGATGCACTTCGGAGACGAGCTACTTGTTGCTCGGTATCTCGTAGGCGTTCCTCCCAAACTAACTGTCTCGCTCGAGAGTCTCCATTCACTTCCCGTGTTTACCTCTCATCCCTCTTAATAGCAACTCACATTTGTTTCGTTCGATTTGGGGTGTCCTGAGCTCGGTTATCGATACCTCGAGTGCGTCGCACCACGACTGGGAGGGCCTGGTCAGCTGGTCCTCTGTGGCTAAAATTAAAGAGACCTCAGCTCTTACCGTGGTGTGGTCGTATTCCTTACTGGTGACTTTATCCCCAAATATCGGGTGCCCGAGGGGGCATGGGGTCACCGGGGCCCACACTATAAGTCGGTGCCCTGAATTTACATGGAGGATTGATGTCATTGGATTCTACATCCGTGTCGTCATCGTCATTGCCCTCCGGCTCTTCCTCTACGAGGTCCACTATTGACTCAGCGGGTTCACCTGCGAGTTCTACTTTGTGTCCCTCCTAGGGTTCTTGCTCTGGGTCGAGCCACCCGACTATTCCTTGACTAGGGTGATAGGGTTTCCTGGCTAATGATACTCGTCTATAGCGTATTGCACGATGGGTTATGAATACTAGAAACAAATAGCATACCAATTACTCCTATAGCTCTACGACTATTGCATAGATTCAGTTGAGGTTCTCTTCTTGGAGATTAAGGGGTATGATTTTAGGTTCCTAGTTATCACGATCTCTTCCCGACATGTGATGGTTGTACCTTGGAGGGAATGTAGTTGATCAGGCTACATCCGCTCCTTGATACAACTAAGAACAGTCCTGAATTAGCCGAGATACTAGCATTATATTGTTTGGTTCGGTGTTAGGTTCCTATTCCTAATGCAAACAAGGGTGTTTTATTTATTTGTTTTGTTCAGAGTTATGTTAGTCCCTCTTTTGGTTTATAGTTGCATATCAATGTGTGGCTCGACATGCTAGTTCACTATAAACAAAGCTCTGATACCAACCTGTCACACCCCCGAACCAGACGGCGGAAACGTCCGGGGGCTGTCGTGACTCAATTGAATACCATAACATTGAATATATATGAAACATAACAACATTCGTCACCATTCATTAACATAGTACAACCAGTAGCGTTTACATATCATACATTGTTTAAACATTACATTCCCCAAAAAAATTAATTCGTTCAATTCATACAAAAATAAACTGCAACCGTCACTGAATATGATTTCCCTTGATTCACTGGTTCCCTGAGAATACAAGTATTTTGAAAAACGTCAACATATGAAATGTTGGTGAGTTCATAAGTAGTGTTTGAAATCGAATGTTTGTATAGTTTGAAAAACCACCAGAAAATCCGATATTTTCTGAAAAGAAAAGCCTTTGAAAACATTTGTGAAGATCCATAGGTATGCTTGTTTGTTTCCATACTTGTAAAAAAAATGTTCATTTAAAATGTATGCATTTCAAATCTGTACGTATTGAAAACCCTAGGAAAACCCGATGTTCTCCTAGTTCCTTGAATTACGTGATGTTACATTGAAACCATTGCATAGCGTATAGTGTCAGTCCCAGGCGACGTTGGAAGGTTCTCGAGCAGGATTATTTACTACAAACCCGCGTTACACAAACGCCCAGTTTATAGTTATACTAACGAACCCGAAGGCGTCGTCAGTACTAATCGCGTTATCCAATCGCCCTGACTAGGTGTAGTCCCACATCCGAAGAGAAAGAGGTCACGAAGACCCCGGTGACTCCATTAACCGGTTGGGGATAAAAATGTACGAGGGGTCCCAGACCCGCCTCGCAAAAAGGCAGACTCCACTGGCGACACTAAAGGACCCTTGGGGACCAGTAGTCTACAGCCATTGAAAGTCCGGTTACGTCGTGTCGGATTGGTAGAACCCAACACTTCGTAAGATAGAGGTCTTCGGGCCTTAAGATCAGGTCATTGGGCTAGCTAGGCTCAACGAACAAGATTTTACACTTTTGGGGCCCAAAGATGGTGCGTAGACGTCTGTGCACACTCGTATGTATATGTATTACCAAACGTTACTTGTATGAATCGTAGTGTCATAGTGTTAGTAGTTGTAGAATTCTATTGGCTCGAGACCGAGCCAATTCGTTTAACAACGATTTTTGGTATTGTAATGTATTGTATTTCGTCGATAGTCGCGGTGCCATTATTTAATCAAATTGTGTATATTGAACTAGCCTTGAAATATTCCTGTTTTCAGCCCCTCATTGTTTGTAAAATTTACATTTTCAACCCTTTTTATTAAATACTTCCCGGTTTGGCCCTTAAACTATTTTTCTTGACATTTTAACACCAAAAATTATTGAAATTAATATTTTTCAACATATTTTTCATAAAAACAGTTTAAGTCCTTGAAAATGCAGTTTTCTCGGTTTTAATCCCTTCTTTTCGCAACTTTGACAATTTTGGCCCAAATTGGAAAATCTTTGCAACTTTGGTCCTTTTTAAATTTAAAAAGCATTTTAAACCTTTGAAAAGGATTTGGAACACTTATAGTCCACTGTTTTACAGAAAGTTACAGTTTTGGCCCTCCAAAACAGAAAAATTCGCATAATGGGCCTTATTGGGCCGAAATTTTCATTTTTAGCCCATTAAGCTTGGAATTTATGTTTTTAATCCCCTAAACTAGTATATTTCCAGAAATTTATTTATGGAAACTGTTTTGGCACACTTCATCCATCAGAATCTGTGAAATGTCAATTTGGGCCCTTATTTTTGCATTTTTCACATTTTAGGCCCAAAATTTGTGTTTTTAACCCAAAGAAAATTATTACTAAACCACTTAGCCATTTTTCTTGAAGCACTTTGTGTTTAGAAATATATTTGAAGCTAAAATCATTTAACACAAGATATATCTCGGTTTTGATGGGTTTTAAGGCTAGATCCAACATCAAAAAACACATAAAAGCATACATATAAGCATGGAAATCATACAAGGCATACAAAACACATATAGATCTACACTTTCACTTGTATTCCCCCCCCCCCCCCCCCCCCACAAAACTCATAAAAACAGAAAATAGGGGGTATGAAGCTCACCTTGGGGTTTGGAAGTCGGTTTTGATGGAGAAGTGAAGAGATCTCGACCCTAGATGTGTTATGGAGATGGTTTTCGAGCTCTATGGTGCTATAAGAGTATGATTCACGAAAGTATAGTGTAAGAGGAGATTTTTGAGTAAATCAAGGAGTGAAATCATAGATCTAATGAGAAACTTACCAAAGATGATGACCTAGGTGGGAAAACCTTCTTGAAATTCTTAAAATCTCGAAAAATTGAGAGGAAGGAAGAGAGGATTTTCTTGAGTATAAGAGGTAAAGATAAGAGATTATTGTGTTTGAAATGAGAGATGAGGGTGGGAAGGGCCTTATGGCCGTGACTTAGGGGGAGAGAGAAGGAAGAGATAAGGTTTTGCATGGATATATGTGAATGCATTGTTACATGGTGGATAAATGACTTGGTTATCCTCCAAATAAAAATGATGTGTCATGCATTAAGCTAATTAGCTAATTTCTCTTTTTTTTTATATATATAGATAATGGGCCGAGAATTGGGCTAGGAGGAAAGAGGGTGAATTAGTTTGGCCCAATCCTTTCTTTGGTTCGAAATTATGAAGCCCCTAAGGAAAATTTTCGGCCCATTGGACTTTTAGGGTAGTTCTCGGCCCAAATAGGTCCATGAGAAAGGTGTGGGTTATTCTAGGCCCATTAAAGCCCAAAACACTATATTTTAATGAATGTGAATTCAAATAAGGCCCAACTTAAGACTCTTAGCTTGAAAGAGTTAAGTTAAGGGTTTATTGGCCCATTAGGTCCAATAAGAGAATCATAGTCCATAATGAACTTGAGTCGGGATATATATAGGGTTTCCAACCCTTATTTAAACATATGAGAGATATTTGAATGAGAGTGAGCATGATATTCCTTTAGAGTAAAAGTTATTACACTAGGTGAATGATTGCATGAGAGTAGAATTTCCTCACAAAAATGCTAGTTGTGACACCATGTTCCATGTATTTGTCCGGCTGATATCTAGAACAGAGGATTATATGATCACTTATCTTAAATGGCGCGTTCTAGTTCAACAGAGTTTAAAGAGCTATGATTCTTGATCGGTTCCTGAAGTCATACTTGCAACTATAGTTATTAGACTTATCCAAGTGGGAGAGTGTTGGCTATAGTGTCTAAGTCCATAACAATTTATGGACAATCTTTTGAGAATAGTACAAGTTATGATTTATTAATATATTATAAGTTCTAATATATTAATATAAGATCATATTATTTAATTAGTATTGATCTATAATTAATCTAGGATTAATTTAGAGGTCAAAGATATTACTAATTAAATATGGGCTTCTATATTTATATAGTGTGGGCTAATGCTTATTTGGAATGGGCTAGGCTTGCATGGAAATTCCATGGATACTCCATGGAGCTTTAACCCATGGATCTCATGGAAATGAAGAGACATGGGTATTAGGGTTTACATGGATGTAACCCTAATCCACCACACTATATAAAGGAGGCTTTGGTTCTTGAAATCACACTAGTTGAGGTGAGTAAAGCAAGTGGGCCGATTTCAAGATAGCAGTGACTATTCTCTCAAAGTTCCAAGTTTGTGGTGATTTGTGATTTCCATTTGAGGCATTCACACTATTGGTGCTAGGCTCTAAAACTCCAAGCAATCAACTACTACTACAAGGTAAGTATTTCTACTAGCTTTATTTGATTCTTGTTCCCCATGCCATGCTAGTTAGGATATGAACCTTGGAAAAATAATTATTTGCATCTATCTTAGACAAACATAGATCCAAAGTTTATTTGGGTTGCATGTACACTTAGGAAGTGTTAGAATGCTCAAAACCCATCAGTTCATCTGTGGATGATCGAGCTGGTGAGTGAGTCAGGGTGCGAGACCCTAAATGATGTTATTTCTAGAACTGAGAGCAGGAGATTTGTTGGAGCACATTGGGAAAAAGGATACTATGTGAGAGGTCTGCGGACAGGGTCCCACACGATGGTTATTCAACATTGTCAGGATTCAGTGATTTTAGTAACCGTTATTGACTGGCGGGGGAAAGCGCCAAGGTAAGTAGCTCTTTGTTGAGACATTAGTTGGAGCATCTAGTTTTGGTCTTCAAGATTTGGGGGTGGGATCATTCGAGCTTTAGGGGCTGTCGGTTTCCCTGGGATTCAGGAAATTTTCATATAGTTATTAGAAGCGTGTGATCATTCGGGATTAGATAGTAAAGGAGTACTAGCTGGAAAGCTCTAGTTGTCATTAGATCGATCGTTGGAAGTAAAAAGGATTGGGAATTCTCAAATTTCCATGTATTGTGAAGACTTAGTTGAATCTAAGTGGGGGAGAATCGACTCGGAATGCAGAAGCAGGATCGGTTTTGAAATGGAGTAAGTTTTGCATCGTTGTCAGGAAAGAAGACAACCCTCGTCTCCGTTTGGTTTGAGTGTTGTGTGATTTGGGAGTTTTGTGAAACTCCCCAACATGTGAATCGCGTCTTCTCGGTGCTTGATAGCATAATTTGGGGAAATCAGGTTGGTATTCTAGCCATGAATTGAGTTCAGTTGTGTGTTAGGTCGAGTGCGTGTTCGACCGGTATGTGAAGTGTTGTAAGACTGCGGGGGTAGCCGTAGCATTCACTAGCGATCAGATAGTGTGTGAGGTGTTGTAAGTCTGCGGGTATAGCCGTAGCATTCACAAGGTTATCAGATGGTACTTGAGTGATGTAAGTTTGTAGGTGTAGCCGCAGCCTTCACTTGGTTGGTAGATAGCATGAGCGCGTTGTTAGGACGTGGAAGGGGCAGTAGTAACCACCATTTCGGGTGTAGCAGTGAGAATATGGAAATCCATGGATGGGTTTTTGGGTTTCCCCAGAGGGACTTGGTTAAGCCAACGATAAGACTGTAGGAATGCCACTACAGTTAAGAGGTCAAGGAAGCAAGGAATTGCTTAAGGTCGTTGAGATATAAGTCTACCGTTGGTTAGGTAGCAATCACCTTTAGCCTTGGATATGGTGACGTTAGGATTTGACGCATGGGTATGATCGGTTGAATCAGGAGGTTGTTAGAGTCGCAGTGGCATGATAACTAGTGGAAACTAGTTCCAGGGAAGGATTTCGTTCAGAAGTCATGTGAGGCAACTATGTGGGAGTCCTTTAGTTTCGCGACCGGGCCGGAACCCGGTATTTCAGATGAGTGTTACTCGGTTATGACGAATCAGAGGATTTTGGAGGAGATGCAAGGATAGGTTCTTGGATTTCAAGTTACGGGTTAAACATGTCTTAGGCATGCTTGGTATTCCAGCCCAAGGATGATTGGGCCAGGCATGAGTATTTTTGTTATGATCTGATTATTATATGTATGTGGTTTGGGGAATAAAGGAAACATTGTCTTGCTGATCCAAAAAGGGTGCATCTCCCAGTTTACACCCCGTTGTTCATTATATCCCTGGGAATTGATTACCAGAACGAGTTTCTCGTGAATGAGCTTAATATCTTGTCAATAAAATGATCATAGTTAGCAGTGTGGGATTTGTGATTCTGTTTTCTAGTGGAAACCTCAGGTTTTCAGAAGTTGAGTAGCCAGTTTGGAGTTAAGTGCAATGCATTCGACAATGATCTAGTGTGGGCAATCTGTCAGGAAGCCAGACCATCTCGAGACTTCAGATTTCGGATCGAGTAAATGTGATCATATTGCAAGGGATTCATTTATTTTCAGGTTTAGAACCCAAATCCTTTAATGGAAATAGGGCATAGCGCTGCCAAGTCGCTAAACCTATCAGTGTAGGCCACTATGTCTGAGCCGACCATGGTATGCTCCCATAGCTCTTGTTCCAGCTTTTGAACATCGCCTCCTGTGAAGTATTATTCTCTCATCATCTCTTTTAGGTTCTCCCAACCCATCAAGTTAGCCACCGATAGGGTCAGTGACTTGACATGCCCATTCCACCATGATAGGGCTTTGTCGGAGAAAGTGCAGGCATCAAACTTCACTTTGCTCCCTTCTGGCCACAGACAGATTTCGAAAACCAAATCTGTTTTCTTGAACCATGACATCAGAGCAATAACTCCCCCATTTCCATTAAAGAATTTGGGTTTGCAGTTCATGAAGTCCTTATACGAACACTCCCGTGGGTGTCCGTGTGTAACTCCGGGGTTAGTTAAGTGGGTACCGCTACCAGACCCACTAGTACTACTTGCACGAATGTGAGTTATAGCAGCTATTACTGTGGCCGTTATCGCTGCTTGGAGAGCAGCAGGGTCGTATTGTGGTGGTGGATTCTCTGTTGTGCTATTGACTACACGCCTTACAGGGCTACCGTGAGGCATCTTTTTCTAAAAACAATTTAAAGGTAAGATGGAAATAAGTCTATATAAGTGGTTATAAGCCGGAAGCTGAATGACTAAGTTATCCTAGTTCTGAGTGCATCTGGTTCTGACTTTCATAGGGTTCTGAAAACAATTCATAAAGGGAGTCTATATAAAATATACATTATGAATTAGAAGTGGCTATCCTCGAAAGAGTCTCCGTGAATTGAAGATCCGTTACTGACTGTATGAAAATGAAATAATCCTAACACATAGTATGACTAGTGTATTCACTAGCTCACTAAGTCAATTAAGTTTATTATTTATTAGTGAGACGGATAGGACGTTTTTGGTTTCTTCGGCTGATCCTTCCTTGGAAAACTCCTCTTGAATCTCTTTTTGTTTCTCCTTGACTCCACTGTTGTCTGATATGATGGAGTGGTTACATCTACTTGGGTTTGTCGTGCGAGAATGGAAGTGTCTAAAGAATTTATGAGGTTAACTTAAACATTATGGGGTGATCCTTACCGGGTCTTCCTATAATTGCGCAATGTACACAAGTCGTATATAGTTTAAGATTAAATAGACCTTCGAATAAGTGATCCTACTCTAAAACCAAAACCAAACAAGGTACATGAAGTAGAGGATAGATCACAAATTCTAAGTCTATAAAATCTCAATTATATAAAACCTTGGGAGTATACATTCTGCAATTATAGACCTACCAGAAGGGTCTTTTAAATTTTCACATAAGTTATTTATAGTGCCTAAAATACTCCTATACTATTTTAATGTAATGAACTTGGTAAGTTTTAAACTTTTTGTTATCTTATTGTATCATCAAATACTCCTATAGTACTTTAACTTTATGTTCTGATCTAGAAATCCTTTGTACATAGATTTAGGTAAGTTTTAAGACTATTGCAACACCACATCACTCCCAAACACATGTTGGTCATATGTCAAATGAATATAGTTGATCAGGCTATATTGATCCCATATATGATTACATAACTGTCCTTGTTTGACCGTAGTGTCCAACCTTTAAATACTTTTGTTTTGTTCTTCTTGTGACACTTGTCCTAGTATGTGTGTGTATATATATATATATATATATATATATATATATATATGTATAAGCAGGTATGTATACTTTTATAAAATATAGTTATATTTTAAAATATGCTTTTAGTCAGAGCACTTAGGCCCCATCGTATTTATAGTTGTATATGTTTTATAGGTTGAAATACTTAATTCAATATAAACAATGCTCTGATACATATCTGTCACACCACAAAACCGGAACCACGGAAACGTTCGGGGGCGGAGGACGTCATATGTAGTATCACAACACATGCATCATAGTAATCAAAGTAACAAACAACCATTGCATTAATATTAACGTGTTTACAAAGTATGTGATTCACAAAAGATTGACTCCAAAAGTAAATAACAAAACAAGACGTGAAGCTACTATGCTCCATCTTTTGAATCCCAGAGCGCGTACCTATCTACTAGTATCTTGAGAATACAAGTTATTTTGAAAGAGTAGATCAACATTTAGGCTGGTAAGTTCATATGTATTTTAGTGATGAAAAATAAATCGTAAGTTCTTTAGAAAAGTTAGCCTGTTCCTCCAGAAAATCCTATATTTTCTGATGTGGTGAATGATAAGTAAAAATAACCCAACAATTCCTTCTATGAGTACTAAATGGATACAAGTTATATACAACCTAGAGTAAGCAGACAATCGATTGTGTGAATCTGCCCTAAACCCACAACCAAACGGGGAACAAGAAGTAAGGCGGAAAGAAAACATCCCATTGTTTGTTAGATCTTCATTTTATATAACCCTAGCGTATTCATTTGGTACTTACGGAGTTAACTGTAATAGTTCTTTATATTTGATGAAAAAATTCTTTAAGAAAATCATATGTTTCCTTTAGTAGAAATGGTAACCACAATAGTTCCTTCTATAATCACTTAGTTTATACTAGCTATACATATATACTAATATCGAACGGACAGTTAAATGTATGAATCTACCCTATGTCCACAACCAAACAAGGAATAGGAAGTAAGGCGGAAAGCACACATCTAACTACATATCAGATATTAATTATATATAACCCTGATGTATAAACTAAAGTATTATTGAATTAGCCACTAAAGGTCCTATAAGTTATACTGCTATAATAATGCATATCAAAACTTTTACAGATAAGTTTCTAGTTTCTCCTACTTAATGTTCTATCCGAAAAGTATGTTTTTGTACTAGAAAGTTGTGTACTGAATTTATATGCTATGACCTGACCTCTACATGTTACTCCCTATGATTTCTAGGTGTATACATGATATATATATATATATATATATATATATATATATATATAGCTAAGATCGAATAGAGAGTAGACTGTGTGATCTACTCTAAGCCCACAACCAAACAAGGAACAGGAAATGAAGCGGAAAGCACACATTCTACCGTCTGTCGGATCCGATTAATATATATCCCTAATGTATCCACCGAGGAATCATAAATTTATCATTATAGGCACCCTTCTAACTGAATGTACCAAGAACTGACTGTTCTGTTTGTTTGTCTTTTGTAATTATATATGTTTTTCCTAAGTTTATGACTATCTTTACTAGAAAATAGTTTACATCACCTTTTATGTGAGAATATCACTATATGAATGTAATGGGAAAATGAAAGTGTACAGTAATGTTGCATAAAGTAACTACTCAAGCACTAACTACCTTAAAACCAATTTGTTAATTAAGGTTAAATTGTGATGAAGTTATAACCACGCTGATTGACTAGTATTTAACACGACGACCTGTTGGCACCAAAACTAATATAACATTTGTTACCCCTTGGACTGCCTGCCAAACTGTAGCGAACAGTTGGGATGCGTGATTGTCAGTCCTGTATAGATCTTTACACATAATGCCCTCTCTCCCTCCAGGAGACTTTGGTTACAAAAAGCGGCATAACATTTATATTGCTAAGTCGTGAAGTAGTGGTCTCACATTATTGTTATCTTGTTCATGTTATAGTATGTTCCTTCGTGTTCTTGTTATAGTAAGTTCTGAAGCCCTAAACTATACCTATTCTAGTTTACTAGTATGTTTGTTTTGAACCGCTACTGAGTGGTAGAAAAGACTCAATCATCTACTGAGCAAAGCATGTGCTTTAAAAATGGAGTTTTACAAACAACAATCTAACATCTTTTTAAAAGAGTTTTTGAATTGATTTGGTCACTCACAAAGGCGTAAGAAATCCTTTAATGTGATGGTTATCACAGGTAAATATTAACACAATACAATTGTGTTCAACTTGTATCCCCCCCCCCCCCCCGACCCTTTAAAAACATTTAAAAGATTGATTATAGGGGTATGAACTCACTATTAAGACCGCTGTCGTACACGATTTTAAACAAATAAAATATAAAATAAACTGGTCTATTGAACTAACAAATAGTACGGGTAAGCAGGGTCGAATCCTCAGGGACACGTCCTAATGTTTACACCTCTTTGCGTAAGGTGTGAACTGATTCTTGATGAATGCAATAAACATAAAAGGGGGGAGGATTTTTTTTGAAAATTAAACTAACAGAGATTGAAAATGACAAGAAAATGACTAAATTTAATAGTGATGTAAATTCTAATAAGAGAAAGCAATTTTAGTTTCGCGGTGACTACCCTAATCATATAATTAACCTTCAGCACAATAATTAGCTATGCACTTGTTTAAACTGGTACTAAAGTTCATTAACAAGCTCTAATGACCTTTGTTACAAAAATTGTTTAATCAAAGTAAGTTCTTTAAATTAAACCTAACTTTTTACTGAACTAACCAAACAAGCTCTTGATTAACAAAGAAAAGTTGCATTAGACACAGTTTAATTCCTAGTAAAGTTCAATACCTCTCACAAGCTCGGAAGCGTTAGAACTTGTTTGATCAATTCATATCAGACTTAACCCTAATCTAAGAATTAATCTAATACTTGTCACTTTTTACTAGTTAGTCTAGACTATTACGGATCTAAACAATTAGATGACTACAATGATTCACAAACAATTCAAGTGGCCAACCAAAATCGAAATCAGAATCAAACACTCAATTTAACACAGGACGGATCAAACTAAACAGTAATCATAGTCAAACATAGTGCTTAATGATTAATCAGAATAAAAAGGTTACGTCTTGCGAAACTGAAATCTGAGTTTTTAACCTGACATGGCTAAAAATGGGTTACAAACGATGAAAATAAACCCTAAACAGTAAATCTTACTAAACTATGACTTGGAATTGAATTGTATCCTTTAGATCTGCGTTCTTCACTTGAAAACCTCTGAAAATCGCCTCTAAATCGCCAGGAATCGCCAATTAGGGTTACTGGAAGAGTATCAGGCTGTATTTATATGTCTAGCTGTCAAAACACCGTACCTGCGATCGCAAGGGGAAAACCTGCGATCGCATGTATCACCCAAAAGTGCGTCATAGGATTTTTTTAATGAAGTACGTTGCTATTTCGACGCAATTGGAGCAACCTGCGATCGCAAGGGCACAACCTGCGATCGCAAGTATCTCTTTTTCTCAACTGATGAATTTTTTGACTCGACAAATCCTCATAAGAAACCTACGATCATAACCTGCGATCGGAAGGACAAAGCCTGCGATCGTAAGCTGCTTCTTCTGGCTCTTTTGGTCGTCGTTCCTCCTTCCAAACAGTTCCAGATCATTTCCCGACATCCCTCCTTAGTATAAACTCCAATTAAGCTCCAAAGCATCCACAAACACATCCTGAACTTGCGCAATCATCCTTATGATAGGATTTGTACAAACAATCCTATGTGTGCATGCAACCCTAGAATTAGATCTATGTTTTCACTATTAGATACACAACATTATGAACACATAAAGAAACCCTAATTCTAGCATATAAGTAATCATATTAACATAAGAATAGGTTTATAATATTACCTTGATTGTTATGTAGCAATAACAATCCCAAATCTCCTTGTATTGACTTTGGAAGGCTTAGAGTCACAAGTGTCACTCCTCTAATGGTTCAAAAACACCAAGAGAAAATGGAGAAGCAAAAGAGAGAGGGAAGAGGTATAAAATTCGTTTCTAGGGACCCTAGAAAAAGCATGGACGAATTCTTATGGCCTTAGGGTTATTTATATAGGTGTAGAGATTAGGTTTCAGTCCTTATCCTTATCTAGTTGCTTGCCCACCAAGCAACCATAAGATAAGCCTTGAAAACCCTTATCTTTTATCCTTTGGATGATTTCAAGGATCCTTATCTCCTTGAATTCGTTCAACCCATATTTATTATAACCATTACCATATTTTGTAACTATCACATAATTACAATTCAGCCCCTCTAGTTTAATTAATTACATTTGATCACAAAATTAATTCTTAATTAATTATTGACCAATATTAATTAAACAAATATGATTTCTCCTTTAATATATTATTCTTATAACATATTAATAAATCATAATAACCTCTCTCTTTATTTATTTCTCCAATCAAGTTGCTTTGGTGAAGGCAACCCAAAAGGACCATGCACCATCGGGTCAAGTACATACCAAAATAGTTATGGACTTAGACACTAATCCAATAGCTTATGCTCCAAATGGCCCTGAAAAATCCTAACAAACGTGAGCAGTACGGGCATTCTACAAAATAATCATGAAACACAAAATACATAGGAATAATCAGGAATTAGTTAGCGTTTTATAATGAAATGCGTAGGAAATTGTGCTAAAAGATGCATATAAAATGCATCTAACAAACCTCCCCAAGCTTAGAGCTTACTTGCCCTCAAGTAAGGAAACGATAACTATAGAAATGGAAGTGGGGCTAAAGGCGACAACGGGTCAACCAAGACACACATCAACTAAAAGAAACGAAAACCTAACAATAATAAAAACTACCAAAGCTAAACAAAAAACAAATGCATGCAAAGATGAATAAAATGAACAATGAACTAAAATAGTATGCAAATGAAGAACAAACAATTAAAATAAAGCTTGTGTGTGTGTTTTTTTTACGATTAGACTTTACATCGATAATGGGCTCCAATCATTAACACCAAGGCAACCCTCCTGCTATCTTTCATGTATCATAGACTCCCAAAGTAAGGAAGAACACAAACGGTGTAACCCAATAGTCCAACTCGAGTTTTATTTAAAATTTGTACTTTAATTAGCTTTATGAGCGAAAATAACATAGTTCCTGATCTCATGTCCTTAAGACTAGATGGCCAAGAATCAGAATCGACGCATCCTTAAGAACCCGCATGACCAAATCAGCTTTCGCCGAAACAGCAAGGGCCAACCTGCGTATGAGCCCGAGCTCTATGCTTTCACTTTTTCGAGAGCCACAAGTATCATATCACACAGTTCTTTATTCGCCAGATGTAACTTTGGAACGGATTCTAACTTGATTGAACTTTGATTTACACTACGTTTTGAACTTGATTTCTTCAATCCTTTTTTTTAGAATTTCTTGAAGTTTCTTCAATTGAGTGCTTGAAATTCTTTGATTTGGGTATTGGATATAACGTTGTACCCTTTCTTTATTTTAAATGTGTGGATCTGATACTTAAGCTCTCTGCTACCACTAGGGTAACGCGTGTCACCAAATAGGGCCATGTTCTGTGGGTTCAGAGTTTTCGATAATGATTTTTTTTAAACATTAATAAGCAAATCATCCTAAAGCTGTTATTACCACCTAAAAAACATTTCAGTACGCCATTTCTTTTATTATCTAAGGTTGGGGTCTCGAATTACGGTGTTTGGATCCCCTAGTTATGACAGCTGATTCTACACTTCCAACAACATTCCGATTGTTTCGGATTTTTCTCATTTATAATTCTTAATATCCCACTTCATGGAGCTGTCGTATGTAAAGATTGTCATCATCTCGCAAATTTTTTTTTAAAAATTACAAAGTAATAATAAAACTAGGAACAAATAAGATTAAAAGAAACATAAATGAAAAATCTTCATTTTTTTATTTTTTAATACTTTTCTATATTTTTTTGGATTTTTTTGTTTTTGAAACAAAATAAAAAAGTTTTTACAAAAGGTATGTCAGGACCTCGACTACCTCCACTTCTTCATTTATGACTCGGAACCCTTCGTAAAATTGTTTGAGACGATGGTCATTCACCTTAAAGATTTTTCCTGTTTGTTCACTCTTAATTTCTATAGCACCATGATCAAACACGTTAGTGACAACAAAAGGCCCCACCCAATGACACCTCAATTTACCAAAAATAAGTTTGAAACGAGAACGGTATAAGAGTACCTTTTGACCGGTGGTACATACCTTTTGCGAGATCATCTTATTGTGAAACGCTTTCGTCTTTTCCTTATAGATTGCCTCATTCTCGTAAGCATCATTCCTGATTTCTTCTAACTCTTGAATATCCAATCTTCTTTTCTTACCAGCCTCATCCATGCTCATATTCAGATTCTTGATAGCCCAATATGCTCGATGCTCCAATTCAACCGGTAATCAACAAGGTTTGCCAAAAACTATTCGATATGGTGACATACCAATAGAAGTCTTGTATGATGTCCGGTGAGCCCATAACGCATTGTCCAAACGAATACTCCAATCTTTCTTGACCAGATTAATGGTTTTCTCTATAATGCCCTTGATCTGTCTGTTTGAAGCTTCAGCCTGTCCATTGGTTTGCGGGTGATATGTTGTGGATACCCGATGTGTGACACCATATTTCTTGAGGACAGCTTTGAGGGTGCGGTTGCAGAAATGTGTACCCTGATCACTAATAATGGCTTTTGGTGTCCCAAACTTAGCAAATATATTTGTCTTGACAAAATCAACCACAACCTTAGCATCATCGGTTCGTGTAGCTTTTGCCTCGACCCATTTGGACACGTAATCCACAGCAAGTAAGATATACACAAACCCGGAAGATGGCGGAAACGGACCCATGAAATGTATACCCCAAACGTCAAAGATTTCACATATTAAGGTTCGAGTAAGTGGCATCTGATTACGAGATGTCAAAGACCCAGTCATTTGACATCTTTCAAAGGTTTTGCAAAATAGGAAAGAGTCACGAAAAATCTGAGGCCAATAAAGACCGTTGTCCAAGACCTTGCGTGGTGTTCATTGCAGACCATAATGCCCTCCACAAGCTTCTAAATGGCATAAATTCAGGATTGACTTGACTTCATCTTGAGGTACACATCTTCTAATCATCCTGATCAGCACAGTGCTTCCATAAATACGGCTCGTCCCAAACATATCTTTTCACCTCTTTCTTGATTTTCTCTTTGTGGGCTCGGGTGAGATCTGAAGGGAGTTCTCTGGAGACCAAATAGTTCATAATATCAGCAAACCAAGGAGGGTTCTAAACAGCGAATAGATGCTCGTCAGGAAATGTTTCACGGATCGGTGTTGTGTCTTCAGGTGGGGTGAGTCGGCTCAAGTGATCAGCAACCAAATTTTCTCTCCCACTTTTGTCCCTAATCTCTATATCAAATTCCTGTAGCAGCAAAATCCATCTAATCAACCTTCGCTTTGAGTCCTTTTTGGCAAGAAGGTAACGAATGGCTGCGTGATCCGAAAAGATTATGACTTTTGTGCCCAACAAATACTGTCTGAATTTTTCCAATGCAAAAACAATTGACAGCAACTCTTTTTCAGTGTTGGAGTGGTTTGCTTGCGTGTTGTCCAGAGTCTTTGATGCATAATATATAACGTGGGTGACCCGGTCTTTCCTCTGTCCTAGAACAACTCCAACAGCAGTGTTACTGGCATCACACATTATCTCAAATGCTAAACTCCAATCTAGAGGCTGAATGATGGGGGCAGAAGAAAGAAGATTTTTCTGCACATCAAAAGCTTTCTTGCAATCTTCATTGAAGTCGAACTCAGCATCTTTTTGCAATAATTGGCACCTGGGAGCTGATATCTTTGAAAAGTCTTTTATAAATCTCCTGTAAAACCCTGCATGACCAAGAAAGGAACGCACTTACCGAATGTTCTTCGGGTATGGTAAGCTCTTTATAACATCGATTTTTGCTTTATCGACTTCTAAACCTCTTTTTGAAACAATATCTCCAAGAATCAGACCTTGGTCAACCATAAAGTGAAATTTTTCAAAATTTAAGACCAGGTCTGTTTCTATACATCTTTGTAAAATTTTTGTAAGATTTTTCAAACAGATATCAAAGGAGTCTCCATAGACGGTGAAATCATCCATGAAGACTTCTATCATATTTTCGACGTACTCAGAAAAAATACTAACCATACACCTTTGAAAGGTAGCGGGTGCGTTGCAGAGTCCAAAGAGCATATGCCTATACGCGAACGTCCCGAAGGGGAAGGTGAAAGTCGTTTACTCCTGATCTTCTGGAGCAACTGGAATCTGGTGGAAACCTGAAAACCCATCCAAGCAGCAGTAATGAGATTTTCCAGCAAGCCTCTCTAGCATCTGGTCTATGAATGGGAGCGGAAAATGATCTTTCCGGGTGGCTGCATTTAATTTTGTGTAGTCAATACACACGCGCCATCTGTTCTGAACTCGAGTTGGAACCAACTCTCCTTCTTTGTTCTCTACCATTGTTACACCAGCCTTCTTGGGAACAACTTGAACTGGGCCGACCCACTTGTTGACTGAAATTGGGTATATCATTCCAGCATCTAGTAACTTCATGACTTCTTTCTTAACCACCTCCATCATAGGTGGGTTTAGTCTGCGTTGGGCTTCTTGTGATGGCTTATAATCCTCTTCCATCAATATTTTGTGCATGCAGAGAGATAGGCTGAGTCCTTTGATGTTTGCAATAGTCCACCCAATTGCTATCTTGTACTCCTTCAAAATTCTGATCAACTCGAATTCTTTTTTTTCTGACAGCTTGTTGGATATGATAACTGGTAGTGTTTCTTTTTCCCCAAGACATGCATATTTCAAGTGTTCTGGAAGTGTCTTCAGCTCTAAGATGGGAGCTTGCACTACAGAAGGAAAAAGCTTGGAGTTAGAAATTGGTAATTTGAGAGTTTGGGTACCATACCTCAACTTTTTCTGCTGATCCATATGGGCTACCATCTCTTGAAGTTCTCTATCAACCACATAATTTTCTGATATAATCTGAGCTGCATTAATAGACAATTTTTTGTGGAGCACTAATGCTAGTGACTCACGGTTAGCAATTTCAAAATATTCTGCAGTTAATGGTTCAATTACATCAATAAAATTAATTACATCAATAAAATTCAGAACATATAGTCTCATAACTTTAAGTGTGACTGAAGTTAAACGTGTGTTATAGTTTGCCTACCATTTATGTGTATACTCACTTGTTATTTTAAAGTAGTTGTATGGTTTTCGAATAACCACAACATATCACAAATGTGTATTAAATGATTTTTATTAGTCACATGGTGAAATATTCATGTAGCTATTATTTAGGGCAAAAATGATGAAAATGTATTAATCATTAAGCTTGACATTAGTGACATCAAGTGTAATTATTTGTAAATCAAGGGACAATATATTTGTAATTTTTTATGTGTTTAGTCACATGTTATATCAAAGCAACTTCATTGACTTCGAATAGTCACACCATATCACGAATGTGTATCCAAATGATTTTTAGTAGTCACACAAAGATCATTTGTTGATATATACCCGGAAGAAGTATATACAAAGATAGTATGATGTATATATATATATATATATATATATATATATATATATATATATATATATATATAGGGGTAACTATGATAACGATAAAATGTTAAAAGATAAAACATAAAATTCTATGGTTAATACGTTAGTGAGTTGCTTATTCATACAAAACCCTTGATTAAATTCGGTATATCCCCAATACCTATAATCGTTTATATTACGAGAGCTAGGAAGTTATATATAGATCTATACGGGGCCATGACAACCCCTCCTACGATTTCTAGCTACAATCCCGATAGGATACCTTCCATATAAGTTACTATTCGACATCCGATGAAGCGGCGTGGTCAGGGGTACATTTCGTGGTCATAACGTCGATTATAGGGGATCACATTAATATATTAAGAATTTCCTTCGAGCTTAGATTACCATTAGGGACACCTGGTATGGTAATTAAAATACGTTAGGATCGTTAGAAGTTCTTAACAAATAGTAAATTAGGATTAACAAAATACAAGCCTAATTATATTACGTTAGGATCGTTAGATATCCTAAAAAGATAGTCATTTAAGATCAATAAAAGATATGTTAAAAGATAGAAGACTATATAAATAAGTAAGACATATTTTTATTAAAGAAAATTATTCCTAAAAGGAATTAAAAATTCCAAAATAAAAACTCTTGCATTCACCAACATTATGTTGACTTTTAAAATACATGTATTCTTAGGAACATGAGTGTGGAAGAGTGTCCCCCGGGTATGAAGGATATTGCAAGGAACCTATTGAAGCTTACTATAGTTATTTCAGGAGTTTGTGTCTATCCCTAAAATAATGTAATCCTACAAAATCAATAATAAATAAATATTTAAAAATATACCTTTGTGTTTGATTGTACCTGTTGCCGAGATCTAATTACCCCTACCTGGCATTACTCGGTGCTTCCGTTAACAAATGGGCAAGGTGTGACATGTTATTACTCTAGATAGTAATTAGGGTTAGTTTGAATGTGTACCTGTTAACCAATTACACTCTTTAGTGTTATGCCTTGCGTACACCATGCTCTACGTGTTGTGTAGAGCCTCAGATGCAAGGATTAGGGAACCTTCAACCTACATTGGGCATAGCCCAATTTACGCCCTGCATACAATGCTATTAAGTCACTTCCATTTTTAGTTCTTAATCCATAAAGATCAACCATCTATTGCTCATATCTAGTCCTAATAAATGTATTAAGTGATAAAGTTGCCGACTTTATGACTTTTCATGGTTAAATGGAGCTAAAGATCAAACCTTTGTCCTATAACATCCTTTAATGACCAAGAAACTCTTGTGTAGGTGGAAGATAGCAACCAAAATCCCATTTTTATGACATATCATATAGAGAAACATCAAGAATGGAAAACCTAAGGTCTGGAGTAGGTCATAATCACAAGAACCAGAATCATGGGACAATAAGCATGAAAACCAAGAAACTATCAAGATCTAACTCAATGAACTGTCAATGTGAAAGCCTTATACGTTTTGGAGTTGGCAAATTAAATGAAGGCTCTGGATCTAAAAGATTGATCTTCCACAAGCTTCAAATATGGGCTTCTCCTTCTTCAAAATGTACCACAAAACACACAAGACGCTCAAATATAGCTCCAAAGGATAAGGTTTCGAGCTAGGTGTCAAAGAGGATGCAGACTGATGATAAGAATGGTTTAGGGGTTAGAGTCCTTAATTAGGTCTCAAAACCCCAAAATTTGGGTGTCCTTATGTTGCATCTATGTAGGGCATACCAAGCCTTATACGCCATGTAGAGTGGTCCGGTCACGTTAGTCACTTATGCCCGTACGACTTGCATAAGAGCCTCTTCTACGCCCAACCTAGGGCACTCAAAACCAAACTTCATGGGTGTCACACGAGGATTGAGTAATGGGTTGCAATAGTGTAGATGATCATAGGTATGTAAATATTATCCATAAAATTATGGAAATAAAAAGTTAAATGTCTAATCATCAGTTGAAAAAAATGTATGTATGTGTGTATGCGTATCCTTATGTATGTGTATATGTCTATGTATAGATGTGTATGTGTATCTGTATGTATGTGTATGTGCATATATGTATGTATATTTATGTATACACACACACACACACACACACACATATATATATATATATATATATATATATATATATGGGTGTGTGTGTGTGTATTTATATGTGCGTGTATGTTTATGTCTATGTATTGGTATGTGTATGTGCATATGTCTATGTATGCATGTGTGTATACATGTATGAGTGTGTATGTGTGTATGTCTATGTATGTAGCAACCCGAAATTTTTTATCTTCTAAGTCCAGTCAATCAGCCGAGAGTCAGGCTTGTTTCTGTTACCTTTTAGCCTTGTTATGGGTCATTTTATGAGTTCTAAGCCTAGTACACTCAAGGATTGTGTGTTAGGAAGTGAACCAAGTAAGAACCAAGAGCCTAGAACAACACATGAGCCATAAAACCCCAACAAGTGAAGTTCACGACAAAGGTCCATGGTCAGGGTCGTGAACCCTTGTTAGGCCGTGAACCCCTCCTATATGGATCAATTTTTGCCACTTTTTTCTTCATTTCTTCTTCTCTTTGCCGCAGTTACTTCATTCTCTCTCAAGTATCATCCAACAAAGGCTCTCTTTTCACCTCAAAATCGTAAGTATCTCATCCCTTTATTTTTGTATACTTAGAAACCCCTTTGATTTCATATTGATTCATCACTTTTCCTTGAAGATCTTCAAATCACCATCTTTTCCACCAAGAACAAATAGTAGTTCTTGGTCTGTGAACACCTTAGAGGCTTCTGAATCGTAAGTAGCTCATTCATCTACTTGTTCATACCTAGAAACACTTGATTTCCACACATTAAACAAGCACCAAATGCAAGATCTTCAAGAGTTCACGGTCGTGAACCCTTCATGTGGCCGTGAACCCTTCAAAGATGTTTGATAAGATCATGAACAATCCTTCCTTGTTCGTAAACCCTTCATATGATCATGCTTGGGCTATGAACACATCATGTGTTCTATGGCTGTGAACCCTACCAAGGCCGTGAACACTTGTTGTGTGGCCGTGAACTCCTTTCAATCAATCATATGTGATTTTAACACTCCATCGTGAGAGTTTCCTAGTTCCTAAGGTTGTTTCCCTTACATGTTAGTTTTTATATACACTAATTATATACATATGTGTATCAATATATGTCATTTAGGATTCGTTTGTGTCTTGGGACTTCATTCGTGGAACTTATCATCCTTATTCGAATCTTCAGTTGAATCACCCATATAAGGTGAGTGTTAGATGCATTTTATATGCATCTTTTAGCACAATTTCCTACGCATTTCATTATAAAAAGCTAACTAATTCCCGATTATTCCTATGTATTTTGTGTTTCATGATTATTTTGTAGAATGCTCGTACTGGTCACGTTTGTTATGATTTTTCAAGGCCATTTCGAGCACATGGATGATTGCGCAAGTTCGGGATGCGTTTATGGATGCTTTGGGCTTAATTGGAGTTTATACTAAGGAGGGATGTCGGGAAATGATCAGGAACTGTTTGGATGGACAAACAACGACCAAAAGAGCCAGAAGAAGTAGCTTGTGATCGCATGCTTTGTACTTCCGATCGCAGGTTCCCTTTGTGATCGCATGTTATGATCGCAGGTTGCTTACGAGGATTTGTCAAGTCAAAAAATTCATCAGTTAAGAAAAAGAGATACTTGCGATCGCAGTTTGTGCCCTTGCGATCGCAGGTTGGTCAAATTGTGTCAAAATAGCAATGTACTTCAATAAAAAAATCCCATGACGCACTTTTGGGTGATACATGCGATCGCGGGTTTGCCCCTTGCGATCGCAGGTACGGTGTTTTGACACCTAGACATATAAATACAACCTGATACTCTTCCAGTAACCCTAATTGGCGATTCCTGGCGATTCAGAGGCGAATTTCAGAGGTTTTGGTTTTCAAGTGAAGAACGCAGATCTAAAGTATACAATTCGATTCCAAGTCATAGTTTAGTAAGATTTACAGTTTAGGGTTTATTTTCATCGTTTGTAACCCGTTTTTAGCCATGTCAGGCTAAAAACTCAAAATTCAGTTTCGCAAGACGTAACCTTTTCGTATGATTAATCATTAAGCACTATGTGTGACTATGATTGTTGTTTAGTTTGATCAATCATGTGTTAAATTGAGTGTTTGATTCTGATTTCGATTTTGGTTGGCCACTTGAATTGTTTGTGAATCATTCTAGTCATATAATTGTTTTGATCTTTAATTGTCTAGACTAATTAGTAAAAAGTGACAAGTATTAGATTAATTCTTAGATTAGGGTTAAGTCTGATATGAATTGATCAAACAAGTTCTAACACCTCCGAGCTTATGAGAGGTATTGAACTTTACTGGGAATTACACTGTGTCTAATGCAACTTTTCTTTGTTAATTAAGAGCTTGTTTGGTTAATTCAGTAAAAAGTTAGGTTTAATTTAATGAACTTATTTTGATTAAACAAATTTTGTAACAAATGTCATTAGAGCTTGTTAATGAACGTTAGTACCAGTATAAACAAGTGCATAGCCAATTATTGTGCTGAAGGTCAATTATATGATTAAGGGAGTCACCGTGAAACTGAAATTGCTTTCTCTTATTTGAATTTACATCACTATTAAATTTAGTCATTTTCTTGTCATTTTGAATCTCTGTTAGTTTAATTTCAAAACCAACCGTCCCCCCCCCCCACCCCCTTTTATGTTTATTGCATTCATCAAGAATCAGTTCACACCTTACGCAAAGAGGTGTAAACATTAGGACGTGTCCCTGAAGATTCGACCCTGTTTACCCGTACTATCTGTTAGTGCAATAGAGTAGTTTATTTTATATTTTATTTGTTTAAAATCATGTACGACATCGGTCTTAACAAATCGGTGTCGTTGCCGGGGACACGGTAAAACACTAATAGTTTTATGCCAAGATCTTCATGTACAGGTAATCTGATTTTTGATCTAGAGAATGAGAAGACTGCTAGGAAGCTTAAGAAGGAGGCAAAACATCGAGAGCAACAAACAGGAACCTCAACCTCACCCATACCACAAGGCACTCCATTGTGGAATGAACCGAAACATCCATTTCAACCTTTTCCAAAAGCACCACCTACCTCACCTGTTAACAGCCCATTCAAAACCTACTCTTCGATATCTTCAGACAAACCCGAACTCACAGATTCTTCTGAAACCGAATCAGAATACATCATGAGCGAAAACGGAGACGAAGCTGAAAAAACTCTCCGTGAGTGGGCAACACAAGAGGTTACCCAATAGCCCTTGTGTATCACCTTTCCAGAAGCTCAAAACTTTGAGCTCAAATCCGGTTTAATCCATCTGCTGCCCCCATTTCGAGGCCTTGAGAATGAAGTTCCTCATAAATTTCTCAATGAATTCCATGTTGTTTTCTCTGGAATTAAACCCCATGGAGTTACTGAAGACTAGATCAAACTAAGGGCGTTTCCTTTCTCCATTCAAGATGTAGCAAAGGAGTGGTTGTATGACCTTCCATCTGGTTCAATAACAAGCTGGAATGAACTTGCCAAACTCTTCTTGGAAAAATATTTTCCCAAGGCAAAAGTGTCAAATCTACACAGGGAAATTTTGGGTATAAAGCAGGGCAAAAGAGAAGCTCTCCACACTTATTGGGAGTGATTCAAGAAGTTGTTCTCCAATGCCCACAACATGGCATTAGTGATTATCATTTATATTGGTGTTTCTGCGAGGGATTGATACCTATGGAGAGGCGAATAATTAATGCATCTAGTGGAGGGTCACTTTTATACATGACACCAACGGAGATTAGGGTATTGATATAAAAGCTGGCCAATGAATCAAAACATTCAGCAACCGAGGAAGAGTGGTACCCGGACCATCCAAGAGGAGTCAAAGAGATGAGCAACGCCCACCTGGAACCCCAGATTTTAGAATTGACTAAAGTTGTCCTTTTGTTGACAAAAGAAAAGGGTATCGAACCAAAGGTCAAACCTTGCGGAATCTGCTGCAAAACCGGGCATCCAACTAACATGTGCCCAATACTTCAAGAAGATAACGAGTCTGTGCAAGCTATAGGAGGATTTCAGCAAAGTCCTTTTGATCAGCATCACAATAACAAAGCTTGGGGAGGGCCTCCAAATAACAACCTCCAGCCAAGACCTCAACAAAACTTTCAGCAAAGAAACCAATATCAAGCTCCACCCGGGTTTCAACAACCTTTTCAGCAAAATCAGCACCCAAGCAATTATCGGCAACCACCTTTTCAGTCGCAAGCTAGTAGTTCCAGCATGTCTTTGGTGATTAAGAGACAGCCTGAAAAAGTATTCAGGACCATCAGGTCTTTACGCTGTAACTTATGTATCGGTATTGATTATGACATCCTTAGGGTTTTAACATTTTGGAAACAAACATTTGTAATGAAAATGATCTTTTGTACTGGGATTTTCCACTGATATAAATAAATGATTTTTAAAGCATAAAGAAAAGTTTTAATTGGTTCTGAAAATTAGAGGATGTCACGTATTTAGATAATAGTAAATTAGATATGCAACCTAAGGCATGCTATAGATTTATTTAGTTCATAAAATAAAATTAGGCATCTTATCCTAAAGTAATCTAGTGCTATGTTAATTTAGGTGTAATACTTAAAATAATATGGACACACAACTCACAATCATTGCTTAGCATTCTAAGTTTAAGTCTAGAATTTCCCTAATATTCCTAATTTGCTTAAACTAATGTTATGATACCAACTGTGACATCCTTAATCTTACGATCATTTTGAAAATTTAATTTATGCTTATTTTAAGAGAGAGTATTTCTTTTGTTGTGGAATTGTTCCCAAAAATATTATTTCAATGTGAGATAATATTAACCCTAAGAATTTCTGAAGAAACGTTCGACATTGATATCTTTTAAAAACCTAGGATTCCATAATTGATACAAAACATAAGCATAAGCAAACCTTACATTAATTTACACTAATGATGTACACCTCCTTTAATCTCTCAGTGTAATCCATCCTCGTATCGATTCCTATGATACAAATTAACTAAGTGGGCCAGGTTAGGAAACTTGTTGAGTACGGTTTTCTACCCACAATAATATAGTTAATTATCAAACAATTAACCCAATTTCCCATCCCCATTATCTTCTTTATTCTTAAGGATCTACCCTAAGGATCTTTTAGGCTGATAGTACTAGTTTATGGATTCCTCCATAATACTTGTTAGTAGGTTGTTTTATATCTTCATTCCTACGGGTTTGTCCTAAAGAATAGACACAAAGTCCATCGCTGTCAGTTTTTATCTAATAGGCACTAAGTCCATAGTTTCCAGTGTTTATCTGATAGACACTAAGTCCATAGCTCCCAGTCTTTATCTTATAGGCACTAAGTCTATAACTGCCAATGTTTATTTGGTAGGTACTAAGTCCATAGCTGACATTATTTATCTAATAGGCACTAAGTCCGTAGTTTTTAGTCTTTATCTAACAAACACTAGGTCGATAGTTGTCATTGTTCTGTGGGACGGTCATGAATAGTTTGGTAGTTGTCACCTTTACTTTGTTAGGTGATTATATCATGGGTACACCGGTACCATTCCTACATCAATGGCACACTAGTACCTTTTCTACGGTCGTAGCATTCTATCGTTTCCTATATCTTTCACTATACTATGGCATCTATTACTTCCATTCATTACCAAATGTATTATATCTATAAAAATACATATATTGTATAAACCATATAACTTATCTTTATAACATTCCATCTAACACATATTGTCTTTTCACATAAGCGCATATAGAAATTTATCAATTAGATACGTCATATCTATGTGCAAGATGAAGGTAACTATGCACTCACTTGTTAAAGTGGATGATTAGAAAGTCGGGCAATGCTTCGCTTTAGCACTTGGCTTTTCCCTTGATGTGACCTAGGTTTAATTATCACTAAGAATTAGTTTATTATTTCTTATGACTAATTAATAGTCGAGATCCCTCAATAATCCTAATGTCTACTGATCTATAGTTGATAAGAGATAACCTAGTAGGATCATATCGGAGGTAGGGTATATTTGG
Organism: Lactuca serriola; assembly: GCF_051521515.1. Classification (NCBI taxonomy): domain Eukaryota; kingdom Viridiplantae; phylum Streptophyta; class Magnoliopsida; order Asterales; family Asteraceae; genus Lactuca; species Lactuca serriola. The sequence continues at coordinate 233,407,674 of NC_136411.1, forward strand.
TATATAAAGTATATTGTTTGGAAACCCCACTTTAAATATCTCATTAAACCTAGCATAGACATCATCCCCAGAAGTAGATCAATTAGTATAACGACTTGGAACCACTGATAAATCTTAATTGTAGATTCATAATACTGATTATGACTATAATTAAAAGTTACACTTAAATAAAATAAGCGTAGCTTAATTCACAGAGTAATCTAGCAAAAATCAAGAAATTATGCAGACAGAATATTGATTCGGGAGATTTTATTCTTCGGCTTTCTAACACCGCAAGGCCCCGCTAAAGTGACCGGAAACTAAGGAGTGTAGGTAGTAAGGAACAGAAATGATCTCCAGAGGATTGTGAGGAATGATGTGAGAAAAATGATCTGAAATCAGAAGTTTATATAGGCTGATTCGGTGTGCACACCGTACATCCTGTCCCCTACATGTCGTGCATCTGGTTGGCCAGGGTGACGTGTCACTCGATGGGTGGTGCCACATGTCGCATTCTAGATTGTGTGTCAGTGCATGTCACACATGTTGTCTGTGCACGCGGATTTTTATGTAATCTTAGAAAATCCATATCTTGTTCATACGAGCTCCACTTTCGATAGGTTTTATGTTCACGCATAGTTATTGATGCGATCTACAACTTTCGTTTTGACTCTGTCGGCCAATTTTGATATTATTTATAAACTTATATTTTTTACAGGATTAGATTGTTAAAGTTTATTAAAAATTCATAACTCTCTCATCCGATGTCTGTTCTCGACTATCTTTACATTGTCGGGTTTCTACTAACAAGATGTTCGATTCTCGTTCAGATTGTTTCGGCCAAAAATTGAGTGATCTAAAAAATCAATTTTTGAGGTCCATACTGCTAATTTGAATCCTAGAAAAAATCATAACTTCCTCTGATGAAGTCAGATTTAGACGCATAGGCGGATCCAAGGGGTATCCCGGGATACCCCTCAAAAAAATTTCGGTAATGTAATTATTTTAGAAAATTTTCGTTGTTTTAGTATATATATATATATATATATATATATATATATATATATATATATATATATATATATATATATGCATCCCTTCACTTTTATACACAAACATATACCTAGTCTATTGGTTAAGGTGTTGGGTTATTGAAACAAAGGTCTCAAGATCAATTCTTGCTCCCTACAAATCCTTTGTTTATATTTCTTTTATTTTTCCATCTATTCTGCTCTCTTTTAATTTACAAGCTATTCTATCCCACATCGCAAACACATGTAAACTCAGTTATTTTCATCTATTATAAAAACCTGTTATCAACATGATTCATTTTATATCAACTTTGAGTCCCACATTGATTCAAGTATCAAAAGATACTTCAACTTTATGTTTATATAATAAGACTTAAAGTTAGCTAATGATTCTATTTAGGTTTGAGTTTAATACCAAAACCAAACGAGGAAACCCATGTACAAGATGAAAACCGTAACACCGAACTGATGGGTTTGAGTTTGGTTTGGTTTTAAAAGTTTCAAAATCGTGTCTGTCGGTTTTGGGTTCGATTTTAGGTCAAAACTGACCCGATCCGCCCCATGCTCAACCATTGCGGTGATACCCGGAAAAAAAATTGGGATACCCCTTTGCTTTGAGTCTGGCTCCGCCACTGTTTAGATGTTCTCTATATGCACACTCTCAGTTTAACGACTACTACGAATTTCATTTAGGTCACTTAGGCTAAAAAGTAATTTATCAAAAATTTACTTTTTGATGATACATAGGTCATGCTAGTTTAATCGCAAAACTTTGAAGAAGCATAACTTCTTCATACGAAGTTAGATTTCAGTGTTCTTCAAATGTGTGGAATCCTTGTCACACATACTATAACTTGATTAAGATTATTCATCCTAAATAATCCCTTATTTAAAAGTCATTATTGCGTTGTATAATAACTTTTTTGCCTAGCCCGAATTTATAGTTGTTACACAAAGTCAAGAAAATAACACTCATAGTCGCAATAAATCAACAACAATATGCTTATCGAGACACCAACAAAATTGACTTCAATAATTCCTTTTCAAGCTTCACAAAAAATCTACACTTTGAAAAATAACACTTCTTCAAATGACTGTATTTAAATTCTCCTTTCCTATGATCGAAACAAGATTATAGAGCTTCCAATCTGCCGTGAGAATGTGCTGGAATGGGTAAAACACTTTCATACTCCCCCCTTGACAAGTGGAATTTTTATGATTTGAATCGTGAAAAAATAATCGATTAATACAACATTTTAGTTAGAATTTGAACTTTTCAAATTGCCTTGGACTTGAAGGTGAACAAAAATGGTCACTTTTCTTGAAAAATGCATTGCAAGACTACCAAAACTGAAATCCCAAAAGAATTTCTACAAAATTAAATGTTTCTGATTCTGCAAGGAAGTTGTCAATTTGATGAAAGTTTGGGGACCAAAAATGTAACTATAGCATCTTCTTCGCTATTGTGTCTGTTAACATGTTATCACAACCCATCGACGCAGGCAACATAAGTGGAGTTTTCCACTCGAAAATTCTTCACAATCAAAGACCAATTTCTATATCTAACACTGATTTTCGACCATGATTCTACTTTTACATCTTGTTTATCAATTTTCGATAATCCAAATACTAAGGTGGAAAATTTAATTTCTTCATTGAGCTACCATTGAAGATCGCTGAAGCTTTCATATCCTTCTACATCACTTGTTCACAACATTTTCGACATCCAATCAACATCGAATGCAACATTGAATCCCATATTTCTACCTTCAATTAGTGAACATTCAATTCATTTGACTATCGATTCACCAATGTTCTGTTTCGATACAATTATGAAGCATGTAGCAAATGTTAAGTGCTGTAACACCAAATGTACATCAACTTTGACCATTGATTTATTTGAATTTGCAATTTTGACCATGGAAACCAACTCGTCATCCATAGTCTATTCGAACTTACAATTCTTCAATAAACAACCAAAACCAATAACCCAATTGATTTTTCTGATCAAATCTCAGGAACTGAACCAAAAAATTTTGTTTTCGGCTGTTCGTAAATCATGTTCTTCATTTGTTCTTCACCATAATCCAGCAAGTTCTTACAGATTCCAATTCAGAACAGAACTCAATCACGAATGAAAGAAAAGATCAAGTGATTTTGAAGATAGAATAATGAATAGATGATCAAGCAGAAAATAATGAGATAAAGATCAATCAGACATAGAATACGATTTTAAGTCTTGCGAGATTCAGATTTGAGTCGGAAAGATCAATCAATAATAGAAAATATTGATGCGCAGATTAACCAATCCGGAATAATAGCAATTAATCGGAATAATCATGAAGTAAGGACTCCATTGAATGATATGAATAGAATATGTGATCAAGATAAACGCATCAGATGAATCAATTAGAAATATGTCTTGGCTATGGATCAATATTTTGGGCTAAAAAATGATGTATTGAATGAACTGTATCAGATTAAGAATATGAATTGGGCTTTTTAACGATTTGAATCGGATCAAAATGATTTTAATTTGTTTTAGGCTGTATTAATGAAAAAAATAAATAAATCTTATCAACAAATTTGCCTAGAAAAGAAATAGATCCAATTCGAAATCGTAAATGAATAGTAATTTCGAGAATATGAACACGATTTCATGAAATTGAGAGACTCACCAGAATATATTGAATCTTGAATCGATTACGCATGAATATTGTCAAATCATGAACCATTCCATGAACTAGTCGCTTGAATCTGCATGGTTTGTCTCTGTTTCTAACTGTGAGGACAATAAACTCGGATTTGACATGTGGAATATGTAGAAGTGCATATTATGATATTAGACAGGAACAATGTAATGTTTAAGCACAGTTGCATAGATAAATGTGGAGTAGAACAAAACTTAGGGGAGCATTTGCTTGCTCGTGTAGAATACCCACTCAAACTAATACTCTCTACAACAGTTAAGACTATATAAAATGGGAGCTTTCAACTATACAATGAATATGAATCTATGTTTATAGAGAAACTACAACCTATAAGTCACAATGCTTGAATTCTCACACATGTCATAAAAGGGCGTGAAGTCTTCAAGTCATCACAACATGGAGAGCTTTTGCACCCCAACATGTGCTAGTAACTCATGATTTTTGTAACATCCCAAAATACGATCCAATTTTTTTTTTTTGTTTTAATATTACTAAAAATCACATTATCGAATGTCATACATACTAAGAACCATAGAATCAGTAACTCAAAAGTCAAGTAACTGTGTCAACAAATAATGTATCTATCATATCAAAATATCTTAATAAAACTCCCAGGATAAAATTGAAGTTGTGGTGTGTGTCATGCCATCATCCCGAGCTCTTCCCCTTACTTGCGGAAGTACCTGAAACCAAAAACTGAAACTGTAAGCACAAAGCTTAGTGAGCTCCGCCAAACTACCACATATCATACCATGATACAGATAACACATACTGGGCCCCGTCCAGTGCATCGGGCCTCGCCCGGCATCAGACCGAAGTTTGGTATAACTTGGGCCCCGCCTACTACATCGGGCCCCGCCCGACATCAGACCGATTTCTGGAATAACTTGGGCCCCGCCCACTACATCGGGCCCCTCCCGACATCGGACCGAAGTCCAGAGTAAAGTGGATATAACATATCATGAACATATAGCATAATCACATTCTGTATCGGGCGTGCCCGACCTACTACACATAACAAAACATGCATGAATCACGAGGATATCAAGCATACATACTACTACATCGGACCAAGGTCCGAAGCTACTGCTAACTAGACGGGCCGGCATTGTGGCCGTAGACCCGTTCCTACTGGAAAGAAACTCACCTCGTAATGATGGCTGCTGAGGTGCTAAATCTAAGACCGTCTGACTGCTGCTCCGGAACTCCCCGGCTACAAATCCCATAAACACTAAATCAACTACTGATAACTAATCTCAGGGTAAAATGACCATTTTACCCCTACTATGGTGTGGGTCACAAACATGGCCCCAAACCCTTAATACCTTCTAAGACCTCCAATGGCCCACTAAAGGCCCACTAATGGCCCTAATTTCTACATTGGGCCCAAATCTCTCTATTGGGCCTTACCTTAGGCCCAACACCTTTATAAAGCCCATATTTATTGACTTCTGATGACTCCTAAGGCCCAAAGACCCTAAGTCCAAAATGCAGCCCACACCGAGGCCCAAATGCTCAAAGTCCAATCTGGTAGCGTACACGGGGCGTACCTCTAGGGACGCTAAGCATACCGGCTGCTGGCTTGTACACCGTGCGTACCTCCTTGTATGCCTAGCGTACAGCCCAGTTAAGCCAACTTTCTCTTAAGTGCTTAATCCTTCGATTTAGAAGTTACAATTACATATCCACGTCTTATTCTACGTCCTAAGCCATAAAGTTGTTTACTTGATGGCTTCGATAGCTCAAGGAGGCTCAAACTTCAAAGGTAATATCCTAACTCCATAGAAATGGATAGATCTCATGCATGGCATCATGTAAACCTTAAACGTCGAAACTTTATTGCTAAGAAGGTATTTGAGTCTAAAGGATGGCAATCCCAAGATCAAAAACGAATTTTCATGATCAAGGTCCAACCTTTGGACCTAAAAATGTCCAAAACTTCGATAAATCTAGATCTAGCATATACGGAAGAAAGTTTAGTGCTTTATACTTCCTTTTGGTGACAAAGAGTGAGTCTAGTCCAGATCTCTGAGCTCAAGCTCTTTCTCCAACTTTTGCTTTCCTTTTTCACCACTTCTTCCTCACTAAAAACTCTCACAAAGAGCAAAATCACACAAAGAGAGGGTAAGAACGAGTTAGGGTTTTCTTATCGGTGAGGAGGTTGATAAGAAACCAGGGAAGGAGACTATAATGGGGTTTATATAGCTCTTAAACCCCGAAATTCGGGTTTAGTGTCTGACCGCGTACGCTAGGCGTACCTTATGGTACGCTGCGCTTACACCTCCCACAACCCGCGCATCCAATGCCACTACGCCCCGTGTACAACGGGTTATGCCCCGCGTACGACTTATGGGCAGCCTACAACTCAACCCAAAAGTCTAAAGGTCCAATCCAAGATGTCAATTTCAAACATAGCTCAACTATTCACTTAAGAAAATTTAATTAATTAATACCTCGAAGTAGATCACTACAATTTTGCACATCCGGTCCCACCTCATCACCACCATTAACATTTAACTACTCTTCAGTCATATAGTCAATCTCTTGGTTAAACCTATCTTTTAACAACTTGTCAAGTTTCACCCCTTTTCATAAATTTTCACAAATTCATAATTTATTATTGATATATACTAAATTTTCTTTCCCTTCTTCTTATTATTTATTTTTTATTATTTTCTCAAACTATTATCTATTTTATTTATATATTGAATAATGTTTCATTTTATTCCATATTTTAAGGATGTTACACCAAAAGTGAAATTCACTAAAAACATGATAACTTGAATTGACCATATCAACAATAATTATAAGTAACTAATTGGATTGTCATACCCCCGGCCGATGGCGGAAACGCCAAGTTGTGTGACGTATGGTAATTGTATCACAATCATTAAACATACATTAAACAGTAGAAAACAAAACAATATGTAACATAAATATCACTTTTATTCATAGATAAATTGTTACATCGGATTACTAGAATTTCTAATACAAACGATAGCTGAAATCTTGTTGCTTCATCGATTAATCACTGCTTTCGGGGGGTGCAGGCTTCCAACTCCAAATTTCCTCAGAATACATGAGGTTTTGAAAACGTCAACATAATGTTGGTGAGTTCACAGGTTTGGGTGAATACTTTTTATGTGTAGCTTTATTAAGTTATAAAAGTATTTTGATTTACATTGTTAAGGTATCTCCTGATAGTATGTTACTATTTCTAGATACTAAAATTTTGATGCTTTACTTTTTATCACAAATTACCATTATTTTTAGGGTTTCCCCTATCAAATGGAGTATAATATAATCTTATCTGTAATATTATTATTTCATAGACACATACTGCTTATGCTTTATATTCCAGAAGTAGGCTCTTGGATACTTCTATTTTTAGAGTAATTATACTTTTTATCCCCGAAGTATGCTCCTGTAAAGCAATACTTCTATTTAGAGCGATTTTTATTCCACAAGTATGCCCACTGGATACTTCTAATATTATATTTTTATTCCAGAAGTATGCTCATATAAAACAATACTTCTATTTAGAATGATTGTACTTTTATTTCAGAATTATGCCCATTAGATATTTCTATTATTATACTTTTATCCCAAAAACATGCTTATATAAAACAATACTTCTATTTAGAGTGATTATATTTTTATTTCAAAAGTATGCCCCTTGCATAATTCTATTACTATACTTTTATCTCAGAAGTATGTTTGTATAAATAAATATTTTTGTTTAGAGTGATTATATTTTTATTTTAGAAGTATGCCCTCAGATACTTTTATTTCACAAGCAGTGGCGAATCTAGAGCAAAAAACCACGTGGTTTCTTTTGTAAATAAAATTTTAAAAAATATATGAAAGAGAAAAAAAATACTAATGATGGCGGGTCGGGTTGTATGCCTTAAAATATTTCAATGTCACTTCAATAGATATAATAAAATTCTTACAATTGAACTCTAATAGGGTTTATATCATGAAACATATTTCATTTTTTTCAATATACCACACTAAAATATCACTAAAATATATGGAACTAAACTATCACTCAAAACACGACATTTTTTATTTTGAAATTGAAAAACGAAATTGGATGTTAGGAAGCATGAAACTAATAACTATTATCAATATTTTGTATCAACCGATAATGCGAGGTGCGACTTTTCTATTCTTTTCTTTTTATTTTTCAATATTAAATGGATTGGGCTAATAATTAATAAGAGTGGATTGGGCTATTGATTAATGAGAATGGATTGAGATATTTGGCTACTCTTACCTAGGTGCTTTGATAATATTAAGGTAGTTCCATATTTTTTTTAATTAATGTATTTCTATAGTGAAAAATAAAAAAGGTAGGTCCTAGGACCTACCTTTTATGCTACTAGCTACACCTCTGTTCGGAAGTATGCTTGTATAAAGAAATACTTTTATTTAGAGTGATTATACTTTTATTCTAGAAGTATACCTCTTGTATACTTCTATCATTATACTTTTAACATACACGCATGCTTGTATAAAACAATACTTCTATTTATAGTGACTATATTTTTATTCAAGAAGTAACGACGACGTATAATAATAATCACTATTTATACAGGTAGAGTAACGACGACGTATAATAATTATTGATATTTATACGGACGGAGCAACGATGACGTATAATAATTATCAATATTTGTACGAGGAGAGTAATGACGACGTATAATAATTATTAATATTTATCGGGCAGAGCAACGACGACATATAATAATTAGTAATATTTATATGGAAAGAGTAACGACGACATATAATAATTATCTCTTTATGTACATAGAGTAACGACATAAGTATATTTTTGAAAAAATAATGTTTTTAACATAATATATCAAAGGACCTAGGTAAGAGGTTAACCGACCTGAATTGGAATCTGTAAGAACTTGCTGGATTGAGATATTTGGCTACTCTTACCTAGGACTACGATCAATGACGTCGGGGTTCGAGGTTAACCGACCTCGTTGGAAAAAGATTAAATACTAAAAAAGAAAATATAATATTTAAATTGTAGGAAAGTTTCTTTAGGAGAAAAGGGAAAGGTCAGCCAGAGCTAATCTTTGGGGTGCGATACAAATGAGGCAGTAGCGGCCATTTACAAGCCCAAAGTATCCTGTGTGCGGCACAGATCACGCGTGCGTCAAGAAAATCGTATTTTTTTTGTAAAATTTGTATCTTTCTCATATGAACTCTGATTCTGACGTTTTTTATACCAACGCGTAACTATCGACGAGTACTACAACTTTCCTTTAGCTTGCATTGACTAATTCAAAATTTATTTTTTGCCTTTATTTTTATATGATTTAATGATTTTGCGAAAATCATCTGTCTTTCGTACGGACTCTGATTTTGATGTTTTTTTGGCAAAAAATTTATCTTAAAACGTACTACGATTTTCATTCTGGTGATTTTTTCTAAGAGTCAATTATTCCCATCGTAGTTTTTGATGTTAATAATTTTTAATTACACAGTTGATTTTTATATCTTACAAAATTCATATCTCCTTCATATTAACTTAAATTTTTACGAAATTTATATTTTCAGGATTGGGAAGACGTATACTTTCAAGATATATATATATATATAATTTTATGATTTACGGATGATTCGGGGTATTTTTTCTGTATTTTTTAACACAAAACTTATATTGTTAATATATATATATATATATATATATATATATATATATATATATATATATATATAACATATTAAGTTTATTATACGTTGAAAAAATGGGCCGTAAACTGACATTTGAAACGTGCTTCACTAGACCCTAGGACTACGATCAATGACGTCGGGGTTCGAGGTTAACCGACCTCGTTGGAAAAAGATTAAATACTAAAAAAGAAAATATAATATTTAAATTGTAGGAAAGTTTCTTTAGGAGAAAAGGGAAAGGTCAGCCAGAGCTAATCTTTGGGGTGCGATACAAATGAGGCAGTAGCGGCCATTTACAAGCCCAAAGTATCCTGTGTGCGGCACAGATCAAGCGTGCGTCAAGAAAATCGTATTTTTTTTGTAAAATTTGTATCTTTCTCATATGAACTTTGATTCTGACGTTTTTTATACCAACGCGTAACTATCGATGAGTACTACAACTTTCCTTTAGCTTGCATTGACTAATTCAAAATTTATTTTTTGTCTTTATTTTTATATGATTTAATGATTTTGCGAAAATCATCTGTCTTTCGTACGGACTCTGATTTTGATGTTTTTTTGGCAAAAAATTTATCTTAAAACGTACTACGATTTTCATTCTGGTGACTTTTTCTAAGAGTCAATTATTCCCATCGTAGTTTTTGATGTTAATAATTTTTAATTACACAATTGATTTTTATATCTTACAAAATTCATATCTCCTTCATATTAACTTAAATTTTTACGAAATTTATATTTTCGGGATTGGGAAGACGTATACTTTCAAGATATATATATATATATATATATATATATATATATATATATATATATATATATAATTTTATGATTTACGGATGATTCGGGGTATTTTTTCTGTATTTTTTAACACAAAACTTATATTGTTAATATATATATATATATATATATATATATATATATATATATATATATATATATATAACATATTAAGTTTATTATACTCGACGTTTGTCAGTTTGTCACTTTTCGTAAATATGCCAAAAGTTACAATTATTACATAAATGATCTTTACATTTCTCTGAGTTTATCAATACTGTACTTTTTATAAACTTTTTTTTTAATGTTTTGTTACATAGAAACCATTTTTGTAAGTTTTTTTATTAGATAGTGAGCATTTCAATGATTTTTTTTAAATATAGGGACAATTATTTGTAATTTTGATTTTTGTGAGGAACTTTTTCTATAACTTTGTGAAAAGTACGGAACATTTCTATAATGAAACACATGGACCATTTTTGTGACGGTAAGGAATAAAGAAACTATTTCTATTAATTTGCCCATTAGGCATTGATCATTTCTACGGGGTGTTTGGTTTATCTTTTAAAATAACTTTTGGACTTTTAACTTTACCAAAAAGTTTAAAAAAAAAAAAGTCCAAAAGATGTTTGGCAAAATAGAAAAGTTATTTTAAATCAACTTTTAGCCATAACCAAAAAGAAGCTTTTTTAAAAGTCATAAAATGTGACATCCGTCAATTTCTGGTCAAGTCAAAGTCAACGAGTCAAACCGGTAAACTCAGTTAGTGCTTGTATATTAGGACTTACTCTATGTTTACTAATATACAACTCTCTATCATAATACGAAGTATCACTCGGAAGTTTAATATGTTCATAAATTCTAAACCCTAACCAGGGTGAGTGATGTAACGACTCTATAAAGCAATATTACGTACCCTTCGGGGGCATAAAACACTCATAACGAGGCATAATGGGGTTTACAAACCTTACGTTACAGGGCCAAACACTAACAAATGTCACAAAAAAAGTCTCTCTCAATCTCTAACTCAATCTCTCTCTCTCCCTCAAATCTTTCCCAAATATCTCTTTGTATCTTAAATCTCTCCCAAATCTCTCTCAACTTTTTATAAACATCCATACTATCCCAACCCCTTCCTTTGTTGAAAAAAGCTCAAAACCAAAGGAGAAAAAAAAAACAAAAGGACCCTCTTGGTCCGGAACCCTCTTGAATCGGAACACTTTCTCCTGACTCCTGACGAACGCTCCTGACATCTGGACACTCCTGACACTCCTGACTCCAGACGAACGCTCCTGACATTCCGACACTCCTGACTCCGGACGAACGCTCCTAACATCTGGAGACTACTGACTCCGGACGAACGATCCTAACATCCGGACACTCCTAACACCTCTGACTCTGGACGAACGCTCCTGATATCCGGACACTCCTGACTCCGGATAAACGCTCCTGACATCCGGACACTCCTGACACTCCTGACTCCGGATTATGGTGATTCGACTCCGAAACTTGAAGGCCAACTTCGGAACTCATCTATTTGTTCCAGATATAACTTCTTGACACCGGAACCCTCGCAGACTTAGACCCCATTCCATATTTTTGACTATTTCGGACCTTTTAGTAATTCTAGGAGTATTTGACGTCGGGAATACCCTCAAACTCGTATTTCTCATGACTAAAACCCTCTAAACTCCTATTTTATGCCAACCTTGAAGATTTAGAACACATTTTTATGAATAATGTATAAGACTAATTATTTTATTCGTAAGGTAATCACCCACTTTATGTCACTATTCACACCTTACCTAGTCAAATCGTTGTCCTTTTTCAACTTATCCCAACACTCCATCAGAATTGCCTAAACCAAATCCACCCAAGAGATCTTATCCCTCACCTTCAAAGTCTCATTTGCCTCCACCAAAAACACACTTTTCTCTCTTCCTCTTTCTTAATCACGATCTTCTTGACAAAAGTATTTAAGAGATTTCCTCCATTCTTGGTAAGTATCTTCATTCTACTCCTAAATATTTCTACACTTCTTCGTACAAATAATGGATCATTTACACAAATATCGACATATTTGCTATTAGAATCTTCAAGCATCCTTCAAGTGTTCTTGACTTGAAACTCCTCTTCTTCAACTTACCACCTCGAGGCATCATTCAAGGTGAGTTCATACCCCTATCTTTTCTTGTTTTCTTCAAGTTTTAAAGGGGATAATACAAGTTACAACACTAAAATACATTCTAACTCAACCAACAGCTTTCAATAGAAAATTATGGGTTATCCACAAACTGTTTTGACCATCTTAAACTTAATATGTTTCAAAACTACATAATATGCAAATATTTCAGGTTTATACCTTTCTAATGACTACTTGCACACGTTCATACGATTTTTCTACAATTTAAGGTGATTTTTACAAAACTGCCTATCATTTAAGAAATGAACTTGAACCAGTCTGTGAATATGGACATTTTCACTCTAGTTAGAGACCACTAAAAATCATAATAAAATTTATGAACAAACACTACTAGAAAACAGCCCTTTAATGACGCGCAAACAATGACACTCACTGATAGAGGACGTGCATTGGTGTGTGCCCTAAAAGATAATGTCAATTTTGCAAAATCTGAAGGATAGTGGACATACATTTGTGCGTGCCCTAAAATTAGTGTCAGAAAAGAAAAAAAAGAAATGCGGAGGGCGCCTTTCGTAAAATGTGCGTCCTCTAAATGTGTCGCTTTATATTTTTTTTCTTAAACGCGCGTTTTTAAAGGGGGGAAACGAAATCGTCTGAAATTCTAAAATTTTGAAGAACCCCGCTTCTACCCTCTCTACTCAGTATCTCTCTTCATTCACTCCTTCCTTCTCTCTGTAAACCCTAATCCATTGCCACTGCCACTACCATTGAACCTTAAAACCTCAATCCACACTTCACGCTTCTGTGATTCTCTCTTCTTCAGCTCTCTAATAATAGAACGCACGTTCCATCCTAGGGGGAAAATGAAATCCCCAAAAACTAAAACCCCCGCCTTGTGCTGAAAACCCTCGTCTCCTTTACATGGCTGAAAACCCCCTTCTCATTAGATTTCCAAGCTATCTCTCCGTTTTGTCTGAGATTGTTGTAAACTGCAACATTCTTAAACTATGGGATTCAACTAAATACCATAACCCAAACCTATTCTGGTAATTGGGAGCCAATTAGGGCAAAATGCAACCCTCATACGACATTTTCTCTCAAGAAATCTCAGGTATGTACGCTTTTTCTCCCATCTCTCGGTCTCTCCGATCTTCTCTTTGTTTATGATCCTACCTACCCTGCATGGTCAGAGCATCCACGACTGCTACAAGCCCTAAAAGATCTTAATCACCGCCGCTCATGTTACCTTCTACGAATTCAACGTTGACCTCAATCAATAGGTTAGGATTTCTTTTTCTGTTTTCATTTTGATTCATTTAGCTTTTTTGAAATGATTCGTACGTGAAACGGCACTAGAATGATGGTAACAGTAGCTATGAACATTAGTCAAAATTGATTTTGACTTTAAGAATGATTCGATCCCGATTCTGTTTCCAATACTCGAACACATCAATCAAAATAAGATTCGACTCCATAAGTATTTAAGTCCAAACCGATCCATCGAAATCGGTTTTGACTCCATGAATCCATCAAAGTCGATATCGTATTTTGATATCGCATTTTCCAAAATCGATACATCAACACTCGATTCTAAATCAAATCTTTTATGTTCGACCGTAAACTTCAAAATACTATCGATACTGTAAAGCTTTATCTATCGAAATTCAAGCTTAATCGTCGAAAATCATTACTTGGCCACAACTTTCGATCCTCAAATGCACATTCAACTGGTGACTTCATAATGAAATTGAAACTCCAAACTTACAATTCTGCCTTTGAGCCAATCGATACGGAGTGTCTCCATTCAAACTACATCAACCGTTATCAACATGAACAAAATTTGAGTCAAAATTTACTGAATTGACAAATAAAACTTCGATTTTGACTTTTTGTTTGACTTTCGATTTCTAGCAGTCACCGTCGATTCCAACTCCTTTTTCAAGACTTTCGATTCATACACAAAAATACGATAATTAGATTTATATCGCGATATACTCCAGTGGGATCTAATGAAATTGATGGTTCGGTTGACTTTTCTCTTATCAGACAATGATTTTACGACTTTTCCATTATTATATATTGTAAATCTCAAATCTCAATTGGAAGCCATGAAATTCTAAAAAGTTTCCTTCTTTTATGGTTGAGCCAGGCTTTAGGAATCAAGGGTAAGATGTTTGCTAAGAAACGATATGCAGAAAAGGTTCAAATGAAGAAGACGTTAGTATCTCTGCTCTACTTTTATCATTTATTATCATCTTATGGCATCAATTTCTTTTTATTTGCTCCTTCTAAGATGTAAGTGTGTTAATATAATAGATTGACATGCATGAAGAATCATCAAGTAGACGCAAGGTGGATGATGATGTTCAGGAAGGTGTTGTTCCTGCCTATCTTCTTGATCGTGAAACCACAACACGTGCAAAGGTTTGTTTCCTTTCCTTAAATTAATAAACAAAAACACTTCTTTTCTTCTCTTATATAATATAATTAACAAACATTCAAATTCTTAGCAACACAGTAAAACAAAAAAGAAAGGAAAAAGCAGGAAAGTGGGACGTGCCTTTACCCAAGGTAAGACCCGTGGCTGAAGATGAGATGTTCAAAGTGATCAGAGCTGGGAAAAGAGAAAGTGAGTATTTTGACTATATTACCCTTCTTCTTCTTCTTCTTCTTCATCTGTTTTGTTTGTAAGCAAATAACTTACGTTGATTGATTGCAGCGAAACAGTGGAAGAGGATGATCACAAAAGTGACATTTGTAGGACAAGGTTTCACAAGAAAACCTCCAAAATATGAGAGATTTAGTCGTCCAACTGGTTTAAGGAGAAATATTTAAGGAGAAAGATAAAATATTTAAAATATCACTTGTTGATGGATAAAAAAATCCTTATATTGGCAGGTTTATGCTCTCATAAGGAAAAGAGATACCCTATGTAGAGAGCAAAATAAAAAGAGTGATGATGCTGCTCTTCTCAAGGAAAAGGATGAAATCATCACTCAAGTTATGGAAAAAGGTAATGACTAGCAATTTTAGTACATAATCAATATGATAAAACATTTATCTTTGTTCATTTAGGCGAAGAACTCTCAACGAAACAAGCAGCTCAAGAATCCCAAAACTATTATTTCACAAAAGTTTCTACATATTATTATTTTAAAGTTTTTTTTATTATTATTTTTTTATGATCACTACTAGATCAGAGAGTTTGAAGAAGAGAAAAAGGGATTGACAAAATGCTAATTTAATTTATTATTTAAAAAACAAACATCAATTTATTTGCTTTGCTCTTATTATCCCTGATTGAGCAACATATAAAATTTGATTCATTGTCCCTTCTTCCTTTGATCATTCTAGATTAATCTACAAATACAGTTGGACACTAGACAGATCTTGAAACGGCTTGCAAAGGAAAATCTAAAATAGCTTGGAAGAATGGTGGCAAAATTATCTCATGCGAATCCCATGACTGTTCTTAGAACAATTGTGCACCAGGTACCCATTGCTTTCATGAGGTTTGCTTGTCAGGCATTAAGTATCTAAAACAGCTTGGAAGAATGGTGGAAAAATTAGTAACGATTCCTGGCAATTTGTGATATGTATATCAGGATGATTTCCTAGTTGATCAGTAGATTGAAGTGTGTGAATGCATTATGTATTTTGCTGACTGGTATTTGGTATCAAAATCTTCATGTTGAAGCATCATGTTCTTGTGGAGATAATTTTTTGATTTTACAGTAGCATAGCCATAGTACATATGATATTTGTGCATGCCACTAGATTCCATGTGGCGGTGGTGGTGATTTTGTTCTGTTGATGCCTCTGATGGATGTTTAAGATTCTCTTATTGCGTGTGATATTTGAAAATGAATTGAGTTGTGGTCTGGTGGTTTTCTCTACAGCTTGAGTATGATATTTTGGAATATGTTGTGATTGGGTGGCTTGTACAAGGGGGTCGTGAGAAGCTAAAAGATGACGCCCTAAACTTATCATACTGGCTTCAGTATTTGGCATCATTTTGGGGTCATTTGTAAGTCATCTTTTCTCCTTTCTACTTCATCTTGTTGCCTCTTTTTTTTAATCTATGCTCCTAGACCTTTATGTGTTGTTGCTAATCATGCATGACCTTGTTCTTTCTGGACATATATCAGAGAAGGTCTAGCCCAGGTCTGCATGAGTTAATTTGTTTTAGGTCTATTAATAGCAACCTTACTTCATAGGAAGGAAGTAGAGAAGCCAAAAGCAGTATGTAAATGTATATAAATGAATGTATGTGAAATTTACAATTCCAGGCCTGTGTCTTCTCCTCCAGCTTCCGATCCAGCACCTGTTGTGAATGCCACATCAGCATTTCTCTCATAACCTAATTATAAAATACAATTAGTCCTTATTATTTATTAATAAGTGATAACGTTTTTTTATTTAGGACCGGAGATGTATATGATCAAGTAATTTGGAAGGTACAATTCAACATCTTCTTGATATGGGAGGAGGAAACTGGGATAGGGATACAATTGTTCGTGCTCTTCGTGTTGCTTTTAATAATCCAGAAAAAGTTGTTAAATATCTCTATTGTGTAAGCCTAAACTCCTTCAATTTCTTTCTATTTTAATAATTAAATATAAAACATTTTAAATTTATAATTTTACCGGAGCCAACAGAACTCCCGCCAGCTGCCGGAGTTTCACCACTGCCAGGTCTGCAGGCTGCCCAGCCCCCGCCAGCTACAGTTGTTCCTCCAAGTGGACCAAATTCAAACCCTTTGGATCTCTTCCCTCAGGTATTCAATATTTTGTTTTGACTTTCAGTTTGTCAATTTTCGTTTTAGACCCTGTAGATTGTAAACTTGTCGTGTTTGGTCTAGGGACTTCCTGACATGGGCACAAATGCTCCTGTTGGTGCTGCTGGTAACTTGGATTTTCTACGTAACAGTCCACAAGTATTTACTTATTTATTTATTTATAAACTAGTCAACCATATCTACATACATTAATTATTAATTATCTCAATAAAATAAAAATATAATTTATATTAGTGTTCCGATTTCAAGCACTTCAAGCCATGGTGCAGGCTAATACCCAAATCTTGTAGGTATTTCATAAATACAATTCAAAATACTTCTCAAAGACATAAATGGTAGTTTCTCTTTTATCTTATTTCTTATGATTTACAGGAAAGTTTTGATTCAGAACAATTTCAAGATCATCATTCAGTTGAGGTAATAATATCATCAGTTCTTACAATTTTAGGTATTTAGTTTCATGTTTTTTTCTCTTTTATCTCATTTATTATGATTTATAGGAAAGTTGGGATGCTGGATTTAACGATGATTGGAACATTGGGATGCTTGAAGAATTGAAGGCAGAAGATAGTGAGGGTATTATTGGTTCACAATCACATGTTGAAAAAAGTTTAGATAAGTTGAATGCTAGAAACCAAATTCTTCATGACCAATTTGGGATTGATATTGAAGCTAAGAGACATGATGAAGGGTTTTAGAGCTTCTTCAGACAGCTTAATGACGAGTTACTGAAACAAGAAGGTGCCCTTTATAGCAATGTAGTATTAGGTTATATTGTTAGGGAAAACCTCTTAATAACAATGTAAATTTAATTTATATATTGCAAGAAATAGAATTGTATGACATTAAATTTTATGCAATGGATTGTATTTTTTGTATATGGTATTTTATTTCTATTATGAGACATTAAATGAAAATTTAATTTAAAAATTAATAAATATATAAATATACTTTTTTAAACATTTAAATTTACGATATGCAAAAATGCGTGTCATCTTCATTTATGACATGACCTTTCTTGGCAGGGATTTTAATGAAACGCATTGTGTGTCATTAACACGCGCGTCGTAAGGTTACGACACGTGAATGCGTGTCATCTTCCTTTATGACAGGGCCTTCCTTGATACACATTGCGTGTCGTAAACGCGCGTCGTAATTGCGCGTCGTAAATGCGCGTCGTCTCTCTTTATGACAGGGCCTTCCTTGACGCGCATTTGTGCATCGTCTAAGCCTTTTACGACACGCAATGAGCGTCGTAAAAGGCTGTTTTTCTAGTAGTGAAACTAGACACATTTCCTGAACTCTCAGAGTTTATGGATTCAGTGTTCGACTTACAGTGATTATTCTGTGATTTTTCTAAGAATAGTTACAGAAAAGTTAAAACTAGTAAAAAAAGTTTACAAGTTTATTAACACTTTGTAACATGTTGAGCAAAGTGTATAGCAATAAATTACTATGTGTTGAATGTATTTCTTGTTAGTTTAATTTCATGAAACATAAATAGTCATTCATCATATGGATTTTCATTCACTACAAACCTATATGATAAACTATAACTGGTATAGTTTATGGTACATTAACACTACGAGCATACTAAGAAAGGTTCCATTTACACTACAAAAAGGGTTTTCATTCACTAGAAATGTATAAGATAAAGTATAATAGGTATAGTTAATGGTACATTAACACTACGAACATACTAAGGAAGGTTTCAATTACACTACAAAATGGTTTTCATTAACACTACACGTAAACTCATTGAATCAAATTTGTGAGACATTACTTCATTGTATTCTTTAGAATACTGGTTAAAGTCCTCTATTATAACCATAATCTCTTGTGGGGAGAGGGTGATATTTGTATATAGATCTATATTGGGACTGACAATCCCACACCTTAGCAGCTTGCAACAACTAGATCGGTAGGTCTGTGGTGACAAATGTCAAAACATTATGACGCCCGAAGTATGTCGTAGCAGGCTTACTATGTCAATTGCATGGTTATAATAACTCACATAGGGAAACAACGACATATATAGTTTATGGGAATTCTTACATTCAAAAGGGTTTTAAATTATTTAAAATTGCATATACTATCATAAGTATGGAAAATACTTGTACATTTCGGTCTTTGGGTCTTCAGACTATAACTCATATTATAAGGAAAATATTGGATTTTTCTTGAGCATACACTCCATTTACAAAGAAAGGTTTTCAACTTTACATATAAAAGCTTATGCACTCACCAACTTAATTGTTGACAATCTTTCAAAATTACTTGTATTCTCAGATAATCCATAAAAACAGGTAACTACAAGCTTTTGAGGTTGGAATGCTACAGCGTCAGACAAACTATTTTATCATTATATTGTAATCGATTTTGAAACATTTAACTAATGAAACCATGTAACTTTCTCGATTATATTAATGATGGTTGTATTTACTTTGATAACAATTATACTCGTTGTTATGATACTAGACATGAAGTCCTCCACTCTCGGACGTTTCCCGCCATCTTTGGTTTGGGTGTGTGACACAAAATCTCATCCTTTTATGACTTGGATTTTATCTCTTAAAAATTTTAAAAGTCCACCCATACAAATTTTATATACCTACTTTTAGAAAAACTTCTTTTAAAAACAATCGTTTTTATAAAATGACATTTAACTTAAAAAAAGAATCCAAAACACACCCTACATATCTTTAAAACAGCAAGGACTGTTTCCATAAAACCAATTCTTCATAGGGTGCTTTTATGTAAATTATAAGAACAATTTTTATAATTTGTTATATATATATATATATATATATATATATATATATATATATCAACAAATTATATATGTTTTTGTTAAACCAGGAACCTTTTTGTTAGTTATTAGTACCATTTATGTAAAAAAAATCTTATTAAAATATTTCAGTAAATATCCTAACAATAATCCTCTTTAATAAATGAATATTTTTTCGTCAGTTGTCATATTCTCATTCAATTTCTCAAATGTCATTTTGTGGTAATTTTGAATTAATTTTTTTTTACACATGTCATTTTATGAGTTTTTTTATTTTATTAAATTCCATATAATATTTTAATATAATAATTGCAATAAATGTAGTAATAAATTAATATTAATTTCACTAATAAACTTACTTTTTAATTTCAAAATCCAAAAAATTAAAAATCATTAGTTTTTTTCTTTATTAAATTATTTGTTTAATCTAAAAGATAAAAAAAACATTTTCATTATAATAAATCATTATTTTTCTTATTGTCTTATAAATTCAAAATTTTCAAATATGTTGACCTTTATATTTAACTTTTTTCTTTAAATTAACACATGTAATACATGAGTTTCACAACTAGTATTCTATTATAATAAATGAAAATCTTTTTGTCATATGTCACATTTATCATTGATTTGATTACATGTCATTTTATGGTTATTTTCAATTAGATTTTTTCCACATAACATTTTGTGGTTTTTCAATTTTATTAACTTTCACCTAATATTTAAATGTAATAATTGCAATAAATATAATAACAAATGCATACCAATATAATTAATTGATATTTATTTTAATTTCAAAATTTCTAAATTAAAGCCTCATTAGTTTCTTATTTTTATTTATCTAAATTATTAGTTTAAAATTAAAATCGAAAAAAAAACATTTTAATTTTAATAATTTAATACTTTTCTAATTTTATTTATAAATTGAAATTTCTTAAAATGTTAAGAATTTCATATTTAATTTTTCTTTTACATAAATCCATATAATACATGAGTTTTACATCTAATAAGGATATATAGAATAGCTTTGTGGTCTAGAACAAAAACTTTTCTTAGAGCATCTATTGATAACAAAGCATTATTCAGAAACATATTAACATACATTAATATCTATTTGTATTCACTAGAAAAAAATAATATAATAACAATAATAATAAACAAAACATTATTCAGAAACATATTAACATACATTAATATCTATTTGTGTTGACTAGAAAAAAATAATATGATAACAATAATAATAATTCAGATAATAATATTTAAATATTATTAATATTAACAAATATAATAATTATAATAATAACATAATAATATATAAGAAGTTTAACTATATAGAGTTCTTTGAAAAAAAAAAGTTATTTTACTAAAATCAAATAATATAAATTATTTTCACTATTATGACTTAAGGATCAACAAAATCCATAAAATACAACTTACAAAATAAGTTTTAAATATATCTTAAATTCCTTTGAATTTTATTGGAATCCATATACCAAATGCGTCATTACGAAATTCATCAATCCTAAAGACCAATAAATCTTAACCGAGAATACTAATAAATGTTTAAAAATTTAAACCCATGTTTTGAAAATCGGACCGGACCTGCCGGTTCGACCGGGAACCATTCTTGGATCTGTTCTTAAAAGTCAAAAAACTGGTATTCGTTTGAACCGGTCGTAAAAACCGGTGATGGGTCGATTAGTGTCAGAGGTGGTGGTAATGGTGGTGGCGGTGGCGGTTATGGTGGTGAGGATGGTGGCGGAGGAGAAAGACATTGTATAATCATTTATGATTATACCAGGTCTGTCATGTCGGTACGCCGGAGGGTTAGAACGGCAAACATGAAATACGTGGCTGAGGTTGAATCTTAAGATCTCTATTTAATTTTTAATCTCAACGGAACCTCTCTCTCTCTCTCTCTCTCTCTCTCTATATATATATATATATATATATATATATATATATATATATATATATATATATATATATCTATATGGTGAGGTTCAATAGAGAACCATAATTAACCAAGGAACCAATCTTCTTTTCAACTTTTAGCAATTTATTTTTTATCAAAAAAAAAACTAAAAATACAGAAATTCATAACTTTTTATCCTTTTTCCAATGATATAAAATTCGATTTTTTTTTCTTTTACCTCAAATTCACAATGTGAATCTTCGAAAATTCACAACTTGAATCCAGATTTACACGGTGAATCCGAAAAATATTTTTTACATTCACAATGATAATATATGAATTTAGATATTTTTAATTTTTTTTTCGATAAAGAATAAGCTCTCTAAAAATTGAAAAAAAAATTGGTTTCTGGAAGAACCGATAATTATGGTTATCTATTGAACTTTTATATATATATATATATATATATATATATATATATATATATATATATATATATATATATATATATATATATATATATATATATATATATATATATATATATATATATATCGTCAATAGTCAACGTCTCCACATATCTGTCAAAATTATTATTTTGTTTTGTTTGAAAAGAAAAAAAAATCTTATGGTCTACAACTAACAACGTTCTTTGACCGTCTATCAATAAATAACATATCGACATTTATAGATATGTGTACATCTATTGACTAAGAAAATAATAATAATAATAATAATAATAATAATAATAATAACAGGATAATAAATATTAATAATAGTATGCCGTTTAAATGTTATTATAAGAAATATGATATAATTATAATAAGAATATAATATAAAAGAGGTTTAACGATATGAAGTTTTTAAGAAAAAAATTATTATTTACTAATAATTTATTTTATAAGTTATTTTCTCCATCGTAACTACAGAAATGATAAAATGCATAAAATATAGATTACACGGTGCAATTTATTATAAAAATGTTTTAAATACCGATTTTTTAGTTGAACTTGTTTAATGATTGGTTTCCGGTTCGACCATCGGTTTAACCGGTTCAATCGTTTGTCTAGATTTGGTTATGGTGTGCATCGGTCTTCGAGTATTATGCTCTTCGGATAACATCATCACACTTCGGATAACATCATCGATGGAGCTATTGAATTTTCTTAAGAGTTGAAGTGTTTTTTAATGGTAAGTGAATTCAACTATATAATTTCAATAAATTGGTCAAAACGGTTTTTTACCGGTTCGATCACACCGGTTTAATCCGATTATTTAAAGAGAAAAAAAAAACATTCGGTTCAATTCACAGTCCAACCGGTTTAATCCATCAGATCGGTTTTTAAAATACTTGGAATCCATTTGTCAAACATGCTTATACATAACTTACAAATCAACTCTTATTTAAAAAGATCAACAAATGTTAAAAAAAATGTGGGGAAAATGACTCTTGAGGGTAAGTAACTGTTACATTTGTTTTTATTTGGTCCTTTTTTTATACTCAGTATATTATCAAACTTTTTGTTTGTGTTCACCATAACCCTTTTGACCGGCTTTTAACCTCTGATAGCTGGTCAAAGGGTTATGGTGAACTGTAACACCGAATTTTTCAAAACAAAATTTTCATTTAAAGTAGTTTATCTCTTTAACACTTTTCATAAAAATCTTCTTTTTGTTTTAATTAGAATACATGACTCTTTTGTTCAATCAATTAATAAACCAGGATCCTCAAACCAAACTCTTCCTCTGGTGTGTACAATCGAGTCGGTGCCGTCCCGTGATCCTGAGAAAAACCTGAAACATATAACACAAAACACTGTAAGCACGAAGCTTAGTGAGTTCCTCAAAATACCACATACAACACATACGCCACTCAAGGCTACAATATGACCCTCCGGTCGATGTGTCTCAGCGGAACCCTCCAGTTCCATATCAGTGGACCCTCCGGTCCGGTCCGTATTGTTGGACCCTCTGGTCCGGTCAATAAACTCCGTATAGCATAAATCAC
Organism: Lactuca serriola; assembly: GCF_051521515.1. Lineage (NCBI taxonomy): Eukaryota > Viridiplantae > Streptophyta > Magnoliopsida > Asterales > Asteraceae > Lactuca > Lactuca serriola. The sequence continues at coordinate 233,431,515 of NC_136411.1, forward strand.
AAAGACATGATGCATAGCATATCACATATAACATGATACTCAATGTAAGCACATAAGACCCTCCGGTCACACATAACTACCACTCAAGGTAACGTATAGTGAGAAGACTCACCTCAGGAATGTCTCAGAAAATCACAACTCGATATTTCTGAACCTCCAAACAATGACCTAGCCCCGCCTAATCACACAAAGTAATTATTTCAATCATTAACGGCTCTAAAGGCTAGACTACACCCCTTTCTACAATCCCATAGAAGGGTAAAAGACCATTTTACCCCTTCCTGATCCAAAAGTACAATTGTTGACCAAAACCCTAAAAGTCAACGGTCAACCTTGACCGGACTCATCGAGTTGTCTCAACGACTCGACGATTCCAGTCGTGAACTCTACTCCTCTGATTCTCTTTTGACTCACCGAGTCACTCACTTAACTCGGCGGGTCACTCTTTAGACTCACAGTTTCGGGACAACTCGACTCGACTCGTCGAGTCTGTTCATGGACTCGGCGAGTCCAATCCATGCTCAACTTCAAATGGCTTCCTGAGGTCAGATCTGATGCTCTACTCAATAGATCTATCCTTTCTAGTCCCAACAATCACGAAAAGTTCGAAGCTTGATGCCCATGCAAAGGCTCCAAGGTTCTATTTGAAGAAATGACCTCTAATATGGCATCCAAAGTTCATATTCACTAACAATCCTCATAAAGCTCAAAGGAGTAAGGTCTCTGGACCTCTATGGATCCAGATCCAAGACCATAATACGAAAAGGAACCATATACTCAACAAAACCATCTACCAAAGGGTCTAGAGAACCCTAACTCTATAAATAATCACCAAAACAGAAAATGGATCGAGATTATACCTCAAATAAACACTCCTGAGCTTAGAATTCCTCCAAATAGCACCTCTTTCAGCCTCCTCTTGATCTTGATCACCTTCTTCTTGCTAAATCAATGATAGAGAGATCAAATATGGCCTCTCCTTCCTCACAAACGATTTAGCTCACTTAGGGTTTCTCTCAAGGGACTGGTAGCCGCAATGTTAGGCTATGAGTGCCATTAAATAAGCTCCAAAACCCGGGAATTAGGGTTCCAATTTCCAGCGCAGACTCGGCGAGTCATATGCACTACTCGTCGAGTCTGGTCGCGAAGATTCGCAGAAACTTCCTCACCTACTCGACGAGACGTGGCACCAACTCGTCGAGTCCCTCCTTTTTCTTGAATAAATAATTAAAATTAAATCATACCCAAAACTCTGGATGTTACAATTCTCTCCACTAAAATCAGACTTCGCCCTCGAAGTCTTGCGTTGGAAACAGCTCGGGGTACTGCTCAATCATCTCCGACTCCACTTCCCACGTCAGCTCGGATCCTTATCTGTGCTGCCACTGGACCTGAACCAGAGGCACTTCCTTGTTCCTCAGAACCTTGATCTTCCAATCCCTAATCGCCACCGGTCTCTCAACATAGTTCAGGCTCGCATCCACCTGAATATCCTCTAATGGTACCACTGCCGACTCGTCGGCTATACACTTTCTCATCTGCGACACGTGGAAGGTGTCATGAATCTTGTCCCAACTCTGCAGGTAACTCTAACCGTTTGATTACCCGACCTACCCTCGCAATCACTCGGAATGGACCAACATAACGGGGCCCCAACTTGCCCCTCTTCCTGAACCAAATCACTCTTTTCCAAGGAGATACCTTCAGGAGTACAAAGTCATCGACCTAGAACTCGAGCTCTAACCGCCGTCTATTAGTATAACTCTTCTGACGGCTCTGGGTCATCAGTAACCTCTGTCTGACCTGCTGAAGCTGCTCGGTCGTCTGAAGCGCAATCTTTGTACTACCCATCACACGTTGCCCTACCTCTCCCCAACAAATGGGGGTCCAACACCTCCTCCCATACAACAGCTCAAAGGGTGGCATACCGATGCTCGAATGATGGGTGTTGTTATAGGAAAACTCATAGAACCTCAACCCCGTAGTTGAAATTCCATGGTTACCCATGACATGATCCAAAATGTCTCCCTAACTTCCTCTTCGCATCAACTATCTTAGCCCTGTGACACGCAAGTCACAAAATTTTCAAATGAAAACTACAATCCAACCGAAGATCGACTTAGACCCGATCTCTGGTGTCTACTGCACATATCTTTGCGCATCTCGCGGTATCTCCCACACCCGAGTACTGACCAATACATGTTAAGACATCTAATGACGACAATACCCCTCATCCAAAAATTCACCTCAGAATTCCAGAATTTCATCTCGTTTACCCATGCACCATCAATGCCAAACTCAACTCGAGAGTTTGATCCGACCAAAAGTTGGAACCTCGCTTCCCAATAAGATACTCTTCTCATGACTCGGCCTGCACCCCGAGCAATACCACTTTTCCAACTTCCTCATGTTACGACAATCACAACTCAAAACACAATATAATGATTCCCGACAGAGACGGAGACCCCAGTCTCACCCCTGGTTCAACCACCAGGCTCCAAAAACACAATACTAAGGCTACTCAAGCCTAAAACTCTTATGCGTCATACACTGATCGGAGAACACTCCATCGTCACACTCTCTTGCCATCTAGTGAATACTATAGCTCCCCGCAGCATCACGATAACCTCTCGATGACTAGTGAGTACTACGGCTCCCCGTAGTATCACAACACCCTTTGACCAGTGAGTACTACGGCTCCCCGTAGTATCACCACACCATACTACGTCCATTAACTCATGCTACGCAGACTATCATAGATAGCTACACATACTCGACCAAAATATGCATCCCAGACTCTGGCGGCAACCGGCATAACAAAATACCTACCTCAGCGGAGATCCACTTTCTTAAATAATCCCTCTTGATGTCAATACTCGAAGGGCTCCCACTGGAACCGTAGATACATGATACACCACTAGTCGTCTCAAACTCAAGATTCCAAATAACTCCGAAATCAGAACATTATACCCGGGTACCACGGAACACTGTTACAGACATCACAATGTCCTGCCTCAACAACTGATCACCTACTGCTAGCAACATACAGGTAAAACAATACATTTCCTCTGAACTCCATAAACAATTCTTCATTTTACCCAATGCGCAACTTCAGTGTATCCAAACACTCAATTGGAATACAAAGAAAGCGCTAACGCTTCAGAACACGTTGATGATCCTCCGAAACGCTTTCCTCTACTGCTCAAAATCCAAGCAAGAATTGACATACCGGCCCAGGAGTTGGCTGCTCTATCATCTTCTATCTACCCCAAAAGGGCATATACAAACCATTCTTCGACTCAGAAGTTCTCAACTGCCCATACCATTATTACGAGCCTTCCGCTTGAAATGGCCCTGACCACCACCAGATTCCTAACTATCGGCCACCTGCTGTGGAGACACCCATCCTTTCACAGACGCATACCACATGCATTATCTCGCTTTGCACTTTTCCTTGATCACCAATGACCCTGCTCTCATGAATTCGAGCCGCAGGTTTCTGCATCCAATCCCTAACCGCTCTTGCACAAATGTTTGGTTCCCTCAAAAAAATACCCAGTTCTCCCCCACTTGGGGTTTGAAACATCACCAATTGACGTATCAACAATCTACCCCACATACGGTTCTCACCAGGAACATCACACCTACGCTTGGAAGGTGCGACACTACGCCCAATGATTTCCCCACGTAGAGATCAAGAAACCTCAAATACCCTAAATCTCCGAAGAAATCCTCAGGAACTTCTCATCACGGCTTCCTCTAGCCATTCGAAGTATCATACCATCCCAATACCGAACATTCCAATTGTCCAGTACTATCACTGACTCTTAGACTTAAAAAAGTCATCATCCTCCTCATCCTCGACTTCTCAACCCCCGTTCCAATACGTGAATCATCACGAGAATGGGGATTCCACTACCATACTCAATACCCATCATAGAAGAGCCATCGCTCTGATATACTCGTCTGGATTAACCGTTGATATCGCTACCACACGCCCTACTATACTCAATTAGGGTGTAATGTGGTCCTTGACCATCTCAGTCCCCACCGACTACCTTTTCATGGTAGATCATTTCCTCGTGGCAGACATGCTGCCTGATACATTGGTGGAAAAAAATCGACATCAATGTCAACCCGTAGGGTTTACTCCCAAACCCAGAACTAAAATCTCACGTTTCTCCTGTTTCCCACAGGAAACATAAATAGCACCCATCAGGTTACAGAAGGAGACATCTCCTCCATCGACTGATTGCTCACTCAGACCGCAATCCCCCATAAATGCCTTCTCTACTAATCCCTGAGTCTTGTGACTACATCTCACATCTTACAAATAATACTCTGAAATGCTCTCAACCTCCCTCTCAAGGGATGGCTCTTCAGACTCAATCATGGCCCTTAGGCCTAAAACCCCATCGCGTCCAGACTCCACCAATCAATCTTGACCGGACAACTGGAGAATCACAAGCATCATTTGCTAAGAACCATGGTACTCATCCCATGAGATCTCTCCTTAATCTGCTAAAATATATGGTACTCGAACCATAACATCACCCCTCAATTTGCTAAGATGCATGGTACTCGAACCATGGCATCACTTCCCAATCTGCTCTGATGTATGGTACTCGAACCATAACATCACTACTCAATCTGCTCTCGAACCATAACATTATTCCTCAATGTGCACCGATGTATGGTACCCGAACCATAACATTACTCCTCAATATGCTCCGATGTATGGTACTCGAACCATAACATCACTCCGCAATATGCTCCGATGTATGGTACTCGAACCATTACATCTCTCCTCAATTTGCTCCGATGTATGGTACTCGAACCATAACATCACTCCTCAATATGCTCCTTAGAACCTTCAGAATACACCCTGTATCGAGTATGGGTCCTCTGCTTTCGGTGGTACGGGCCCATACTACCTGCCACATCTACCCATACTTTCCACACGGACCATCCCACAGCTCCTAAGTAGCTGCTCAACCTTCTCGTTCACCAATTCCGTCACGCGTGCTCGCTCCTCAGCGAAATGCTCTACTCCGTTAGCGTACTCATCTGGCTAAAGTTACTCCCTAGGCTCTTCCTTGGTCCTCCCACTTCTCCGCCATCAACTACTGAAGAGCTCCTAATGGTGCCAGCCATCTACCTCATGAATATTGTCATATTCACTTAGTAGCTGACTCCCATCATCGGGAGTTCCACAAAGCACGAAGCAAGTAGCATTCAGGCATCGAAGAGTACATAGAACTCACTCTGGGTGATAACTCCGCTTGCTCTGCTCATTCTCAAAAGTACCACAAAACTCTACAACTCTACCCCTCGCGGGTTCTAACTATTCCTTCAATAAGCACCACAATACTCATCTAGGCATCTTTCCTAGATTACTCTTCTACTCAAATCCCCTAAAAGTATTCCAACTAAATACTCTCACTCATCACATACTCAAAAGCACAACACATATAACAGCAACTCCTAGGCTAAGGCATCACAAATCAGGCCACTCTAGTCCTAAGATATGAAATACCTAGCCTGTCTCTAGCATGCATAGTATCTCATAAAATGTATCATAAACATCTCATAACACAAAAGTAAGGGTATTTTGGGAAATCACCGTTCAGGCATGTTGGATAAGGTGTCTAAGTCCATAACTATTTCTGGTCAGTACTTGACCCGACCCGACATGGTCCATTTGGGTTGCATGGCACCATGCAATTGGATAGACTAAATGAGAGAAATAACACTTGGAGATTATTAATATATTATAAGTTCTAATATATTAATAATATTATTTAATTAGTTTGATCAAGAATTAATTTAGAATTAATTTAGAACTAATTAAGTATATAGGTTGATTATGTAAATCATTCATATCTTGTATAGTGGGCTAAGAGGCTCCATGGATTATCAAGTTGGGTTCCACCCATAGGATGCTCCATGGGAGTTACAAACCCATGGGTCATGGAAATAAAGAGTCATGACACATTAGGGTTTACATGGTGTAACCCTAGATGTGTTTACATTATATAAGAATCCCATTCTCCAACAAAATCGGCTACACATATGAAACAAGAGGGCTAGGCCGATTTCAAGAAGTGTGTATTCTCTCAAAAGTCTTTCCAAGAGCATTTGGTGCTGTGTGAAGCATTTGAGGCATCACACTTGGGGTGCTAGGCTCACAAGGTTTCAAGGAACATAAGCAACAACAAGGTAAGTTATTCTATCTTTCATTCAAGAAAAAAAATTGTTCCCCATGTATGCTAGATAGGAATATAACCTTGGAATTCAACTTTGCATGATAATTAGACAAACATAGATCCAAGGTTATTAGGGTTGCATGTACACTTAGGAAGTGTTAGAATGCTCAAATCCCATCAGTGGTATCAGAGCCTAGGCTTGTTTGTTTGTTAATTGTGCTTAAAAGTTGAAGAAAGTCGAAAAGCTTGCTGTCTGCTTGATGAGCTCGCCGAGTCCATGGGGAGACTCGCCGATTTCACTTGTATCTTCAACCTACTCGCCGAGTAGGTTCATGCACTCGGCGAGTATGAGCCATAGAGTGCAGATTTTCAACTTTAATTGCTGGAAACGGACTAGAAACATTACCCTAAACTGTTTTGGTACTTGAAAACTGATTTTAGTTGGAGTAATGTCTTTCCTAATCCATTTACAACAACTAGTTATCAAAGTTACAAAGTTTTTAAGTGTAATTTTGATTCATGATTGTGTTCATGTTCTTGTTCTTGATCTTATGATGTTTAGATGATCATAGGAATTATTTGTAACCTATGTGGTAGTTTAATTCTTGATCATAATGGCTTTTAATGGAGTCCATAACTTGTCCTTAAGTTATGGAAAACCAACAGTCACTTGAATTAAAACCATTAAAAGAACACAAGAGTTAGAAAAATAAAGAGTCTTCATTTTTATTACTCTATTAAACTCATAAGTTACAAGAAATGAAAAGTTTTGAAAGTTTACAAAACTTGCCCTCAAGTTTTGGAACAAGTAAAGTCTTGATTAAAACTTTAGTTCCAACCCTTAGATTTTTAAAAGTTAATATTCAACCCTTATACTTATAATATTATATGTTAATAATATATATATATATATATATATATATATATATATATGTATGTATAAGATTAAAGTCGTCTTACCGCTAGTACGCCTCATTCACGAAGCCGGTCTATAAGGTGGGTATAAGGTTGTTGCCTATAAAATGGCAACTAAATGGGTGTCCACTCTCACCCACCGCTCGCTTGACTGGTGGAGGGTCGTTAGCCGAACGGGTAGGACAAGGACTTGTAATTCTCATTAAAATTATGATGAATATTATAAAGTAACTAAATGTTTTATTAAATTCCCAATCTTAGTTACTTTAGGAAAAATGTGAATAAGGTGCTAATCCATGAAATTACACTTTAAACTTTGTTTAAGTTGTTGGTGGAGCGTGTGTGGTTAACCGGCACACTAACTTGGACTTAACAAGGTAGGTAAAGGGTGACTTAAGGTTTATTATAGTATCGGTGGAGTGTGTGTGGTTTACCGGCACATCGATTGAGTGATAAACGTTAAGGGTACCAAGTGATTTGCATGGTTACTTCACACCTCGTTTTGTGATCCTCGGTATCCCAGTCACAAAACTTGGAGGGCACACTCGAGATTGAAACATGCCTTTGAAAAGTTCATTGAATCTCAAAGAATCTAGGAATTTCTAAGAACCAATCAAAACCTAATATTTAATATTTCGGTTTTCGTGGTGGAAATTGGTGAATCGTCATTCACCTACCTTTCAAATATGTTATGACTTGGATTACGACATACCTCTTCTAAGTTATAATATATTGTGATTGGATCCTAGCCTTAATATTACATTTGGGTGTTTTATTAAGGACTCTCTTAATATCTAAACTAATCTTGTCTTCTTCCTTCAGATGTCTTCAAACAATGCTGCTCCTGGCTCTAATCCTAATGGCTCCTTTACCCTTATGAACTTGTGTGGGAAAGTCACTTTTGATGGATCCAACTTCAATGAGCGGATCAGAAACATCAGGATGATTACCTGCTACGAGGACAAAGAATATGTCCTTGACAAGGAGCTTCAGGAGATTGATGAGACCACTGCAACTCCCCATGAGATCTCTGACTTTCAGGCACATGAAAGGGATGCTACCAAAGTGGAATGCATCATGATGGCCACGATGACAGCCGAACTCCAAAAGTCCTATGAGGATTTCTACCCTTATGAAATGCACCAAGATCTGATGGAAAGATACCATCAAAGTGCATACCAAGAGAGGTATGAAATCATCTGCTCCATGATAACAACCATGATGAAGGACGGGGAATCTGTCACGAGCCACATGCAGAAAATGCAAAGGTATGTGGATCGATTGCTGAAGCTTAATGTGAACTTCCCTGAGGAGCTTGCAATAGATATCATTTTTCACTCCTTACCATCGTGCTATGATCAATTCCGCATGACATATCACATGAATAAGGAAGAGGTCACATTCAGCAAACTTCAGGGACTTCTCAAGACAGCTGAAACAGGTCTGAAGGGGAAGTCGGTTGTTAACACTCCTACTCCAAACTCCACTCCGGTTTTGGCAATCGGGAAAAGTCGAGGGAAGAAGAGAAAGAGCTCTTCAAAGGGTACCAAGGCTCGGACCCTTGATGGCTCTTCTTCAAGTGGAACCAAGAAAGGTTTCGTCACTCCTTCTTCTGACCCAAAAGAGGTTGAATGCTTCTATTGCCATGAAAAATCACATTGGAAGCGGAACTGCCCAAAATATCAACAAGATGTGAAGGATGGGAAAGTTAAACCCAACCATGCAGGTATTTACACTATCATTTCTAATAAATCACCCTATTCTAAATCTTGGGTCCTTGATACCGGTTGTGGTATTCATATTTGTTGTGACTTGCAGGGACTAAGAAGAAGTGAGAATGTGGAGTAAGGAAGAATAAACTTAATCATGGGGAATAGGAAAGTTACACCTGTCACCAAGATTGGAGTTTATACTTTGTCGCTAAGTAGTGGGTTAAATTTAGATTTGAATAATTGTTGTTATTCACCAGAAATGGCAAGAAACATTATTTCCTTTCATGCATTATACAAACAAGGGTTTACCTTTTCATTTAATAATGAAGTTGGTTCTATTGATGCTTTCTTTAATAATGTTCTTTATTTTAAAGCATTACCTTGTGATGGTGTGTATGAAGCTGTATCTGTTGTTGATAACTTAGGAAATAATGTGATGTGTATTGATTCTATTAACAATAATAACTTGGATAAAGCATCATTATCGCACTGTCGTCTTGGACATATAAGCAAGAAATGCATAGGCCAACTCCAAAAGGATAGAGTCTTGGAGTCGTTTGACCTAAAGTTAGATGATAGTTGCGAATCATGCTTACTTGGAAAAATGACAAAGTCACCCTTCACATGCTTGTGTGAGAGGGGTGAAGGTTTGTTGGACCTTGTACACACGGATGTGTGTGGACCATTCAAACATGCCACAAGGGATGCTAATCGTTATTATTTGACTTTTACTGATGATTACAGTAGATATGGATATGCCTACTTGATCAAGCATAAGTCAGAGACTTTCGAAAGGTTTAAGGAATTTAAACATGAAGTCGAGAATCAATTGGGTAGGAACATTAAGATGCTTCGATCCGATCGTGGTGGTGAGTATCTTAGTTCAGAGTTCCTTGACTATCTAAGGGAATGTGGGATTGTCTCACAATTGACACCTCCCAGGACACCACAGTTGAATGGTGTGGCTGAGAGGCGTAATCGAACCTTGTTGGATATGGTTCGTTCCATGATGAGTCGAGCTGCGCTACCAATCTCATTTTGGCAGTATGCCTTAAAGACTGCCGCCCATATCCTTAATCTAGTCCCTACAAAGAAAGTTGCCAAAACGCCTCACGAGATGTGGACTGGTAAAGTACCTAAACTAGACCACATCAAGATTTTGGGTTGCGAGGCTTTCGTGAGACGCGAGACTCATGATAAGCTCGAACCTCGAAGCGAGAGGTGTATTTTCATCGGCTACCCACAACAATCCTTTGGTTACCTCTTCTACAGACCTAGTGAAAATGTGGTCTTTGTAGCAAGGAGGGCTTTCTTTAGAGAGAGAGAGAGAGTTCATAAGCAAAGGGAAACAGTGGGAGGTAAGTTGATCTTGAAGAAATTCAAGAGTCAAGCAGTGAAGGAACTTCAAACCCTAGCACTCAACTTGAGGAGGAAACTCCTGTTGAGCCAATTGACAAGTCTGTACCTATGAGGCAGTCCACAAGGGTTAGGAATGCTCCTGAGCATTACTATGGATTCCATGTTACTGCAGAAGGTGATACACTTATCAGTGATGAGACACTGATAGGTCTGGATGAACCTAACAGTTACGCGGAAGCCATGGCAGGCCCTGAGTCAGCCAAGTGGAAAGAGGCAATGGACATCGAAATACCGTCCATGTATGACAATCAAGTTTGGAACTTGGTTGAGAATGTACCAGGTCGTAAGACAGTAGGGTGCAAATGGATCTTCAAGAAGAAGACCGACATGGATGGTAAATTACACACTTATAAGGCTCGACTGGTTGCAAAGGGCTTCTCTCAAATTCCTGGAGTGGACTATGATGAGACCTTTTCTCCAGTAGCCAAGATTAAGTCTATTAGGGTTCTGTTAGCCATAGCTGCATTTCATGACTATGAAATATGGCAAATGGATGTCAAAACCGCTTTCCTGAATGGAAAGTTGGCTGAAGATGTTTACATGAGTCAGCCAGAAGGTTTTGTCAGCAATGAGTACCCTAATAGAGTGTGTAAGCTTTAGAAATCCATTTATGGATTGAAGCAAGCACCTCGCAGATGGAATCTTTGCTTTGATGAAAAGGTCAAGGAATTTGGCTTTTCTAGGAGTGAAGATGAGTCTTGCGTGTATGTCAAGGCTAGTGGGAGTATAGTTAGCTTTTTGGTATTGTATGTGGATGACATACTACTCATAGGAAATGACATCCCAACTCTGCAGGAAGTTAAGTCCTAGCTTGGGAAGTGTTTCTCTATGAAGGACCTAGGAGAACCTGCCTATATTCTAGGGATAAGGATCTTGAGAGATCGGAGTAAAAGACTAATTGGACTTAGTCAGAGTACCTACTTGGATAAGGTGCTGAAGAGATTCAACATGCAAGACTCCAAGAAAGGAGAGTTACCCATCCAGAGTAACGCCAGATTGAGTAAGACACAAAGCCCTAGCACTAAGGCTGAGATAGCAGAAATGAGTCGAATACCTTATGCTTCGGCTGTAGGATCGATCATGTATACAATGACGTGTACTCGACCTGATGTAGCCTTTGCCCTGAGCACGGTTAGCAGGTATCAGGGGAACCCTGGCAAGGCACACTGGACTGCAGTAAAGAATATCCTCAAGTACCTACGGAGGACTAAGGACTGGGTCCTTACCCTCTGTGGGAGTGATGACTTGAGAGTTGTAGGGTATAGTGATGCTAGCTTCCAGATTGATAGGGATAATTTCTGCTCTCAGTTGGGCTGAGTCTTTACCCTAAACGGAGGAGCAATTTCTTGGAAGAGTTCCAAGCAAGAGACAGTGGTTGATTCAACTTGTGAATCAGAGTATATTGCAGCTAGCGAGGTGGCAAAGGAGGCGATATGGCTGAAGAACTTCATTGGAGACCTTGAAGTTGTACTAGCTATTAAAGAGCCAATGGAAATTTTCTATGATAGTGAAAGCGCTGTTGCCTTAGCCAAGGAACCAAGGGATCACGGGAGATCCAGACACATCGACAGAAAAGACCATTTTATCAGACATCGGATAGAAGAAGGACTCCTCGTGGCAAAGAGGGTATCATCAGATGAGAACCCAGCAGATCCCCTCACGAAGGGACTGGCTCGGGTTAAGCATCTCCAGCATGCTCAGAGCATAGGGCTGAAGGATGATATTAGATTTTGTAGTTAATTAACCTTGAAATTTGTAAAGTGTAATTGACATTAGATGATGAATAAAAGGTGTTTTATTTATGAGTAAAGTGTTGCTATCTCTTGTCGATCGTTTACTATATTTCTTTTGCATGTTTTGACTTCTAGAATAATTTTGTTTGGTATAACATATTATTTAAACCTCCACAGTCGGTCATATGTCGGAAGTAGGTATGAATCAAGACTGTCATGATTGGTTGCAGAGGTCTACGGTGTTGGACAAGGCTACAACAATCATGAGTGCTCATAAGTTCTGAGCATTGGACTCAACCCACGCTCACTGGAATCACTTCATGGAATTTATCTCGAGTGATCGTGAGATGGTAATATCATGTAAGTCTTCAAACCTAGAGATATGATTTGTTACTTACAAGTTGGTTATGCATTGATTGTACGAAAACGCATTGGTAACTCGATGTTATAAAACGTGCTTTTGTGTATAATTCAATGAGTGGTAGAACAAACATATGAATCGAAGTTTATCTGTTCCTTCTTGGATTAGAAGCTAATATCTGGGCCCCTCAATGATTTTGTTTTGACCTATGTACCGGGCCCGGTTAGAACTAAGTTGATGTGTTCAATTAAGTTCTTTGTCAAACAAATCGGAAATCGGGAAACAAACTGCTGGACAATAAGTAAGACATTGTTCCATGTATTTGTCCGGCTGATATCTAGAACAGAGGATTATATGATCACTTATCTTAAATGGCGTATCAACATCTTCTCAGTTCCGAGAGACCTTGAAAGAGCTACGATTTCCGGTCGGTTCCTGAAGTACTGGAGTTATAGTTATTAGACTTATCCAAGTGGGAGACTGTTGGATAAGGTGTCTAAGTCCATAACTATTTCTGGTCAGTACTTGACCCGACCCGGCATGGTCCATTTGGGTTGCATGGCACCATGCAATTGGATAGACTAAATGAGAGAAATAACACTTGGAGATTATTAATATATTATAAGTTCTAATATATTAATAATATTATTTAATTATTTTGATCAAGAATTAATTTAGAATTAATTAAGTGATCAAAAGATAACTAATTAAGTATATGGGTTGATTATGTAAATCATTCATATCTTGTATAGTGGGCTAAGAGGCTCCATGGATTATCAAGTTGTGTTCCAACCATAGGATGCTCCATGGATGCTCCATGGGAGTTACAAACCCATGGGTCATGGAAATGAAGAGTCATGACACATTAGGGTTTACATGGTGTAACCCTAGATGTGTCAACACTATATAAGAATCCCATTCTCCACCAAAATAGGCTACACATATGAAACAAGAGGGCTAGGCCGATTTCAAGAAGTTTGTATTCTCTCAAAAGTCTTTCCAAGAGCATTTGCTGTTGTGTGAAGCATTTGAGGCATCATACTTGGGGTGCTAGGCTCACAAGGTTTCAAGGAACATAAGCAACAATAAGGTAAGTTATTCTATCTTTCATTCAAGAAAAAAATTGTTCCCCATATATGCTAGATAGGAATATAACCTTGGAATTCAACTTTCATGATAATTAGACAAACATAGATCCAAGGTTATGAGGGTTGCATGTACACTTAGGAAGTGTTAGAAAGCTCAAATCCCATCAGGGCTCTGGCTGATTGTACACACTCCTCTTTCATGTTTTCCCTTTTAACTCTTATTCACTTTTAGAAAATCATTTCATTGAAAACCTTTCTTACTTCCTCAGTTTGAGTCCAGATTTACCCGAAGGTGCATCCGAATCCCTCAAACCAAGGCTCTGATACCAACTTGTAACATCGAAATTTTCAAAACAAAATTTTCATTTAAAATAGTTTATCACTTTAACACTTTTCATAAAAATCTCCTTTTTGTTTTAATTAGAATACATAACTCTTTTGTTCAATCAATTAATAAACCAGGATCCTCAAAACAAACTCTTCCTTTGGTGTGTACAATCGAGCCGGTGCCGTCCCGTGATCCTGAGAAAAACCTGAAACATATAACACAAAACACTGTAAGCTCGTGCTTAGTGAGTTCCCCAAAATACCACATACAACACATACGCCACTCAAGGCTACAATATGACCCTCCGGTCGGTGTGTCTCAGCAGAACCCTCCAGTTCCGTATCGTTGACCCACCGGTCCGGTCTGTATCGTTGGACCCTCCGGTCCGGTCTATATCGTTGGACCCTCTGGTCCGGTCTATAAACTCCACATAACATAAATCACAAAGACATGATGCATAGCATATCACATATAACATAATACTCAATGTAAGCACATAAGACCCTCCGATCACACATAACTACCACTCAAGGTAACGTATAGTGAGAAGACTCACCTCGGGAATGTCTCAGAAAATCACAACTCGATATCTCTGAACCTCGAAACAACGACCTAGCCCCGCCTAATCACATAAAGTAATTATTTTAATCATTAACGGCTCTCAAGGCTAGACTACACCCCGTTCTACAATCCCACATAAGGGTAAAAGACCATTTTACCCCTTCCTGATCTAAAAGTACAATTGCTGACCAAAACCCTAAAAGTCAACGAAGTCAACGGTCAACCTTGACTAGACTCGTCGAGTTGTCGTAACAACTCGGCGAGTCCAGTCGTGAACTCTACTCCTCTGATTCTAGTTTGACTCACCGATTCACTCAATTAACTCGGTGGGTCACTCTCTAGACTCACAGTCTCGGGACAACTCGACTCGACTCGGCGAGTCTGTTCATGGACTCGGCGAGTCCAATCCATGCTCAACTTCAAATGGCTTCCTGAGGTAAGATCTGATGCTCTACTCAATAGATCTATCCTTTCTAGTCCCAACAATCATGAAAAGTTCGAAGCTTGATGCCCATGCAAAGGCTCCAAGGTTCTATTTGAAGAAATGACCTCTAATATGGCATCCTAAGTTCATATTCACCAACAATCCTCATAAAGCTCAAAGGAGTAAGGTCTCTGGAGCTCTATGGATCCAGATCCAAGACCATAATACGAAAAGGAACCATATACTCAACAAAACCATCTACCAAAGGGTCTAGAAAACCCTAACTCTATAAACAATCACCAAAACAGAAGATGGATCGAGATTATACCTCAAATAAACAATCCTGAGCTCAAAATTCCTCCAAATAGCACCTCCTTCAGCCTCCTCTTGATCTTGATCACCTTCTTCTTGCTAAATCAATGATAGAGAGATCAAATATGGCCTCTCCTTCCTCACAAACGATTTAGCTCACTTAGGGTTTCTCTCAAGGGACTGGTAGCCGCAATGTGAGGCTATGAGTGCCCTTAAATAAGCTCCAAAACCTGGGAATTAGGGTTCCAATTGCCAGCGCAGACTCGGCGAGTCATATGCCCGACTCGTCGAGTCTGGTCGCGAAGATTCGCAGAAACTTCCTCACCTACTCGATGAGTCGTGGCACCAACTCGTCGAGTCCCTCCTTTTTTTTGAATAAATAATTAAAATTAAATCATACCCGAAACTCTGGATGTTACATGAACACAAACAACACGTTCGATGGTATATTGAGTATAAAAAAAAGGAAAATGACCAAATAAGAACAAACTCAACAATTGGTTACCCTCCCGAGTCATTTTCCTTGAAAAATTAAATGAAATTAAAGTTGCAAAATTATCAAAGACAACAACCTTTTTGGGCATAATGTATATGAAGAACGTTTCGGAGGGGTAACTTCGTTAAAACATGATATACGATATGCTTACTGTGGTTAACTGTCAACACCTCTCTACGAAATGATATGACTGTGTATGAGAGACATGTTTATCAGCATAAACGTTTACCTCAAGGTATATTATGGTAATGTGTCTGCAAAAGCTGCATGATATTATACATATTAATGGGGTATCTTATCCTATGAATTCGATCTTAAAGCTAAGTAAACTCAAAAATCACAGCACTTGTGATTCCACTCGCTTGTAGATTTGTCTAGAATCTATGATACGATAAATCATTTGATTGGAAATGTAAATTTAGTCATGAAATTCATCTGCTTAGTCAAGATTCCCCTAATAAGTATTCAAGTGCATTAGAAACTTGTACATGTATGAATAATGTTCTTTCGTGGATTATGTTTTGAAGAGAAGCAAGAATGAATCTCATAAAGTCATTAATATCAGCATGAGATGACGTGAGATTTGTTGTAAATGAGTAAAGGGAAAATGAATAAAGAGGGTAACAAACTGTTGCATTTGTTCTCATTTGGTCCATTTCATTTTTTTTCTCAATATACCATCGAACTTGTTGTTTTTGTTCACCATAACCCTTTGACCGGCTTTCATATGTCAAAATCGGTGAAAAGGATTATGGTGAACACAAACAATAAGTTCGATAGTATATTGAGTACAAAAAGAAAAAGACCAAATAAACGCAATAGTTAGTTAACCTTAATAGTCATTTTCCCAAAAATATGAAATTCTTACGGTATTAATATATTTGTTCCAAACCTACTTTTATAGTCAAACATATTAGCGTGATTGTTTAAAAATAACCTTTTCTATAATTTTTTGTTCTTGTTCTCACATTATATTAAAATATATGTTTAAAAATACTTTTATAATATACAATTAACGTTGTAGACCATATATCAATAAAAAAAATAGTTTACGCTTGAGATAAGATAACTTATCGACATACTCTATATTAATATTAAAATGAAATAAAATGGTAAATCTTAAAATTTAAGCGGTGGACCGCCTAAGGAAACCCGCTCAAATCCATGTGGTTTATTAATGTTTATATTATCTAAGAGAAAACACAAGAAAAACATTTGGTGTTGCTAAGATCCAAATCTCGTTTGTAATATACTAGTAGCATACCTACGCGATGCAGCGGCGCCAAATAGTTTTTTTCGACAGATAGTTTCCATGTTAAGATAAGTTTCTTTTCACGTCAAATAGTTCGTTTCATCATTTTAGCGGATTGTTTTGTGACGGATGGTACCTTTCAGATAATAGTTTCTAGCTAGGTCTTTAGCCGTGGGGCTGAATAGTTTCCTTTCCGGTTTTATCTATTAATCTGGTTTTTACTTTACAATTATTTAGTAAGGGTGTGCATAAGGAAAAAATGACAACTAATATATCAAAAAAACAATATGTTTAACAAAACTGACGATATGATATAGTTAGGGGTGTGCAATCCGACGGCGTCGATTAGTTTTATTTTGACGACTAATTTACATATAACGATTAGTCCCTCTTTTTTGGCGTGGGGAGGGGTATTGTTCTGACGTTGATTCGCTTCCTTTTAGTGGCCGGAAGATTGTTATCTTTTGTCGATAAATTTGGATTTGGTATTCTCTTTTGGGTATAAAACCCAAATATGTTTTTATTTTGGATTAAAATTAAACGTTCGTTTAAGTTTGTTGAAGTTAAAGAGTATGGTAACTCAAAAAAATTGTGAGTTAAGTTCATTGTGATTGTATTTTAACCATTTGTGACAAAAAAAATATTATAGTTAGAAAGATGCATGTTTGCTGGTATTGGATGTGCTAAGGTGATGAGCATGTAGAAAACTAAATTATAGCATCTTTAAGTGTAGCCTCAGTTTCTACCTTTTCATTTCAAGCATTCATCGTCAGAATCCACAAAAGATATATAAACAAAACCCAATTTTTTTTTATCAATCTGCTGACCTTATTTTCATCTCACTTACAATCAAAACAACTTCAACTGAAATTTAATTTATTATTTAATAGTTTAACATAACACAATAAAAAATAATAATATATTAAAGCAAACTACTTTGATTGGCATCTTTTCCAATCTAAAAAGCCTTATCTAACAATCTAAAAAGTTAAAATACCAAAGAGCAAATTGTATGTAAATTACATAACAAAAACTCAAGAAATCATAATTATTAAATTCTAAAACCAAAGGAATTTTGAATCCTTAAATTCTGGAAGAATGTGGTAATAATACCAAAGGACATTGTTCTTGATCTACCAACCAAAATTATCCTTTTTATAGGCCATTTCTTCCTTTGAAAAGAATGCATATCTGAAAACAAAAGAATGCATCCAAATCGTAGGGACTTTTATTTTTATGTTGATGAATATCCGTATAACTTCAAGGTCATTTCTTGCTCTGAAAAGAAAATTTAACTCAACCAAAGTTCATTAAAGGCATAAATATGTCAAAATTTCATGATAAACCTTTAACATTTACGTGCCTAATTATCCCAACTTTGAGTAGTCACATGTAAACTTACAATTTCTAACAAATCTTTCTGCCTCTTGGTTTGCAATTACAACCTCCTTTGAAGAACCTGAAACACGGTCATAGTGATAGTTATATATATCAAAACAATTATACAGAACTGCAAGCACAAGTTTACTAAAATAATTTCACTATTTTTACATCAATTAACAATAGAAATTTGTTTTCATTCATACTCATTCATCCATCATTCTTAAGATCCAATCAAAACCATGTTAAAAAAAAACTCATCTATCCTTATCTTCCACTATAGGGTTTTCAGGGGTGTTTTCTTTCACTCTCTTATTTTTCTTAGCAATATCATTCTAAAAATCCACCACATAGCATGAAATTTTGATAGCTTGCTTAGAACTACACCTACACACTTTTGCCCTGATTTTAACACATTCTTTGTAGTTTCATTCGGTTTTCCACTTGTATTAGCTAAAGACAACCCAAAATACATGGAGATTAAGACATTTAAGTTATGAAACTACTAAGCAAAAAGATTTAGGGATAAAAAAACAAACTTTAAGGATGGATGTGTAAAACCTAAAAGCTCATCACAAATGAGCACCCATGACGCACAAGAACATCACTGGTTTCCTTGTAAGTTGTCCATTTGAGATGAGACTTGTTAGATACTTTCATAGCGACATAGAAAAAAGGATAACTCACACAGATACGCAATATGACACCGGAAAACAAAGCTTACCTTGAGAACGGTTGAGAAAAATTCAAGATCTTACTTACTTTTGATGGGTTCTTCACCGAGAGGAGGTATATCACTCGACATCTGCGATATCTGGCTTTGCTTCAAACGTAGAATTTTGGTACTTAAATTTTTGATAAGGGAACAAACGTGTTAACATGGTTTGTATAAAACTTAAGTTTGAATGAAAAAAAATACCTACTATAATTATCTGGTACTTATATTTTTGTTATTTTCACCATCTGTTTCTTCATCAGACCCTCAAATGCAAGAACCACACATAAGTCTTGACATTTAAACAAAGGCCCTAATTTAGGTTAAAGAGGACTAAAATCACAAATAAAGAATGTAGTGTAGCTAGTCCAAAAGATTAAAAGCACATGTCTATGTATGTGTTTATGTCAACAAAGAGATAAGCAGAGAAAAACAAGAGAGAACATAGATCAGCTTCCCTTCTTCCCCTCTTCATATTTCCAATCCATTACCTCTCTGCTAGACTTTATCCAGATCCAAAGTCTGTTGAATGACCTAAATCGTTGATGAGAACAAAATCAGAATACAACGCAATTTGAAATAAGAAACACAAATGAAAATATGGATGATATAATAAAATTTCATAAAATCCCATGATCTCCCATTGTAACATTCATCCATACCATCACGAACGACGAAGAATATAGTAGATCTTACCATGTCTTTAATGATTTGGTGATATGAGAGAGAGAGAGAGAGATGTATTGAAATTTAAACAAAGAAAATCTAGACAAATAAGACATCAATTAAAATATCCAGCTTCATTTTTGACCTATCCATATGCACATGCAATCCTATGCCAACAACTATCGATACAAATCAATACCAAATTGTGATCAAACAAACACTTACGACTTTCTCGCGAGCCCCAGGTTCGACACAAAGTTGACGACTTTAAGTGGGGTGGCGGATCTCGGTGGCAGTATAGGTGGACTTCCATGGCATCGATTATACAAGTGAAAGGGAATAACACTTGGGGGAGTATGTAAGGGTTAATATGGGACCCTCTTCTAGGTTTTGGCGACGTAAGGTGGGTGATGGTAGCGGAGGCTGCCGGAGGGTGGATGCAGCGACAATGTCAGGAGGGTGTAGGTAGCGACGACTTTAAGAGGCGGGCCGCTACTTTCATTTGTCGGGGATTGAAGAAAGTGTACAGGGGACATAAGAGAAATATGAGGAACGGTGGCTGAAGTGTAAGCCCTCGTTTGTTTTTCTATAAAAGTACTTTTTTTTGAGCACTTTTCCCTTCTAGCAGGTAGCCGTTTCGCAAGTGCACGTCTTCTTTCCCAAACTTAGAAAAAGACAAAAGACATTTAACCACTTCCAAAACAAACAAAACCTAAAGGAATTTAGGGTTTTTTCACGAACGGGAAAAAAAGGGTATATGATAATAAGCATAATATGTTTGTATATTATGCATTTGGTTTTGTACCTCTTAAATTTTAAGAAAAGTATAATATGTTTTATATATATATATATATATATATATATATATTGGAATGATCATTTTAGAATCTATAATTTCCCTAGAACCCGAGAACTAAAAGTGGAATGTTAGATCAAAATTTTTAATGGCCTAGATCAAAGATGGCATATTTGTAAATATGATCAACTTTAATGGTATATTAGGTTTTTAGAAAATTATCATAAGGACAGATCAGGTATATAAAATTTTTATGTTAAAAATCATTTAAAACACACACACACAAACACACACACACAAACACACACACACACACACACTCTATCTCTCTCTCTCTCTCTCTCTCTCTCTCTCTCTCTCTCTCTTTCTATTTCTTCTTTTCTCAGTTTACAAACCTTAGATCGGTATATCTCCAGTTCCCCATACTTCTTCTTCACTAACGTCTTCACTAACGATCAAAGATGAGCGCCTCCTCCCTCCTCCATCGATCGTCTCCCTCCTCTATCGATCTCCTTCCCCCTCTCTTCATCAACCACCTCTTCCATTATTGATTGCCAATCTACCCACAAATCCTCTTTGGATAAATTTCTGAACTCATGCTTTGTGATTTGCACTTCAGTAGCTCTTTCCGCCTCTGCCTTCATCACCGATGTGGACTAAGTTGTTGCTTTCGTTATCGTTGCTCCTAGGAAGTTGCAGACGGATGAGCTTGCCGCTGCTCGTCTTTTCCAGGAGAATACTCCTTCTGTTGTCTACATTACCACTTTAGCTTCCAATTATTTAGCTTTCTTCTCTTTTGTTTAACCTAATACTTACTTTACTAGGTCATGTAAAAGTTGAAATTCACGTGAGCGTTGTAAAAATTGGTTGACTGAATCGCAAAATGAAGTTATCGAATAGTGTACTTCTTCTCTTTTCCACGTTTGCTCATATCTGGGCTCATTTTTGTCATCATTTCAATTGAAATTGTAACTTGATTTGTGATACTGTTCCTGTTTTGATTATTAGCTAACGTGTACTGTGGAATTCCTATTAATTATCGAATAGATTTGGTAGGTTTACTTTGGGGGTGGTATGTTCAACTTTGAGTCTTCCCCATGGTCATGTTGTATGAACAAATATTACCTATGGATCAACAAGGAGACCTCCAGGTTTTCTTAAGAAAGAATTTCAGCTACATCAAATTGTTATATCATTGTGTACCAAAGTTGCATATTAGTGAATCCTCAGTTGTATTAACCAAAAGATATGCTTAAAATTATCGAAAAGGATTTCAATTCTACTTAAAAAAATTAAGATACCAACACATATAACTTTCAGAATAAAGTTTTATACTTCATACTGAAGTATGAAAACCAACAATTAAAAGAGCCATGAAAAATATAACTAAGAAAAAGATTTCAGGTCCTTGGATATCAACAATTTACACGTTTTAATTATACAATCCTTTAATGTTCTTATTACACTTATCGTAATTTATTTGAAAAATCAGCTTGCGTGCAAATACATTTTGCAGTATTTGATTATAACAGGAGAATACTCCTTTTATTGTCAATACATTTTGCACTATTTGATTATAGCAATCTACATTGCAGCTGTTATATTTTTTTTCTTTACTGTAAACTGAAAGACATAATTGTATAAGTATACTATCAGATTGGTCCATTAAGTGTTGCACTGGTAAAGTGCAGCCTTGATAATGGTGTTTTAACAAATATTGGGAAAAATAATAACACAATTGGGGAAATGGATAGAAAAAGTAAATGAGAGCGAATTTGTAGACTGTTAATAATTGTTGAGAAAGCCTACTTTCCCTAAAAATGGAAACAAAACAAGTCATTTGCCCTATAAGTTAAAAATAGAAAAGAAACTCATAATCTTGCTCTGCAATGGTCTTTTTATTTGGCTTTATGTAACCATTCTAAGAGCCTTTTACTTTTATTCATGCAAATTTATGTTTTTACCCATGCTAAAGTAAAGATGTTACTTTTTGCTGTCTCTTTCAGGTGATGAATGTGATTGAAAAAACCCCATAATGATCATCTCCCATTAATTGAAGCCCGCAGGTGTGTAAAATCTTAAAAAATAAGGTTTTTTATTATCATTTTTTTCATATATTTAGCTTGTTTATATTATTAAACTAGATAATTAATTATTAAACTTGAGAGTTGGCGCATATGTTGATTTTTCACAGTTTCATATATGTTCATTTATGTATATCCCTAATATGGTGAAAATGATTTTTCACATTTTCAGCTATGATTAATTGGGAGCCGGACTATCAGTGTGTAGTAATTAATTGGCCAATGGCAATAATAAATTACAAATCATATGTGAAGTATTTATACTTGGATTAGAAGTCCGTATGAAGTAGTTACAAAAAATTTAAATTGGGTGTTTTATTGCTAAATGTTGGAATTTTCAGGTTGCAATCGACACCTTGAATGGTAAAAAGTTAGGCTTATATTTTTCTGCATCCTGGTGTGACACATGTCAAAAGTTTACCCCAAACCTAGTTAAAACCTAATTGTTGTTTTTGTTAGGGTTTAGGTGTTGGACCAAGCTTTGGAACACCCCCTGTTATTCCAAATGGTAAATTTCTGCATTTTTTTAGTATTAGACTTCTCGGATTTGTTTTTGTATTTTGTCATTGATTACTTGAATTACACAAAGAAAAAGTAATTTCTAAATTCAATATTTTTGCTCTTTGTTTCCAGTGAATTGAACTTGGAACTCCTTTCCTAGAAATCAGTTCAAAAGATTCCACAAATGTGGAACATACTTTCATGGCCATTGCTGCTTCCATCAAAGGTACTCAATATATTCATTTTTTCTTTTTTATTAAATACCAAAATGCTTTCATTACATATATTGAAATAAAAAAAATAAAAAAAAAATTAGTTTTATGCATTTACAATAATCAAAAAATATTTAAATATAATTAAATATTCCATTTTTATTATTGAATACCATCCCGCCTAACCAAAATTTAACATTCTTATTTCAATTCCAATTCCAATCTTGAATTTACAAATCTATATTTGTAGTATTCCAATCTGTCGCAACTAGCAATTTAGGGTTTAAGATGCGAAGCTTGTTCACAACAAATTCCTTTAAGTAACCTTGTTACATCTTATTAATAAAATTCAAACTACAATGTTATTTGAATTCATGAAAGCCAATAACTTGATCCAAGAGCTAAGCCCGATCCATTTGTGGGTCTCGATCCAAGAATTCTCGGCCCAACACCCTATTGGGCCGGAAACTCTTTCTTTGGGACTTATTGGGCCGAAAACTTATTTTGGGTCTTCCATTGGACCAAAAACTCTCATATTGGGCCCAAATAGGCTGAAAAGCCGTACACATCCTATTAGGCCGAAAACCCCTACCTTTTGGGTTTTCCTTGGGCCGAAAACTCCTTTTATTTGATCCAATTAAACCCAAAAAGCCCTTACAATCTTCAAAACCGCAAACCCTTATTGGAATTAAGGTGTTTTCGGCCACCCTTAACACCGAAAACCCTTGAGAAGCCTTTAAGGCCGCAAACCCCTTAGTTTCGGCTAAGGCATGAATAAAACAAAAAAAAGTGAAAAAGAATTGGAAAAATACCCTTGCCACCTCATTTTTCTTCAACATACAACATGGCCATTAACCAACATACTTCCATGCAAACTTCCCATCAAAAAGTTGTCACACCCCAAAACCAAGAACGGTGGAAACGTTCTGGGGCGGAGGACGTCATGTACAGTATCACAACAATGTAAAGTAGTAAACAAGCAACAACATCATCCATTGCATTAATAATATAATTATTAAACAAGTGTGTTCTGTCAAATTTTGATAAACACTAAAGCATAAATCAAAATGAAAGATGAGTCTTCAACGAGCTCCATCTTTATTATTCCTTGCATCGCTACCTTTCTATGATGACCTGAGGATACAAGTAATTTTGAAAGCGAGTATCAGATTTGAAGCTGGTGAGATCATAAGTATTTTAGTGTCTTAATTTGTATGTAAGAATTTGTAAGTTTATGAACTGTAAGTATGGAAAATGTATATGAGTTGTAAGTATTGAAAATGTATATGAAATGTAAATGTAAAAATGCTTGTAAAACAACTATAAACATTTGAAAAACCGTGGAAATCCCTATGATTCCTACTATTATATAAAGCGTGTCTTCTACCAAGACCTAACTGTTCTCAATGTAGTCTTCTACCAAGACTTAAATATTCTAAATGTTCGTTTCTTGTAAAAGTGTGTAATTTTCCCAAGTGTAACTATCATTTACAAAATATAGTTTTTACATTTAATGTTTAAGTGAAATGATCACTAAAATGTGAAAAGGGGAAATTAATGTAGTACTGTAGTGTTGTATTATAGGAACTACTGCTGTACTAACTACCTTAAACCGGATTTATATTAAGGCATCATGTGATTAATTGCACCATACTATTGACTGGTAACAACGACATATGAATGGTCGTAAAAAGGTATGACGTTTGGCACCCGCAGACCTGCATGTCCCGTTGTAGCTAGCAGCAAGGTGTAGGATAGTCAATCCAGTATAGATCTATACGCAAACTCACGCTCTCCCTTTAAGAGACTCAGGCTACAACTCGGGCCATGACATTTAAGGCATGATCCGATACATATCACAATAATTAATGTATTCATATATATGTAATGTAATGAACTGTTGTAGCTGTAATGTACGTGCTCTCTACCTAGCAAGTATAGTAATGTACTCGTTCTAGTATCGTTGTATATGTTCTCTTCCTAGTATAGTTGTATATGTTCTGCTCTAGTATAGTTGTATATGTTCTTCTCTAGTATAGTTTTATATGTTCTCATAGTAGTAAGTATTGACTCAGGAATGAACTGACTCATAGTATGATATTATGTTCTAGTAATAGCTCTAGTATCTTCCTAAACTACCCATATGGTAGTTTTCTAGTAATCTAACTGGTACGTATGAACATGGATGTATACCCTTGCTACCCAAGGGCATGGGATGAACTGGAAGACCTTTTATGACTATATATGTACACATGATATATAACTAATATTTAAACGACCTTCGGACGAGTACCCGATATCCTATCAGACCACATCCAAATCGAGGAAATGGAAACAAGGTGGATAGCCTTCCTAAGTCTTTTAAACATTACTTATATAACTATACATATAGAGGCATGCCATTTATAATATAAAAGCATAAAATAAGATTTGTAAAACCTTTGAACATAAATATTTTCTAAGAAAAGATCGACTTGATGTCGATCTATAAAATGGTTTCGAAGGCATGGGTTTGATAAAACAGTTTAGTATAAAGAACATTTGTTTGAAACACAATTGTAAATAAGTTTGAAATGTAATATACAGAGTAAAATGTACAGTGTAATAAGGAGTTTTAAAACATATAAAATGTTTATGAAAAACATTTGAAGGAAACTGTTTGGTAAAACGGCTAATGAGTAGCCAATCATTTGAATGCTGCTTATTAATCACATGTGATTGATATAATAATTAGCATAATTCTACTTGTATCCCCCCATAATACATTTAAAAACAGTTTAAAACATTGATTATGGGGTATGAACTCACCTGCAGTAAGTGACTGGAATTGAACGGACTGTTATCATAAGGAAGGATCGGACAAGTGCTTGGTGTCAAGTGAAGACTTTAGACACACACGATGATCCTAATTACATATGAAGATATATGTATATAAATAATTAGTGATTAAAACACTAATTATACAAGTATTAACATTTTAACGCGAGGAAAACACTTTTGGTCAAGTGCTAGGAGGCTAATGAGTTGCAACAAAGGAGTGCAATACCTCAAATGGGAGTTTATGGTCTAATGACCATATTCTTTGGAGTTTACGGCCCAGGGGAGTAAACTCCTGGCCGTAAACTCTCAACAAGGTCTCTAAATGAAGCTTATCAATTATACAACTAGTTTGGTGAATTGATTCAAGGGTTAGACAAGTGTTTGGGTGTCATTTGACCCCTTTATAGGGGTTTATGGCCCAAGAGCTTGTCTTGGCCATAAGCTCCTTAATACATGTGATTTCTTATGTTTTCTAGGCTATAAACACTTT
Organism: Lactuca serriola; assembly: GCF_051521515.1. NCBI lineage: Eukaryota > Viridiplantae > Streptophyta > Magnoliopsida > Asterales > Asteraceae > Lactuca > Lactuca serriola. Next base: position 233,457,986 of record NC_136411.1, read on the forward strand.
GGAGTACATGTCTAAATTCAAGCCTAAGCCTTAGGAAGTGTTTGTGGCATCAAAACACCCCTAATTAGAGTTTTCGGCCCATGAACCATTTGGCCATGTGTTTGCGGCCGTGAACACCCCTAGGTGTTGGTATTTATATTTTTTTGGGTCTTAGACACATCAAGGTAATGTGCTATGCTAGTCTCTTGGTTCAATGAAGGCATTTAGGGCACTTTGGCAACCAAAAATGGAGTTCACGGCCCTAAAATATCTTGGGCCGTAAACATCCTTTTCTTGGTGTTTTATTGGTGTTTGCTAGCCCCAAACACACTAGGGTACTTGTCCTAATTTGTCTCTTGGATTAAGGAAGGTTTTCAAGGCATTTTGACCCTTAAACATGGAGTTCACGGCCCTGGAACATCATTGGTCGTGAACTCACTTTCATCCATGTTTTTCAGTGATTTTGGGGTCCTAAACATGCAATGGTGGGTTCTAGTTCGAGTTCCAAGGCTTTGAGGGACATTGGGACACTTTTAGCCCTTAAAATGGAGTTTACTCCCCAAGTGTTCTTGGGCGGTAAACTCCCAAATCTTGGGGTTTTGGTCCGATTTTGATGTTATAGTACACAATCTAAGCTATATAACATAACTAGATCGAAGTACTCACAATTTGGGATAAAAACCCGAAGATCCGTGAGAGAGAATTTTGGCTTTTCTCTAATTGGAAATGTAACTAATGAACTATTTGGTTTAGTTTTCTATATATAGTCCTGGGATTTTTTACAGAAAATATTTTTATTCCTGGAATGAACTCTAATATCCTAATGTTTTGGAATAACAATGTTGCACAAAACCCTAGTGCATCCACTCTCCTAATATCTCCTTAAGTGTAAAATCCTGAAAACTGCCAAACTTATACTCGAAGTCTGAATTTTCACTGTAACTGTTCAAACTTCTATTGGATTGATGTGGTTTGTTCAGAATGGAAATTTCGGGTTGTCACAAAAAGTCAACCATCTTCTTCTCCCCCCTCTCCCTCTTATACCCTCGGCCACAACACACACACACACACCAAACATTTATCTCAAACTCACTCACAAGTTTCTGTCATCCTCTCTCTAATTTTCGTGTGGGTGTACCATCCTTAAGGGTGTTTTCTTCAAGAAACTCTCAAGAATTTGGTAAGTGTCTTGTAAACTCCAAGTATTCTTACATCTCTTCAACCTAAAACTTATGTTTATATACCATTTTCGTTTGTAGCCTCTTAGAACACCATCCATTTTCGAGTGACCTACAAGATACACAAGTCTAGGCTCAACAACTTCTTTCTTCTTCTTCCCAACACATGAAATCAGGTGAGATTCATACCCCTACTTTTTCATGTTTTCTTGAAGTTTTTAGGGGGAGGGGGAGCTAATACAAGTTACAACACCAAAACATAATCTAAACTTAACCATCAGCTTTCAACAAAAAAGTTATGATCTATTTACAGACTGTTTTGACCATCTTAAACTTAATATTTTTCAAAACTTTTCATTATTCATATAGTTCTGGTTATACCTTTCTAAGGACTCCTTGCACGCGTTCATACGATTTTTCTACAATATATGGCGAAATTTACAAAGCTGTCTATCATTTCATAAATGATTTCAGACCAGTCTGTAAAGATGAACATCTTCACACTGGTTTGAAACCACTAAAAATTATAATATAAAATGGACTCATTTTCTAAATTCTTAGAGTTTACGGATCCAAATTTCTAATTACGATGATTTTTCTATAATTTTTCTAAAAACATCGACAGAAAAGTAAAAACTAAAAATTGTCTTTATCATACGAAAGGTGCTTATACTTGTGTTGGATGTAAGTTTATATGATATATTCTTTCAAAAAATCTAGACATGTTAACTTATATGTATTTATATATATGATTATATAAGTTGTCTTGACAAACAAACATAATAAACTATAATCGGTATAGTTTGGAGGTCATAAACCACACTTTTCAAATGTACACATAATTATTTAAAGACATATTTATCTTATTTTGAAAGTAAAAGGGAGTCATAGTTCATGTAAATCTGTTAATGCTCTTGTGAGACTTTCCTTCACCATACCTACCTAGCGTACAACGTAAGTCCTATAGTTATAACCAGAGTCTCCTGGAGGGAGAGAGATGTAATTGTGTATAGATCTATATGGGGTTGACACCCCCACACCAGAGCTATTCGCTACAGCTAGATAGGGCCACTCTTGGGTGAGAAATATCTTACCGAAACTAACGCCTGAAGAACGTCATGACAGGCATATCAGTAATATCAAGCATGGTTATAACGACTCACATATGGATTAATAATGCGATTTTGGTTTACGGGAAGCTTACACTTCATCGGTTTTATTAAACTATAAAACTGCAAATCGTTTTTCAAGTATTCAGTCTTTTACACTTCCGGTCTTAGAGTTTAAGACTACAATTTCTCTTACATATGAAAGTATTGGATAACAAAGCACATGCATGCATATATTCACAGTTTTGGAATGAGACTTATAAACCATTTTCATAGAAAATATCGGGTTTTCTGAAAGTACTATGAGAACTATTCTAAGCAAGTGCAAAACCATTTTTATACAAAAATGCTTATGAACTCACCATCTTTTTAGGTGACTGTGACAACCCGAAACTTATAACCTATGTAATTGATCCGCGTAACAGCACTAAAACTTGAATTCATTATCTTTTGTTAAATCTTGTGGTTCCATATGGGTGCTCTAGACTTAGTATAATCTAGATATGAGTCTTAGGAAGGGTTGGAGAGTGTTTAGCAGCACAAAATCGGGCCAAACTCACCAAATAAGGTGTATGCGGCCACGCATCTGTGTGTGCAGCCACACACCCAACTGCAAACACCCTCAACCTCACACCCAATCCAATATATGGATGGATACCCCTTCATTCATTCATTTGGATGTTCCTTTTCCCTCTCTCTACTTTCTCTCTCTAAATCATCAACCAAGAACACTTTGAAGGCTTCATATTCGTGATCTACTCCATCTTCAAGCTGATTATAGTGGTAAACACTTGAATCTCAAGCTTAAAACTCATCATGTTCATCATATGCATCGTCCCTTGAAGGTGTACGGACACACACCTGCATATGGGGGCAGCACACATTCAAAACTCCCATGTATGAAGAGCATACACTTCAAAAATCATCATATGGACTCAAATGAGGAGTGTACAGCCACACACTCCTATGTACGGCCACACACACCCTCTGTACGGTCGCACACTCTTGTGTGCAACCTCACACACTCTCCTGGCCGCACTCCCCAACCGCACACTCATTTTCAAGATCATACACCCCTTCTAATGCCCATATTTGGCCCTAAACTTGCATAAATCATTAAGTTTGGATCATAAAACACTTATTCTTAGTAATTCCAAGCCCTAAGGATGTTTTCCCATCATGTTTAGTCATGAAACACCTTAGTTCTAACTCATTTATGTGTCATCACATGAATAATAGGGGCCATTGGCGTTCAGGGCATCCGTTGACACTCGAACCCTACGTTAAACTGTGAGTTCATACCCCTACTCTTTTTTAATGTTTTTCACTATTTTCAGGGGGGAATACAAGCAAAGTATAAGGAATACTTGTACTCAAAACTTATTTTACATGTGTTGTGTTCCATATTACATATGCTTTTAACACTGATAATCATAACATATAACATTCTGTGTAGGGTCCATTATGTGTTGCGTCTTGGGCTCGGTCCTTAGTCCAATTTTGTATCCGGATTGGGCCTGTCCATCCGTGATTTAATTATTAGGGTTTAGTATTTATAGATTCTTGCATGCATCTTTGTACGTAGTTATTTCAGTCGATCATTCATAGCGATCACAGTTTTATCGACTGTAACCCTAAAAGCCTCTACAGTGGAAGTTCTTTATCGAGCTCTGCTGAGGTGTGAATCTATTGAATCATTTAGCTCATTATTGATTCATTCTCTTGTTTGTTATTTTGTTTGCATTATTCTGATTAACCTGTGTGAGATCTAAACGATCAAAGAGTTTTTCAACTCATCAATTGGTATCAGAGCAGGAGACTGTGTAATTCATACACATCTCTTCTGTGAAAGAAGTGATTAGGGTTAATTCCGCATTCCTTGATATTTATTGACCTGTCACTCCATAATTGACGTATCTCATTAATTATTCATCTTGCCCTAATATTATGTATTACAAAGTCTGATCTTATAACAGGTTAAACGATCAAGCATGGACGATTCTCAATCCAATCCCATCAACATCTCTAACAGCATCGGATCAACAACCAAGATCCCAATCCTCTACACTCAAGACTATGAAGTGTGGACGCACCATTTTGAAGATTATGTTATTGGATCGGAAGATAATGGGTATCTAATATGGGAAGCTATCACAGTTGGCCCCTTCGCTCACTCAAGCACTTCAAGAATCATTAAAACTTAGAAGGAGTACAATGATCTATTAAAAGATTTGAAGGACGTCGCTCAGGAAGAAAAGGAGAAGTTCCAATGCAACATTAAGGCCTTGAGACTAATTCGATTCGCCCTTCAATCCGACACATTTCGGTTAGTAAGTTCTTGTGGTACAGCAAAGGAAATCTGGGATCGGCTGCGAGAGCTGTATTCCACAGATGAAGATCTGGAGCACTCGATTCAGACCCTACTTCTCTTTGAGTTTGGAGAGTTCAAGCAGAAGCCAGAGGAGGTTGTTACACAAACATTCGATCATTTCAATCATCTTCTCAGTAAGATTATCAAACATGACATAGAAAGAAAGCTCATCGAACAGAAGCTCACTTTCTTAAATGGCCTAAGACCCGAATGGAGGGCGGTTGTGTCAACGGTTAAAGCGCATGAGCAGTTCAAATCGTATTCTTTGGCGAAATTGGTGGGGATTCTGAAATCCCAAGAAAAGATTGTGCTACAAGAGAAGAGCGTGGTTTCAAACTTGGGGTCTTTGGCCCTTCTGTCTAAAGGTAAGAGTGCAGCAGAAGAAGAAGAAGATCTGAATCTGGGAGACTACGATCTGACATCTGAAGATTATGCAATGATGGTGTCAAATCCCAGGAGGTTCATCAAGAAGAAGTTCCCTACCAACAAGAACCGAAATTGGCAGAGAAGCTACTGCTCTGAAAAAGTGAAAGAGGAGCCGAAGGTTGAAGAACCAAAGAAAGAAGCGAAGGGTGAAGCTGATTCTGGCGTCAGCTGTTTTTACTGTGGAGGGAAAAATCACTACGCAAAAGATTGCATGTTGAAGAAAATGGCAGAGAAAGATGAGGAGAAGGATGAAGAAGCAAGTCTCCTGAAAAGACAGGAGGAGATTAAAAGGAAGAAAGCTATTACTAATCCCTTTATGAATGCTCTTGTTGTGCAGGATTCGGTAGATGATGATGAGTTCGGTGGTGTACAGGTGTGGTTGACCGACTCAGAAGATGATGAAGTGAGAAAGCCTACTCATGGAAAGGCTTATGTGGCGAAGAGTGGTGATGCTGGTGGAAGATGTTTGATGGTGACAGATGTATCCCAGATGAGGGGATACAACACTGATGGTGGAAACGAAGTGGCTAAGGAGCATGAGGATGTGTGGTTTACAACGAAGCCTCTCAATGTGCAGATCAGTGAACTATATGAACTGATCAAGAAGGTACAATTCATTTTTGTTTCGTTTAAAATTCCACAAACATCATATGAAAAAGAATTAAATAACTTGAATTCAAGAATTTTGAATCTAGATAGTTGTTTAACTCAAACACGTGTCATAAATTCTAATCTGACTGACCAAATAAGCAGAGTATCATCCAAGAGTGAGGAGCGAAGAATATGGATTGAGCAGAAGGAGTTGGAGCTGGTTAAATCTAGGGATGAAAATATCTATTTGCAAAGAGACAATCTTAAATTGTTAAAACAGAGAAATGTTTTTTGTTTGATTGCAAAAAGACTTTATACTAACATTACTCAACTGCATTTAGACTGTGAAATAGGCCAGAAGATACATCGCATGATTTTGCCCTTCCTTGAGCTAAAGGAGGATGAAATCGATGCTGAAGCATACAACTATGAAAGTGTTGTATCTTCAGATGATGTAAATCCCACTTATATGTTTGGTCTGGACAAAATTGAATCATTTATAAAGTCCAAAGACCATAAGGACATGCTTAAGAATCTTTTCGATGAAAATGATAGGTTGAAACTCAGAGCCGAAACTATACAAAAATTTTACTCATTGAGTACCAAATTAAGTTCAGAAAATAAAATTGATGTTGAAAATGCATCTAAACTTAATGAGGACGATGACATGAGTGAAATCTCTGTAGAGGATGAGGTTGACTGTTTAGAGTTTATTAGGAGCGAACCTGAAAATCACAAAAACCTGATTTCTGAAAATTCCGTGGAATTCGCTTGTTTGTCCAAAAATAAGTCCCCAATCCTTAAAGAGAAGGCCGTTGTTTACCAAAAGGTACAAACCACTCCCAATCAGGTTTATAAGGTCACAAGAGTAAGCGAACATCAGACAGCCGAACTCTCTGCTTTGGTGAATGAAGATAATGCAGATGGTTGTGATGAGTTTTTCTGGTCTGCACCGATAGACAACGCAGAGAAAACAGTTGGTTTATCGGAGCGAACATCATGGAAAGTCAAAGGTAGATATGTGGCAGAACCACTTAATAAACCTACCAACTTTGACGTGCCCAATTCCAGTGTCACAAAAGAGGTTCCAGTAGAATGCGTCTTCTCAACAAGCGAAACCTCTTCCATGGAAAGTGAACCAGTTGTTCAGATGCCGAAACAAAAGGCAAATATTCACAGACAACCGAAACAGGTGAAAAATCAAAAGCAGTAGAGAAATCTGAGATACAAGAAAAATCTCTCAGAGCGAAAGCAATTTTGGCGCTCCCAAAATCCTCACTATACTCACTTTGATAGAAACTCCAAGCCAAAAGGAGAAGAAAATAAGAGTAAAAGGAGCTTCGGTCCATTGGATCAAAAGAACCAGAAGAAGACTTTCGGGACACAGAAAAAAGAAAACCTGAAAGATAAGTTCGGTCCCGAAAGTAACAATAACTGAAAGCCTGGTTTCGGTCCACTAAACAACAACAGACAAAGACCAGAGTTCAGTCCATCAAGCTTTTACAGCAGAAGACCCAGTTTCGGTCCAGCAACCCACAACAACCGAAAAGCCAGTTTCGGTCCATCAACAAATAGCAACCGAAGGTCCAGGTTCGGTCCCTCAAATGATCACAACCGAAAGGGTCATTTCGAACCTCAAGTCAGGAAAGATTCTCATTCTAATTTCTATTCATCTAATTCTTCTCGTTCTCATCCTCCTTCTAAGCCTAATTCTCGTCCTACACCAAGCTCACACTCGAAGAAGGATTTGAAAGGAAAAAGTAAGATTTCCTCAGCAGATGAAGAGCGAAAGCAAGCCAAAGTTCAAACTCCTGAACCTGAATCCAAAATACCTGCGTCTAACTCCAGTAAAATCAAAGTGTTTACTATTAAGAGGAAAGATGAAACAACCTTAATAAAACGAACTTATCTTGTTGATGTTTCTCTTACTATTCCTGTTTCTGTAAAAGGCTCACGAGGACCCAAGAGACTTTGGGTTCCTAAATCTGCTTAATTTTTGCAGGTTATAAGTGACGAGCAGTTCGACAAAGAATGGTACATAGACATTGGCTGCTCACGTCATATGACAGGAAGGAAGGAAGAGTTAAGGGAGTTTCGGTCCCTTCAAAATGGTGGTAACGTCAAGTTTGGTAACAACTCCTATGGAACGATAAAGGGTTATGGGATGATAACCAATGGAGACTTTACAATCAGGAATGTGGCTTATGTAGAGGGGTTGCAGCATAACCTCATCAGTGTGTCTCAACTGGTGGGAGGTACAGGTCTTAAAGTCTCGTTCGATGACGAAGGTTTAGAGATAATAGAGAAGAAATCCAACAAAGTTATTCTCAAGTCAGAACGAAAAGGTGAAATGTTCCCTCTGAATCTCAACCCAATCAAAGGGAATCCAACCATATGTCTATTGTCCAAAGCACATTAAGACGAAAGTTGGTTGTGGCACAGAAGGATCTCACACCTCAACTTCAAAGACATCAACAAGCTAGTCATCGGTGGTCATGTTCGGGGACTTCCACTGCTTTAGTTCGATCGAGAACACTTATGTGCTGCATGTGAAATGGGAAAACAAAGTCGCCAAAGTCACCCAACAATCATAAACACCAAAGTTGTTGAACCACTTGAGTTGCTTCACATCGACTTATATGGTCCATCATCAATCGAGAGCATTGGCGGTAACAAGTACATCCTTGTTATTGTTGATGACTTCTCACGATTTACTTGTGTATTCTTTCTAAAGCACAAATATGAGGCGACTCCCAAGCTGAAGATCTTTATCAAGCAGGTCGAAGTGCAACTGAGAAAAGTCGTTCGAAACATCAGGAGCGACAACGGACTGGAATTCAAGAACAAAGAATTTGAAGATTTCTTAGCAGAAAAAGGCACCACTCATAATTTCTCTGCCCCCTATACACCTCAACAAAATGGAATTGTCGAAAGGAGAAACCGATCCCTGTGTGAGGCGGCCCGAACCATGCTGAGTTTTGCCTCCCTTCCTCTATATTTCTGGGCAGACGCCATTGCTGCACCTTGTTTCACTCAAAACAGATCTTATCTAAACAAGTGTTTCTCTCTCACCCCCTATGAGATTATTAACAACAGGAAGCCGAATGTCAAGTTCTTTCATGTGTTCGGCTCGAGATGATTCATTTTCAACTCCAAAGAGCATCGCAACAAATTTGATGTCAAAGCCGATGAAGGCATCTTTCTGGGATATTCTCTTACTTCAAAGGGGTACAGGGTTTTGAATAAGCGTTCTAAACGAATTGAAGAAACCTATTATGTAATGTTCGATGACAATTACGTCAAGAAGTTGAAGTCTACCGAAGAAGCAATTGGAGAGATTTTCTCTCAAAGAGGTTAAGTCACAGCCTCAATCACCAATTTTTTTGACCAGTTCATGGATTGATTTGATGAACCTGAGAAGGCTACTCACTCTGAGGCCACGGCAGCAGACAACAAGATGGATCACCTTAAGAAGATTATCGAAGACGCACCCAAACAAATGGGAGAAGAAGAACCAGTTCGAAACGAACCTCCTCAGAGCAATACTTCGGTTGAGGGGGAGAATCAATTATCTTCAGATCGACATGACTCACATTTCCAGGGGGAGGGTCCATCATTTTCAATCGACGATAATACTCATGGCAAGGGGAAGAATCCAATCTTTGTCAGATTGGAAGCCCATCCAAAACCGAAAACCCATTTGCACCCGAAAATCCTGTAGCAACCGAAAGTCCAGAACAACCCGAAAGTCCTCTACCAAACGAAAGTCCGGAACAACCCGAAAGTCCTGTAGCAACCGAAAGTCTGGATCAGCCTGAAAGCCCAGTCGAAGAAAGATTTTTTGATTCACATCCAAATGATTCATCATCTGTCGATGGGGAGAATTCCAATATGCACTATGATGATGATACTCAATCAGAGTTGGAAGAAATGGTAAATGCTGAATTGGATCCATGCTATGATCCAAATTATCCTCCTCTCACCAAATGGACCAGAGATCATCCTGTATCTCAAATAGTGGGTGATGCATCAGAAAAGGTTTTAAATTGATCACAACTGAAGGCGAAGCAAACTACTCTATTTTCCAAAGTAGAATTCTGCATGTTTAATTCATTCATCTCCAAAATAGAGCCGAAGACCGTCAATATTGTTGTCGATCATTCTGATTGGGTTCAGGCAATGCAAGACGAACTCAATGAGTTCGAAAGAATTAAGGTCTGGAGACTCATTCCAATCCCAAAAGATGCCTCGGTTGTCAGTCTCAAATGGGTGTTCAGAAACAAAATGGACAAGGAGGGAAATGTGATCCGAAATAAGGCTCGGCTAGTGGTGAAAGGATATTGCCAAGAAGAAGGTATCGAATACGAAGAGACATTCGCTCAGGTTGCAAGGCTGGAATCCGTTCGAATATTTCTTGCCTATGCTGCACACAAGAATTTCGAGGTCTACCAGATGGATGTGAAGTGTGCGTTTCTGAATGGGGAACTTGAAGAAACCGTGTACGTGGAGCAACCTCCTGGTTTTGTAAATGAAAAGCATCCAAATCACTGCTACATCTTGGATAAGGCAGTTTATGGTCTGAAACAAGAACCTAGGGCATGGTATGAAACATTAACTAACTTTTTAAAGATGTCTAAATTCAAACAAGGTTCGGTTGACCCAACCTTCTTTCGTAAAAAGGAAGGTAACCACCTTATGATCGTTCAAATCTATGTTGATGATATTATCTTTGGCTCCACGAATCCTAGCCTAATAGCTGAATTCAAGAAGTTGATGGAGACTAAATTTGAAATGAGCTCAATGGGTCCGATTAACTTTTTCCTTGGTTTAAATATTAGATAGGGACCCGAAGGCATCTATATCAATCAGGAAGCATACACTAAGACTCTCCTTGCCAAATTCGGCATGATGGGAGAATCAAAGGTAAAAGTCCCTATGGCGTTCGGCACCAAGCTCACACCATCTTTGGAGAAACCGACAGTCGACATAACGCTATATCGCCAAATGATTGGTTCCCGGATGTACCTCACAAATAGTAGGCCCGATATAATGTTCTCAGTATGCTATTGTGCCAGGTTTCAAGCAAATCCTCATGAACCACACATGTTGGCAGTGAAGAATATATTCCGGTATTTAAAGCGAACCACCTCTCTCGGTCTCTGGTATCCCTCAAACTTAGGTTTCTTCGTTCAAGCCTACTCAGATGCAGACTTAGGAGGATGTGGTCTAGACCGAAAAAGCACCACAGGAGGCTGCCAATTCCTAGACGGGAAGTTGGTTAGCTGGCAATCGAAGAAACCAACTCTGAGATTATGGACTCAATATAAAAAAGATCCCACTATATTGCGACTCAGAAAGTGCAATTAGGATTTGTCATAACCTAGTGCAACATTCCAAGACCAAGCATATATCATTGAGGTATCACTTTATTAAGGATCATGTGGAAGATGGAAACGTCGAAATTCACTTTGTTCGAACCACTGATCAACTGGTCGACATCTTCACCAAAGCCCTTCCTGAAGCAAGTTTCAATAAAATCCTACAAGGCCTAGGTATGATGGAATTGGAGTTAGTACCAAAAACACCTTCTCAAAACTAAAAGTTGGAAGCGAAATGAACCGAACGCTCGGTCTATTTTGGGCTCGGTTCACATGGGAACCGAAATGAACCGAACTCTCGGCCTATTTCGGGTTCGGTCCCACTACACTTATTTTCGCTTATCTCAAAAAGGTGATATCTTTGGTTGTATAATTTTGTACAATTGTTTTCCAACATGTTAAAATAAATTTTTTTAAGGAACCGAAATGAACCAAGCGTTCGGTCCATTTCTGGTTCGGGTCAAAATTTTTTTTGGTTTATTTTGTTTTTCTCTTTACAAAAATATCGAAATACCAAAAATATTTTCTTTCTTTTGTCTCTACTTCTGTTTATGTTAACAGTCTCTGGAATATCGATGGGGCAGGTATCATTCTTACACTTTATGCTAGCTAAGTGTCCCTAGAAGCATGCTGCTGCATGTTGTCCAAAGCCTCAACTGATTTTGAATAAAGCCTTATTGACTGGGTATAAACAAACCTCGTCTTCCCAATTAGGCTGCTAAATTTATTCTAATCATGAGATACCTTACTCTTTTCTCACATGAGTTAAGAGTTTTCTGCTTGGTCATTCTTTTATAGCAGAGGTACTTTGGTTTCTTTACAACACCTCAATCATTTTTCTCCATCATATTTCGGTTCATATATGTAACCCTTGAGATTCTCATAAATAACCACTGAGGTTTATGGTTACACAATCTCTGTGTTTATGATCTTAGCTTCGTGTCACTACGTGCTACGTGAAACCCAAAATTCAATACCCACTATGCATTGACGGTGAACAATTAAATTTTCTCTAGCTTTCACCCATGAATTAACGAAACCGCCCAAGTGGTTGTACCATGAAATCTCTATTTCTCTTTTTGTGTGATTCTTATGAAATTGTTACACAACATAACATTTCTTCCCATAGAATCGAGTTTTACATTGTTTTTGAGATTTCACACCAAACATTTCCAACAAGTAACTAAATAGTGTCCAAAACTACTTGTTCAACAGACCACATTGGTCTCACAAGTACTTCATTCGGTTTCAATCTTATGTCAAGATCCGGAATTCTGAACTGAAGCGAAAGCCACCCTTCTAAGCCTCGTCAAAAGATGCCTTTCAACACTTCTTAACAAGTGCTTGATTGTAATTCAACGGGAATCCACACAGACACTTTAAAGTCTCTCTTGACTTTGAAGGAAAATATTCGTGCCTAGGATCCATTGTTTCGTGTCTATATTGACATCACAAATTCCCACATAGATGTGGCTTTATTTCCTCATCTTTGACACTTTATGCACGAAAATCTTTTTGATTTTCCAAAAGTCTGGTTTGGATCACTAAAAGCTACTTTTGTTTATGTAGCTCCGGTTCTTAATGCTATATTCACAAGGGGATGCTGTGGTTTTTCTAAGTGTTTGTTTTTATTTAATGACGTCAGCTAATTTTAAAGATAAGATGCTGACTCAGCCGGGAGACTAAAGGTTTCAAGAATTTAAAAATGTATTTGATGGGAAGGCGTGCTAAATGGAAACGTTTTTCTCTCTCATGCATAATCATCGGGGTTGCCAACTGTCACGCTTCAATCAACTCAGAAACCGATTCGCGTTTCAAGAGGATTTGGGGGCGAATTTTTCTCTCACCTCTATACACGGTATAAAGGGACAAACCCTAGTTGTTTTACCTCTTTACTGCACCCAAATTTCTGAGAGCAAACAAAGACGATTTTCTCCCACTGTTCATCTTCTTCTTCGAAGCACACAACAATGGCAGATTCCTCCTCTGTTCATGAAACCTCCCACATTCTCCCAATCAGACCCCAACAAAGCTTGGTCATTGATCTCACCCTAGTTTCCTATGATGCCTTCATGTATCCCATAGTGGAGTGTCTCAAATACTCTCCACTGGTTCTCGCACTGACCAAGGTCGAAACTGTGCCTGTGGAATGTCTATCCTAGATTTTCTTCATAGCTCACTACGATAAATCTGTTGATCGTATCTACTTCGACATCCTTGATACCAAAACCTCCATCTCAAAGCAACGATTTTGCTCGCTTCTAGGGTTTGAACCTGATGAATCGAGGGCTAACCCTGATTCAATCTCTGTGGGTCAATTATTCTCCATGTTTTACAACATGGGTTACACTGAAATCCTTACCACTGTCACGAAGTTCAAGAAGTCGTTTCTTCCTCCTCAATGGAATGGTTTTTTCACGATATTGTTCAAAGGTTTGTCTGGGAGGAGTGTCGGTTCTGATGGGGCCAGTCGTTTGTTCATGACGATTCTTTATGGGTTGTACAATGGTATCAACCTCGATTATAGCTCAGTTCTATGGAAGCAGTTGATCCAAAGCCCCGCCTCTACTTCTCGCCACACTGAAATCTCCTATGCCAGGTTTTGGGCGCTCGTCACCAAATGGGCAATGGACAAGTATCATGTCCCCATAGTGGCCACTTCTCCACTCTCCTCGATTGGCATCTTCCACACTACAAAGATCATAGTCACTGATCCTTCCAAGTTTCTCTTTGTTGGCTCAATTCCTGAGTCCATGTATGCTTATGTATCAGGGGAGAGCCGCATCATCAAGACCTACAAGGAGTTTCTTCCTTCGGGTCCCAGAGAGCTGACTTCAGAGATGCTTTAGTCCATCAACGATGCCGACAAACCTGCTCCCAGGGGCAAGAAACGAGAGAAAGGGAAAGACAAGAAAGTGGTCAAAGGGGCGAAAGGCCCTTCTCCTAAAAAGCGAAAACCAACAAAAGCAGCCCAATCACCTCCACCGAAGAAGAGGAAAACCCAACCTAAACGAAAACTCATTCTTGCTTCTTCCATAAGTGAATCAGAGGATGAAAGTTCAGACTCAGAGGAGTCATTTCGAGGCGACTCTCCTCCCCATTCGCCTTCACATGAGGTACCAGTTACAACCAAACTTGTCTCTTCTCTCCTTATCACTATCTCTATTTCCATTCCTCCCATAACTTCCTCCACTCAAATTCCACCCACTTCTATTCCTGTACCACCTCCCATTTTCTCAGACGCTACAAAAACAACAACTACTGGAGTTCGAACCAACGTATCTGATACGGGGGCTCGTACTTCAGCACCTGAACACACACCAGCAACGGAACATACTTCCACACCCGAACCTACTCCCACAACCGAACCTCCACCATCGCCTTCATCTCCCAATCACTCAACCGAAAACTGAGACATTTCTAGGAGGGGAAGATATGACCTTCGATTCTATTTACTATAGTCCCTACCAAGTTCAAAGCGATGATGATGATGATGCACCTGTCACCAAAAAGCACATCAACGAACTTCATGAGAAAATTGATAATCTCGTCGCTTCTTCCTCATCCTCTCGGTCCCATATCACAGAAGCTGCCATTCAGGGGATGGTTGATACTTTCACCAAGGCACACGAAGCCTCCATCAACTCTGCTACTGTTGCGATAAATGCATCCACAAAGGCCTGTGCTGCTGCGACCGAAAAAGTCGAAAAACTACTTGATCAAATACTAATTAAATAATACTATTATTAATATATTAGAACTTATAATATATTAATAATCATAAGTGCCATATTCTCTCATTTAGTCTATCCAAGTATTGCAATGCCATGCAACCCAAATGGACCATGCCGGGTCGGGTCAAGTACATACCAAATAAAGTTTTGGACTTAGACACTATATCCAACACTTACAGCACTACACTACAGTACTACATAAATTTTCCCTTTACATATATTTAGTGATATTTTCACTTAAGCATTAAATGTAAAAACTATATTTTGTTAATGATAGTTACACTTGGAAAATTACACACTTTTACAAGAAACGTACATTCAGAGCAGTTAGGTCTTGGTAGAAGATTACATTCAGAGCAGTTAGGTCTTGGTAGAAGACACCTTCATATGATAGTAGGAATCATAGGGATTTCTAGGGTTTTTTTTCAAACATTTACAGTTGTTTTACAAAAATTTTCATACTTACAATTCATATACACTTTCGATACTTACAATTCATATACTTACAAATTCTTACATACAAATTCATACATACAAATACTTACTTACAAATTCTTACATACAAATTCATACATAGAAATACTTACTTACAAATTAAGACACTAAAATACTTATGATCTCACCAGCTTTAAAGCTGATACTCGCTTTCAAAATTACTTGTATCCTCAGGTCATTTATAGATAGGTACCGATGCAAGGTTTAGAGAAGATGGAGCTTGTTCAAGACTCATCTTTCATTTTGATTTATTCTTTAGTGTTTATTATAATTTGACAGAACACACTTGTATAATAATTATTTTATTAATGCAATGGATGATGTTGTTGCTTGTTTACTACTTTACATTGTTGTGATACTGTACATGACGTCCTCCGCCCCAAAACGTTTCCGTCGTTCTTGGTTTTGGGGTGTGATAGATTGGTATTAGAGCATTGTTTATGGTGAATTAATTATATCAACCCCTAAAAGATATACTAACTATAAATACATAAGGGATTAAAAATACTCTGACGAAGAGTCTATACTTTAAATAATAAAATATTTAATTAAGTATACGTGCTGCATTCATACTAAAATCAGTGTCACTAGGACAGTACAAAAGAATTACGATTGTTGGGCAACACAAGTGGGATTAGAGACATATGGTCAAAACTGGGAAGATATAGCCTGATCACCTATATTATCCGAGGTTTGACTAGCATGTGCCTAAGTGTAGTTGTGTGGTTGCAACAATGCTAAAATCTTACCAACCCTACCACAATGAGAACAGTAGAACATAACATTAAACTTAAAATACTATAGGAGTATTTGGTGTTACTATAAGTACGTTATTCTTGAGAACTAAAACGGGATCTTCATTACGAAGTTGATAGTTGCTAAGTGGATACACTATGGCTATATGTAATTAGGATATTATAGACTTAGAATCTGTGAAAATTTTACTTTATCCCTATTCTGTGTGAATATGGAGTTAAGGTCACTTATTCGAAGGTCTATCCTGTTTAGATTACACATGGCTGGTATGCACTTCACAAATAGCAATGTAACTAATGAAGGTTTTCTAAATAATTATCTAGATAATTCGTCTAATAATTATTTCCTTACCCCAATGCTCGCATAGATAACATGGCTGGACTCCATCCCCACGACAACCAGTACCTTCCGAATGAGGTCATTATTGGATGGTTTGAAGAAGAACCAGAGAATGATCATCCTATCCCTTTGAATGATCACCATGATGAAAACCTTTCAGACGGGCTAACTCTGAACCAGAGGTTGAAAACCTACCCCAGGCGGCTCCCGTTCCAATTCCTAACCCTCGTCTGGCTTTTCATGGTCCGACGCCTCCATGGGTGGAATGTTTGGAAACATGGAGCCAAGGACAAGATCATCCCATACCATATGATGGTGACCGAAGGTTTTATGACCTGAGCAATGGGGGCTCAGCAGATAGAGTCTTGCCAATATTGGTCCGCAGAGTGGCCCGAAATGAGATTCAAGGCAGGACAGCCCGACATCAGATTACCGAAATTGTTGCCGATGCTAGAATGCATACCCTCCGTACCATTCGTCTAGAAGATGCTCGCGAGAGATCTGAGAGAACTCGTGAAACCCTGCTGCAAGCACTGGCTGAATCACGAGCCGAAGTCATAGAGCTCCGAGTACGCCAGAGGGTGTACGAAAGACACCTACTTGACGTGGAACGTCAATTGGCTGAACTAAGAGTTCACCAGAGGGATGACCGTCGCCAGTAGTAGACGCGTTACTTTATTTTCCTTATTAAAAGGAATCGTTTTTCTATCTATGCCCGATGTGGCATTTTCTATGAAATTATCTTGTACTATAAGTACTTTTGGTTAGGTCTTTATGCTGTCAAGACTATCTTCGCTGGATATGATGTAAGACCTTTACAAGGTCAATTTTCCCGAATCTTTACATCGTGAATATCAAAGATGTAACACCCGCGTTTCTAGGCTAGCCATTATCTTTGATGTAATAGTCTAGGTTAACCTTTGTAACCCGTTTTGAAATAATAGAAGTATATTATTTGAGTATTATGTGTTTTGTGCTTAATTGCTTAATTATGTGGTTCGATTAATTAAGAATAAAAATAAGCGTCAAAATTTAAGTGTAAAATAAACTTGATATCTTTGGATAATGTTGTAGTAGTTGAAACGAGGTTTCCGAATATATAAAGAACGCCCAAATCTGACTTCGTATGAGGAAGTTATGGTTTATTGAAGTTTCGACTTAGCGGTATGCAGCCTGAAATACTCGATTTGAGATCGAGCGGTTTTTAGCCGAAACAATGTAAACGAGAATCGAAGATCTCATTGTTCGTATAGAAGCGATGAAAAGTTAGGCGAGAACGGACTTCAAACGAAGAAGTTATGAATTTATAATGAAGTTTTTCTGTCCTGGCCTGACCCACTCAGTTTTATTTGTATTACAGGAAGTGGCGCAAGGGCGTAAGATGGATGAATCATTGAGTTGTTTTGTTTACAAGTCTGTATATGTATATATTTGTTGAATGACTTGTAATGTTATCGTTTATGCTTTATGGTCTGTATCGGAACATGACATCCCGAGTTTTGATTATATATTGAAAATGCATCTCTTGATGAAATGCTTTGATAAATATTATTTTACCATGTTTTGTTTTGGGAACAAATTCCGCAACACTTTTAAATCAAAAGGATTTACTCTAAAATTATTTTAAAAAGCGTAAATGAAATCGGTCTTTTCTGGCCGTGATTTTGGGGATGTCACAGTTGGTATCAGAGCATTAGTTTAAGCGAACTAGGAATTTGTAGGATTTCTAGACTTAAACATAAAATGCTAAGTGGAATTTTGAGATGTGTGTCTGTTGGATTTTAGACTCGAGCACTAGTTTATTTTAGGAAAGTTGCCTAAAATGCTTTTATGTGCTAAATGTTATATGTTGCCATATATGATATTATTTGTTCGGATCTACGGTTTGTTGCCAACCGGATCTGAAGGTTTATGTGTTTAGGATTCTAAGCGTATGTATACAATATTAGAACTAGCATGTAATCGTTTGGAGTAATAAGGTGAAATTATTCGGTGTGTAGATCAAAAATGGTGAGAACAAGGGGTGGCGTTGGAAACACAGATGAAAACAGGAATCAACCGCCAGTGATTGAGCAAATACCCGTTGTAGCAGCAGCACCAGAACCAATAACAATGGCTGGGGTGCAAGCCATGATTCTGGCTATGTTAGTCGAACAAAGGGATGAGATGCGACAGATGTTGCATGATAATAGGGACGAACCTATCATACCTATTTAGGAACCCGAATTGATTCCCGAGCAATCGGAGGAAGGGAACAATAGTTGCATTATGAGTCAAGTTGGGACTCAAGGAGAATGAAGGAACGATCCGGAAAGGAGAAACAACAAGGATGGGCGAATGTACAAGAACTTCTTGGGCGCCAAGCCGCCAAGTCTTTCTGGGAGCCCAAAGCCTGTTGAGATAATGGATTGGATCTCCGAAATGGAGATGGTATTTGAAAGTTGCGACTGTAGTAACAAACAGAAGACTGTCTTTGCAGTCAGACAACTGAAGACTGGAGTCTTGAGTTGGTGGAAGTTGTTGGCAGATACTATGCCACGAGGAGAAGCCCTGAAAATGTCATGGGAGGAGTTCTTGGAACAACTAAGGGTGCAGTATTGTTCAGAGATAGACCTGATTGATCTGAACAATGAGTTCCAAAACTTGAAGAAGGGGAGGATGAACATATATGACTATGCTACTGCATTCACTGAGAAAATGAAGTTATTTATGTACCTAGTGCCAACGGAAATCTCCAAGATTGAGAGGTTTGCTAATGGACTGACTGCCGACTTTGGTCTGACAGTCAAGATGGCAACTACTCTGAAAACGGCTGTTCGTGTAGCTAAGAATGTGGAGGCCCAGCAGAAGGAAAAGGGTCTGGAAAGGATAGAAGTTGGTGAAAAGAGAAAGTTCGATGGAACTTCAGGGTCCAATAAGAAAAACAAGTTCTCGAAGTCTGGTTCGAGGGGAGGTGGAGGCGAAGCGAAATGGTGCGACAAATGTAAGAAGAAGCATCATGGGAAATGTGAGGTAGTGGCCACGTGCTACAAGTGTGGAAAGCCAGGGCACTATGCCAATGAGTGTACCCTCTCTAAGAAGGTTTGATATGGTTGTGGTGAGGAGGGACAAATGTCGAGGGACTGCCCGAAGAAGAAGGAGGCAGCTAGACCCAACATTCCGCCAAAGCCAAAGGCGAGAGCATTCCAGATGACACTGGAAGCTGCTAAAGATGAAGCTGATGTCACTTCAGGTTCCTTTCTCGTAAACACATTGCTTGCCCAAATTTTATTTGATTCTGGATCCAACTACTCCTTTATATCGCATGAATTTGGTAGAAAACTAGCTTTGCCTGTTGTTAGACTAGATAATGCCTTATTAGTCGAAGTTGCTAGTGGCAAGTTTGTACCTGTTAGCCATCGTATGAAAAACATCTTAATCGACCTTAATGGGAATAAGTTTCATGAGGAATTATTGCCTATCGAACTTAATGGTTTCGACATCGTTTTGGGAATGGATTGGCTTAGCGCCAATGATGCCGGAATTTTATGCAAGAAGAAGATAGTTAAAGTAAACCCGCCTGGGAAAGATTCGTTAATGGTGTATGGGGACAAACGCAGAGTGAATTCTGGAATCACTTCCCTAATGAAAGCCAGAAAATGCTTGACCAAAGGGTGTACATCATACTTAGCGTTCGTGATCGATGCTAAGAAGGAAAAGAAGGTGATGCAGAATATTCCTGTTGTGTGTGATTATCCGGAAGTATTTCCCGAAGATCTTCCTGGATTACCTCCGGATAGACAAGTGGAGTTTAGAATAGACTTGTTGCCAGGAACGACGCCAATAGCAAAAGCACCTTATCGATTAGCACCGACGGAGATGAAGGAGCTGATGATGCAACTTCAGGAGTTATTGGACAAAGGTTTCATTAGACCTAGTTCATCACCCTGGGGAGCTCCGGTGTTATTTGTGAAGAAGAAAGATGGAAGTATGAGAATGTGGATCGATTACAGAGAGTTGAACAAGGAAAAAAATAAAGAATAGATATCCGTTGCCAAGGATTGATGACCTGTTTGATCAATTGCAAGGTTCGAACTATTTCTCGAAGATCGATCTAAGGTCAGGATATCATCAGCTGATAGTAAGAGAGCAGGATATAGAGAAGACTGCATTCAGAACCCAATATGGACACTACGAGTTTTTGGTTATGTTGTTTGGACTAACCAATGCTCCAGCAACATTCATGGATTTAATGAACAGGGTTTGTAATCCGTTCCTAGATAAATCTGTGATAGTGTTCATAGATGACATTCTGATTTACTCGAAAAGCCAAGAGGAGCATGGCAGACACTTGCGAGAAGTGTTAGAAATCTTGAAGAAGGAGAAGTTGTATGCTAAGTTCTCCAAATGTGATTTTTGGATTCGTGAAGTCCAATTCTTGGGTCACGTGGTCAACCAAGAAGGGATAATGGTTGATCCAGCAAAGATCGAAGCTGTGATGAAATGGGAACAACCGAAAAGTCCCACCGAGATCCGAAGCTTTTTGGGATTAGCCGGATATTACTGAAGGTTTATCCAAGGCTTTTCTTCGATCGCTACTCCGTTGACAGCTTTGACCCACAAAGGAGCTACTTATGCTTGGAATGATAAGCATAAAGAAGCATTCGAGAAGCTAAAGAAGAAACTATGCGAGGCACCGATACTTTCTTTACCCGATGGAGTTGAAGACTTCGTTGTTTATAGCGATGCGTCTGGGGTTGGATTGGGTTGTGTTTTGACCCAAAGAGAAAAGGTGATAGCGTATGCGTCTGGACAGCTGAAGGAGCATGAAAAGAATTACCCGACTCATGAGTTGGAGTTGGCAGCGGTAGTTTTCGCGCTGAAAATATGGAGGCATTACCTCTATGGCACGAAGTGCAAACTTTCTACTGATCATAAGAGTCTCCAATATCTCTTTAATCAGAAAGAATTGAATATGAGGCAACGACGCTGGCTGGAGTTACTCAAGGACTACGACTGCGAGATACTTTACCACCCCGGTAAGGCTAATGTTGTTGCTGATGCTCTCAGTCGGAAAGTCAATCTTGAAAGGAAAAGGCCAAGAGCGTTGAGAATTGAAGTTGTCTCGACCATTGTGGAAAATATAAAGAAAGCTCAAGAGGAAGCTTCTGAGAAGAATGACCGAAAGGAGGAACGTTTGGGCAAAACGTTGGTGTTCGGTGTAAACAGTCATGGACTGAAGGTGTTCCAAGATCGGATTTGGATACCTAAGACAGGAGGAGTCAGAGATCTTCTGATGGAAGAAGCTCACAAAACCATGTACTCAATTCATCCCAGTATCACTAAAATGTATAGGGACCTAAAACCCTACTACTGGTGGCCGACGATGAAGCTTGATGTTGCAAAGTATGTGGCTGAGTGTGTGACTTGTGCGAGAGTCAAGACACAACATCAGAAACCGTACGGGAGTTTAGAACCATTGCCTATGTCTATGGGTAAGTGGGAAGACATTGCTATGGATTTTGTCACTAAACTGCCCAGAACAAAGAATGGTCACGACATGATTTGGGTGGTCGTTGATCGATTCACTAAGAGTGCTCATTTCATAGCAGCCAAGGAGAAATGGTCTATGGAGAAGCTTGCAAATTCTTATGTGAAGGAAATTGTGAGGCTTCACGGTGTTCCGTTAACGATTGTGTCGGATCGTGATAGCCGTTTCACCTCGCGATTTTGGAAAAGTCTACAAGAGAAATTGGGTACCAAGTTGTGTTTAAGTACAACTTACCATTCGCAGACTGATGGTCAAAGCAAACGGACGGTACAAACGCTTGAAGATATGTTGAGAGCATGTACTCTGGAATTCCTAGGTAACTGGGAAGAACATTTACCTTTGGTAGAATTTTCCTACAATAATAGTTTCCACTCGAGCATTAAGATGGCACCTTACCAAGCTTTGTATGGACAGAAGTGTCGTACGCCGTCTTGTTGGCTTGAGGCTGGGGAAATGCAGTTTATGGGACTGGAGATGGCCCATCAAACTGCTGAAAAGTTGAAAATAATTAGGGAAAAAAATGTTAGCAGCTCAGGATTGTCAAAAGAGCTATGCTGACAAAAAGTGAAGACTGATGACTTCTGAAATTGGAGATTCGGTTTTGCTTAAAGTCTCGCCGTGGAAGGGACTTATAAGTTTTGGTAAATGGGGAAAGTTGAGTCCAAGGTTTATTGGACCGTTTAAAGTTCTTTAGAGGATTGGGAACCAAGTTTACAAGCTCGAACTACCAGAAGAACTGAATGGAATTCATAACACTTTTCATGTATGTTATTTGAGGAAGTTCACGGGAGAAGTTCCCGACATGATTCCACTTTCGGAGTTGAGAATCGATGAGAACAAAAGGTTAATTGAAGAACCAGAGGCAATCGTTGACCGAAAGACTAAGAAGTTGCGACGCAAGATGGTCAAGTTAGTGCTTGTCCGATGGAAACACACGAATGGGCCGAATCTCACCTGGGAGATGGAGAGTGACATGATGGGTCGCTATCCGCATTTGTTTGTTGTTGTGTGATTTCGGGGACGGAATCATTCTAAGGAGGAGAGAATTGTAACACCCGCGTTTCCAGGCTAGGCATTATCTTTGATGTAATAGTCTAGCTTAACCTTTGTAACCCGTTTTGAAATAATAGAAGTATATTATTTGAGTATTATGTGTTTTGTGCTTAATTGTGTAATTATGTGGTTCGATTAATTAAGAATAAAAATAAGCGTCAAAATTTAAGTGTAAAATAAACTTGATATCTTTGGATAATGTTGTAGTAGTTGAAACGAGGTTTCCGAATATATAAAGAACGCCCAAATCTGACTTCGAGCGGTTTTTAGCCGAAACAATCTAAACGAGAATCGAAGATCTCGTTGTTGGTATAGAAGCGATGAAAAGTTAGGCGAGAACGGACGTCAAACGAAGAAGTTATGAATTTATAACGAAGTTTTTCTGTCCCGGCCTACTAAAAATAAATAATAAAAATAAGTTCAAAATTAGCTGACGGAGTCTAAACGAAAGTTGCAGAGCATAGTCTCACCTACGCGTGGATATAAAGAACGTCGAAAACGGAGTTCGTATGAAGAAGATATGAATTTCCGAAGTTTATTAAATATTTAATATTTAAATTTAATTCTAAATCTTGGTATTATCCGAAGAGGAGTCATCGGACTCATCGGAAGTACACCCAGCGTACTGCTGTACCCCCCGCGTACCGCGAAGCATGACGCACCTCGTACTCAAGTGACTTCGGATACGTAAGCAATGACAATTTCGGACCAGTATGCCCCGCGTAACGCCATACGCCCTGCGTACTCCGAGCCTCCAGCCTCCTATAAATAGGATGCGAGGGCAGCCGACTCAATTGCTCTTTTTCTCTCTTCTCTCTCCCGTTTTGCATCGATTTGCGTGCCAAAAGTACCCCGAAGCCCTGATATCATTCCCGAGTCCCGAAGCAAGATCCGAAGCCCCGAGAATCCCGAAGAGCGTGATTCCCGAGCCGAAGCTCTGCCCGCGAGAAATTCGATTTTTGTGAAGATCTTCCAGATCTGCGGAGAGATACTACTTCTACAAGCCGTAGTGCTGTCTGATCGTCTTCTGATTAAGTGAGTGTATACTACCTTTGATAAACACGATAATAATACAAGTATGGTTTGATTGTATTAAGTATATTGTTGTTTATATGTGTGAGTGTGTAGTTACTTTCTTCTAACGCATAATTATGAAGTATTTTATGCAAGATACGTGTTATGTGTATAATTTTGTTGTTATATGTGTGAATGTATATTCATTCTCTTCTATCTCATATGTCTGATTTATTTTCTAGGAAATATGTGTTATGTGGGTGTGCCTCATCTGTTATGTGGAATATGTATTGAATGAAAATGATATACAGGTTTTAAACTATGTATAAAAATATATATTTTTATCTACTAATATGTTGGGTAGAACATGGGTAGATAGTTGGTGTGTAATAAACAGATGAGAGGCCTTGATGTTGTTGTTGTTGTTGTTGATCTAGTTATTCAGCGGAGTATGGACAACGACCACAGACTCTTTCTAGACAGTCCTGTGGAACGCTAGCAGGTTCATAACCTGTAGGTGTTGTGAACGATGTGTTCACCGGTGTACTCTATCCCCCTCATGGTTGCCTTTAGGATATCTATTGTTGAGGAAACCCCTTAGCAGTAATGTCCGTCCCGATGAAAATCCTAGATTAGGTCCCTTGAGATAGATGTTATTTTAGGGACGTAAAGTGAGGATAACGGGAATGGGTAATCGGGATAGTGATTGGTTGGTGAAATTAAATATAATTTATTTATTGTGGGTTGAAAACCCTATATGCTCACCAGGCTCCCAAGCCTGACCCACTCAGTTTTATTTGTATTACAAGAACTGGCGCAAGGGCGTAAGATGGATGAATCATCGAGTTGTTTTGTTTACAAGTTTGTATATGTATATATTTGTTGAATGACTTGTAATGTTATCGTTTATGCTTTATGGTCTATATCGGAACATGACATCCCGAGTTTTGATTATATAATGAAAATGCATCTCTTGATGAAATGCTTTGCTAAATATTATTTTACCATGTTTTGTTTTGGGAACCAATTCCGCAACACTTTTAAATCAAAAGGATTACTCTGAAATTATTTTAAAAAGCATAAATGAAATCAGTCTTTTCTGGCCGTGATTTTGGGGATGTCACAAAAGATATTGACAGCCGGCTAGCTTCTGTGTCATTCTTTAGTCAAGTACTCTTATAATACTTTCATTGGAGTCTATATGAAACCTGCTTTAGTCAATTCATTGGACTATAGTAATTTAGCTCAGGAGACATTTCCAAGTCTCTTTCAGTGGTTGGATCATGTTATTCGCCAACCTACGATACCTCGGCTTGAACGACAAACGTCTTGAGACCATTCTACGAACTCACTTCCATTCCGTACTAGGACTGCATCATAGGGATGTAGGTCAAACCTCCGTGAACATACTTCTATTCTTTACATAAACAGTTGAACTAAGTCTAGGATCAACCATGCTCGCTCACAAATTCATTTTCTTTCCATGAAACAGAATCATGTCGCCCAAGAAAAACGATCAACCCCTCAACCAAACACCAACTCTTCAGATTGATGAAGCTACCTTTCAAGCTGCAGTCTCGGCTGTCGTGTCAGCTATTCTGACCTACTTTAACGCTAAAAACACGAATGTTAGCGGGATTGTTAACAACAATTCCAATCCGAGTAACAATCAAACACCTCAACGAGCAGCAAACTACCACGACACCCCGAGTTCCGAGACGAAGAGTAACAAATGGAAGTTTTGGGCTAGAAAGAAGGACAAATCCCTTAGAGGGACGAACAAGAAACCACCACCGGTAACGACCTTCATAGCTACGACATCTGTACCTCCTACTACCATCCCTTCGAATATACCAGTTCTCCCTAACCCTGCCCGACAATATGCTGGAGATCTCCCAAATTGCATCAAATGTAATTATCACCACCATGGACCTTATCGGGAGATGCAGTGCTCAAACTGCAACAAAAAGGGGCACACCAAACGTTACTGCAAGAGCCTAACAAGATCGATCAACAATTTTCCCAACGCCGATGTGAACCATACTTGCTATAGTTGTGGCAAGGTAGGGCACTACAAAAGGAACTGCCCAGAGGCAACAAAGGCTGGTACAAACGGAATTATACTACCGACCATCGCCGCTAGAGCCAGCCAGGGTTGCTATCATTGTGGTGAGTTTGGGCACTATAAAAGAGATTGCCCGAAAAAGGAAAGAACCCGCGTCCCCATAACTCCTACTAAACGCTTCACTTCCACCACCAATGTGGGTGCTGTCCATATATGTCACCAATGCGGTGAAATTGGACACCTCAAGAAGGATTGCCCGATAGCGAAGTACTTGGGTGCAGATGGGAATATTCTTAGGATCACAGCTGCAGGAGAACCTACTCCGGAACCCACATTAATGTAATTTAGGCGTTTCGTTGTAACAGGCTTACAAACTATCCAAAACTAATGCAACTAGAGTCTTACCTTTTGCGAGATCATGTCTGTATAGGGATGCTCGTGCTGCGTATACTTGTCTTTTGTAAGTATACCTTATCCGCAGCAAGAGTCTTGTAGTAAATCTAAAGTACTGTAACTCTGTTCATGGTTGCATGGTTGTGTTTTGTCTGTCCACGTCTTATGTTCAATCTAATGTCTTTAAGTTTCTGTATGATTCCGACATTATCATACAACTAGATTCAATTTGATCGACACCATACCAGCTTCATACGTACATCTCTTTATCAGTAAATGTCTTTTTAACGAAACCGTCATTTCAGAACACCGAAGTACCCATGACTAGAGTACCTCATAGTTCCTCTCCTTTCTGAAGAAATCCCCGAAGTACCACTCGTGCAGTACGTCAAGTTCAACCCAAAGATTCATACGGTTGGTCTATCGCTGAGGAATGTATATGTAAGGGTAATGTGTAATCAAGGTTCTACAAATTTAGAATTGATGATTCCACTTTAACTTCTTTTTCCCTACTGGGATATGAGCTTAAAGAAGAATCAGTTATTCGACTACCTTTTCAGTTTTAATTATACACAACTCATATACACGAGATTGTGATTGTGAAAACATGTATGAATTCTAATATGAACTTCAGGACGGAGAACTGCCTGAGTCTACGAGTAATCACATCGTCATGTGAACAAACCTAGAATCCAGTACGACTCCTGTAAACCGATCGCCCTACAGTCTAAACACCTATGGAGATACAAGAACAGCCCGGACAACATAACGAACTACACAAAAATAGAAATAGAAGACTAGGTTTCTCACCCTGGAGAAATTCGGTCTTATTATTCCAGAGATCGACGGATTGCATCGTATGTACCTCGGATATCAAGGACCCCATCAAGATTTTTCATTAGAAATCGTTATCTCTGCCTCACATAGATGAAATGGTTGAGAAAACGCAAGGAAAGAATTACTTTCAAAAATGGATCCGAGATCTGAATATAACTAGTTCGAGTGTTAGGGAAGGATGTCCGGAAGACTATCTTCCGAACTCGATGCGGACACTTCGAGTCCGTAGTGATACCCTTCGGATAGGACCAATACGCCCATAGTTTTCATGAGCTAAATGAGTAGGGTACGCCTTTCTTACTTGGATCGGTTCGTCATTTCTCCCTG
Organism: Lactuca serriola; assembly: GCF_051521515.1. Taxonomy (NCBI): domain Eukaryota; kingdom Viridiplantae; phylum Streptophyta; class Magnoliopsida; order Asterales; family Asteraceae; genus Lactuca; species Lactuca serriola. The sequence continues at coordinate 233,485,561 of NC_136411.1, forward strand.
TAATGACCTACTTATCTACCCTCGTAGTAAGAAGAAACCCATGGAAACATTTCCTTTAGAGGAACTTTTCGCGAAGTTCTCTAGGCACGAGTTTTGAAATTGAAGAGTTAAATTTCTATGACACACTGTTAGTGATGTGGGAAATTTTGAGTACTCTTACAATTTGTCAAAACCGTTGAGAATTTGTCGACACCAGAGACGCCGACAGTCATATGCCAAATTCTAGGTCTTACAGACCTATTTTCATAGTTCATTCAGAACTCCTCGCAAATTACAGAAACCCTTTCGACTTTGACCCAGCAAGGGGTGGCCCTTGACTGGGAAGTTTAGTAAGAGAAAGAACCCTTGGAAGTTCTAAGTGAGAGACCAAGTTCTTTAGGAAAAACTCACTTTGGAAATGGCTTAATACGCTTCGTAAAGCATGGAAAGATAAATCCAAGATAGATAGGACCTCCGAGATTCTTGCCAGAATCGGTCCTGTATCTCGCAGACTAGATCTACTCCGCGAACTGAGTGACATACATTCTACTCTTTGCGTCTCGATCATGAAACCATACCTTTCCGTTAGGACTCTAGTAAGTCCACTTGTAGAGATCCTCTCCTTCGTATTTGAACCGCAGTGACCCTCGACCGAGAGGTCAAGCGGACGAAGCAACGCAGTCTCCCGTTAGTGAAGGTTCGTTGGGATACCAACCGAGGACCCGACTTCACTTAGGAGTGCTAGAAGAAATCGATTAGGACGTTCCCTCCTCTCGAGTTGATAATTCATACCTACTTCCTTATCTAAATTCTAATTTCGGGACGAAATTCCCTTTAACAGGGGGATGATGTGACAACCCGAAATTTCCATTCGGTCAAACCCTAAAAGTAAACCCCTTCATATCATAAGTCAATGTAATTATTTCTTATTTTTTAAGAAATATAAAATTCGTTTGATTATTTTAATATTATTTTTGAAGCGAACGGGTGAAAGAAAGTGTCGTCTCAGGTTTTGATTTTTGAAAACCGCAAACACTCCGCGTATTAGAAACACCCAACCAAACTTTTATGTTTTGGGTTTAGAAATCACCAAAACCGTAAACTCATGCCTATGAATGAGTTTACTCCCCAAAAAGTTAGTCATTTGTGTTTACTCCCCAGAAGTCAAAAGAGTAAACTCCAAAATATCCTCTCAAGTATCATCCAAGATTTAATTCCAAATCTTCAAAGTTGTAAGTATTCTAACAATTTCAAGTTAGGAAAACACTTAATCTAGTGTTTGTGCATCTATTCATCCATTCATTTATGTGTTTTGTTTAGATTTTTCCAAAACACCAAGAACACACACTAAGTGTTCTTGGCCTTTTAGCACAAACCAAGCCTTCCAATAGTAAGTGCTTCTATCCTTGATTGATTTTAAGCTAGTACTACATCTAAACATCAAGAAAATATTTCAAGAACACAAGATTGGAAGTGTTCACGGTCCAAGAATGTTCTTGGGCCGTAAACACCATAAATGACACCAAAGTGTGTCTAAGCCTCAAATCTAAGCCGTAGTTGATGTTTAAACCTTCCTTGACATGTTTAAACCCTTCGTCATTGAGTTTAAACCTAGAAAAACCTCAAAGAGCATCAAATATAGGGGTTTACGGTTTGGGGATCTCCCAAAACTGTAAACACCCTAAAGTGAGTTTAAGTTGGTCATTTTCCTTCTTTAGGCTTAGAAACTAGCTCATACAGTTACCTAATTATGTTAGGGACTTGAAAAAATGGCTTTACACTCCTCCATATGGGTTTACGGTTTATGAACCCAAGGGAAAATTCCATGAGGCCGTAAACTCCTCGAAAGAGGTGTTTTGATGCCCTAGTCCATTCCAAAGGCCAAACCACTTAGTAGAATTGCTCCAAGAGGCTTGTTAAACCACCAATCAACACCTAGTCATTAGGAATAGAGATTACGACCGTAAACTCTAGAGTTTACTTCCGTAAACTCTTGGTGTCATGACCATCAAAACCGTAAACTCGAAGGGAGTTTACCCTTGGACCCCAAACACACTAGCCTTTCCCTACAACACTTAGATGCAACCCTTGAGACGTATAACACTTGTATAAAGTGTTTAGCATGTCCTAGAGTGTCTTAACTTTGTTTATTAGTTGTTTAAAGACTAATTGTGTATATACATATATCCTTATATGTTATTAGGATCTTTGTGCGTGTCTAAGTCTTCACTTGACACCAAGCACTTATCCGACACTTCCTTCCGATCCACTTACCACAGGTGAGTTCATACCCCTTAATCAATGTTTTAAGCTCTTTTTAAATGTTTTATGGGGGGGGGATACAAGTAGAATTATGCTAATTATTATATCAATCACATGTGATTAATAAGCAACATTCAAATGATTGGCTATTCATTAGCCGTTTTACCAAACAGTTTCCTTCAAATGTCTTTCATAAACACTTTATGTGTTTAAAAATTCTTATTTCTCTGTACATTTTACTCTATATATTACTTTTCAAACTTATTTACAATTGTGTTTCAAACAAATGTTTCTTTATACTAAACCATTTTATCAAACCCATGCCTTCAAACCGTTTTATAGATTGACATCAAGTCGATCGTTTCTTAAGATAATAATTATGTTCAAAGGTTTTACAAAACTTATTTATGCTTTTATATTATAAATTGTATGCCTCTATATGTATAGTTATATAAGAAATGTTTAAAAGACTTAGGAAGGCTATCCACCCTATGTCCTTTTCGCGCTTGAGATGTGGTCTGGTGGGATATCGGGTACTCGTACGAAGGTCGTTTAAATATTAGTTATATATCATATGTACATATATAGTCATAAAGGCCCTTCCAGTTCATCCCATGCCCTTGGGTAGCAAGGGTATACATCCATGTCCATACGTACCAGTTAGATTACTAGTAAACTACCATACGGGTAGTTTAGGAAGATACTAGAACAATACTAGAACGCGATAACATACAATGAGTCAGTTCATTCATGAGTCAATACTTGCTAGAACATTACAATACATTACTATACTTGCTAGATAGAGATCACGTACACTACAGCTAGAACATTACTGACATTACTATACTTGCTAGATAGAAAGCACGTACACTACAGCTAGAACATTACAGTACATTACTATACTTGCTAGATAGAGGGATAACACACATTACAGCTAGCACACGTAGAACTTTTCCGTACATTACATATACATTACTACGTTGACATAATCGTGATCCACTGTATCGGCTCATGCCTTAAATTTCATGGCCCGAGTTGTAGCCAGAATTCTCTTGGAGGGAGAGCGTGAGTTTTCGTATAGATCTATACTGGATTGACTATCCTACACCTTGCTGCTAGCTACAGCCGGACCTGCAGGTCTGCGGGTGCCAAACATCATTCCTTTTTACGACCATACTTATGTCGTTGTTACCAGTCAATAGCATGGTGCAATTAATCACATGATGCCTTAATATAAATCCGGTTTAAGGTAGTTAGTACATCAGTAGTTCTTACAGCACTACACTACATTACTACATAAATTTTCCCTTTACATATATTTAGTGATATTTTCACTTAAGCATTAAATGTAAAAACTATATTTTGTTAATGATAGTTACACTTGGAAAATTACACACTTTTACAAGAAACGTACATTCAGAGCAGTTAGGTCTTGGTAGAAGATTACATTCAGAGCAGTTAGGTCTTGGTAGAAGACACCTTCATATGATAGTAGGAATCATAGGGATTTCTAGGGTTTTTTTTCAAACATTTATAGTTGTTTTACAAAAATTTTCATACTTACAATTCATATACACTTTCGATACTTACAATTCATATACTTACAAATTCTTACATACAAATTCATACATACAAATACTTACTTACAAATTCTTACATACAAATTCTTACATACAAGTTCATACATACAAATACTTACTTACAAATTAAGACACTAAAATACTTATGATCTCACCAGCTTTAAAGCTGATACTCGCTTTCAAAATTACTTGTATCCTCAGGTCATCTATAGACAGGTACCGATGCAAGGTTTAGAGAAGATGGAGCTTGTTCAAGACTCATCTTTCATTTTGATTTATGCTTTTGTGTCTATTATAATTTGATAGAACACACTTGTATAATAATTATTTTATTAATGCAATGGATGATGTTGTTGCTTGTTTACTACTTTACATTGTTGTGATACTGTACATGACATCCTCCGCCCCAAAACGTTTCCGCCGTTCTTGGTTTTGGGTTATGACAGTTTCCAGGACTTGTCGTAGGTGATCGCTATGCTCCTCCTTACTTTGAGAGTAGATAAGTATGTCATCAATGAAGAAGATGACGAACTGATCCAAGTAAGGGCGGCACACCGAATTCATTTAGTCCATGAATACTGTGGGCATGTTGGTCAGTCCGAACGATATCACTACGAACTCGAACTGTCCTTAACGAGTTCGGAAGGCTGTCTTCGAGACATCCTCTTCAAGCACCTGTAACTGGTGATACCAGGACCTCACATCGATCTTGTAAAAGTAACTCGCCCCTTGCAATTGGTCAAATAAATCGTCTATACGAGGAAGAGGGTAACGATTTTTGACCGTCAGCTTGTTGACTTTTCTGTAATCGATGCACATATGGAACGATCCGCCATTCTTCTTTACGAACAAGATCGGTGCTCCCCAGGGTGAAAAGCTTGGCCTTATAAAGCCCTTGCTGAGCAGCTCGTTAAGTTGAATGGACAGTTCTTGCATCTCAGCAGGCGTTAGATGATAGGGCGGTTTGGCTACGGGGGTAGCTCCTGGAATTAAGTTGATCCTGAACTCGACCTGACGTTGGGAAGGTAAACCTGACAGCTCTTCCGGAAAGACGTCGGAGAAGTCGCATACCACGGGGAAGTATTTTAGATCTTTCGTTTTCTGGCTCGTATCGACGACATGTGCAAGGAATGCACGATATTCCTTACGCATGTACTTATGGGCTTGAATACTGTAGATGATACGAAGACTCGTACTAGGTTTGTCTCCGTAGATTAACAAGGTTTCATTATTTGGTAGATTTAGACGGATTTCTTTGTCGAAACACAGGATATTGGTACGATGGAGACTCAACCAGTCCATGCCCACGATGACATCGAAACTCTTGATCGATACTGGTATAAGGTCGATTGGGAACGAATGATTATCTAGCGTGAGGGTATAACCTATGTAGATTTTGTTAGAACTCTCTGTCTTTCCGTTAGCCATTTCTACAATGAAGGTTTCTTTTAATGGTTGTGGGGATTGTTTAAGTGAGTGTTTAAAGTTTTGGTTTACGAAGCTTCTTTCTGCCCCACTATCGAATAGGATACAAGCATAATATTTATCAAGAAGGAACGTACCCGTGACTACTGTGGGGTCTGCTACTGCTTCATTGTGGCCAATAGCAAGTAGGCTTCCCCTTCCTCTCGTATTCCCATCTTTCGGACAGTTTCTTTTGAAGTGCCCTGTCTCTCCACAACCATAGCAGGCTTGGCTCACTCCAGTGTTGGAAAATTGATTGATGGGTTTGGGCTGAGATCTGCAAAACCGGGCGGTATGGCCCTTCCGGTCACAGTTAGTGCAATGCATTTAACGGCAGGGGCCATTATGATGGAAGGAGCACTTGGTGCACTTGGGTAGGTTTCCAGCATATGTTTTGGCTAGTACAGGGGTAGCAGGATTAGTGGCAGCATGGACAACCACAATCTTTTGGTTTTTAGAAGAGGATTGAGTTGACTTGCCCTTCTTTCAGTCCCACCGCTTCCTCTTGTTGTCGGATTTCTTGGTCGGTGCAGTGGTAACCGTTGTGGTTGTTGATGGTGTTGAAGGAACTTCATGATCAATCAAACTTTGGGCCAATTGCTTGGGACTGTCAAAGGTCGTAGAGTGTGAGGCTAGAACGTTCCCTCGATACGGGGACACTAAACCCCAGATGTATCGTTCAATTTTCTTGCTCTCAGTAGGGACCATGTTAGGACATAGAGTTACCAGGTCGCAAAACCTGTCTGTATAAGCCACTATGTCGGTCCCCTTCATCTTGAGGTTCTAGAGTTCCTCCTCAAGTTTCTGAATTTCGCCTCTGGGGCAGTACTCCCTTGTCAGGAGGTCTTTCAGTGTGTCCCAACCCATGGCGTTGGCTGTTACCAAGGAGAGTGATTTGACATGGCCATTCCACCATGTCAGGGCCCTTTCAGTGAAGGTGCAAGCTGTGAACCTAATTTTTCTTTCCTCGGGGCACGAGCACATCTCAAAGACGACTTCAGTTCTTTCGATCCATTGGGACAATGCAATGATCCCTCCGGTTCCATTAAAGAATGTGGGTTTGCAGCTCATGAAATCCTTATAGGTACACCCCTGTGCACGGGAGTGGATTTCACCATGTCTAGAGTTGGTGCCCATTCCGGCTCCACTTGCATCGCCATAATTTATTTGGGCCATAGCTGCGGTTACAACTGTCTGAAACATCACCGCATCGAACTGCGGAGGAGGAGGAGGAGGAGGTGGTGGAGTTTGAGTTGCAGGTCTGCCCCTGTTTGGACGAGGACGAGGCGACATCTTTTACTGAAAAGTTATGAAAAGTGATGGTAACAGTGAGAATCGACCATGAATATGATGAGAGTGTTTCATGGACTAAATCGCCAAAGTCCAACTATCAGATAGAGTCATAACACAGAGTAGAGAAATATAAGAGTATAGACTTTTCCAACATATTAGATAACTGTCAATATTACTGGTATTACTGATGCAAATATGTTTGGGAAAATGACCTAGCAGTAGGTCTTACATCAAACCATAAGTGAAAATGTTGGCAGCTTAGAAGTCTAGTTGGAGTAGTTTCAAGTTTAGGAATGTTTACAGACAAGTGCTCTACCGAGCATAAAAAAGAAAAGGCTATTCCTTAAAAAAAAGAGGAAGATGAGTTGAGATCTTCTACTAGCGACAGGTATCTCTGGGGCGAACCTAAGATCAGCCAGTTGGCATACAACTTCTTGAAGATGTCGTTCCTGAGCCCTCTGACGCATTCGGAGTTCCCTGACTTCGGCTCATGATGCAGCTAGTTGTTGCTGCAGAGCCTCATTGGTCCTCCTAGTCCTATCCATGGCTTCTTCCAGTTGGCGGATACGGATAGTGTTAAGGTTAGAGTTGGCATCAATTTCCACAACACTGCCGATGGCTGTATGACTTTGCTCGATGTTCCTAGCAATCCTCCGGACCATGATGGGTAGGGCTCGATCAGTCGACCCACCCTCACTTATGTTGTAACAGCTTTGGTCTCCGTTGAAAGGTAAAGACTGACCCTGCTCATCGCTCCATCGATTCAAGGTTTTTTCCCACATGGGAGTGGGACCTTGAAATGCTGGACGGGGGTTGGGGTTTGGAGCTACTGAGGGTAGGTTGTTGACTTTTGGTTCAGAGTCGGAGCTATCCGAAAAGCCTTCTGCATGGTGATCATCCAAAGGGATCAGGTGATCATCTTCTGACTCTTCATTGAGCCATCCTCCAATGCCTTGGTTCAGATAGTATGGATCGCCGGGAAGGTTGAAGCCAGCCATGCTATCTATGCGAGAATGGGGAAAGAAAAGTTAATAGACGTACTAATCTAAGATACTTATAAGATGATCATTATTAGTCGACCCAATACTTGCATAATGCATACCAATTACATGTAACCGAGACAGGATAGACCTTCAGTCTAATTGTGTTGTTCAACAATCTTAATACTTTTGTTTTGTTCTAGTATGATACTGACCCTTTGTATTAATGGATGTATATACATACTTAGTTAAATATTTTATTATATAAAAGTATATATTCTTGGTTAGAGTGTTCTAATACCGATGTGTTTATAGTTCGTATATATTTTATGGGTTGATATAATTGATTCACCATAAACAATGCTCTGATACCAATCTGTCACACCCGAAAACCGAGAACGGCGGAATACGTTCTGGGGTGGAGGACGTCATGTACAGTATCATAACAATGCATAATAGTCAAAACAAGAAACAACATCCATTGCATTAATATAATAATTGTAATACAAGCATGTTCCGTACAGTTTGTTAGACACCAAAAGTATAATCAGAATAAAGAGGAGTCTTGTATGTGCTCCATCTTCTCAAAAGCTGCATCTATACATGTCTACTGTTGACCTGAGAATACAAGTTATTTTGAAAGCGAGCATCCACACAAAGCTAGTGAGTTCATGAGTATTTAGTGTCATTTCTTGTATAAAAGTGTTTACAATCATTTAATATAAAAGATATTATCAATGTTTGAACATAATATGATCCCTAGAAAATCCTATATTTTCCAGTAAAAATAGTCTTCTACCAAGACTTGGTTATTTGTAAGTTTGATCCTTTGAGAGTGTAAAAGTTTTCCGAATGAGACTATCAGTAATAAAATATAGTTTTAGACTTCATTCACTTAAAGTAAATGGGAAAATAGTGTTTTACCCCATCAGTGTCACTGCCGGCTGGATGAAATAGAATGCAGACTCCAGGTAGTATTAAATGTACAATACACCTCGGGGAGTCTGTTTTGCCTCTAATTCTTAATGTGTTAATTAAAGGTCTGAATGTTAACTCGTATGTAACCATGCTGATTGACGATCGAATAACTGATGACCATCCAGGTCACACGTAATATGGTGACATTTTGTCACTCCTAGGCCTAGTCGGCTCGAGCTGTAGCTAGCAGTCGGTATGTGGGAGTGTCTGTCTCGTATAGATCTATACACATAATGCCCGCTCTCCCTCCAGGAGACTCTGGTTACACGGTGATGGCATAATGAAGTGCCATATCGAGGAATAGTATGTCACATTTTGTTTTAGTATATTCTCTTGTATTATAGTATAATGTACTTTTTGGTATAGTGTATTGAGTGTTCTATTGTATAGTATATGGTATTCTCTTTATATAGTATTTAACATGTATAGAGTCATAACAGTACTAACTATAGTGAGTGTCATGGTAATAGTAGTAATTAGTGGTAAGCCTTAACTATACCTATTATAGTTAAATAGAGGTGTTAGATGCATGCCTTTGATACACTCATGTATTGAACTGAAGTGAAGACTTTTATATCCAACACCAATATATATGATATATAACTAAGAATTCAACGAAAGTCGGACAGATAACAAGATACCCTAAGTCCACAATCAAACAAGAAAAGGAAGTAAGGTGAGCTACCAGTCCTTCAAGTCTTACTTATATAAATATATTGATGTAGATATAGTTTGGGAACAAAAGAAGTTTAAAAAGAGTTTGGATATAGTTTTATAACAATTTAACACGAAAAATGAGTTTGATAAACATTTAAAGCAGTTTTGTTGGCAAAGCAGTTAAAATTATAGAAAGTCCTTTTTGGTTGCAAGTTATAAATCACATGTGATTGATACTATAACTTGTTGGATTCAACTTGTATTCCCCCCATAAAAGCATTTAAAAACATTTAAAAGGTCAATTAAGCGGTATGAACTCACCTGTAGTGAGTGGAGTGAGTGGAAGTGTTGGGTAGGATGCTAGGTGTCAAGTGAGGACTTAGACACACACACGGATCCTACGTAACATGTATTCATACATAAATGTATCTAATTAGTTACGTAATCACTAATTTAGTAATTAAAGACACTCTAATGCGTGGATATACTTCGTTTCGAGTGCCAGGAATGCTACAGGTTGTTTCTAACGAGTGTATAGCCTCACTATGGAGTTTACAATTCAAATGGTCACCCCTATGGGTGTTTACGGTTGGAGGACCATTCCCCATGAGTTTACGGCCGTAAACGCATGGGAATGGTGTGTTTCTGTGTTTTAAGGTCTTATGCTTCACCAAGAAGGGTCGTAGGGTTAAATCAAAGGCTTAGGAAGTGGTTAGGGCTCGAAATGGCACACTTTTTGGAGTTTACGGTCCTTGGACCATGTTTGGGAGTTTACTACCATAAACCCATGTGTTTACTTGCAACACTTTCCATAATAATTATGCTCCCACTAGCATAATAATTATTATCTTACTAGCATAACACTTATGCTCCATTAGCTTTGACATGTACTCAGAAATTAGTTGGGCTTCTAGAAATCAATACTTATTGACTTTCATTACCAAAGTTCAGATTTCTGATAAAAGATGCTGTTGGATTAGTGTCTAAGTCCATAACTATTTTGGTATGTACTTGACCCGATTATGAGCATGGTCCTTTTGGGTTGCCTTCACCATAGCAATATGTAGGATGATTTAAGGAGAGAAAGGTTTAAATATGATTTATTGATATATGATGAGAATATTATATTAAAGGAGAAATCATATTGATTAATTAATATTAGTCAAGAATTAATTGATAATTAATTTTGTGGCTAAAAGAGATTGATTAAATTTAGGGGACTGGACTGCAATTATTGGATAATTGAGTTATTGGGCTAAGGAATGCTAAAGGAATAAGGGGTGAACGAAATTATGATGGAAGCCCATCATATTTTCGTCCATGGCCTTATCCTGAAGGTTCCATGGGCTGCTTAGAGTTTAAGCTGTCCATTAGGGTTTTGACTGAAACCCTAGCAGCACACACAAGTATATAAAGGACCCCTTAGGCCCCAAAAACGTGGACAACTGATTCTATAGGGTTTCTAGTCGTTTTTTTGGGCAGCCTCCTTTCTACTCCTCTTCATCCAAGTTACATAAAGTGTTTGTGACTCCATTAGAGGTGCAGCACTTGAGGAACTAAGCTTTCTAAGGCCAATCCAAGCAAGGAATTGATTGTTATTGCTATATAACAATCAAAGGTAATTCTCAAAACCCTAATTCAGTTTATAATATGTTAGATATAAGTATATTAGTCTTGGATTCAAAGCATGTACAATAGAGAAACCTAGATCCAAGCATTAGGGTTTGTATGAGCACATATGATTGTTCTTATGCATAAAACCCATCAGTGGTATTAGATCCTTGATTGGTTTCAGTTGTATGTGATGCTTAAATGTTTTTTTGCTAAAAATCAAGTTTTTGGCCTCTGCCCGACTCAACTCGGCGAGTCAGTATCTGGACTCGGCGAGTTGGCCCCTACTCGGCGAGTTCAGAGCTGACTCGGCGAGTTCGAGCGTCAGACAGAGGGTATTTCGGGATTTAGCTGCTGTTTTGACTTGGATTTAATGCCTAATTCGTTTTTTTGAAGTTAAAATCCAATTTTTATCTTAAATTAATGATTATCCTTGCCAAAACAATAGATAATTTCAAATATTTTGAATATTGGCTGTTTATGTGATAAATATGGATTATTTTAAATTATTTGGTAATTATCTAGTGACTAAAATAAGATTAGGTAAAATATAGATAATTATGAAATTAATTGGTTAATTTGAATTATTTGTTATTTGATCCCTTATGTTTTGAAAAGTTTCAAAACTCCCCCTCAAGTTTTGGAATTTAAAAGTTGATTAAAAGTTTAATTTTGAAATGTTAAATTCTAAAACCCTAGTAATTTGAAAAGTTCAAATCACACCCTTATGATTTTATTAATTAATTAAAGTGTATAATTAAAAGTGATTTAATAAACCCATAAAGTTTTGGCTTACATTTAATTAAATTAAAAGTATAATTCACTAAATTAAACCAACTAGTATTTTAAAAGTGTAAAATACACCCTATACTATATATAGCATTAAAAGTCTAATATTATACATGTATGAGTAATCAGTCAGTCTTACCGTTAGTAGGCCTCATTCACGAAGCTGGTCTATAAAGGGTGTTTAAGGAAATTGCCTATAAAATGGCGATTGAATGGGTATCCACTCTTACCCACCGCACTCTTGACTAGTGGAGGGTCGTTAGCCGAACGGGTAGGATAGGACAGAAACCTTCCATTATAAGTATAATGAAGTACAAAGTAACTAAATGCTTATTCAAATTCCCAAATCATAGTTACTTTAGGAAAAATGTGAAATTGTATGCTAATCCATAGAAGTACACTTTGTACCCCTGTCAAACGTTAGTAGAGCGTGTGTGGTTAACCGGCACACTAATTTGGGGATGACATTGGTAGCGAAGGGTGACTCGATGTTTGTCATAGATGAATGGAGCGTGTGTGGCTAACCGGCACATTGATTAGGTGATTGTAGCGTTGGGTGCACCACGTGATTCGTATGGTTATTCACACCTTATTTGTGATCCTCGGCATCCCAGTCACAAATAGTAGGGCATAATCGAGATTAAACATGCCATTGAAAAGTTCAATGAATCTCAAAAGATCTAGGAGTTTCAATTCATTTAAAACTTAAACTTCTTTTTCGTTTTTCATGGTGGAAATTGGTAAATCATCATTTACCTACCTTCAAATATTCTGCAACTAGATTACGGCATCCCTTTTCTAGGTTGTAGAGTATTGTGTTGGATCCTAGCTTGATGTTTCATTTGGGTGTTACATCAAGAATTATAATCAACATAACTTGAATTTTCTCCCGTTTTGTAGATGTTTGAATCTTACAATGGTTTTCCCAAATCCTTTGGATCAAGCTTTCCAAATGAAGATGACATTCCGAGATACGATCAAGGAAATGAGAGTCATGATTCACTTCCTCCACCTCCTCTAATTGTTCTCCCTGACCCACAAGTTCAAAGGCTTGAAAAGTTCAAGCTCACTCAATCCCTTCTGGCAAGTAAACACGAAGATGGGAAACCTGTGTGTGCACACATCTTATAGATGAAGTCACACATTGATACGTTAAACATGTTGGGTGTCGAGATTTCAAGCGAGTTGGCTGCTCACTGGGTTCTTCAGTCATTTCCTGAATCATATAGTGAGTTCATTAGAGAGTACTATATGATGGACCACGACGTGACCCTAATTGATCTCACCTATTTGCTTATAGCTGCTGAATCAGCAATGATTTGGCGTGCTGGTCAAGCAAAATTTGTCTAGTGAATCAAACTCCCAAACTTCAATGGACACTGGCAACATTGGAAGTCCAGAAAGAACTAAGTCTGTGATTGTCTAATGTGCTGTTCCAAAGGAGTCCATTTGCTTTTATTGCCAAGAGAAGGGGCATTGGAGACGAAGCTGCCCTAACTACCTGAGAGATCTAAGAGATGGGAGAGTCAAGACGTATGGCTCTGCTTCAGGTAACATCCATTATCTAACTCTTTTGAGTTCCTATTCTAGATTCTTAATACATGATGTAATAAGATTACATTTTGATGTAGGATCGAAGAAAAGAGAGGAAGCTTGAGGGAAGAACTGAGCTGAATCTAATCATGAAGAAATGGATTTCGATCGCATTACTTGAAGATTGGATTCTTGAGCTACTACTTGGAGTTAGAATAAATTGTTAAGAAATATGTAATAACATAGTTTTTCAATTGAATTGTATTGTAAGGACAAATTTTTTTTCGCAATAAAATGAATTTTGATTTTATCTTATTTATTTATCCTTGCAATGGCATGTATGAAAAAAATGATGTTTGAATGTTTCTATTATTAGCAAAATGGATTTGATTCTTAATTATGTTATTTGTGGAAATATCAAAAGTTTACCAAATAGGGAGAGTTTTGTCATCGCCCAAGTTTCAATTGGACAGAAACTTGGAATCATGCAATGTGTATTGTATGATGAATGAAAAACTTTCACATTTGGGAAACTTAGACTAATTCTTTGACAAAGTGTCAATTGAAGGACTAGGAAGATCAAGTACACTAGGTTGTGCGTTGATCAAGTCCACCACAAAAGTGACAAAGATATTCGTCATGATTTACTAAAGTTTAGTAAATATGATTATATCTATAAGATTAAGTGTAATTATGAGTTGATTGAAAGGGTTTCAATGAATAGTAGAACGAATAAAGAAGAATCAAGAAGGCAGAAAGATAAAAGTTTCTCTTTTCTAAGAAGAAGGGAGAGTACCTTTTATTGTGTTTTATGATAAGTCTTAAAGATTAAGAACCATGTCTCAATAAATCCTCTAAGTGAGTCTTAATGCAATTGCATGTCTAAGAAGAGGAATCAAGAATTGTAGAAATGGTTAAATCAAGAAGTCAATCATACTTCGTTCCAATATCAAGTCTTAGAGTCAAGATTGTGACATTGAGTGGAACATCTTAAGTAGGTTTATAACACTCATCAAATGTGGAATTTGGAAAAGTTTTCTTATTCTTGCACATTTGAAATTGGAAAGTTGTGCTGTCTTGGATAAGACAAAGACCAACTAGGACCAATTATGTGAAGTGTTTTGTCTTGATAAGAACTACACTAACTCTTGAGTATTTGCTTTGTCAAGAAATGTTTCTTGACAAGAGAATCTTATATGTCAAGGAGTCATTTGGAGTGTAAATGGTCTTGAAAGGTTTCAAGAACAAATCAAGAATAAACCTTATCGATCATCACTAGCACATGACTTGAGGTTTACAACCTATCGTGCTGACATTATTTTGTTTTTGTGCCATTCCAATTGAATTAATTGTGTATGTGAGTTCTATGAGTTCTCATTTGAATGCATACTAAAGCCTTAGTCGATGGAAAGTACATTGATATGTAAGGACAAGTTACTAAACTACTTGGAAGACATGGTGGACACTCGTGTTACCATAGGGCAAGAAATCAAGATTAATCAGTCCATATGAGTTTGGATTTGTCGCAAACCTTGGTTTTGGCAAATTCACATGGATAGGAACTCATACACCATAAAATCTAAGTGTCATAAACTTCCCTCCTTCATGAAAATGACTGTGAGGAAATGCTTTCACTAAGAGAGATCTTAAGAAGATAGCAATTGTGAAAATTGTATTCTCAAATTCGATTATGGTTACGACATCCCTTTCCATAGTTCGAATTATGAGATTTGGCAATTAGTTTGAACATTTGGAACTTAGTAACATAAGTTCTAAATTGTTTAAGCACACATACGAGCTATCTAAGCCAAAGGTGTATAAGTTTAAGAAGCTTAGATTAAGACTTATCGAAGCATCTAGTATTAAAAATATGAATTTCAGAAATTCAATAGGCATTGTTTTTCTGGAAGCTCATTTGTTTTCTGAATACATGTCAAAGCTAGTGGGAGAATAAGTGTTATGCTTATATGATAATAATCATCATGATAGTGGGAGCATAAGTGTTATGATTGTATGATTATTATAGCGAGTATTGCAAGTTAGCAATATTAATTATAGAAAAACAAAGATTCAATTTGCAAAGTTGCATGGGTTGAAAAATATTGTTTTTGCTATAATTAAGGGAGAGAATATTATACTTCGTTTCAAAATCTAAAGCTTAGATTGAGAAATTTTAATATTTTCGGTCAAAGGATACATTGTGTGTTTTTAAAATTTGATTATGATTACGGCATCCCTCTTCATAGTTCGAATTGTGAGAACATGACACATAAAATATTATGGCAAAAGATTGGTAAAGTATCATATCTTTATGTAAGACATTATGCATCGTGTCCCATACGCTTCGGGTATAGGATCGATTGCAAATATTATAATATTTACCACTCTAGTTTTTTTTTTCAAATGTCTAGCGCATTAAGAGGGAAAAAGGACTAGAATTGGTTTTGACTAAAATAATTAAACAACTATCAAAGGACGATCCAAAGTTCGCTGAGGATTGGTCGCTTGTGAGTAGTTGGAAGTATGGTATTGGATGGACCATATCGACATTATTATGAATAGATAAGATTCTATTAAGAATGAGTTGTCATATGGAAAATGTGGAAATGTTTCCATATTGGGAGTTGGATATTGAGAATCTATGTCTAGATTAGAAATTTTATGCAAGAAGGATGTTCAAGGAATGTACTTTGAATGTGAGACTTCACGTCTATGGAATTGACTTTTAACAATTTCAAAGTAAGTACTTTGTAATTTCATTAGCCAAGTATTGGTGACTTTAGTGCTATGACCTTACGAAAGGATCGTTGCGTAAAATGTTAGAATCTAGCATATTCTAGTAGTGGCAAGAACCTTGTGTTCTTACACTAACAATGGGGATTAAGGAATTGTGAAATGAGAATCATTGGAAAAGTTTTCAATTGATCTATTTCACAAAGCATGGACCATAGGAAACAAAGTGTGCATGCTTAGAGCATGGGACAATTGTTGTTGTAATTCAAGTAATGAGTTGATTATCCGAAACATTAAATGATAAATAATGAGTGATCAATATGGTGGATAAATAGAAGCGTTTTATTTACTCTCACAAGTCTGGGGCCATATAGGATTAAGTATTATTGTTATGTTTCAGTTTGCATGTTTTGACTTCCAGAATAACTAGGTTATTCAAACATCCACAGTCGGTCATACGTTGGGAGTAGGTATGAATAAAGACTGTCATGAATCTGTCTGTAGATTGTCTGAAGTGTTTATACATGGCACAAGTTTGCTGCAAAGTTCATGAGTGCTTTGATAAGATTAGAGTATTAGATTAAACCCACGCTCACTTGGCTCACTTCATGGTTTTATCACGAGTGATTAGTGAGACGATAATATTGTATATTCTTGAAACCGAGACATGTGAGTTGTTATTTGTTGTTCGGTTGCACATTGATAATAAGTAAACGCACCAGTAACTTGGTGTTATAAAACTTATTGTTGTGTGTGATTCGATCAATAAATGCAAGCGAGCAATTGAGTCGAAGTTTATCCATTCCTTTTATCCAAAGTGGGATAAAAGCGATATTTGTGGGCCTCTCGATGATTTAGTGATGACACCTAAGCGCTTGGCCAAGCCGGGACTAAGTTGATGTGTTCAATTGTAGTTTGTTATCAGTCGTCGTAAATCAGAAGTCGGGAAACAGTATAGAGAGAATGATTAAAATTCATGTCTTATGTTTATACAATATCTTGAGAATGGAGGAATATATAATCCCTTATCTAAAGGACACGCTATCTGATAAGATCAGAGTTGACAACGGCTTTTGAAAGCTACGATTGTTGATCAGGTTCTGAAGTCATACGGAAAATAGTTATTAGACTTATCCAAGTGGGAGACTGTTGGATTAGTGTCTAAGTCCATAACTATTTTGGTATGTACTTGACCCGATTATGAGCATGGTCCTTTTGGGTTGCCTTCACCATAGCAATATGTAGGATAATTTAAGGAGAGAAAGGTTTAAATACGATTTATTGATATATTATGAGAATATTATATTAAAGGAGAAATCATATTGTTTAATTAATATTAGTCAAAAATTAATTGATAATTAATTTTGTGGCTAAAAGAGATTGATAAAATTTAGGGGACTAGACTGCAATTATTGGATAATTGAGTTATTGGGCTAAGGAATGCTAAAGGAATAAGGGGTGAACGAAATTATGATGGAAGCCCATCATATTTTCATCCATGGCCTTATCCAGAAGGTTCCATGGGCTGCTTAGAGTTTAAGCTGTCCATTAGGTTTTTGACTGAAACCCTAGCAGCACACACAAGTATATAAAGGACCCCTTAGGCCCCAAAAACGTGGACAACTGATTCTATAGGGTTTCTAGTCGTTTTTTTGGGCAACCTCCTTTCTACTCCTCTTCATCCAAGTTGCATAAGGTGTTTGTGACTCCATTAGAGGTGCAGCACTTGAGGCACTAAGCTTTCTAAGGCCAATCCAAGCAAGGAATTGATTGTTATTGCTATATAACAATCAAAGGTAATTCTCTAAACCCTAATTCAGTTTATAATATGTTAGATCTAAGTTTATTAGTCTTGGATTCAAAGCATGTACAATAGAGAAACCTAGATCCAAGCATTAGGGTTTGTATTTGCACATAGGATTGTTCTTATGCATAAAACCCATCAGATGCTTCGATAAGACTTTATCTAGGCTTCTCAATATTATACACCTTTCCTTAGACAACTCACATGTGTGCCTAAACAATTTTAGAACTTACAACCACAAGTATTAAATGTTTAGACCTTTTCCATTTCTCACAATTCGAACTATGAAGAGGGATGTCATAATCATAATCGAATTTGAGAATGCAAATATCATAATTGCTATCTCCTTAAAATCTACTTAGTGAAAGCATTTCGTCACAATCATTTTCATGAATTGGAGAGAAACCTTATGACACTTAGATTTTGTGGTGTATGTGTTTCTATCCATGTGAGTTTGTCATAACTATAATCACAAGACAAGGTTAGTGAAAAATCCAAACTCATACGGACTGAACTTGTTCAATCTTAATTTCTTGCCACCTGGCAGCGTAGGGCCTGCCACTGCTTCCAGGTTGTTATGCAAACAATTGGAACTCATACAACTCACATGCATAGACAACTTTAACTGGAATGGGCACATAAATAAGAATATGTCAACATTATAGGTTACAAACCTCAAGTCGTGTGCTAGTGTTCAACAATAGGTTTATTCTTGATTAGTTCTTGAAACTTTCAAGATGTTTAAGACTCCCACTGACCTCTTGACATATAAGACTCTCTTGTCATGAACCATTCCTTGACAAAACAAATATTCAAGAGTTAGTGCAGATTCTTATCAAGACAAACACTTCACACCATTGGTCTTAGTTGGTCTTTGTTTTATCCAAAACATCACAACTTACCAATTTCAAATGTACAAGAGTAGAAAACATTGTACTCTATATTTGGCAAGTGTTATAACCTTTCTTATATATGTCACTCAAATTACAATCTTGGAGAATAACTCTAAGACTCGATTTTGGAACGAAGTATGACTCATCTTCCTGATTAAACCCTTTCAACAATTCATGATTCCTCTTCTTAGCCATACAAATGCACTAAAATATCCTTAGAGGATCAATTGTGATATGGTTTTCCATAATCGTTAAGATGATCATAAAACACGATACTAAAGTACTCTCCCATCTTTTTAGATTGGAGAAACTTTTATCTTTCTGCCTAATTTGATTCTTCTCATTCGTTCTGCCATACATTGTAACTTTTCCAATGTTCAGAATTATACTTAGACTTGTAATCATAACCATATATACTAAACTTTAGTAAATCATGAGGAATAGTCTTTTCGTTCTTTGTGGTGGACCTGACCAACACACACCAGTGTACCCAATCCTCTAGTCCTTCACTTGACTCACATATACATGTGAACAAGGAATTAGTCTTAATTTCCCAAAGATGAAAGTTCTCATTCATCATACAATACAAGTTGCATGAGTACAAGTTTCTATCCAATCAAAACTTAGGTGATGAGAATCTTTCCTTATCTGGTGAATTATAACAGTACCACAAGCGAAAGAATCAAATCCATAATGAACATTTCTAGAATATACATAAACATCAATTTTCACAAAAGCCATTGTAAGGAGATATAAAATAAAACAAAATCAAAATTTTATTTATTTATAAAACGTGCAAAACTTTTCCTTACAATGCAATTACAAATGAAAACTATGTTTCTAAATATTTGTAAGCAATCTATCATAACTCTTAAGCAGCAGCTCAAGAATTTGATCATCGAACCATGCGATCGAAATCCATTTCTTCGTGATCAGACTCAACTTACTCTTCTTTTAAGCTTCCTTTGATTCTACAAAACATCAAAATATAATTGCATTACATCATGTATTAAGAATCTCCAAATAGGAACTGTGACAACCCAAAATTTTCTAGCGCTTTGAAAGCTCAGCCAGTAAACCCAATTTAGTGTCAAACTCATTCGTGCTATCATTTAGCACAATTTAGAGCCTGTTTGAGCGTTCTGAGCCTTGTACACTTAAGGAATAAGTGTTGGGGTTTATCTGCCGAAGCTATAGTACAATGATCAAGCCTAAAACACCATGACCATGAGTGCACGGCCACCACATTGGAGTTTACAGCCGTAAACTAAATGTGGGCCGTAAACTCACCCCATATGATCAACTTTTGGCCATTTGTTTCATTCCTTCACTTCCTTGGCTGATTTTCCTTCAAATCCTCTCAACTATCATCCCGATCTTCACCTTAGATCTTCAAAACTAGTAAGTATTCTTCCTTTATTAGTTGATACACCTCTTAATCTAGCATTCTATCATGATTTCATCCATGAAAATCATGTTTTCATAGATCTTCAAGAAACACTAAGAACACCAAGAACACACTCTAGTGTTCTTAGCCCAAACCGACCATTTCAACCCCCTATATCGTAAGTACTTTTTCTCTAGCTTGTTATGTAATCGATTAAACATGTATAGGTCTTAGAAACATCAAGATTTGAGGGTTGGATGAGAGTTTACGGCCAAGGATCTCCCAAGGCCGTAAACTCCCTTTTATGGTGCAAAGTTGCCCTAATTTCCTTCCTTATGCTTAGAACTTGGATTAAAACCCTCCACCAATGAACTAGGGACATTAAGCTTCGAGTTGGTGCATCATACCATGAGTTTACGGCCGTAAACTCACGGAGAAATGGTCTCCAGGCCGTAAAATCATGTTAAGGTCAATTCTTGGACCTTAAAATCATATAGCCTCTTGTTTAACCTTGGAGCACTTAAACACTTGAGACTCCATACCTTTAAGCCTCTAAATATGAACATTGAGAGAGTTTATGGCCAGGAGTAATCTCCCCTAGGCAGTAAACTCCATTAAGTGTGGTCCTTGGGCCATAAACTCAAATACAATGCTTTACATCCCTTAGATGCAACCCTAAGTTCTTATAACACTTGAATCTAAGTGTTTTCCTGGTTTTAGGGTGTTTATACTTGTCTAATTGGTGTTATAATCACTAATTGTATACATACATATGTCTTTATATGTTATTAGGATCATGGTGTGTCTTCAAGCCTTCACTTGACACCTAGCAATTGTCCGACACTTCCATACGATCCACTCACTACAGGTGAGTTCATACCCCTTAATTAACCTTTTATATGTTTTGAAATTCTTTTATGGCGGGGGGGGGGGGGGGGAATACAAGTTGAATCATACTAGTTATTATATCAATCACATGTGATTAATAACTACCATACAAATGGATTTACTACACTTTTAGCTGTTTTACTCGGTATACTATTTCAAAATGATTTCTCAAAGCATTTTACATATTAAACTCTTTATCATACTTGCATTATATACTAAATATCTCCTTTCAAACTCTGTTACAACTGTGTTTCACACAAAGTTTTTCAGGTATTTCAAACTTTGTTTCAAACAAAGGATTTCTTATACTTTAAACTGTTTATGTCAACAAACTGCTTTCAAATCGTTTTATAAATTGACACCAAGCCATCAATTCTTATTATTAAACTTTTCAAATGTTTTACAAAACTTCTTTTAAACTTTTATTTTGTCAAATGCATGCCTATATATGTATAGTTATATAAGTAATGTTTAAAGGACTTAGGACTGCTAGCTTGCTTTAATTCCTTTTCCTTGTTTGGATGTGGCCTTAGGGTATCGGATATTTGTCCGAATGTCTTCTAAATATTAGTTATATATTACGTATACATATATAGACATAAAAGTTCTATCTGTCAGTTCAGCACCATTGGGTAGCAAAGGTTTACTTTCATTCATTCATATACATATATTACTAGTAACTATAATAGGTATAGTTAGGAGATACTACTTATTATTCCTAGTACAAGGAATCACACAAGAGTCAGTTCATTCATGAGTCTATACAAATATACTATATGCTATATGAATAGATACTAATACATACTATATGAAGAGATACTATTACATACTATATGAAGAGATACTTCTAGATACTATACGGGACTTACCATTCTACACTCGACTGTTAGCTACAGTGGGAAACTGCACATCGACGGATGTCTAAAGTTGTTCGGTTCGGCAAGTTGCCACGCCGTGTTTATCCTAGTACAAAAGGATACAATTTCAATGATTATATAATTTTCCCTATTACTTTTATCTTGTGACACATTCACATAAACGATGAGGTAGACTATATTTTAATAATGATAATTGTACATGGGGAAAAACCTTCATTCATATGGAGAAGCAAACCTCCAAAACTGTCGGGTCTTAGTAGAAGACTACATTTTATGCTAGTAGGAAATATGGGATTTTCTAGAGTTTTTCATACTTATACAAAATTATTCTTCAAATGTTTAAAATTCTTTTCATAACAGTTTTACTAATCAATGAAACTAAAATACTTATGAATTCACCAGCTTAAATGTTGATCTATACTTTCAAAATAACTTGTATTCTCAAGTCATCAGTAGACATGTATGATGACCAGGTTTTGAGAAGACGGAGCAGTCAAGACTCGTCTTTTATTTTGATTACTTATTTTCATGTCTTATTCAATGAAAAAACACAGTTGTATTACAATTATACTATTAATGGAATGGATGATGTTGTTGCTTGTTTACTACTTACACTATTGTGATACTTCACTTGACGTCCTCCGCCCCAGAATGTTTCCGCCATTCTTAGTTTTAGGGTGTGACAAATTGGTACCAGAGCTTTGTTTATTGTGAATTGAGTATATCAACCCATAAAAGATATACAGACTATAAATACAATGTGATTAAAAATACTCTGACCAATAGTTAATAATTTTAAATAATAAAATATTCAACTAAGTATACATGCCTACATTCATACTAAATTAGTGTCACAATGACAAAAACAAAAGTATTGCAATTGTTGAATATCACAAGTAAGCTCGGGGATGTATGGTCAGTCCTGGGAGTGGCATAGCCTGATCAACTATGTTGGTCCGAGGAGTGATTAGCATATTCCCAAGAATGGTTGTGATATGGCAACATGTCTAAAAACTTACCAACACGACTACAATGAAGACAATAGGAGTATTTTGAGTTACTATAAATACTTAGTTGAGAACTAAAGATCTTCATTAATAGGTCAATAGTTTCTAAGTGGATACACTAAGGTTATATGTAACTAGGATGACATAGACTTAGAATTTGTGAAATTTTGCTTTACCCTCTGTTCCTTATGAATTTGGAGTTAATGTCACTTATTCGAAGGCCTATCATGTTGTAGCACCTGATTCCTGGTATGTAAAAATTATCTAAGTGTTTTGCATTTTTAGCCTTGGACTCGGCGAGTTGTAGGCCCGACTCGCCGAGCAGAGATGGGATTTGGAACGCGTTTAAGTTGGCGACTCGGCGAGTCCATATTCTGGACTCGGTGAGTCCCCGATGTATAATGAAACCCTAAATTTCAAGGGTTTGCACCCTATTTAAGTCCTTTTATGCTCCCCCAAGGTCGCCCCCTTCACCCTCAGAGCTCCCTATACCGTCCAAACCATGTTCCTTGTGAGATTGAAGTGTTTTGGTGTGTTTTCTTGAAGATTTTGAGATAAAAGGAAAGTAGATCAAGAAGAGAAGAAAGAGGCCAGACATCTTGGTGTTATCACAGTGATTTCCTTGAGGTATAACACAGTTTCCCTCTATTTTCATGCTCAAAGTCCCTTTAAAGCTCCATTAAAGTCCTTCTTGAGCCATTTCCAAGCTTGATATTGAATTAGGGTTTGTAATAAGTTGATTAACCTTTAGATCTAGGCATGATTGAGCTCCAGGAGCTTGGATCTACTGCCTTTATGAAGCCATATTGCATGGAAGCCCTAGATATACTCTTTTAGTGCATTTTGAGCCCTAAAACCTTCATTGGTGTTTATTTACACGTAAAGTTGGAAACTTTATGTGTTCATCATGCCCTAGAAACCCAGATCTATGAATGGCATGAGTTGGATTCAAGCAAGATCGAGTATATAGTATTTGCATGTGAAAGACTCGGAGAGTCGTTCATCGGACTCGGCGAGCCGAGTCGCGAGTCCCCGAGTTTTCCCCCTTTTCGTGTTTGCTGGGTGGAGTAGTGAGTCATGGGGTGTGACTAAGTGGGTCGGAAGCCAGACTCACTCATGAAGGAACTCGGTGAGTCAATGCCCTGACTCGGCGAGTTCAAGGCAATCTTCTTGCCTCAAGAACAGACTCGGCGAGTTGTTCATACAACTCGGCGAGTCTTAGCATAGAATGTTCTTCGGATGAAGATGAACTTGAGGAGTTGTTCATACAACTCGGCGAGTAGGATGAAGGACTATTGGACTTTGGTTTTGAAGGAAAACTCGTCGAGTAAATGCCTAACTTGAGGAGTAGAGACGGGATTATGGTCAATCGAATGGATAGGGACTCGGCGAGTTGGCAAGCCAACTCGGCGAGTCGAGTCAACTGGAAGTTGACTTTGACTTTGACTCTTGGTTTGGTTAAGGGTAAATGGTCATTTTACTCTGAGGTCGGTTAGCAGTATTTGACTGAGTGTTTTATGGGGATTATAGCCAGAGGATTTTCGGGGCAGCAGCCGCAGAAGACAGTCATTTCCCACGCAGATCAGCAGCTACTTTGAGGTGAGTTACCTTCCAGTAGCGGTGGGTCTACGGCCACAATGCCGGCCCACCAGTAGGAGTTGTATGATAGATGATTGTCCCTGTGATATTCATCTAGGGTTGCTACTACCTATGATATGTTATTGTGCTGGTATGATATGATGCTATGTGCTAGTAACAGTAGGGGATATAGTCCCCCAGATTAACGGTCGATAGGGCTGAAGGAGCGGTCATGCCCAACCATGGTAGATAGATTATGTGATATATGTGTTATGTGGTAGTATTAGGGGGTGAAATAGTCCCCAGTACCCGGTCGAGAGGACTGAAAAGGAGACCAGCACCCAGATATGCTAGTCAGTATCCGGTCGAGAGGACCGAAGGGGAGGCAAGCTCCCAGATATACTGGTCAGTATCGGATCGAGAGGACCGAAGGGGAGGCCAACTCCCAGATATGTTAGACAGTATCCGGTCGAGAGGACCAAAGGGGTAGGTCGGGCACCCAGATATGCCTGACAACATATGTACGTTATGTGGTATGTTGGGGGAACTCACTAAGCTTCGTGTTTACAGTTTTCGGTTTTGGTTTCAGGTACCTCTTCTTCGAAGGGGAAGGAGCTGGCGTGGTAGCGGCACATCACACACATGCCTTGTATTCCGCACTATGAGATCTTCCTGGGGATTTGTACTCTGACTTTATTATGTTTTATAAAAATGTTTTCCAGACATGCGATATCTTTTATGAAATGATATGATCGGTGAACGTTTTATTTCTAATGTCTTGCTAAGTATATGTTTTAAAAATGAAATTTTTGGCTCGTATTTTTGGGACGTTACACATGTTTTTATTTCATATAACTGGTATGCACTTTACAAATATTGAAGTAACTGATGAAGATTATCATATAATTATCTAGCTAGTACATCTAGAAATTATTTCTTTACCCCAATTCTCGCGTAGATAACATGGCTGGACTCCATCCTCACGACGACCCGTACTTCCCGAATGAAGGCAATGTTGGATGGTTTGAGGAAGAGCTAGAAAATGATCATCCAATACCTTTGGATGATCACCATTCTGAAGGGTTTTTGGATGGTGCTAACTCCGAGCCCGAAGTTGACAACCTACCGCCGGTAGCTCCCATTCCAAATCCTAACCCTCGTCTAGCTTTTCATGGCCCGACGTCTTCTTGGGCAGAATGTTTAGAGACATGGAGCGAAGAGCAAGATCAACCTATGTTGTTTAATGGAGACCGAAGCTTCTACAACATAAGCGAAGGAGGCTCGGCAGACAGAGTTCGGGAAATCCTGGTTTGTAGAGTTGCCCAAAACGAAATTCAGTGCAGGACGGCTCTCCAGCGTATCGCAGAGGTTGATGCCAATGCAGGAATGCATACCATCCGCACCAATTGCCTTGAAAATGCTCGTGAGAGATATGAGAGAGACCATGAGGCTCTGCTGCAAGCACTAGCTGAAACACGAGCCGAAGTCATAGAGCTCCGAGTACGACAGAGGGTGTACGAAAGACACATTCTTGATATGGAGCGTCAACTGGCTGAAATAAGGGTTCACTAGAAGGATGAACGTCACTAGTAGGAGATACTTTACTTTCTTTCCTTGTTATAAGGAATCGTTTTCCTGTCTATGCTTTATGAAGCATTTTTCTATGTATCTACCCTAGTACCGTAAGTCCTATTAGTTAGGCCTTTATGCTGCCAAAACTTTACTACTCCAGATATGATGTAAGACCTTCTACAAGGTCAATTTACCCAAACTTATTACATCATAAATATCAAAGATATTGTCAGTCGGCTAATTTTTGTGCCACTCTTTGTTCAAATACTTTCATCATACTATCGTTGGTGTCTATCTGCAACTCACCCTAGTCATGTTATTGGACTATGCTAATTTAGCTCTGGGATCATTTCCAATTCTATTTCAAAGGTGGGATCATGTCATCCACCAACCAATGGTACCCGGGTTCGGACGACAAACATCTTGTGACCATTCTATGAACTTACTCCTACTCTTTACTAGGACTACATCATAGAGATGTAGGTTAAACCCTCGAGAAATTACTTCTACTCTTTACATGAATGATGGGAATACATCTAGGTTCAACCAATAATAACAGTCACAAACACCCAAAGCCACAACTTAGATTTTAAGAAATAAAAGCGTCAAGCCGAAAAGTGACGCAGGCGATATGAGGGAACACTCTCAAAGTGTAACAAGTCTAACTATCATCATAATGGAGCTGTCGGGTATTGCAAAGCATCAATTGCAACAAAATGGGGCACATTTCTCGTTTTTGTGGAACCACCTCCACCAACGGAGCCAACCAGGGTTGCTATGGTTGTGGTGAAATCGGACACTTTAAAAGGAATTGTTTGAAAAGGAGGAACAATGAAAGCAACCGCGTCCACATAACTCCGACTCGACACATCACTTCCACCATCGATGCTGGTGCAAGCCAGATGTGTCACCTAAGCGGTGACATAGGACATCTTCTGAAGGATTGTCCAACCTCAAAGAACTCTAGCACAAACGGGATGATACTAAGGATCACTGCTGCAGGAGAGACTACTCCGAACCCACGTTGATATACTAGGGAGTTTCGTTTTAATAAACTTATAAGATGTTAAACACTAGTTCAACTAGAGTCTTATATTTTGCGAGATTCCACCAGTCAAGGGCTCTCGTGCTGCGTATACTTGCTTTTGTAGTATACCTTGTTCGCAGCAGTAGTCTTGTAGTTAATCTAAAGTACTGAAACTCTGTTAGAAGTTGCACTGTTGTGTTATTTGTAACATCGTTCATGATCTAAATCTAATACCTCTTATTCCGAGTAGTCCGATATTATCATACAACTTGAGTCAATTCGATCCTCACAATACCAGTTTCATGCGTAAATCTCTTTCTCCGTAATCGCCTTTCTAGCGAAGCCGTTATTCCAGAACTCCGAGGTACTCCTGCATAGAGTACCTTATGTTTCGTATCCTTCCCGAAGAAACATCAGCAAACCTCTCCGGAATACTACTCGTACAGTACGTCAAGTTCAATCCGAAGACCCTTACGGTTAATCTATCGCTGAAGATTGTATACACAAGGGTGGTATATAATCAAGGTTCTACATGTATAAAATTGATTATTTCGCTTTAATTTCTTTTCCTTGTTTGGATGTGAACTTAAAGAAGAATCATTTATTAGACTACCTTTTCAATCTTAATTATATACGACTCGTATATAAGAGACTGTGATTAATGAACCATGTGTGACTTCTAATATGAACTTTAGGATGGAGACTGCTCACGACAATGAGTGATCGTGTTGTCATGCGAATAAACTTAGAATCCAATCAATTGCTACCCCTAGAACTGAATCGCCCTATAGTATAACACCTTCAGAGATGCAAGAACTATCCGGTCAACTTATCGAACTGCTCAGAGATGGCCTTATAAGACCGAGTTACTCACCCTAGGAAACTCCATTCTGGTTATTCAAGAAGAAAGATGGATTAGTTAGTATGTGCATCGACTATGGAGACTTCGAAAAGATTTCCATGACGAATCGTTACCCTCTGCCCCGCATAGATGAATTGGTTGACCAACCGCAAGGAACGATTTACCTTTCGGGGATGGACCTAAGATCCAAATATCACCAGTTACGAGTGTTAGAGAAGGATGTCCCGAGGACGGCCATCCGAACTCAATACGGACGCTACGAGTCCATAGTCATACCTCTCGGATAAGACCAATGCGTCTGTAGTATTCATGAACTTAATGAATAGGGTATGTCACCCTTACTTTGATCAGTTCGTCATTGTCCTTATAAATGATCTACTTATCTACGCTCGTAGTAAGGAAGAGCTTAGAAGCATCCACGACTTAGCCTACCTCGCGAACACAGTAACATACATTCTACCTTCCACGTCTCGAACTTGAAAAAGTGTCTTTCCGACGAGACTCTTGTAATCCCACTCGACGAAATCGAGTTCAACGAGGGCCTCACCTTCGTGGAAGAACCGTAGTGACCATGGACTGAGTGGTCAAGCGGATGAAGCAAAGCCGCATCAAATAGGACCTGAATTCACTTGGGAGCGCAAGGACCAATCAAATAGGAATTATCCTCATCTCTTTACTCGACTATTCATACCTACTTCTTTGCCTAAACTCTAATTTCGGGACGAAATTCCCTCTAATGGGGGATGATGTGACAACCCGAAATTTTCTAGTGCTTTGAAAGCTCAGCCAGTCACCCCAATTTAGTGTCAAACTCAATCCTGCTATCATTTAGCACAATTTAGAGTCTGTTTGAGCGTTTTGAGCCTTGTACACTTAAGGAATAAGTGTTGGGGTTTATCTGCCGAAGCTATAGTACAATGATCAAGCCTAAAACACCATCACGATGAGTTCACAGCCACCATATTGGAGTTTACGGCCGTAAACTCCATGTGGGCCGTAAACTAACCCCAGATGATCAAGTTTTGGCCATTTGTTTCATTCCTTCACTTCCTTGGCTGATTTTCCTTAAAATCCCCTCAACTATCATCCCGATCTTCACCTTAGATCTTCAAAACTAGAATGTATTCTTCCTTGATTAGTTGATACACCTCTTATTCTAGCATTCTCTCATGAATTCATCCATGAAAATCATGTTTTCATAGATCTTCAAGAAACACTAAGAACACCAACAAACACACTGTAACATCCCAAATTTCGAGGCCAAAATTTTCATTTTTAGAATTTAGCATGTTATAAGGCGTGTTACTAAAACATTGTCAAAGTTACAATAATTATAAAACATAAGGTCATGTATCAAAACGATATCATCAGAAACAAGAAAATCAGAGTACGATCCCAGAAAATCCTCTGCGGAAATCATGTGTGTGATGCGCCGCTACGCCGCCGACTCTTTCCCCTTTGACAAACAGGTACCTGAAACCACAAGTAAAATTGTAAGCACGAAGCTTAGTGAGTTCCCCCATCATACCACATACCATTCAATGCCATCGGTATCTTTCAACCGGTAATCATCTTCGGTATCTTTCAACTGGTAATCATCTTCGGTATCTTTCAACAGGTAATCATCATCGGAATCTTACAACCGATAATCGTCATCGGTATCTTTCAACCGATAACTGGGGTCTATTGCACCCCTATTACTACTAGCATACAACAAAAGGGTATAAGCATACAATCAAGCATATCCGAGTACTAACGTACTCTTCGGTCCTAAAGACCATTGTCAGGGAAAAACTATCCTATCATATCATACATAAATATCTCGTAACCAAACACGTATCCATACCAAGATAATTATCACGAAGACAATCATCTTCTAAAATACTCCTACTTGGTGGGCCGGCATTGTGGCTTTAGACCTTCCCTTATTGGAAGGTAACTGACCTCAAAAGGCTGACTGCTGAAAAGCTGCTCCGCAAATGTCTGACAGCTGCTCCGGTGATCTCCCGGCTATATTCCCATAAAACACTTAATCAGACATTGATACTAATCCCAGGGTAAAATGATGATTTTACCCCTGAATGATTCCAAACCAAACTCAAGTCAAATTCAACTTCCAGTTGACCCAACTCGCCGAGTTGGCTTGCCAACTCGTCGAGTTCATATCCAGCAGATTGACCTTACTCTCGTCTCTACTCGTCGAGTTAGGCATTGAATCGACGAGTTCTCTTCCTAACTGAATACACAAGGGTCCTTCATCGAACTCGCCGAGTTGTATGAACAACTCATTGATTTAATCTTCATCCGATGAACACGCTCTGTCCTCGACTCGCCGAGTTGATGAACAACTCGCCGAGTTTTATGAAGATTGCCTTGCACCCGCCGAGTCAGGGCATTGACTCGCCGAGTCCCTCCATTGATGAGTCTGGTTTTCGACTTACTAAGTCCACCTATGGCTCACTGATCTACTCGCCTACTCGAAAAGGGGAAAAATCGGGGACTCGGGACCCGACTCGCCGAGTTCGAAGAACAACTCGCCGAGTCGCATCCATGCAATCTCTCTACACTCGATTTTGCTTGAGTCCAGTGCATTCCATTCATAGATATGGGTTCCTAGGACTTGGTTAACACGTAAAGTTTCCAACTTTACGCGTATTTAATCATCCATGGGGATTTTAAGGCTCAAAACACACAAAAAGGGGGTAGATCTAGGGCATTCATGCAATATGGCCCCATAAAGGTATTAGATCCAGGCTTCTGGAACTCGAACATAGCCAGATCTAGCAGCTATTCAGCCGATTAAGATCCCTATACCACTGACAAGCTTGGAAATGGGTGAAAGATAGCTTAATGGTGCTCTAATGGGGATTTGAACATAGAAACATAATAGATCTGAATTGTACCTCAATGAACTCTGGATTAAGTCTTAGATTCTTGCTGTTCACCTTCTCTTTTGATCTTTCCTTCCTTCTCTTCTTCAAACTCCAAGGAACAAGCACAAGATCACTTCAAATCACAAGGAGAGGGTTAGGGTTCGTTATATGATACTCTAAGGGTGATGGAGGCTAACTTGGGGCGCATAAAGGGGGTTTAAATAGGGTGCAAACCCCTGAAATAAGGGTTTCTTCCAGACTGATGGACTCGCGAAGTCCAGAATATGGTCTCGCCGAGTCTCCAACTTAAACGGGCTCAAAATCCCGTCCCTACTCGGCGAGTCTAGCCTACGACTCGCCGAGTCCAAGGCTAAAAAGTAAAATACTCAGATAAATCATACATACCAGGAACCAGGTGCTACACACACTCTAGTGTTCTTGGCCAAAACCGACCATTTCAAGCCCCTATATCGTAAGTACTCTTGCTCTAGCTTGTTATGTACTAGATTAAAAATGTATAGGTATTAGAAACACCAAGATTTGAGTGTTGGTTGAGAGTTCACGGCCAAGGATCTCCCTAGGCCATAAACTCCCTTTTATGGTGCAAACTTTCCCTAATTTCCTTCCTTATGCTTAGAACTTGGATTAGAACCCTCCACCAATGAACTAGGGACATTAAGCTTCGAGTTGGTGCATCATATGACCCTTTAGAGAGTTTACGGCTAGGAGTAAACCCTCTAGGCCGTAAACTCCATTGAGTGTGGTCCTTGGGCCATAAACTCAAATACAATGCTTTACACCCCTTAGATGCAACCCTAAATTCTTATAACACTTGAATCCAAGTGTTTTCCTGGTTCTAGGGTGTTTATACTTGTCTAATTTGTGTTATAATCACTAAATGTATACATACATATGTCTTTATATGTTATTTGGATCATTGTGTGTCTTCAAGCCTTCACTTGACACCAAGCACTTGTCCGACACTCCCATTCGATCCACTCACTGCAGGTGAGTTCATACCCCTTAATTAACCTTTTAAGTGTTTTTAAATGCTTTTATGGGGGGGGGGATACAATTTGAATCATACTAGTTATTATATCAATCACATGTGATTAATAACTAGTATACAAATGGATTTACTACACTTTTAGTTGTTTTACTCGGTATACTACGTCAAAATGATTTCTCAAAGCGTTTTACATATTAAACTCTTTATCATACGTGTATTATATACTAAATATTTCCTTTCAAATTCTGTTACAACTGTGTTTCACACAAAGGTTTTCAAGTATTTCAAACTATGTTTCAAACAAAGGATTTCTTATACTTTAAACTGTTTATGTCAACAAACTGCTTTCAAATTGTTTTATAAATTGACACCAAGTCATCAATTCTTATTATTAAACTTTTCAAATGTTTTACAATACTTCTTTTAAACTTTTATATTGTCAAATGCATGCCTATATATTTATAGTTATATAAGTAATATTTAAAGGACTTAGGATTGCTAGATCGATTTAATTCCTTTTCCTTGTTTGGACGTGGCCTTAGGGTATCAGTTATTTGTCCGAATGTCGTCTAAATATTAGTTATATATTATGTATACATATATAGACCTGAAAGTTCTATCGATCACTTCAGCACCTTTAGGTAGCAAAGGTATACTTTCGTTTATTCATATACATAAATTACTAGTAACTATAATAGTTATAGTTAGGAGATACTACTTATTATTCCTAGTACAAGGAATCACACAAGAGTCAGTTCATTCATGAGTCTATACAAATATACTACATGCTATATGAATAGTTACTAATACATACTATATAAAGAGATACTATTACATACTGTATGAAGAGATACTTCTACATACTATACGAGACTTACCATTCTACACATGACTGTTAGCTGCAGTGGGAAGCTACACATCGACGGATGTCTACGGTTGTTCGGTTCGGCAAGTTGCCATGCGATGTTTATCCTTGTACAAAAGGATACGATTTCAATGATTATATAATTTTCCTTATTACTTTTATCTTGTGACACATTCACATAAACGATGAGGTAGACTATATTTTGATAACAATAGTTATACATGGGGAAAATGCTTCATTCATACGGAGAAGCAAACCTCCAAAACTGTCGGGCCTTAGTAGAAGACTACATTTTATACTAGCAGGAAATATGGGATTTTCTAGAGTTTTTCATACTTATACAAACTTATTCTTCAAACGTTTACAAGTCTTTTCTTTACACTTTTACTAATCAATGAAAATAAAATACTTCTGAAGTCACCAGCTTAAATGCTGATCTACACTTTCAAAATAACTTGTATTCTCAGGTCATCAGTAGACAGGTACGATGACCAGGTTTTGAGAAGACGGAGCAGTAAAGACTCGTCTTTTATTTTGATTACTTATTTTCATGTCGTATTCTACAAAAGAACACACTTGTATTACAATTTTACTATTAATGCAATGGATGATGTTGTTGCTTGTTTACTACTTTACACTGTTGTGATACTTTACATGACGTCCTCCGCCCCAGAACGTTTATGCCGTTCTTGGTTTTGGGGTGTGACAGGAACTTAATAGAGTTAGATAGTTGATTTTACCTGAAGTAAAGTAATTTTTTTGACTTTACCACCTTTGCAATCCTTCGGGTAAATATGGCAGCTTCGCAAACAATGCCCCTTCCCTTGGCAACAGAAACATATGGACTCTCTGGGAATGGTACACATGACTATCTCAGACTTAGCCTTTCTCTTTACCATTTGGTCAAATGACTTTACTATGGCTGATCCCTTTGCATCGGGAAGAGAAATCTTTTCTTGACTTCCAATGTTCCCATTGTCAATGTCCATGAAAGATTGGGGAGTAGATCTTCCAATCCAATTTGCTTTACTAGTGCACCAAATCATTACTAATTCAGCAGAAACTAGCAAGTATGTTAGATCAATAAGGGTCATGTTGTGATCTCCCATATAGTAGTGCTTAACGAACCCGCTATATGACTTAGGAAGTGATTGAAGAACCCAGTCAACAACCTACTTCCTCGGGACTTCGACACCCAAATCTCCCAGCTTGTTAGTATGTAACTTCATCTCCAAGACATGAGCACATACAAACTTTCGTTCCTGCTAATAGGGCTTTGAGTGACCTAGAACTTGTTGGTTAGGGAGAATTATTGGAGGAGGTGGACGAAGTGAAGTTCCACTATAGCACGAAAAAGGGATTAATGTTTCACCTTGATTGCCTTGTGGAAATCATATTTATAAAGAAAGTTTTTCCAAAAGATTTGGGAAGAGCATAGTTGTCTGAACTAGACATCTATAATGGGAGAAGTTCAAGTTTAGTTGATTTCAGTCCTTAATATAACATCAAACATGAAATATTAAGGCTAGGACCCAACACAATATCTTACAATTTGGAAGAGGGATGACGTAATCCAAAGTGCAAAATATTTGATGGTAGGTACATGACGACTTAGCAATTTTCACCATAAAAAACGAAATTCATCATTCGGTTTTAAATGGATTGAAACTCATAGATCCTTTGAGATTCATTCAAAAATTCAATGGCATGTTTAAATCTCGATTGTACCCTTCAAGTCTGTGACTGGGATGTCGAGGATCACAAACAAGGTGTGAATAACCATGCAAATTAGCTTGGTACACCCAATGTTACAACCACTTAATCAATGTGCCGGTTACCACACACACTCCATTGATCTATGATTAACATCACGCTACCCTTTGCCACACAGTTTCAGTCCTAGATTAGTGTGTTGGTTAACCACAGATGCTCCACTAACGACTTAACAAGGTGTATAGTGCAATATCATGAGTTACCATAAAATTCACATTTTCCTAAGTAACTAAGATTGAGAATTTATAAGTGTTTAGTTATTTAGTATTTCATTATATTTATAATGAGAATTAAATGTCCTGTCAAACCCGTTCGGCTAACGACCATCTAAAAGTCAAGGAAGCGGTGGGTGAGAGTGGACACCCATTAAACTGCCATTTTATAGGTAGTAACCTTATACCCCCTTTTAGACCGGCTTCGTGAATGAGTCCTACTAACGGTAAGACTCACTTTGCTCTTACACATATATGTAAATATTAAGCCTATAATATTATAATCGTATAAGGTTTGAATTTTAAACTTTTAAAATTCTAGGGTTGGAACTAAAGTACTCAAAAGTGAAAATTTACAAATTCCAAAACTTGAGGGAAAGTTTTGAACTATTCAAAAACTTTTGGTATCTATAACTTATGAGTTTAATATAGGTTTTATGAAAAAACTCTTGATATTCCATAACTTGAGACAAGTTATGGATTTCATAAAAACACTTATGAAAAAGACTCTTCAAGTTCCATAGCTTGAGGACAAGTTATGGAAAACTTAAAACCATTTTATGATGACATTTAAAAACGAGACTTTTTACTTTCCATAATTTGAGGACAAGTTATGGATTTCATCAAAAAGAATTCGATCATCAATTCCAACTAACAAAAACAAAAAATTTGCCTATGATCTAATTAAACTCATAAGTTAAGATAATTCATATCAAACAAGTTTCAAGAAATTAGGCTAAACACATAACTAATACAAATCATGAAACTTGGACAATTATCTTTTATTTGGATGTGAATAATCATTACCATGTCAACAAAATATGATTTTATGAACTAAAAAATTTGAAAAAATGCCCACTAGAGCACCAACTCGGTGAGTACATGAGCTAGACTCTGGGGACTCGGCGAGTTCACTGTCTAGAATGCAGAAAATTTTATTTTTTTTGCTTTGAAAACCAATAAAACATCGAGTATAATGGGAAAGAACCCTAGGCTCTGATACTACTGAAGGGTTTTAGTATACTACAACATCCTATGGTGCACATACAACCCTAAATGCTTTGGATCTATGTTTTCAATAATTATACCTGCAATATTGTTTCCAAAGCATTAAGCCTACAACTAGCATGCAATTGACATAATCAACATAAAATTGAGTTAGAGACTTACCTCTTTGTTGTAGCTGGTAGAGCTTCTTGAGTTTGGCCTTTAAGAACATAGTGCCCCAAGTGTTGCACCTAAAATGGAATCACAACACACTTCGGACAAAGGATGACTTTTGAGAGAATATTCTTGCAACCAAGATCGACTCATGGACTAGAAGAATCACTAGTGTGTCTAGTACATCTAGTAGTAAATTTTGGATGTTGAGGGGCTTCTTATATAGTGTGGCAAGATTAGGGTTACACCATGTAAACCTAATGTGCATGACCTTCAATATTCCTTAGGCTCCATGGGTTTAAACCCCTATGGATCATCCATGGGTTGTAACATTGATTTAGCCCAACCTAAAGAATTATGGATCATTGGCCCACACCATACGAATGAATGATTTACCAAATCAATCCCCATATATTTAATTAGTCTCTTTTGATCACAAAATTAATACCAAATAATTCTTGATCAATACTAATTAAATTATATGATTTCATATTAATATGTTAGAACTTATAATTTATTAACAAATCATAAATAACATCTTCTCAGAATTCCATCCTATCAAATTGTCTTGGTGATATGCAAGCCAAATGGACCATGCTACTCTTGGGTCAAGTACATACCAATTATCGGTATGGGCTTAGACACCTAATCCAACAATACTCGCACTTTGTCCCAGGTTTATTATGTATTTTGTTACAACTAGTAGTAGCAAATCAAGAGAGGTACACCCTTCAAGAACCCATGTAATCCTAACCAACTAAATGCAATGATATCTATATTCTCTTTTGTTAAACTTAACGATCATCCAATACCTATTACTACTTATTACCAAATCCACATCAAAGGAATGCAGATCGAAAACATTTAGAACCATACAACAAAACATGTGACTTATAATCGTGCATACCAAAATGTATGTCTATAAATATAGATGAGATACAACTAGAAATGACCATAGTACTTACGAAATTTCTTCTCATCATGCAATAGAAATCATGTCTTCCCATGGTGACAATCAGTACACTGGTGAAACACCGATCCTACGGATAGACTCCGCTACATTCCAAGCCACTATAACAGCTGCAGTGACAGCCGTCATGGCACAACTCAACGCTAACAACACAAACGAAAATGGAATCTGTGTCCACACTTCCAATCGTAGTGATAACCAAGGGAACTAACAAATGGTTGCCTATAAGGATACCCCAAACCACAAACCATGGAACAAGAAACAAAAGTCTTGGAACAGGAAAGGGAGCAGATTGACTTAAGGACCTACCAAAAGGCCACAAGTTGTAGCAACCCATACCCCCACTGACCCTACTACCTCAACATCGAGAAAACCATATGCTGGAAGCCTCCCCAAATGCCACAAGTGCAACTTCCATCAGCAAGGATCCTGTCAAAAGCTGCACCGAAAGAAGTGTAACAGAAAAGGGCATACCACTCGCTGTTGTAGAAAGCCAACCGACAAGTCACCCAAGCCGCTAACGTTAGGAGAAGTCAGGCATGCTACGAATGTGGGGAGGCGGGGCATTTCATGAAGGAGTGTCCAAGGATTAAGAACAAAAAGGTCTGAAACATCAGAAGCATAGAATATGAGGAGGCAATGAAAGACCCTACTGCGATTACCGATACACTTCTTCGCAACAAACTCATTACGCATGCGTACTTTTGCAATAGAGGTACAAAAAGGAGACTCATAAGTCACGAAGTATAAGTGCATAGTAAATTGAAACCCTCAAACATTCGTGAAAATTTTCCCGGTAGAAATAATTAAGGGAAAAACTAAGACCACCATTAACACACACCTAGGATACACTTTAAGCGTTAAGTAAACATTCCTTCTAAAACGACCTAGTGTCCGTAACAATAGGAAACTTCAAAGCCATTTTCATGTGTTAGATAAACCCTCACCATATCCACATCGTACATAACAATACGTTGTTCGAATTAGCTTACTAAATAAGGAAAGCCATGCTATCTCAGACATCAAACCCGACACAAATCCTTAAATCGCCCCATCCGTCTAGACTCAGAAGTATCTATGTGAGAGGTACCACGCTCTTTCTTGGCCCACAATAGAAATAGGGAACAAGAAGCTAAAGACATCAAGGATATTCCAGGGGTTTATAACCCTCAAGAAGTGTTGGCATAATTTTTTTGTTTCGGAAATACCACCCAAATGCCAAATTGAGTTCGGAATCGACTCGACTCTCGGAGACATTCCAATAGCCAAAACCCCAACCACTTGGCACCAGCATGAAACATATATTGTCCGATTAATGGAACGACCTAATAAGTAAGCAAACTATCCGACCAAGCCTCTAACTTAGAAAGCACCCATCCGACTCATAAAGAGGAAACACTAATAGTCCATAGGACCACTGACTACTAAGAGTCAAACAAACCCATCATCAAGGACCGATATCCCTCATTTTTGAATCAACAGCCTAATCAGCTAACTACAAGGAACAAGCAAAGGTCGAAATCCCACTAGCTTAGAATTTCGTAGTAAGAAACTCACTAGACAACCTAAGAATTACAAGGCCAACTAAACTACACACAACCTTAACCTTGGTGACAATAGTGTCTTACTTAAGGTTTAGAGACACTACTTTTGGTGCGTCGGGTACACAATCCTCATAAGCCACGACCATCCATTCACCTCACCATATAGGATGCAAATGAAGACCACCCCTTGTGTTGGGCTGAGATGACCAACACACAGCTAGCGAAAAGGCAAGTACCCTACGAACCTATCACCGACCCCGAAATCACCAGAGAGACAACTAAAGAGATCACCCAAATTCGAGCACAACTAGAGGTATCTAGAAACCAACAAAAGAGCTATGCAAGTAAGTGATAGATGCCTTGGAATTCGAATTTGGTAATTGCGGACTGCTAAACGTCTCTCCTTGGGATGATACGCTTGTGAAAACATGGGAAATTGAACCCGGATACATCGGACCTTGGAAATCCTTGCTGGGATCGGTCCGGTGGCCCATAGACTCCAGCTATTGCCTGAACTCAGCAATGTACACCCTGTCATTCGTGCGCCCAATCTAAAGAAATGCCTACATGACGAAACTCTCATTGTCCCGATTGATGAGATTGGAGTAGATGAACATCATCATTTCGTCAAGGAACCCATGGAAATAATGGACAGGGAAGTGAAGCGAACCAAGCAAAGCGACATTCCCATCGTAACGGCCCAATGGAGTGCCAAGAGAGGACCCGAGTTCACCTGAGAACGCGAATACCAAATGATGCAGAAGTACCCCCCATTTTTCCTAGTTGTTGAAAGCTGCTTTACAACGAATTTCGGGACGAAATTCCCTCTAACGGGGGGATGATGTCACAACTAGCAATTTAGGGTTTAATATGTGAAGCTTGTTCACAACAAATTCCTCTACGTAACCTTGTTGCATCTTATTAATAAAATTCAAATTACATTGTTATTTGAATTCATACTAGCATACATTGTGAAACAAGTTAAAATAGCCTCATGAAAGCCCAAAACTTGATCCAATAGCTAAGCCCGATCCATTTGTGGATCTTGATCAACGAATTCTCGGCCCAACACCCTATTAGGCCGAAAACTCTCTCCTTGGGCCTTATTGGTCCGAAAAGTTATTTTGGGTCTTCCATTGGACCAAAAACTCTCTTATGGGCCCAAATAGTGTAACGACCAAAATTTCAAAAC
Organism: Lactuca serriola; assembly: GCF_051521515.1. Lineage (NCBI taxonomy): Eukaryota > Viridiplantae > Streptophyta > Magnoliopsida > Asterales > Asteraceae > Lactuca > Lactuca serriola. Next base: position 233,524,915 of record NC_136411.1, read on the forward strand.
AATTAAAACTTTTCAAAAACCACTCATTTTAATAACGTTGTTACAAAAAGGTTTTCAATACATTATTTAACAGAGTATTTTTCCCAGGTTCAAATCATAAAACACCAACGCGGGGAACGGTACGATCACGCGTTTGCCTTGCCACAGACTCCTGAGAACCTGAAAACATAAAACCACAACTGTAAGCCCGAAAGCTTAGTGAGATACCCCTAAAAATACCAACCACAAATACGCCCTTCCAGGCCACGACCTTCCGGTCCAAAACATATCGCCTTCCGGCCCATAACATATTGCCTTCCGGCCCATAACACATCGCCTTCCGGCCCATAACATAACAACATACACAACATAACAGAACATAGAACAACCTTACATATCGGGTCAAATCCCCAGACCAAACAACTGTACACATAACATATAATCATTCAACAGATCACAGTCATCGAATCGATCAACAGATCACATAACATATCATTACCCTAACCAAGATACCGGACTAACCGGTCACTAGCATAACATCACCATAAGAATCAGCCAACATACTAATTACACACATACGCCTTTCCAGGCCATGACCTTCCGGTCCACATCGCAATGCCTTCCGGCCCACAACATGTAATGCCTTCCGGCCCACAACATATAATGCCTTCCGGCCTATATTCCGCAATATCATAACAACAGACACTACCCGGATTTCCATCCGATAAAGGGTCGGCCTTGGTGCCGTAGACCCTATCGATATAGTGAGGATAACTCACCTCGAAACTGCCGACTGAACAGATAACTCAAGCTGCTCCGATCACTGATACGATCTCCACCTCTGGACAGCTACCGATGCACTGAACTCAATCAATAATCAACAATTACCAAAATATCCCTGGAAACCACTGGTCAACCATTGGTCAAAGACAAGGTCAAAGTCAACCCCTGACTGACCCTACTCGCCGAGTCAACCCGATGACTCGCCGAGTTCCCATACTCAGAACTTCACTCAATCCGCGACCTAACTCGCCGAGTCACCCCGAGACTCGCCGAGTCCCACAACTTCAGAGTCCTCTCGCACACAACTCACCGAGTGATCCCTTGACTCACCGATTCTCGACTCAACCAGAGAATATCGGAACCCTTCGACAAGACTCGCCGAGTCCAAGAACAGACTCGCCGAGTCTATGGCTATCTTCAACCTACTCGCCGAGTTGTTCATACAATTCACCGAGTTCCAGGCCATCTTCATCCAACTCGCCGAGTTGTTCTTCCAACTCGCCGAGTCCCAACTCATCTTCAAACAACTCGTCAAGTACACTCATGTGACTCGCCGAGTACCACTGGTCTGAATCCATACAGAAGCACTCCAAGCCATGCAATTGATCCAAAACATAGATCTAGCTTCCTACAACCCCTTTATCACGTAAAGTGGCAAACTTTACGTGAATCCAACGAGATCTAGGCTATTTGCACACTGGTTTAGGGTTTGGGACATGTAAGCTTCACTAAACACTCCAACACAGGCACTTTCATGCTCTCTGATTCTTCTGTATTCCAGATCTGAGGTAGCAACCTCACATCTAACCTCTAGACTTCCAATTCCACCCATAGAACAGACTCGCCGAGTCTATGGCTATCTTCAACCTACTCGCCGAGTTGTTCATACAACTCGCCGAGTTCCAGGCCATCTTCATCCAACTCGCCGAGTTGTTCTTCCAACTCGCCGAGTCCCAACTCATCTTCAAACAACTCGTCGAGTACACTCATGTGACTCGCCGAGTACCACTGGTCTGAATCCATACAGAAGCACTCCAAGCCATGCAATTGATCCAAAACATAGATCTAGCTTCCTACAACCCCTTTATCACGTAAAGTGGCAAACTTTACGTGAATCCAACGAGATCTAGGCTATTTGCACACTGGTTTAGGGTTTGGGACATGTAAGCTTCACTAAACACTCCAACACAGGATCTTTCATGGTCTCTGATTCTTCTGTATTCCAGATCTTAGGTAGCAACCTCAGATCTAACCTCTAGACTTCCAATTCCACCCATAGACAAGTTCCCACAAACCCCAAAATGAAGAAATAACATAACAATAGCCCAAGAACGAGATATTCCCTCCAATGGACGCCCAATCTGCAATGCAATTTGATTCCAAGCAAAGCCCCTTGCTCCAAGCCTTCAATCTCTCAAAATTCCTTCAATAATTACTTCTCCAAGCTCCAATCCACTCAACAATGGTGCTTCTCCGTGATTTAGGGTTTTCTGGGGCTCAAGGGGTGATAAAGAGGCTGGGAGGGAAAACATAATGTTCTTTATATAGGGCTCAACCCCGGGAATTAGGGTTTTCTCCACTCAGTGCCTACTCGCCGAGTCCTCCTTACCGACTCGCCGAGTCGGGTACTTAACACGCGACCCAGTCGCGACTCTACTCGCCGAGTCCATCCATGGACTTGCCGAGTCACTCTTCCACAACTTACTCTTTTAGCCCTTCAACTCTACTCTTGATATTTCGGAATGTTACAATTCTCCCCCACTTATATTACGCTTCGCCCTCGAAGCCTACAGCAACTCAACTCCAAGGATACTCCTATAACGCTACACCTGGCCTTAACCGGACCAGGTCCCTCCAGGCATACTTATCGAAACTCGAACACACTTTCCCCTCCTTCACGGTGTCCTGACCACCGTCTCGAACCGGGCATCGACTGTACCCCTGATTATCATTCTCAATAACCGAGAATTACCCAAGATGCAACTCTGCTCTAAATCTCAACAATCAATCGACCTATAAGGGTTAGAAAACCAAGGACCATCGGATCCCCGATCCGAATCCCACTCTATCCATTCCGGAACGACTGAGAGACCCATTCTCAATCTCAGAGCAACTCTCACGAGTTCTCCCCTTGCAACCGCATACACATGCTGAACTAGCTCTAACACCCTCAGGTTGGGAAAACCTGATACACTGATAATACCCTCAAACATCCCCCAGGATGAACCACTAATATACAACCCATACCCTGATCAGAATCACACTAAGAGTTCAAGACTCTCTATCTCTCCTTGCATCCCTTCCGAGCCTCTTGGCTCTACACTTGCGGATTTCCCTCCGCGACCTCAGCAGACATTCCAAACCGGATGAGCTTCTAATCCACTGCCGCAAACACGCTGCTCAATAACCATACTCGAATTGCTCTAATCAAAACTCTGCTCTGCCGCTTTCACTTCCGTGAACTTGCACTCCCTCTCGGAGTTACACGCCTGTTACCTCTTTCTCTTCCTTTACCAAGGAATCCACCCGGTCACAATGTCACTCCGACAAATGCCACGGCGCTCACCCGACGCTACACCACCCTTAGCGTGACCGCTAACCATCCAACACACTTACCCTGACTCTCCTCGCAGGGACTCTCAAGCCCATGCACTACCTCACTTAAACAAGATCACTACCCGGGGCCAGACCTTCCAATGCAGTCACACTGCAACATACACAATACGAAATCTCAAACTGATCCAACAATAACAACAGAGTCTCCAGCATGACTGGACCGACTCACATAACACATATTTGCCACTCGAGGCTATATCTCTGTGGGTCCGTACACCCAAACTCTGTGAACCCTCAGGTTCTAACTCTAGGAACCTTCCGGTTTCAACTCTACAACATGTACAACATAAATCCCATAGAATTAATGCAGTACAACACATCACGTACATAAAGCATACAGATACTCTGATCACATAAACCCGGTTACCCACTCAAACTTGATTCCGGCCTGCTTCCAGGCCTCCACAATCAAATGCCCTAGGTCTGTATCCCGCCCCGCATTCCCGACACTCGCTCCTATCCGCCTATACTCAGGGCTGACAGAACACTGCTGAATCCCAACAGCTAAGCACCCTCAGATACTCATCGATCTCCCAGAGAATTCTCCAATTCTCCCCCAGTTAAACCACTAACTAACAACCACCGGTCGCCATTAACGACCTTCCAGAACAACCCCACACAAGGAGAACACTTACACACTGACTGCTTCCCACAAGCATAAGCAACCCTCTGCAAAACACATCTCCTCACTGATCAATCTGCTCACCGAGAATCCGATCTCCAATTATCCCTTCCATGAATGTAGATTCTACCCGACATTCAACCCAATGCCGCATCTCCACTAATAACCCTCACGAACGATAACCAAAGAAATCCCCAAAACAATAACCCATAACCAAACCACAACCCGCAAAATGACGAATACCGCATCGAAAACCGCACAAAGATACCAGCACAAAACACCAAACTATAACCATACCAAACCTTCAGGGAACAACGGATACCAAAACGAAAACCCGAAACACAAACCCATAATCATGCCAAGCCCTCAAGAAACAACAGATACCAAAAAGAAAACTCTCCAGCGGGACTAACAGATAAATGATACTCCATAATAATCATAATTCCACAAGGCGACAAGAAAGAAACATACCCGCAGCTGCACCCGGCACTGCTCTGACCTCCTCCGCTGCAAGCTGAAAAGCACGACTCTAAGCCCTTGGGGGCTCCGCTCCATCCTGACCTCCACCTGAAATCCTCAAAGTGGCCGGTGTTGGAGCCTCCACCGGTCCTGCAGAAAGCTGTGGACAATTGACCCTCAAATGTCCAACCTGACGAAAATGATAACAAATCCTCAAATCCCGAATCGGCACTGACTGCCGACAATCCCGCGCATAGTGCCCCTCCTTTCCGCACTTACGGCATGCACCACCGGACCAACAAACTCCGGCGTGATCCCTCCCACACTTCCCACAAGTGTGGCCGCTCCGATCCCCCACTCTAACATCAACGGTCCTAGACCGTTTCGGCGCCGGCTGCGACTGCATCGGAGCCTGCCTCAGCTCACGCAACTGCAACTCAACCTCTAACTCACGCCGCATGGCGGCCTCCTGCAACTCCAACAAGATCTCACACCTCTGCACGGACACGAACTATCTGATATCCTCCTTGAGCGTGCTCAGATATCGGGACATCTGAGCCTGCTCCGGAGCGAACTCAGGGCAAAACATCGCCCTGTCAGTGAACATCCTGGTGATCTCAGTCACCGACTCCGAATCCTGCTTCAGCTCGAGAAACTCCTGAGCCAATCTCTCCCTCTCATCCTGCGGAACATAGCGAGTGATGAACATCTCTCGGAACTGATCCCATGATACCGTAGCCCTCTGCGCATCTGAATATGACCCCGTGGTCAATCTCCACCAATCCTTCGCCCCGAGCCTCAACAGGTTCAGAGCACACCTCACCCTCTGATCAGCAGGGCATAAACACGTGAAGAAACACGCCTCCACGCCCGATAACCACCTCATTACAACAATCGGCTCCTGAACTCTATCGAAGGTGGGGGGCTCCGTATTATCGAAGTCCCGATACTGAAAATCCCTATCAGCTCCTCCCCCTGCCGTTGCTACAGCCACTGTAGCCGCCGCGGCAGCCGTCTCCGCGAGAGTCGCATAGCGCTCATCAAAATACTCAACCATGGCGGTCTTGATCGACCCAAACAGTTCCGACAACTCAGCCCGGAACAATGCAGCAACCCCATCATGTAGGATCTCGCGAATCCTTGCATCCAACTAGCTCGTGCTCATCTGATCGATAACCTCAGACGGCACCGATCCACCCGGAACTCTCTCTCCAGCTCCCGATCCTGATCCGGATCCACTCTCATCATGCCTCGGAATCTCCATACTGAAAAACACCATACCAAATCTCAGACACTTCCCACAATCCTGGGATCCAACTCTCGCAACCCAACCCTAGAGATCATGGTTTCCCTGATACGCGTATGGGTCCTGTGCTTTCAGTAGTACGGGCCCATACTACCTTCCACACCTACCTATATTTGTATGAAGTACTACCACAATACCCTAGAGAAACATGCATAACAACTATCCACCCTCACCAATAGAGGAACACTGAGAATCTCCCATAAGGGACCCTAGGCTACAGGCATCACAAATCAGGCAACATTATCGTGAAATCCTGAAGATCCCTAGCCTAACTCTAGCATGCTGTTCTATCACAGTTCCATAAAACAAGTGTCATGAATGGTAAATTTGGGGTTACTTACTGGCTCCGGCTGATCGTACCTCCGCGTCCCCCTTTTACTTAATTTGAAAACCATTTTAATTTCTCTTTTAAAACCTTCCTCGATTTGAGACTGGAGTTACACGAGTGTTCCTCCAATTCACTCAAACCAAGGCTCTGATACCAACTTGTAACGACCAAAATTTCAAAACAATTAAACTTTTCAAAAACCACTCATTTTAATAACGTTGTTACAAAAAGGTTTTCAATACATTATTTAACAGAGTATTTTTCCCAGGTTCAAATCATAAAACACCAACGCGGGGAACGGTATGATCACGCCTTTGCCTTGCCACAGACTCCTGAGAACCTGAAAACATAAAACCACAACTGTAAGCCCGAAAGCTTAGTGAGATACCCCAAAAAATACCAACCACAAATACGCCCTTCCAGGCCACGACCTTCCGGTCCAAAACATATCGCCTTCCGGCCCATAACATATTACCTTCCGGCCCATAACACATCGCCTTCCGGCCCATAACATAACAGCATACACAACATAATAGAACATAGAACAACCTTACATATCGGGTCAAATCCCCAGACCAAACAACTGTGCACATAACATATAATCATTCAACAGATCACAGTCAGCGAATCGATCAACAGATCACATAACATATCATTACCCTAACCAAGATACCGGACTAACCGGTCACTAGCATAACATCACCATAAGAATCAGCCAACATACTAATTACACACATACGCCTTTCCAGGCCATGACCTTCCGGTCCACATCGCAATGCCTTCCGGCCCACAACATGTAATGCCTTCCGGCCCACAACATATAATGCCTTCCGGCCCATAACGTAATGCCTTCCGGCCCATATTCCGCAATATCATAACAACAGACACTACCCGGATTTCCATCCGATAAAGGGTCGGCCTTGGTGCCGTAGACCCTATCGATATAGTGAGGATAACTCACCTCGAAACTGCCGACTGAACAGATAACTCAAGCTGCTCCGATCACTGATACGATCTCCACCTCTGGACAGCTACCGATGCACTGAACTCAATCAATAATCAACAATTACCAAAATATCCCTGGAAACCACTGGTCAACCATTGGTCAAAGACAAGGTCAAAGTCAACCCCTGACTGACCCTACTCGCCGAGTCAACCCGATGACTCGCCGAGTTCCCATACTCAGAACTTCACTCAATCCGCGACCTAACTCGCCGAGTCACCCCGAGACTCGCCGAGTCCCACAACTTCAGAGTCCTCTCGCACACAACTCACCGAGTGATCCCTTGACTCACCGATTCTCGACTCAACCAGAGAATATCGGAACCCTTCGACAAGACTCGCCGAGTCCAAGAACAGACTCGCCGAGTCTATGGCTATCTTCAACCTACTCGCCGAGTTGTTCATACAATTCACCGAGTTCCAGGCCATCTTCATCCAACTCGCCGAGTTGTTCTTCCAACTTGCCGAGTCCCAGCTCATCTTCAAAGAACTCGTCAAGTACACTCATGTGACTCGCCGAGTACCACTGGTCTGAATCCATACAGAAGCACTCCAAGCCATGCAATTGATCCATAACATAGATCTAGCTTCCTACAACCCCTTTATCACGTAAAGTGGCAAACTTTACGTGAATCCAACGAGATCTAGGCTATTTGCACACTGGTTTAGGGTTTGGGACATGTAAGCTTCACTAAACACTCCAACACAGGATCTTTCATGGTCTCTGATTCTTCTGTATTCCAGATCTTAGGTAGCAACCTCAGATCTAACCTCTAGACTTCCAATTCCACCCATAGACAAGTTCCCACAAACCCCAAAATGAAGAAATAACATAACAATAGCCCAAGAACGAGATATTCCCTCCAATGGACGCCCAATCTGCAATGCAATTTGATTCCAAGCAAAGCCCCTTGCTCCAAGCCTTCAATCTCTCAAAATTCCTTCAATAATTACTTCTCCAAGCTCCAATCCACTCAACAATGGTGCTTCTCCGTGATTTAGGGTTTTCTGGGGCTCAAGAGGTGATAAAGAGGCTGGGAGGGAAAACATAATGTTCTTTATATAGGGCTCAACCTCGGGAATTAGGGTTTTCGCCACTCAGCGCCTACTCGCCGAGTCCTCCTTACCGACTCGCCGAGTCGGCTACTTAACACGCGACCCAGTCGCGACTCTACTCGCCGAGTCCATCCATGGACTCGCCGAGTCACTCTTCCACAACTTACTCTTTTTGCCCTTCAACTCTACTCTTGATATTTCAGGATGTTACAATTCTCCCCCACTTATATTAGGCTTCGCCCTCGAAGCCTACAGCAAGTCAACTCCAAGGATACTCCCATAACGCTCCACCTGGCCTTAACCGGACCAGGTCCCTCCAGGCATACTTATCGAAACTCGAACACACTTTCCCCTCCTTCACGGTGTCCTGACCACCGTCTCGAACCGGGCATCGACTGTACCCCTGATTATCATTCTCAATAACCGAGAATTACCCAAGATGCAACTCTACTCTAAATCTCAACAATCAATCGACCCATAAGGGTTAGAAAACCAAGGACCATCGGATCCCCGATCCGAATCCCACTCTATCCATTCCGGAACGACTGAGAGACCCATTCTCAATCTCAGAGCAACTCTCACGAGTTCTCCCCTTGCAACCGCATACACATGCTGAACTAGCTCTAACACCCTCAGGTTGGGAAAACCTGATACACTGATAATACCCTCAAACATCCCCCAGGATGAACCACTAATATACAACCCATACCCTGATCAGAATCACACTAAGAGTTCAAGACTCTCTCTCTCTCTCCCTGCATCCCTTCCGAGCCTCTTGGCTCTACACTTGCGGATTCCCCTCCGCGACCTCAGCAGACATTCCAAACCGGATGAGCTTCTAATCCACTGCCGCAAACACGCTGCTCAATAACCATACTCGAATTACTCTAATCATAACTCTGCTCTGCCGCTTTCACTTCCGTGAACTTGCACTCCCTCTCGGAGTTACGCGCCTCTTACCTCTTTCTCTTCCTTTACCAAGGAATCCACCCGGTCACAATGTCACTCCGACAAATGCCACGGCGCTCACCCGACGCTACACCACCCTTAGCGTGACCGCTAACCATCCAACACACTTACCCTGACTCTCCTCGCAGGGACTCTCAAGCCCATGCACTACCTCACTTAAACAAGATCACTACCCGGGGCCAGACCTTCCAATGCAATCACATTGCAACATACACAATACGAAATCTCAAACTGATCCAACAATACCAACAAAGTCTCCAGCATGACTGGACCGACTCAGATAACACATATTAGCCACTCGAGGCTATATCTCTGTGGGTCCGTACACCCAAACTCTGTGAACCCTCAGGTTCTAACTCTAGGAACCTTCCGGTTCCAACTCTACAACATGCACAGCATAAATCCCATAGAATTAATTCAGTACAACACATCACGTACATAAAGTATACAGATACTCTGATCACATAAACCTGGTTACCCACTCAAACTTGATTCCGGCCTGCTTCCAGGCCTCCACAATCAAATGCCCTAGGTCTGTATCCCGCCCCGCATGCCCGACACTTGCTCCTATCAGCCTATATTCAGGGCTGACAGAACACTGCTGAATCCCAACAGCTAAGCACCCTCAGATACTCATCGATCTCCCAGAGAATTCTCTAATTCTCCCCCACTTAAACCACTGACTAACAACCACCGATCGCCATTAACGACCTTCCAGAACAACCCCGCACAAGGAGAACACTTACACACTGACTGCTTCCCACAAGCATAAGCAACCCTCAGCAAAACACATCTCCTCACTGATCAATCTGCTCACCGAGAATCCGATCTCCAATTATCCCTTCCATGAATGTAGATGCTACCCGACATTCAACCCAATGCCGCATCTCCACTAATAACCCTCACGAATGATAACCAAAGAAATCCCCAAAACAATAACCCATAACCAAACCACAACCCGCAAAATGACGAATACTGCATCGAAAACCGCACAAAGATACCAGCACAAAACACCAAACTATAACCATACCAAACCTTCAGGGAACAACGGATACCAAAACGAAAACCCGAAACACAAACCCATAATCATGCCAAGCCCTCAAGAAACAACGGATACCAAAAAGAAAACTCTCCAGCGGGACTAACAGATAAATGATACTCCATAATAATAATAATTCCACAAGGCGACAAGAAAGAAACATACCCGCAGCTGCACCCGGCACTGCTCTGACCTCCTCCACTGCAAGCTGAAAAGCACGACTCTAAGCCCTTGGGGGCTCCGCTCCATCCTGACCTCCACCTGATAACACTATGAATCTTTATAGTTTTTTTATTTATATTTTATTTTGTATCGAATAAAATACTTGTACTATTATGTTTATAGATTGATTAAGAAAAAAAAGATTTTTTATGATTTATGTACGAATATTATAGTATAAGAAATATACATATACACATTTGAAAAAATATACATATATGCACCTAAAACGTTCATTTTTTTTGTTAAAAAAATTAGGTTTTTTTTTTAAATATTCTAGTTTTTTTAAATGCAGTGTTTTGCAAAAAATATTGCATTTTTTTTAAAAGCAGTTTTTTTTTTTTTTTTGAAAAGTTACAGTTTTTTTTTTTTGAAAAAATTATAGTTTTCGTGAAAATAAATTCAAATGCAGTTTTTTTAAAAGAATTTCAATATATTTTTTTTAAAATTACAGTTTTTTAAAACATTACTGTTTTTCCTCTCCAATATAGTACTATGCTAGATTTTATAATTTGTATTTTTTTAAAAAAAAAAACATTCAAATTTTTAAAGATGTACTCATTTGACTGATTATAAGCCTCATTGGATAGGTCTTAAGGGGTTAAGATGCCAAATTAACCCTAAAAAGACAAAGGTTTGATTTCGGGATTTTGCCATAATCTGTCCAAATTTTTGAGAGATCATATATCGTTCATGGGAAACCCTTTTTAGTCGAAAGAAAAGCCCAAAGTTTAGTTTGAGAGTCCTATACAATTCATTAGTTTGGACCAGGGGCCATACATGCCTCTAACAAGGGTAAAATCGACCATTTACCTAGACTGGTCTATAATCAACTGTTTTGCGAGATAGTTTTGTAAGAATCGTTAAAAATTGTAGAAAAATCATAAGGAGGTGTGCAAATACTACTTTTAAAACTAAGGACTTGAACTTCGTGAATATAAAACAATTTTGAAAAATAAGGTGTTTAATGGGGGCAAAACAGGTCCCGAACAGACCATGATGTTCATGTATAAATCTGAAAAAAATAACCCATGAGTCATTATACTTTTAAGATAACAAAGGACCATAACTTAACTCTAGTTGCTATTATTAGGAAGCTTGAAGGTTGCCCTAGTGTAAAGGGTGTCTCAGGCTACTTTGGAGAGTGTTTTGCTATTGGAGGTGAGTTCCTCACTTCATAACCTTAGGGTATTATATGCCTACTGTTAGGTAGGGTGTGACTAGGAACTATATGATTAATAGTTATGTTGAGTCAAATATGTTGTAATGTGTCGAAGTTTGTTAAGCTAGGTTCGATAGTTATGTAATCTATTTACTAAAGCATTTTTAGTAACAAAGTCTGAATGTCGAGTCCTTAGTAGTTTTTGTGTACTTTCAGTTCTCCTATAAATAGGAGATGTACTCTGAGATAGATACAACACTTGATGTATTTTCTGTCTAAACTCTCTCTTTGTATGTGGAAAGTATAATGAAGCTGCAACTAGATCTTATTTACTTCTCATGTTCACATTATGTGGTTTTACTATGATTTCCTTCATACACTCGATTAATCTCTTCTACAATTGGTATCAGAGCAGGAATCGTAATACAATGATCTGATTTTCATTCTGAATCATAAGTTTTAAGTAGCGCTTTTGATTCAAAAGTTTTCGTACTTTTTGGTTGTGAAAATTATCTCTGATCTTCAGTTGTAATTTGACTCTACAATTGATTTGTTTAGTTGAGTGATCGATGTGGAATTTCTGATCGATTCGTTCATTTAGTTGTGAAATTCATCAAGTTTTTTCTGAAATTCACATTCATACTTTCATGGCGAGCTTTAACATGAATACGATGACCTATTTTTCTCATGTGCTAGGATCTTCAACGAAGATTGCTATGCTGATTCCGGATTACTATGATCAGTGGGCTGATCGAATGGAGGATCATCTGAATGGACCAGATGAGGAGCTTTGGAATTGCATTACTGGAAATTTTCGTCCTCCTTCGAATGTTCAGACCATTGGTTTCTCTGGTTCAACTCAACCTGTTAGTGAACAATCTACGAGGCTGAAGAACAATGACAAAAGATGCATGAGGGGACAACGAGGTGCATTGCCACCTGTTGTTTACAACTATGTGCGTGGTTGTAAAACTGCTAAAGAAATCTGGAATACTCTCACAGAGAAGTTTCAAGGAAGTGAGAAGACGAAGATTAATTTTGTGAAGCAATGCTTGGTTGAGTTGAAAGATTTTAAACAAAAAGATGGTGAATCCATTGAAGGATATTATGATCGTTTGAACGAACACATTTACTGATGCAATCATTATGGAATTACAAGGTCAACCATGGAGTTCGATCTCACATTCATTATAGGACTTCGTAAGGAATGGAGAAGCGTTAGAATGATGGTGAAAAATTAGTAGAGTTTCGATAATTCAACCTTGAATGATCTATACAACTTGTTGAAGACTCACGAAGGAGAAGTTAATGAAATAGCTGAGGAGACAAAAATGAGTTTGGAAGGTCCATTAGCTTTGGTTTCAAAAGTTACTGAGAAGGAGACACTTGAGAAAGAGAATTCTGATGAAGAAGGAGTTTTAATGTATTCTGATGATGAGGCTGTTGCTTTTTACTCTAACAACAGAGTAAATAAGTTTTTCAAGAAACCTTTTAATCGAAAGTCGAAATAGAATGATGGTAAAGGAAGTTTTGTCAACAAAGTTGAGAGTGATGATAAGAAAAAGGTCAAAAATAATGATGATGTAAAACTCGAAAAGAAGCTAAAAGGTGACTCTGGAATCAATTGTCATTAGTTCCACTGTGCAAATCACATGGCTAATGACAGTATGCTTCGAAAGAAGGATGAAAAGAAGAACAAGGTGAAAGATGAAGCATACTATGTTGTACGTCTGGAGGAAGTATAAGCAAAAGCTAAGGGAATGTCTTTGGTTGCTAGAGGTGAAGGTGAAGATGATGGTAGTTATCAAATCTGGTCATCTGGATCAGATGATGAGGAGATGCGTAATCCTACGCATGGAGCAATGTATGCAAGATTCGACGAAAAGGATGAAGAAGAGGTGGTTGGTTGTTGTTTTGTAACCAAGAGTGTCGACAAATTACCAATGACTACCAAGGTACGTTCTATTCTTCAATATTTTAATATTCCTTTACAAGCATATGATTATGAGATAACTGCTATTGATGATACTGTTGTTGTGTCTGCTAGTAATGACGCTAAGAAATATAATATACAACTGATAGAGACTCAAAAGCTGTTGGATTCGAAAAGACGGAGGGTGAGTATCTAGAAGTTCAATTGAAAAATCTTAGTTGTGATAGGGAAAATTTGGACAATGATGTAAGGATGTTATTAGCACAGAGGAACATCTATTGTAATTCTGCTAAATGTCTATATGCGAAATTAACTGCATTGCATCAGTCATCTGATATAAGCAAAGAACAACATAGGAAGTTATTACCTTTTCTAGCTTTTGAAAGAGAAAAGGTTGATAACATATCTTATGACTGAAAAAACCATAGCAGAATTCTACAGAATTCCGGATAATTGATTTGCTTATGTTATTGATAATATAGATGAATATCTTGATGCTGATGAACTTGTTGAAATTGTGAATGACACATTGACCAAAAGCGAACAACTAAATTTTTTGAAAAGATTTGAGAATTCGAATCTGACTCTCAATCTAATTTCACTGATATCGATGATAATTCTGATAGTTTTAGCGAAATCAGTGAAATTGAGGAAGAGGAAAGTGTCGATTGTTCTCAGTTGTCTGTCATTAATGTCACATCTAAGTGTAACGCCAGAGAAATATGTAATGATTCGATGGTTAAGATTGACACTGACAAACCCTCTTCTTAGAAAGTTTATGATTTCGATCGTGTGAGTGTCAAAGATAGTCAAACTGATAGTAGTGATGATGAGGACGAGGATGAGGTTTCGAAAAATCCAAAGTCATAAAAGAATACTTCGAATGAAACAATCATTCCTCGAATTTTTGTTGATCAAGTGTATGGAGATACTAAATTTTTTGACAAAATGATGTCTGAAAAAGGTGCTCATTATCTTGAAACAAATATGGTTGTGTATCCAAATTTCAAGTGCACATATGATATCATTTTTCCAAATTAAGTGTTTGTCACTACTGGGAATATTGATAACATTAAACCAGAATTTAACAAAACGGTTAAAGAAGATAACAAGAATACATTGGATGAAGGATTCTTTTCAAATCAAAACACTATCGAGAATAATCCCACAAAGAATTCCTACATTTTTCAAAGACAAAAACCACAACAACAATGGGTTGAAAAACCAAAAATTTGAAAACAAGTTTCAAAACAAAATGTTGTTGAAACAAATCAAATGGTTAAAATCAATTCGCAAGATTTTAACGAACTAGTTGAAAATTTTTCGAAAGAAAATGGAATTTCGAAAAGACAAGCATGAAAGAAATTTTTTTAGCAAGTTGTGGATAATCTTAAGAAACCAAATGATTTGTCAAAGAAAAAGACTGAAAAAAAGTATTTAAATATTTTAAGACAATGTCTTCAACAAATTCAGATATTAAGAAAAATCCCGCTCAAACACCAAGGTCGTTGTCTCAATCATTACCACCAGAACATTCTATGAAGTTTAAATCTCAAACAACCAAATCTTTGTCACTGAATCTTAATCAACATGATCACACAAAGAAGTTTCCTACATCTCAATCTTCAAGGAATTTTAGAACCCACAATCAACAAAGGTTTTCACAAAATCATTTTTCAAAACAAAATTCTTTTACAAAACAATCATCGAATTTTCAAAATCAATTTTCTTCGAAAACAGGTTTTCACTCAAATTTTGCAAATAGAAAGTTTACAAATGTTCGGTCAAAACCAACTGTAAAATTCACTCCACAAAAACCAAACTTTCCAAATCCATCTGTGAAACAGTCTTCAAAAGTTTCATACATAAAGGGTCATTCCGATATGAACAACTTAGATCATTGGCTTGAAGGCAAAGGAAAAATCTATCAATCTGGAAAATTTTCTAAACAACAAATCAAAGATTCAACTCTGTTTGTTCAAACTTGGAGACTAATTTTGAAAGTGAAGAAATTTGAGAATCTAACTGAGAGGAAAAAGGAGAATGTCAGTGACAATCCTAAATCTTCGAAAGTTTATGTTTCTACGCCTTTAACACATGATGTGGACATAATTTATAATTTCAAATCAAAAGTTTGAAATTGGGTTTTAAGTTCAAAATTACATTCTGTTTTTCAAGCTAATTACCAAGGACCCAAGCAACCTTAGGTACCTAAATTCTTTCATTAATTGCAGGTTTTGTGTGATGAGAATAATGACGAAAAATGGTATATTGATAGTGGTTATGCGTGTCACATGGCTGGAAAGAAGGAAAATTTATAAGACTTCAGAAGTTTGGATAATGCAGGAGTCGTGAATTTTGGAAACAATCACAAACGTCAAGTGACTGGTTATGGTAAAGTCACGAAGGGGAAGTTTACAGTCAGTCAAGTTGCTTATGTCAAAGGTCTTCAACATAACTTGATAAGTGTTTCACAACTTGTTGTGGGCGCTGCAAATCAAGTGGTGTTCAATGAAGAAGGAAACATTGTTTCAAATGTTGAAATAAAATAGGTTTTGTTAAAATATAAGAGACATGGTGACATGTTCACTCTCGATACCAAACCAATTGTTGGGAAACCTTCAGTGTGCTTACTTTTGAAAGCTCCAATAGATGTTAGCTGGTTATGGCATCAAATGCTTTCTCATTTGGAATTTTGAAATCTGAGAAAATTGGTGGCAAATGATCTTATTCGAGGTTTACATGTTTTAAAGTTTGACAATGATACTTTATGTGCAGCTTGCAAACAAGGAAAACAACATCGTCAAGGACATCTAATTTTCATAGATTCGAAGATTGTTGAATTGTTGGAACTCCTTCATACTGACTTATGTGGACCATCATCTGTTGAAACACTCAACAAGAAAGGGTACATTTTAGTCATTGTTGATGATTTTTCACGATTCACTTGGGTTTATTTTCTCAGGTTAAAATCTGAAGTAGCTCAAACAATGATTGATTTCATCAAGCACATAGAAACAAGCATAAGGAAGAGTGTTTGAAAAATCAAGAGTGATAATGGCTCGGAATTTAAGAACAATGTTCTTGATTCGTTCTTAACGGATAAAGGAATTTCGCATAATTTTTCTTCACCATGTACACCACAACAAAATGGTGTAGTTGAAAGACGAAATCATTCTCTTTGTGAAGCAGCAAGAACGATGCTCACATATGCAAATCTTCCTCAATATCTTTGGGCTGAAGCAGTTTCTACAACATGTTTTTGTCCAAATCGATCATTTATTCATCGTCGTTTCAATATTAGTCCTTATGAAATTATCAATAACCGAAAACCTAATGTCAAATTCTTTCATGTTTTTGGTTGCAGGTGTTTTATTATGAATCTCAAAGATAATCTTTCAAAATTTCAATCTAAGGATGATGAAGGCATATTCTTGGGATATTCACATAATTCGGTTGCATATAGAGTATTGAATAAACGAACGAGAAAAGTGGAAGAAACATTTAATCTCACATTTGACGATTATTATGTCAAAACACTTGAAAAATGCTTTGAACAACATCCAATTATTAATGAATCAAATGATGAATCTCTAAATGTTAGTTCGATAGATTTTGATTATGATTTATTTTTTGTTATTCCTGATGGGGTTGCTGATACTGAAGTTAATGTTGCAGAAAATCGAATATATGAAGCATCAAAGCATTCTGAAAATTCAACATTAACATAAGAAAATTCAGATTTTAACTCAGCATCGAATTCTCCAAGAATTGTCGAAAGTTTGTCAAATGATCAAGTGGAGGGGGGGCACTTGCATTCAACTTCTCAAGTTGAGGGGAGCATTCTTTCGAGGGGGAGAATAGGAGAATGAATTGAGATGTTGAGGGGGGAGTATCAAAATGATGATAATGTCGAGGGGGACCATATTAATACAAATATGTTGAATGTGAATCAAAGTGAAATTTTTCTTGACTCAACTGATAATGTTTCTCTTGCAAGTTCAGAAAATGATGAAATATATGAAGATGCACCATTTGATTTTGATCCAACATATCCACCATTGGAATCATGGACACAAAATCATCCAAAAGAACAAGTAACTGGAAATCCGCAAGATGGAGTATTGACAAGAGCTCAAATTAATGCAAAGAATAAGGTACTTAATGCTCATCAAGAGTTTTGCATGTTCAATGTTTTTATTTCGAAAATAGAGCCTAAGACAGTTAAGGTTGTAATGGAACACTAAGATTGTGTTGTTGCTATGCAATCTAAATTAGCTGAATTTGAAAGAAACAAGGTTTGGAGATTATTTCCTAAACCTGAAGATGTTTTCATTGTTGGTTTAAAATGGATTTTTAAAAATAACACCGATAAAGATGGTAACATTGTTCGAAATAAATCTAGGCTTGTAGTTAAAGGCTATTCGCAACAAGAAGGTATCAATAACGAGGCAGTTCAAATATTTTTAGCCTATGCAGTTCACAAGGATTTTGATGTATATCAAATGGATGTTAAATGTGCTTTTCTAAACGGAAAACTTGAAGAAACAATTTACGTTGAACAACCTTCAGGTTTTGTAAATGAAAAAATTCTTGATCATTGTTATATCATAGATAAAGCTGTTTATGGGTTAACACAAGCACCAAGAGCCTGGTATTCAACTCTTACCAATTTCTTAAAACAATCGAAATTTAAACAAGGATCAGTTGACCACACGTTGTTTTGAAAGAAAGTTGGGAATCATCTAATGCTTGTTGAAATTTATGTTGATGATATTATTTTTGGTTCTACTAACCTGACTTTGTCTAGTGAATTTGAAAGTTTAATGAAAAGTCAGTTTGAGATGAGTATGATGGGAAAAATTAACAATTTTCTGGGGTTAAATATTCGTCAAAGCAGAGAAGGCATCTTTATCAATCAAGAAAAATATACCAAGAATTTGCTTCAAAAGTTTGAATTGACGAATAACGCAAAGTCAAGAGTACCAATGGCAGTTGGAACAAGTCTTACACCTTCGTTAGATAAACCTGCTGTTGATCTTACTTTATACAGGAGCATGATAGGTTCGTTGCCTTATCTTATTACAAGTAGACCTGATATCATGTTTTCTGTTTGTAATTGTGCTATGTATCAAACAAATCCCAAAGAACCTTACTTAACTGTTGTGAAAAATATTTTTCATTATCTCAAAGGAACAATTTCGTTAGGATTATGGTATCCTTCGAAATCGGGCTTTTTCATTCAAGCATACTCAAATTCAGATTTGGGAGGTTGCATTCTTGATCAAAAAAGTACAAGTGGCGGATGTCAATTATTAGATGGTAAGCTTGTCAGTTGGCAATCGAAAAAGCAAACTTGTATTGCAATTTCAACTGCTAAAGTAGAGTATGTTGTGGCTGCTGGTTGCACTTGTCAAACCATATGGATCCAAAGCCAATTGCGTGATTATGCAATACATATGAAATATATTACATTTTATTGTGATTCTCAAAGTGAAATATGCATTTGTCATAATCCAGTACAACATTCGAAAACGAAATATGTCGCACTTCATTATGATTTCATAAAAGATCATGTTGAAGATGGAAATGTCGAAGTTCATTTTGTAAAGACAACTGATCAGCTAGCAAATATCTTTATAAAACCTTTGGATGAAAAGTCATTTGTTAGAATTTTAATAGGTTTGGGAATGATAGAAACAAGTTCTGTTCCAGGACAAATTTCAAAAGAAAGAAAAGATGGTGTAGAGGAAAAGTATCGATTCAGAGTTAATTGTTATTCATTTAGAGGTTACTACAGTTAATCATTCAGAGGTTACTGTTCATATTCAGCGCTTCGACACGATTCGCTTTCGACATCTTGAATAAACTTTTTTTTCGCAAGTTTGGTACATTTAAATTATCGAAATTTCTTTGTTATTTTTTTTGAAAATCACAAAAATATTTTCATCAATGGTTCTCTGTTTTCAAAAAATTAAAAATCTCAAAAATATTTTTGTTCTTGATTCTTTGTTTTCGAAAAATCAAAAATCACAAAAATATTTTCGTTATTTGTTCTTTGTTTTCGAAAAATAAAAAATCTCAAAAATATTTTCGTTATTTGTTATTTATTTTCGAAAAATCAAAAATACCAAAAATATTTTTTTTCTTATTTGTTTTTCTTCTCGAAAATCAAAAATAACAAAAATATTTTCTTCTTTATTTTCGAAAATATAAATTCCAAAAAGATTTTTTTTGTTTGTAGTTTGTTTCTAATTACTTCATGCATATTAAAATGAAGATTTTCATGAATCATGCTTGTAGTTCTAGGGTCAGGTATTGTTTCGAAAAACTTTGAACTAGTTACGCTGTCCTTAGAAGCATGATACAACATGTTGACTCAAGCCTCCATTGATTCAATGTGTATTTTGAAAGCCTTAATGTTTTTACGAAAAATTTCTTCCCAATTAGGATGTATTCATATTAGCCCCTGAGCTACCTTACTCTTCTCATTAGAGTCAAGAGTTTACGGCTTGGTCCATACATAGAAGAGGTACCATCGCTTCGAAAACCAACTGTCACACCCCAAAACCATGAACGGCGGAAACGTTCTGGGGCGGAGGACGTCATGTACAGTATCACAACAATGAAAAGTAGTAAACACGCAACAACATCATACATTGCATTAATAATATAAATTTAATACAAGCGTTCTGTCAAATTATAATAGACACTAAAGTATAAACAAAATGAAAGATGAGTCTTGAACGAGCTCCATCTTCTCTAAACCTTGCATCGGGACCTGTCTACTGTTGACCTGAGGATACAAGTTATTTTGAAAGAGAGTATTAGCTTTAAAGCTGGTGAGATCATAAGTATTAATGTGTCTTAATTTGTATGTAAGTATTTGTTTGACATGTAATGAAAGACTTGAAAATGTTTTGAAAGAAAGTTCGTGTAAGTATGAAAATGTTTGTAAAAAAACTATAAACGTTTGAAAAACCCTAGAAATCCCTATGATCCCTACTATTATAAAGGGAGTCTTCTACCAAGACCTAACTGTTCTAAATGTAGTCTTCTACCGAGACTTAACTGTTCTGAATGTAGCCTTCTACCAAGACCCGACTGTGCTACCATTATTATTATTATAAGACATTGTATCCTTCGATACTAGGATACTCAAATATAGCTCACCTCATTGATTATGTGAATGGGTCACAAGATAAAGGTAATAATATAAATAACCTAAGGATTACTCTGTGGTACTAGGGTACTAACAGTGTCAACTGAGGACATCCGTAGATGTTCATTTACCTCTGTTGCTAACAGTTGGGTATAGGAATAGTTAGTCCCTTAAAGTATACCTGTAATGGTATCAACCGTTGATATCCGTGGATGTGCTTTTACCTATGTAGCTAACAGATATTTTAGGAATGGTTAATCCCGCAAAGTATCCTTTGGTACTAGGATATTAAATCCAATCTATCTCGCCGATTATGTGATTGTATCACAAAGTGAAGATAAGAATGAGGACTATATACAGAATCTATACATATAAAATGTACTAGTAATTCATCATATGTTATCTATGTAAATGTACTCATGTACTCATGTAGATGTATCTATGTAGATGTACTCATGTAGGTGTATCTATGTAGATGTACTCATGTAGGTGTATCTATGTAATAATATAGTAATGTACTGTGTGCACTAGCTATAATGTGTGTTATCTATCTATCTAGCAAGTATTGACTCATGAATGAACTGACTCATTGTATGATATCGCGTTCTAGTAATAGTTCTAGTATCTTCCTAAACTACCCATATGGTAGCTTACTAGTAATGTAACTAGTACGTATGAACATGTGAGTATACCCTTGCTACCCAAGGGTACTAAATGGACTGGAAGAACCTTTATGACTATAGATGTACACATGATATATAACTAATATTTAAACGACCTTTGGACGGGTACCCGATATCCCACCAGACCACATCTCAAGCGCGAAAAGGAAATAGGGTGGATAGCCTTCCTAAGTCCTTTAAACATTTCTTATACAACTATACATATATAGGCATGCAATTGATAATTTAAAAGCATAAAATAATTTTTGTAAAACCTTTTAACATAATTATTATAAAAGATCGACTTGATGTCAATCTATAAAATGGTTTGAAAGCATGGGTTTGATAAAACAATTTAAGTATAAAGAAACATTTGTTTAAAACACAATTGTAAATGAGTTTGAAATGAAACATCCAGAGTAAAATGTACAGTTTAATAAGGAGTTTTAAACATATAAAGTGTTTATGAAAATCATTTGAAGGAAACTTTTTGGTAAAACGGCTAATGAATAGTAAATCATTTGAATGCTGCTTATTAATCACATGTGATTGATATAATAAGTAGCATGATTCTACTTGAATCCCCCCATAAAGCATTTAAAAACATTTAAAACATTGATTAAGGGGTATGAACTCACCTGTAGCAAGTGGATCGGAAGGAAGTGTCAGATAAGTGCTTGGTGTCATGTGAAGACTTAGACACGCGCAAAGATCCTAATAACATATAAGGACATATGTATATAAACAATTAGTCTTTAAACAACTAATAAACAAGTCGAGACACTCTAGGACATGACAAACACTTTGTATAAGTGTTATAAGGGCTAAAGAGTGCATCTAAGTGTTGTAGGGAAAGGCTAGTCTGTTTGGGGTTCAAGGAACACTCCTAAAATGAGTTTACTCCCTAAGGACCAACACCCCTTGAGTGTTGTGTGGCATCAAAACATAAGTTTACGGTATAAGGACCATTTCTCCATGAGTTTACTACCTTAAACTCATGATTTTACTACCTTAAACGCATAAGTTTGGTATTTTGGGGTTTTCAAGTCCTTAGCTCAATCATGGCAATAGTCTAGGTTAGATTTAGACATAAGGAACAACGATGGGACTTTTATGGGACTTTTATACACCTTTTGGGGTGTTTACGGTTTTGGGAGATCCCCAAACCATAAACACATAAAAATGTAAGGTTTTGGTGCTTTTTATGTGATAAACTCATCAAGGATGAATCTAGACAAGTCCCTAAGGTATGGTGAAGCATATAGGCACCCAAACGCACCACTTTGCACTTAATCTTGGTGTTTATGGTTTTGGTACCTCCGAAAACCGTGAACACTTTTATCTTGGTGTTCTTGGGACTTTTCTTTGATGCTAATATGTAATACTAGCTTAATAAGACTCAAGGATGGAAGTACTTACTATATGGAAGCTTGAATTTAGCTAAAAGTCCAAGAACACTTAGTGTGTGTTCTTGGTGTTCTTGGTGTTTTTGGAAAACTAATCAAAACACAAAAATGGATGGATTAAAGTGTGACAGCCCGGAATTTTCATTTGGCCAAACCCTAGAAGTAAATCACTTCTTATTATAAGTTAATGTCATCATTTCTTATTTTAACAAATTTAGAGTTTGTCTGATTATTTTAATATTATTCTTTAAACGAACGGGTGTGACAAAGTGCCGTCTCGGGTTTTGAATTTTACAAACCGCAAACACCTCGCGTCTTAGAAGTTCCCGGCCAAAGTATTTCGTTTGGGTCGAAAAATCAAACCAAAATCCGAAAACTCATGCTTATCCATGAGTTTACTCCCTAAGTCTAGTCAATATGAGTTTACTCCCCATCTATCCAAAAGAGTAAACTCAAGAAAACCTCTCAAGTAGTAAACTAGAACACTTCAAGATCTTCCAAGTTGTAAGTGCTCTATCCATTTCAATTTGATTAAACACTAAATCTAGTGTTTGTGCATCTATTCATCCATTCACTTTTGTGTTTTTGATTAGATTTCCAAAAACACCAAGAACACCAAAAACACAAACTAAGTGTTCTTAGACTTTTAGCATATTTCAAGCTTCCTTATAGTAAGTACTTCACTCCATGAGTCTTATTGAGTTAGTATTACAAGTTAGCATCAAGAAAATATGCCAAGAACACAAGGAACAAGGTGTTCACGGTCCAAGAAGGTTCTTAGGCCGTAAACACCATATTAGGCACCAAAGTGTGCCTAAGTCACAAATCTAAGCCCTAGTTGGATGTTTAAACCTTCCTTATCATGTTTGAACCTTCCCTTGATAAGTTTAAACGAAAAAAAACACCAAATAATGCCATGATCATGTGTTTACGGTTTAGGGAGCTCCCAAAACCGTAAACACGCTTTAGTGTGTTTATTTGGGCCATGTTCCTTCCTTAGGCCTAAAATCTAACATAGACAATTACCTTGATGAGTTAGGGACTTGAAAGCATAACAATACCAATTTCCATATGGGTTTAAGGTAGTATACCCAAAGAGAAATGACCATAAGGCCGTAAACACCTAACAAGGGGTGTTTTGTTGCCCTAGTCCCTTCCAAAGTCCAAACCACCAAGTAGAAATGCCTTTAAGGACTTGCAAATCCTCAAAACAACATATGGTAAAAAGATGAGGAATTTACGACCGTAAACTATGAGTTTACGACCGTAAACTCATTAGGTCAAAGTCATGAAAACCGTAAACTCCAAGGGAGTTTACCGTTGAGCCCCAACCACAATGGCAAGGTCCTTTAGCACTTAGATTCAATCCTTATGGCTTGTAGCACTTATAGAAGGTGTTTTACATGCCTTGGGATGTCTTAACTTTGTCAATTAGTGGTTTAAAGTCTAATTGAGTACATATATGTGTGATTATATGTTAACTAGGATCATTGAGTGTGAACAAGTCTTCACTTGTCACCTAGCCATCCTACATCATTCAGTACATACCCCTTAACCAATGTTTAAATAATTTTAAATGCTTTAATGGGGGGGGGGAATACAAGTAGAAAACAACATGTTATCAAATCTTTCATATGTATTTATAACCGTATTTTCATCCAGTAGATTTTACATACTGCAAAATGTGATGCATGAAATGGTTTTCTATCTTAATAATACTTTGTTATCAAACGTATTACTTTTGAAATGTTTATTAAAATGACATCAAGTCATTGTTACTTATTGTTCAAAACTCTTAGATGTTTTACAAAACCATTTTTAACCTACTTGAACAACCAATTACCTTCCAGTTAACTGTTATAGGGATAGTTAGAAGATACAAAACATTATTCCTATTACAAGGAATGACATAAGAGTCAGTTCATTCATGAGTATATACAATACGTTACATGACCACCTTACATGAATACATTACATGAGTACCTTACATGAATACATTACATGAGTACCTTACATGAATACCTTACATGAGTACCTTACATGAATACATTACATGAGTACCTTACATGAATACATTACATGAGTACCTTTACGTATATACATTTTCCTGTATACATTTATACGGATACTTGTACCTCGATTCATTAGGATGATTTATTAGTACCTTCTATGTAAATTGTCCTACCTATCCCAGTTCAACGAGATATCTAGACGGGACTAACCATTCCGAATCACAGCTGTTAGCACCAGTGGTTGATGAACATCTACGGATGCCTACGGTTATTACTTATACTAGGAGTACCTCTACGGGACTAACCATTCCTCGGGCCTACTGTTCGCTACAGAGGTCGATGAACATCTACGGATGCCTACCGTTAATACTTATACTAGGAGTACCTTTACGAGACGAACCCTTCCTCCACCCTGCTGCTGCTACAGAGGACAATTGAATAATCTTTGGATGCTCATTAGGTTATACATTTCGCTTTCTGCGATGTCGTGTTAATCCTAATACAAAAGGATAAGAGTTACATGATTACATTATTCCTATTACTTTATTTTGTGATACATTCATATAAACGATGAGTTAGACTAAGTAATGTTTGTAATAGTCAAAAAGAAGGAAAAACTATCATTTTCATAGCAAAACATTCGGGTCTTGGTAGAAGACTACATTTCATACTAGTAGGAAATAAGGGATTTTCTAGGGTTTTCATACTTATATCAATTGTTTCATGTAAAGATTTACAAGGCATTCATAACAGTTTTCCAAAACAAGAAAATGAAACTTAAATACTTATGAATTCACCAGCTTTAGGCTGATACTCGCTTTCAAAATAACTTGTATTCTTAGGTCACCAGTAGACAGGTACAATGGCCAGGTTATGAGAAGACGGAGCACAGACGAGACTCGTCTTTTATTTTGATTGTATCTTTGGTGTCTTATTACATTGAAAGAACACACATCTATTAAAACTTTACTTTTAATGCAATGGATGATGTTGTTGCTTGTTTACTACTTTACATTGTTTGTGATACTGTACATGACGTCCTCCACCCCGTAACGTTTCCGCCGTTCTCGGTTTTCGGGTGTGACATAAAGGATGTACAATCACTAGATTAAGTGTTATACCAACTTGAAATGGCTAGAGCACTTACAAGTTTGAAGATCTTGAATTAAATCTTGGATGATACTTGAGAGTGTTTTTGAGTTTATTCCTTGGGTGATTGGGGAGTAAACATAAAATGACTAGTTTGGGGAGTGAAATCATGCTTATGCATGAGTTCACGGTTTTTGGGTGATTTTTCGACCCAAACATAAAAGTTTGGTCATGAACTTCTAAGACACAAGGTGGTTGCGGTTTTTAAATTTCAAAACCCGAGACGGCACTTTCTTTCACCCGAACTTTAAATTTGCTAAAAATAAGTAATAATGTAATTGACCTATAAATCGAAGTTATTCACTTTTAAGGTTTGATCGAATGAAAAATTTCGGGTTGTCACATCATCCCCCTGTTAAAGGGAATTTCGTCCCGAAATTAGAATTTAGGTAAGGAAGTAGGCATGAATGATCGAGTCATGAGGTGGGAAACTTCCTAATCGATTCCTTCTCGCGCTCATAAGTGAGTTTGGGTCCTCGTTTGGTATCCCAACGAACCTTCACTACTGGCGACGGCGTTGCTTCGTCCACTTGACCTCTTGGTTGAGGGTCACTACGGTTCTATTACGAAGGCGAGTATCTCGTTATTCTCAATCTCGTCGGGTTGGACTTACGAGAGTCCTAATGGAAAGGTACGGTTTCAAGATCCAGATGCGAAGGGTAGAATGTACGTTACTGAGTTCGCAGAGTAGATCTATTCTGCGAGATACATGACCGATTCTGGTAAGAATCTCAGAGGTCCTAATTATCTTGGATTTAGCTTTCCATGCTTTACGAAGCGCATTAAGCCATTCCCAGAGTGAGTTTTCCTAAAGAACTTGGTGTCTCACTTGGAATCTCTAAGGTTTCTTTTTCTTGTTTATCTTCCCAGTCAAGGGCCACCCCCTGCTGGGTCAAAGTCGTAAAGGTTTCTCTGATTTGCGAGGAGTTTTGGATGAACTATGACAGTAGGTCTGCAAGACCTAGAATTTGGCGAATTCTTGTCGGCGGCTCTGGTGTCGACAAATTCTCAACGGTTTTGATAAATTGACAGAGTACTCAAGAATTTCCACATCACTAATAGCGTGTCTTAGGAAATTTTTACTCTTCAATTCCAAAACTCGTGTTCAGAGAACTTTGCGAAAACTATCTCTGAGGGTAATGTTTCCGCGGGTTCCTTCTTACTTCGAGGGTAGATAAGTAAGTCGTTACATGGAGATTGACAAACCTATTGGATAAGGTGTCTAAGTCCATAACTTATTTGGTACATACTTGACCCGACCCGGCATGGTCCATTTGGGTTGCACTTCACCCAAACGATTTATAGATAATTTTATGAGAATTGTATACTTACAATTTATTAATATATTATAAGTTATAATATATTAATATGAAGTCATGTTATTTAATTAGTTTTAGTCTTAAATTAATTATGAATTAATTTAGAGATTAAAAAGAAGACTGATTAAATTATGGGCTATTATATTTTATATAGTGTGGGCTAATACTCATTTGTTAATGGGCTAAGCTAATATGAAAGTCCATGGATGATCCATGGAGCTTTTAACCCATGGATCCTTAGATAGGAAAAGACATGGGTTATTAGGGTTTCACCCTAACCATGCACACTATATAAAGAAGCATATGATGCAAGAAATGACACTAGTAGTGTGAGACTTAGTGGTGGCCGATTCCACAAGAAAGTATACTACTCTCTCAAAGTTTTCCAAGTGTTTGTGGTGATTTGTGATTCCATTTGAGGCATTCACACTATTGGTGCTTGGCTCTCAAACTCCAAACAATCAACCATCATCAAAAGGTATGTATTTCTACTAGTACTTTTATGATTCATAATCCTTATGCTATGCTAGTTAGGAAGAAACCTTGGAAGTTATTATTTGCATGTATTTTGGAAGAAAACATAGATCCAAGGTTTATTAGGGTTGCATGCACACTTAGGAAGTGTTAGATTGCTTAAAACCTAACAGTGGTATCAGAGCCTAGGCTTGTTTTCTTGAATACTTGATGCAGATTGCTGAAAATCGAAGTTTATGTGTTGTCTGCACAGCAGACTCGCCGAGTCCATGAAGGGACTCGACGAGTCCAAGACAAAATTCATCCAACTCGGCTATTTGGTTCATGCACTCGACGAGTTGGAACCCCAGACAGCATATCTTCGAGTTTTGGTGCTGGAATTGGTCTAGAATCATTACTTTAAACTGTTTTGGACTCATAAAACCTGTTTTTGATGTGGTAATGATGATGTTGGACCAATTTCAAAGTTATAATCAAAATTTCAAGTTTATATGTGTTCATATGATTGTTGAAATTGTTGATGTGGATGTTCTTGTTCATATGAGTTTTGTTAGATCATAGGAATTATTTGCAAATTGTTTGTTAGTTAATTCTTGATCTTAATGTGTTTTAATGGAATTCATAATTTGTCCTCAAGTTGTGGAATTCCAAAAGGGTTTTTCTTTTAAATGTTTTTTAAGAAGTCATAAGTTACACTTTAGAAGAGTTTTTCTAATAAATGCTTTTATGGACTTCATAACTTGTCCTCAAGTTATGGATTTCCAAGAGACTCTTCGTTAAAAGTATTAAACACTTAATTAAAACTCATAAGTTATGAATATCCAAAGGTTTATGAATTGTTCAAAACTTGCCCTCAAGTTTTGGAATTTGTAAAGTCTCACACAAACCTTAATTCCATACCCTAGAAGTTTTAAAAGTTAAAATTCTACCCTTAAACTATTATAAGATTAATGGTTAATTATTATATATATATATATATATATATATATATATATATATATATGTATAAGAACAAGTCGTTTTACAGTTAGTAGGCCTCATTCACGAAGCAGGTCTATAAGGTGGGTATAAGGTTGTTGCCTATAAAATGGAAACTTAATGGGTGTCCACTCTCACCCACCGCTTGCTTGATCGGTGGAGGGTCGTTAGCCGAACGGGTAGGACAATGACTTTAAATTCTCATTAAAAGTATGATGAATATTATAAAGTAACTAAATGTTTTATTTAAATCCCAATCTTAGTTACTTTAGGAAAAATGTGAATTTGGTTCTAGCCCATGGAATTCACACTTTGTACCTTACCAAGTCGTTGGTGGAGCGTGTGTGGTTAACCGGCACACTAACTTGGACTAGTAATGACCACGAAGGGTGACTTAATGTTTGTCATAGATCAATGGAGTGTGTGTGGTTAACCGGCACATTGATTAGGTGATAATATTAAGGGTACCAAGTGAATTGGTATGGTTATTCACACCTTGTTTTGTGATCCTCGGCATCCCAGTCACAAAATTTGAGAGGGCACACTCGAGATTGAAACATGCCGTTGAAAAGTTCAATGAATCTCAAAAGATCTAGGAATTTCAAATCCAACTAAAACCTAATAAATTATTTCGTTTTTCATGGTGGAAATTGGTGAATCGTCGTTCGCCTACCTTCAAATATTTTATAGCTTGGATTACGACATCCCTCTTCCAAATTATAAAATATTGTGTTGGGTCCTAGCCTTAATATTTCATATTGGGTGTTATATTAAGGACTTTGAATCAACTAACTTGATTTTCTCCCATTATAGATGTCTAGTTCAGACAACTATGATCTTCCCAAATCTCTTGAAGATGGTGTCCCTCAACATCATGCTTCACTTCCTCCACCTCCTCCAATTATTCTCCCTCACCCACAAGTTCTTAAAAAGTTTAAAGTCACTCAATCCCTGTTGGCAAGCATAGTCTATGTGTGCTCACATCTTGAAGATAAAGTGACATATTGACAAGACGGGAGAGTTGGGTGTCAAAGTCTCGTGAAAGTTGGATGTTCAATCACCTTCTTAGTAACATAGTGAGTCTCTTTGGGACTACTATGAGGCAGACTATGACATGACCCTTAATGATGTTATCTTTTTGCTTGGTGTTGTGGAATCAGCAATGATTCGGAACAACAGTAAAGCAAATTTGATTAAAAGAACAACTTCCCAAGTCTACATGGACATTGACAATGGTAGCATTGGATATCTAGAAATGGATTTCTCTTCCCAATGGAAAGGGATCGGCTATAGTCAACTCGGTTGACCAAATAGTAAAGAGAAAGACAAATTCTAAGATAGTCTCATGCGCCATTACCAAAGGGTCCATGTGTTTTGTTGCCAAAGGAAGGGGCATTGGTTGTGAAGCTGCCCTATTCACCTGAAAGGTCATAAGGTTGATCAAGTCAAGAGGTTTGACTCTACTTCGGGTAAAGTCCACTGTCTAACTCTATTAAGTTCCTATTTGGAGATTCTTATTACATAATGTGAATGGGTCACATGCTGATGTTTTTAAGAATCAAAGAAAAGATAGGAAGCTTAAAGTAAGTATATGTTGATTCTGATTGCAAAGGTGGGTTTTCGATCTCATGGTTCGGCAATCAGAATTTTGAGTTGTTGCTTAAGAGTTATAATATATTGCTTATGAATAGATAACAACAAGGTTTTCATGTGGATTGTAAGGATAAGTTTTACCGCAAAGTTTTAAAATAAAAGAAAAAAAGGGTTTTAATTTTATTTATTTTAAAAATATCCTTACAATGACATCTGTGGAAAATTGTTGCTTATATGTTTCCAGTAATAGCAATATTGGAAAGTGGATTTGATTCTTTCATTTGTGGTAGTGTCTGAATTTACCAAAGGAAGAAAGTTTTTCATCACCCAAGTTTCAATTGGACAGAAACTTGGAATCATACAAGTTGTATTGTATGATGAATGAGAATTTTCATCTTTGAAAATTAAGACTAATTCTTTGGTCACATGTATATGTGAGTCAATTGAAGGACTAAGGAATCAGGTACACTGGGTGTGCGCTGGTCAAGGTCCACCACAAAGATTGATTTGTCATGATTTACTGAAGATTAGTAAATATGATTATACTTATAAGGTTAAGTATAATTATGTAACATTGGAAAGGTTACAATGTATGACAAAACAACTGAGAAGAATCAAATTAGGCAGAAAGATAAAAGTTTTCTCAAATCTGAAAGGATGGGAGAGTACTTTAGTATCGTATTTTATGATCATCTTAATGATTATGAAACCATATCACAAATTCATACTCTAAGGACGTCTTAGTGCATTGTTATGGCTAAGTAGAGAGGTCATGAATTGTTGGATTGGTTAAGATCGAGAAGATGAGTCATACTTCGTTCCAAAACAATTCTTAGAGTCATACTCCAAGATTGTAACATTGAGTGACATAAAGTAAGGTTTAAAACACTTATCAAATGTAGTGTATAATGTTTCTACCCTTGTACATTTGAGATTGGTAAGTTGTGATGTCTTGGATGAGACAAAGACCAACTAAGACCAATTGTGTGAAGTGTTAGTCTTGATAAGAATCCGCACTATCCCTTCAATATTTTTTTTGTCAAGGAATGGTTCTTGACTGGGGAAACTTATATGTCAAGGGGACAGTGGGAGCCTTAAAGATACTGAAAGAGTTTCAAGATTTAATCAAGAGTAAAACCTGTAATTTATCACTAGCACACAACTTAAGGTTTGCAACCTATCGTGTTGACATAATTCTTGTTTCTATACCTACTTCAAATAAGTTGAATTTGCATGTGAGTTATCAGAGTTCAACTTGGAAGCATTGGTAGGCCTTGTGCTACCAAGGTGACAAGAAACTAAGATTGAACAAGTTTAATCCATGTAAGGCTGAATTTGTCACTAACCTTATCTTGTGATTATGGTTTTGACAAATTCACATGGATAGGAACTCATACACTGTAAAATCTAAGTGTCATAAGGTTTCTCTCCGATTCATGAAAATGATGGTGAGGAAACGCTTTCACTAAGTAGATTTTAGGTAGATATCAATTGTTTTATTTGCATTTTCAAAAGTCGTTAGTGGAGCGTGTGTGGTTAACCAGCACACTAACATGGATTTGTGAGAAATGGCAAAGGTCTAAGAAATTGAGACTATGATTACGGCATCCCTTTTCATAGTTCTTGAAATTGCTTAGACACACATGTGAGCTATCTAAGAAAGGGTGTATGAATCTAAATTTCAGAAGTCCAGCAGATTTTTGGAAATATGTCAGAGCTAGTGGGAGCATAAGTGTTATGCTGATAATCATCATGTTAGTGGGAGCATGATTATTACGTTTAGTGTTGCAAGTTAGCAATGTTAATTATAGAAAAAAAAGTTTCAATTCGTGAAGTTGCAGGGGTTGAAAAGTTGCTTTGCTATAATTAAGGGAGAGGAAATTACACTTCATTTCAATTCTAAAGCTTAGATTGAGATTTTAATCATCTTTAGTCAAGAATATATATATATATATATATATATATATATATATATATATATATATATATATATATATATATATATATATATATATGAATTTTATGTTGGAATGGTTCAACTTGAAGAAATTCTATATATATTGCGTTTTCAAAATTCGATTATGATTACGGCATCCCTCTTCATAGTTAAATTTTGAAAACATGGCAAATAAAAAATATTGTAGCAAAAGACTGGTCTAGTATCATGTCTTTATGTCAAACATCATGAATCGTGTCCCATATGCTTCGGATATAGGATCGATTGCATGTGCTATAATATTCATCTTTTCTAAATTTTCCAAATGCTTAAGGCATTGAGAAGGGAAAAGTCTAGAACTGGATATGACTAAAGTGATTAAGCAATTGTCGAGGACAATCTGAGGTTCGCTAAAGATTGGTTCCTCAGGGAAAGTTGGAAGTATGATGTAGGTTGTCGGAAAGGACCATATTGACATATTCTGAAAAGAAGTAACTCTTGTTCGGAAGTGATAGTCAAAATGGGACTATGGAAATGTCTCCATAGGTGGAAGTTATTCAATCTATGTAAGATTAGAAAACCTTAATGCAAGAAGGATGTTCAAAGCAATGTACTTTGAATATGAGACTTTCGTTCCATAGAAGTTGACCTTCTTTGGAATATTTTGTAATGACTGGTGACAAGGTTTTGGTGACTTTGTGCATAATCATTAAAAGAGGAACATTGCATAAAAATTTAAAATCTAACAGTTTTTTGGTAAATGATAGGAATCGGGGATTCTCACATTTACAATAAGGATTTGGGATTGTGAAATGAGTATCATTGGAATCATGTTCAATTGATCTACATCACAATGTAAGGATCATAGACAAACATAGTGTGCATACTTGGAGTATGGCATAACTATTGTTTAGAAAAACAAAGTGTACATGCTAGGAGCATGGGACGACTGTTGTTTTTATTCAAGTCTTAAGTTGATTGTTTGAAACATTATACAAAGAATAATGTGTAATCAATATGATGATAAATAAAAGGTGGTTCTATTTATATTCAAAAGGGTTCTGAGACCATATTGGATTCGATTATTATTGTGTTTCACTTTGCATGTTTTGACTTCCAAAATAGCTAGGTTATTCTTTCCGAATGACTAAGTTATTTAAACACTCCATAGTCGTTCATATGTTGGAAGTAGGTATGAATCAAGACTGTCATGAATCGAGTTTGTAGATGGCTAAATGGGTTTAGTCATAGCAATGGTTGCTACAACATTCATGAGTGCTCATAAATTATGAGTATTGGAATAAACCCACGCTCACTTGTATCACTTCATGGAATATATCTCGAGTGATCATGAGACGGTAATATCATATAAATCTTCAAACCTAGAGATATGAGTTGTTACCTATGAGTTGGTTGTGCATTTGTTGCACGTAAACGCATCAGTAACTTGATGTTATAAAACATGCCTTTGTGTACAATTCAACAAGTAGTAGAACAAGCATATGAGTCGAAGTTTATCTGTTCCTTCTAGAAATAGAAGCGATATCTGGGCGCCTCGATGATTTTGTTGTGACCTGTGTACTGGCCGGTCAGAACTAAATTGATGTGTTCGATTAAGTTCTTTGTCAAACAAATCAAAAATCGGGAAACAAACTGCTGGACAATAAGTACGACGTTGTTCCATGTATTTGTCCGGCTGATATCATGAGAACAGAGGATTATATGATCACTTATCTAAAATGGCGCTTCATAGTTCAACAGAGTTTTCGAGAGCTACGATTGCTGGTTGGTTCCTGAAGTAACATACGCAAGTATAGTTATTAGACATATCCAAGCGGGAGTCTATTGGATAAGGTGTCTAAGTCCATAACTTATTTGGTACATACTTGACCCGACCCGGCATGGTCCATTTGGGTTGCACTTCACCCAAACGATTTATGGATACTTTTATGAGAATTGTATACTTACGATTTATTAATATATGATAAGTTATAATATATTAATATGAATTCATGTTATTTAATTAGTTTTAGTCTTAAATTAATTATGAATTAATTTAGAGATTAAAAAGAAGACTGATTAAATTATGGGCTATTATATTTTATATAGTGTGGGCTAATACTCATTTGTTAATGGGCTAAGCTAATATGAAAGTCCATGGATGATCCATGGAGCTTTTAACCCATGGATCCTTGGATAGGAAAAGACATGGGTTATTAGGGTTTCACCCTAACCATGCACACTATATAAAGAAGCATATGATGCAAGAAATGACACTAGTAGTGTGAGACTTAGTGGTGGCCGATTCCACAAGAAAGTATACTACTCTCTCAAAGTTTTCCAAGTGTTTGTGGTGATTTGTGATTCCATTTGAGGCATTCACACTATTGGTGCTTGGCTCTCAAACTCCAAACAATCAACCATC
The DNA here is from genome assembly GCF_051521515.1 of Lactuca serriola. Taxonomy (NCBI): domain Eukaryota; kingdom Viridiplantae; phylum Streptophyta; class Magnoliopsida; order Asterales; family Asteraceae; genus Lactuca; species Lactuca serriola. Next base: position 233,559,504 of record NC_136411.1, read on the forward strand.
ATCAATAGGTATGTATTTCTACTAGTACTTTTATGATTCATAATCCTTATGCTATGCTAGTTAGGAAGAAACCTTGGAAGTTATTATTTGCATGTATTTTAGAAGAAAACATAGATCCAAGGTTTATTAGGGTTGCATGCACACTTAGGAAGTGTTAGATTGCTCAAAACCCAACAAAACCGATCCAAGTAAGAAAGACGGACTCTATTTATTAAACTCATGAATGCTTTGGGCGTATTGGTCCTATCCAAGGGGTATCACTACGGACTCGAAGTGTCCGCATCGAGTTCAGAAGGTAGTCTTCCGGACATCCTTCTCTAACACTCAACTGGTGATATTCGGATCTCATGTCCATTTCTGAAAGTCATCCTTTCCTTGGGTTTGCTCAACCAATTCATCTATGAGGGGTAGAGACAACGATTTCTAATGGAAATCTTGACGAAGTCCTCGATAGCCAAGGAACATATGATGCAATCCTTCGACCTCTGGAAGGATAAGACCAGAGTTCTCCAGGGTGAGAAGCCTAGTCTTCAAATTCTATTTCTGTGCAGTTTGCTACGTTGTCCGGATTGTTCTTGTATCTCTATAGTTGTTTAGACTGTAGGGCGATTTGTTTACAGGAGTCATATTGGGTTCTAAGTTTGTTCACATGACGATGCGATTACTCGTAGTCTTGGGCAGTCTCCGTCTAGAAGTTCACATTAGAATTCATATTTGGTTCAACGATCACCATATCGTGTATACGAGTCGTATATAATTAAGATTGAAAAGGTAGTCGAATAACTGATTCTTCTTTAAGATCATATCCCATAGAGGGAAAAGAAGTTAAAGTGGAATCATCAATTCTAAACCTATATAACCTTGATTATATATCACCCTTATGTATACATTCTTCAGCGACAAATCAACCGTATGGATCTTTGGATTTGAACTTGACGTACTGTACGAGTGGTACTTTGGGGATTTCTTCAGAAAGGAAAAGGACTATGAGGTACTCCATGCATGATTACTTCGGTGTTCTGATATGACGGCTTTGCTAGAAAGGCGATTTCGAAGAAAGAGATGTACGTATGAAGCTGTTTTCGTGAGGATCAAATTGAATCGAGTCGTATGATAATGTCAGAATCATAAGGAAGCTTAAAGAAATTAGATTTGAACATAAGGCGTTACAGACAAAACACAACCGTGCAACCATCAACAGAGTTGCAATACTTTAGATTTACTACAAGACTATTGTTGCGAATAAGGTATACTACAAAAGACAGGTATACGCAGCATGAGCATCCCTATACTGACATGATCTCGCAAAAAGGTAAGACTCTAGTTGCACTAGTTCTGGATGTTTCATAAGTCTGTTACAACGAAACGCCTAAATTCCATTAACATGGGTTCGGAGTAGGTTCTCCTGCAGCTGTGATCCTCAGAATCTTCCCATCAGTGCCCGAGTTCCTTGTTATTGGACAATCCTTCTTGATATGCCCAATTTCACCGCATTGGTGACATATCTGAGTAGCACCAACATTTGTGGTCGAAGTGAAGTGTCGAGTAGGATTTATGGGGACACGGTTGCTTTCGTTGATCCTCTCTTTTGGACAATTTCTGTAATAGTGCCCTGCCTCACCACAACTATAGCAAACTGTCACACCCCAAAACCGATCACAGCGGAATACGTTCTGGGGTGGAGGACGTCATGTACAGTATCATAACAATTGCATAATAGTAAAAACAAGCGACAACAACCATTACATATTTATAGTAAGTTTAATTACAATGTGTTCTGTAGAGCTTAATAGAGACCAAAAGTATAACAAAATAAAAGATGGGTCTTGTATGTGCTCCATCTTCTCCAAAAGCTGCACCAGTACCTGTCTATCTTTGACCTGATGATACAAGTCATTTTGAAAACGAGTATTAGCATAAAGCTGGTGAGTTCATAAGAATTTAATGTCGTTGTTGTATAAAAGTGTTTACAAACTTATAGTATAAAAACTGAAATTTTGTTTATAAGTAGTAGAAATCCCTAGAAAACCCTATATTTTCATCAAAAGTACAATGTAAGTTAAATCCTTTGAGTTGTGTGTAAGTATTATCATTTAAAACCTTCAATTGCAAAAGTATGGTAATAAATCTCATGTAAGTAACCTAGATGAAGAAAAGTTATGCCTGTTGATAGTTGTAGTGGTGCAAACTTCCATTAGTAATAGTTATGTACTTACTTCGGAATGTTAGCTTAGACTTTAGTCTTAGTGTATTAATTCGAATATAGGTGTAACCCTTCATGTGACCAAATGTATAGTAGTAGAGAAACCGATGATCTTCCCGGTCATACGTAGTGTAGTGAAGTAGTGCCACCCCCTAGGCCTGGTTGGCTCGGACTGTAGTTAACAGTCGGGATGTAGTAGAGTCTGCCCCGAATAGGTCTATCCGTGTAGTGTTGCCTTCCTTCCGGAAAGCCCTGGTCACATGGTATAAGCACGGTAGGGTGTCTTATAGAGAGATAGAGTGTTATACTCTGGATTAGCGTATTCTATTGTATTATAGTATACTAGTCTTTTCTATTGTTCATATAGTGTTCTCTCATACTAGTATTAACTTGTAATTATAGCCGTTATAGTGAGTATAGCAGTAGTAGAGATAACGAGTTGTAGACTTAGCTATACCTATTATAGCTAACTAGAGTGTATGATTTCCTGCCTTTGAATAAGAAAGGTATTGAATGAGATGAAGACTTTCATATCTAAAACAAATATATATGATATATAACTAAGAAATCAACGACAGTCGGACGGATAACCGATACCCTAAGACCACATCAAACAAGAACAGGAAATAAGGCAAGCTATCGGTCCTAAGTCCTTCAAGCCTTACTTATATAAATATATTTGTGTAGATATATTTTAAAAAGAAAAGCAAATTTAAACACAGTTTTAAAAGTAGTTTAATAATGATTTAATCTTAAAAATACATTTGATAATCAACTAAAACAGTTTTATTGGAAAAAAGCTAAAAGTGTGGAAAAATCCTTTTTTGATAATAATTTGTGAATCACATATGATTTAATAATAAATCTTGTAGCATTATACTTGTATCCCCCCGCCCTAAAACATGTAAAAACAGTTGAAAATGTTCATTAAGGGGTATGAACTCACCTGAAATGAGTAGATCGGGTGGAAGTGTCAGATGAGCGTTTGGTGTCAAGTAAAGACTTGTAAACCCTTTATGACCCTAGAAACATATGAAGACATATGTTTACAAGTAATTAGTGATTTAAACTCTTATTAAACACATATAGGCGTCCTAATGTGATTAAAGGTCTTATGGTTGAGTGCTACAAGTCTAATGGGTTGCAAGGAAAGAGTATAAGACCTCACCATGAAGTTTACTCTCCTAAAACTCACCTTAAGTGAGTTTACGGTTGGGAGACCATATCCCCCATGAGTTTACGGCCGTAAACTCATGGGAGGAGTGTTTTTTAGTTTTTTCAAGCCTCATGTGGTTCTAGAAGTGGTTCTAAGGTAGTACACAAGGCTATAGGGGTGTTTAAGTTTCCAAGAGTGTGCTCCCTTGGATTTTATGGTCCAAAGACCACTCCTTGGGAGTTTACGGCCGTAAACCCCATGGTTTACGGTAGTAAACTCTTGTGCACCTCTAATCTTTGATTACAAGGCCCTTGGTTGAATCCTAACAAGTTCTAGTGAGGGTATCAGGCTCTTTATGTGACTTAAACTCTCATTTGACATGTTTTAGGGGAGTTTACGGTCTAAGCATATGCTTGGGCCTTAAACTCTAGTTTACCCCTCAAATGTTGATGTTTAGGTGTTCCAAGTCCGAAGTAGCAAGTCCCTAGGCCATCTCTTAAGCCTAAATGGGGTTTGGAAGTGTTTTGGGCTTGATTTGCAAGATTAGAGGGTGTTTACGGTCTAAGCATGTGCTTGGACTATAAACCCTCTTTCAAGCCCCAAAAATATATGATTCAAGGTCCGAATACTTCTAGGTTAAGTCCAAGGCTAGTTTCTAGGCTTAAGGGGAAGAAATTTGACACTTTTGGCCACATTTTAGGGGTTTACGGCCTAAGGATGTTCATAGGCCGTAAACTCCTCCTTTTCAGCCTTCTTCCACGAATTTTAAGCTAAAACACAAATCAAAGGTGCCTAAAACAAGTTAGGGTAGAAGAACTTACATTTTGGAGGCGGAAACTTGCAGTTTTGAGGCGGAAATCGAACTTGAAGAGAGAAGGTGGGTCTAGTGTGGTAAAAGGTTTCTACGGATGCCCACCCTCCTTTATATAAGGCTTCGGTGTTGTACCCGGTATACGTCTACCCGATACTTATGTTTAACGACGTTTAACCTTTTTACCCGGTTAAATAGTCGTAATAAAGATAACTTTCCCAATTAAATGGAAATGATATTTTACGAGTTTTATTTATTTTATCAGGACGATAATAACATGAAATATAAATAAATAAAACATTTTGTTTATTTGTCGACCCCAAATTAATGGAAATTTTATAAAATAAAATACTCCATTAACGGTAACGTGGCATAATAACGGAATAAACTTTGGGTTGTCACATCATCCCCCCGTTAAGGAATTTTCATCCCGAAATTTAGAATCCAAACAGTTAAGTTATTATAATAATACTAAGCAAAGAGATGGGGATATTTGATTTTCATTTGATCCTTGCGCTCCCAAGTGAACTACGGTCCTCGTTTGGCGTTCCATCGAACCTTCACAATTGGGATGTGGCTTTGTTTCGATCGTTTTACTTCTTGGTCCATAATCTCTGCAAGCTCTTCCACGAAGTTGAGGCTCTCGTTGACTTCGATCTCGTCGAGTGGAATGACGAGAGTCTCGTCGGACAAGCATTTCTTTTATGTTTGAGACGTGGAAGGTAGGATGTATGTTACTTAGCTCGTGGGGTAGGTTGAGTTTGTAAGCTATGGGGCCGATTCTAGCGAGAATCTCAAAAGGCCCTATGTACCTTAGGTTCAGCTTTCCCCACTTTCCAAAGCGTATCGTGCCCTTCCAGGGTAAGAATTTTAACAGGACTCGGTCTCCCACCTGGAACTCCAAAGGTTTTCTTCGTTTATCTGCGTAGCTTTTCTGTCGATCCCTGGCAGCTTTTAATCGTTCGTGAATCTGTACAATCTTCTCGGTCGTTTCTCGGATGATCTCCGGACCCGTGAGAGTGTTGTCAGGAACTCGTCCTTTAGCTAACTGAGTGTCACCCACCTCAGCCCAGCACAGAGGGGATCTGCACTTCCGACCGTAGAGGGCTTCAAATGGAGCTGCCTTGATGCTCGTATGATAACTATTGTTGTAGAAAAACTCCACAAGGGGTAAGTGTGTATCCCACGATTTTCCAAAGTCAATCACACAGGCTCGCAACATATCCTCTAAGGTTTGGATCTTCCTCTCACTTTGTCCGTCAGTCTACGGATGGTAGGTTGTACTCATGTCCAACCTTGTCCCTAGTGCTTTTTGTAGTGATTGCCAAAATCTCAAAGTAAACCTACTATCTCTATCCGAGATAATAGATACAGGAACCCCATGCAGTCGTACTATCTCCTTAATGTATGTTTTTCTGAGTTTCTCCATTTTGTCTGTTTCTTTGACGGGTAGGAAGTGCGCGGACTTGGTCAATCTGTCGACGATGACTCATATGGTATCCAATCCACCCATTGTCTTGGGTAGCTTGGTTATGAAATCCATGGTGATCCACTCCCACTTCCATTATGTTATCTCCGGTTGTTGGAAAAGACCTGATGGCTTCTGGTATTTGACCTTGACCTTTGCACAAGTAAGGCACTTACTCATGAAGGTAGCAATCTCTGCTTTCATGTTAGGCCGCCAGTATAGCTTTTTGAGATCCAAATACATCTTATTTGAACCCGGGTGAACGGATTATCGAGTGTTGTGTGCTTCCTTCACGACCAAGTCTCTGAAACCCCCATGGCGCGGATTCCAGATTCGGTCCATAAGATAATAGGATCCGTCACCCTTGATCTCCAAGTTCTTATCCATTCCACGCAAGGATTCTCCCGCCACATTCTCAGGCTTTAAGGATTCGAGCTGAGCCTCCTTAATCTGTGCGGATAGGTGAGAATGGATAGTCATTATTAATGACTTGACTCTTCGACCGGAATACTCTTTTCTACTTAGGGCGTCTGCTACTACAATGACTTTTCCCGGGTGATAACGAATTTCACAGTCGTAATCATTGAGTAGTTCGACCCATCGTTGTTGTCTCATGGTGAGCTCTTTCTGGTTCAGTATGTGTTGGAGGATTTTATGATCGGTGTATATTATGCTCTTCGTTCCATACAAGTAGTGTATCCAGATCTTTAGAGCGAATACGACCGCCCCTAACTCGAGGTCGTGAGTGGTATAGTTAACCTCATGTGTGTTCAGCTGTCTTGAGGCATAGGCGATGACCTTACCTCGTTGCATCAAGACACAACCGAGCCAATGGTTCGATGCATCGCAGTATACCAGAAAATCTTTTGTCCCTTCGGGAAGGGATAATATCGGTGCGGTGCATAGAGCTCGCTTCAGGGTCTAGAATGCCTTCTCCTGCTTCTCTCCCCAGTCGAATGTTACGCCTTTCTGTGTCAATGTGGTAAGAGGTTTCACAATCTGGGAGAAGTTCTGAACGAATCTGCGGTAGTAGCCAGCGAGGCCTAGAAATTGACAAATTTCTGTAGGCGTCTTTGGAGCTGACCAATTCTCAATGGCTTTAATCTTGGATGGATCCACGTGGATTCCTTCTTCACTAACCACGTGTCCTAAGAATTCAACTCTTCAGATCCAAAACTCGCACTTAGAGAACTTCATGTATAACTTCTCCGATCGTAGGGTTTCCAAGACTCGTCGCAGATGATTCGTGTGTTCTTCCTCACTCCGAGAGTAGAAGAGTATATCATCAATGAAGACGATAACGAACTGATCTAAGTATGACCGACACACCCTATTCATCAATTCCATGAACACTGCGGGTGCGTTAGTCAGTCCAAAGGGTATCACTACGAACTCATAGTGCCCGTAACGAGTTCAGAAGGCTTTCTTCGGAACATCCTCCTCAAGCACTCGTAACTGGTGATACCCGGACCTAAGATCAATCTTGGAGAACTAACTCGCCCCTTGTAGATGGTCGAATAGGTCGTCGATACGGGGAGGAGGGTAGCGATTTTTGACCGTGAGTTTGTTGAGTTCCCTATAATCGATGCACATACGAAACAATCCGTCCTTCTTCTTCACGAACAAGACCGGAGCTCCCCATGGTGAGAAGCTCGGTCTTATAAAGCCCTGGCTGAGCAGCTCGTTAAGTTGACCAGACGTTTGGGAGGTAAACCTGGAAGGTCCTCTGGGAAGACGTTAGGGAAATCGCACACAACAGGAATGTCTTTTGGATCTTTCGCTTTCTGGCTTGTGTCGACGACGTGTGCAAGAAAGGCACGGTATTCCTTACGCATGTATTTCTGGGCTTGAATACTTGAGATGATACGAAGGCTCGTACCGGGTTTGTCTCAGTTGTGACAACCCAAAATTTCCATTCTGAACAAACCATTTGAAGCCAATAGAAGTAGAGCAGTTACAGTGAAAACTCAGATTTCGAGTATAAGTTTGGCAGTTTTCAGGATTTTTCACTTAAGGAGATATTAGGAGAGTGGATGCACTAGGGTTTTGTGCAACACTGTTATTCCAATACTCTAGGATATTAGAGTTCGTTCCAGGAATAAAAATATTTTATGCCAAAAATATATATCAGGACTATAAGTAGAATTCTGAACCAAATTGGTTCATTTGTTGAATTCCATTTAGAGAAAAGTCAAAATTCTCTCTCACGAATCTTCGGGTTTTTATCCCAAATTGTGATTACTTCGATCTAGTTATGTTATATAGCTTAGATTGTGTTTAGAAACACCAATTACATATCAAATCTGTGAGATTCGGGAGTTTACCGCCCAAGAACGTTCTTGGAGAGTAAACTCCGATAAGTGGCTTAAATGCTACCTAGTCCTTTCCCCGTGATTTGTAACTACCTTAGACTTGTATGCTAGGGTGTATGTGACTAGAAAACATCAAAATCGGAACAAGACACCAAGATTTGGGAGTTTACCGCCCAAGAACACTTGGGGAGTAAACTCCATTTTAAGGTCCTAAGGTGTCCCAAAGTACCTCAAAGCTTTAGAACTCGAACTAGAACCCACCATTGAATGTTTAGGACACCAAAAGCAATTAAAATCAATGATGAAAAGTGAGTTCACGGCCAAGGGTGTTCTTGGGCCGTGAACTCCATGTTTAAGTGCCAAAATGCCCTTAAAACCTTCCTTAAGCCAAGAGACTAATTTGGGCATGTACCTAAATGAGTTTTGGACTAGCTAACACACTTAGAACACCAAGAGTAAGGTGTTCACGGCCCAAAAGGTTCTAGGGCCGTGAACTCCATAAAATGGTGCCAAATGGTGCCATAAACCCTTCTAAAGCCAAGTACAAAAGCCTAGTTTAGTTCCTAGTTAATGTAGAGACTTGAAAACACCATAAACACCCTCCCAAGGGAGTTTACGGCCGTAAACTCCATGGGATATGGTCCCAGGGCCGTAAACTCCTCAAAGGAGTTAATAGGAAGCCCAAACACTTGTTTAAGCCTTGAAGCAATTCACCACATGAGTTTTATAATTGTTAGACTTCATTTAGAGACTTTGTTGAGAGTTTACGGCCAGGAGTTTACTCCCCTGGGCCGTAAACTCCAAAACATATGGTCATTTGACCATAAACTCCCATTAGAGGCATTGCACACCTTTGATGCAACCCATTTGCCTCCTAGCACTTGACCAGAAGTGTTTTCCTCGCGTTAAAATATTTATACTTGTATAATTAGTGTTCGAATCACTAATTATTTATATAAATATGTCTTCATATGTAATTAGGATCATTGTGTGTGTCTAAAGTCTTCACTTGACACCAAGCACTTGTCCGATCCTTCCTTACGATACCAGTCCGTTAAATTCCAGTCACTTACTGCAGGTGAGTTCATACCCCTTAAATAATGTTTTAAACTATTTTTAAATGTTTTATGGGGGATACAAGTAGAATTATGCTAGTTATTATATCAATCACATGTGATTAATAAGTAGAATTATGCTAGTTATTATATCAATCACATGTGATTAATATGCAGCATTCAAATGATTTACTACATATTAGCCGTTTTACCAAACAGTTTCCTTCCAATGATTTTTATAAAAAATTTATATGTTGTAAACTCCTTATTACACTGTACATTTTACTCTGTATATTACATTTCAAACTTATTTACAATTGTGTTTCAAACAAATGTTTCTTTATACTAAACTGTTTTATCAAACCCATGCCTTCAAATTGTTTTATAGATTGACATCAAGTCGATCTTTTCTTAAAATAATAATTATGTTTCAAATGTGTTACAAAACTTATTTATGCTTTTATATTATAAATTTCATGCCTCTATATGTATAGTTATATAAGAAATGTTTAAAAGACTTAGGAAGACTATCCACCCTATTTCCTTTTCGCGCTTGAGACGTGGTCTGGTGGGATATCGGGTACTCGTCCGAAGGTCGTTTAAATATTAGTTATATAACATATGTACATATATAGTCATAAAGGTCCTTCCATTTCATCCCATGCCCTTGGGTAGCAAAGGTATACATCCACGTCCATACGTACCAGTAAGATTACTAGTAAACTACCACATGGGTGGTTGAGGAAGATACTAGAACTATTACCAGAACGCGATATCATACTATGAGTTAATACCTACTACTAGAAGAACATATAAAACTATACTAGAGAAGAACGTATACAACTATACTAGAGAAGAACATATACAACTATACTAGAAAGAGAACATATACAACGATACTAGAACGATTACATTACTATACTTGCTAGGTAGAGAGCACGTACATTACAGCTAGAACAGTTCATTACATTACATATACATGAATACGTTAATAATTGTGATCCACTGTATCGGAGCATGCCTTAAATGTAATGGCCCGAGTTGTAGCCAGAATTCTCTTGGAGGGAGAGCGTGAGTTTGCGTATAGATCTATACTGGATTGACTATCCTACACCTTGCTGCTAGATACAGCCGGACCTGCAGGTCTGCAGGTGCCAAACGTCATTCCGTTATTACGACCATTGGTATGTCGTTGTTACCAGTCGATAGTATGGTACAATTAATCACATGATGCCTTAATATAAATCCGGTTTAAGGTAGTTAGTACAGCAGTAGTTCTTATAGCGCTACATTTTAGTACAACATAAATTTTCCCTATACATATATTTAGTGATCTTTCCACTTAAACTATAAATGTAAAAACTATATTTTGATAATGATAGTTACACTTGGGAAAATTACACAGTTTTACAACAAACGAACATATAGAACAGTTAAGTCTTGGTAGAAGACTACATTGAGAACAGTTAAGTCTTGGTAGAAGACTACATTGAGAACAGTTAAGTATTGGTAGAAGACATCTTTCATTTTGATTTATGCTTTAGTGTTTATCAAAATTTGACAGAACACTTGTATAATAATTATACTATTAATGCAATGGATGATGCTGTTGCTTGTTTACTACTTTTCATTGTTGTGATACTGTACATGACGTCCTCCGCCCCAGAACGTTTCCGTCGTTCTTGGTTTTGTGGTGTGACATCAGTAGATCAACAGAGTTTCATGATTCAGTGGATTTAGGCTGACGGCTTTGTCGAAGCACAGGATGTCGGCGCGATGAAGACTCAACCATTCCATGCCAACAATGACATCGAATCTCCTGATCGAGAATGGTATGAGGTCGATTGCAAATGAATGATCGTCTAACGTGAGGGTACAACCTATGTAAATTTCGTTAGAGCTTTCGGTCTTTCCCTTATCCATTTCTACGACGAATGTTCTTTTAGTGGTTGCGGGGATTGTTTAAGTAAGTGTTTAAAGTTTTGGTTTATGAAGCTTCTTTCTGCACCACTATCGAATAAGACACAAGCATAAGAGTTGTTGAGAAGAAACTTACCGGTGACTACTGCGGGATCTGCTACTGCTTCGTTCTGGCCAATAGCATGTAGCCTTCCTGCTACTCCCGCATTCCCAGCCTTCGGACAGTTTTTATTGAAATGGCCAGCTTCACCGCAGCCATAACAGGTCTGGGTCACTCCCGAACTGGGAACTTGCGAGATAGGTTTGGGTTGGGCTTTGCAAAACCGGACAGTATGGACCTTCCGGCCACAGTTGGTGCATTGCAATTCGCAGCAGGGGCAGTTGTGATGGAAGGAGCACTCGGGACACTTGGGCAGGTTCCCAACATAAGCTTTTGCCGGTGCAGGAGTAGCAGGAGTGGTGGCAGCATGGATAGCCACGATCTGTTGGTTTTTGGAAGAAGATTGAGTCCTTTTGTCATTCTTCCGATCCCCACGCTTCCTCTTGTTGTCGGATGATTTGGGTGGTGTGGTGGTATTTACCGGGGTTGTTGCTCGAGTGGAAGGAACTTCGTGATCAATTAACCTCTGGTACAATTCCTTGGCACTGTCAAAGGTCGTAAGGCGTGAGGCTAGAACGTTTCCTCGATACGGGGGCATTAAACCCCAAATGTATCGTTCAATCTTCTTGCTCTACGAAGGGATCATGCTGTGTAAGTTGTTAGGTCAGTCCCTTTCATCTTGAGGTTCCAGAGTTCCTCCTCATGTTTCTGAATTTCACCCCTAGGGCAGTACTCCCCTCTCATGAGGTCCTTAAGTGTGTCCCAGCCCAGGGCATTGGCTGTTACCAAAGAGAGTGCACTGACATGACCGTAGCGAACTTTATTTTGCTCTCCTCGGGACATGAGCACATTTCAAAGACAACCTCAGTTCTTTCGAACCACTGAGACAATGCTAGAATTCCTCCGGTCCCATCGAGGAAAGTGGGTTTGCAGTTCATGAAGTCCTTATAAGTACATCCTTGCGCCCTTTGATGGACTTCACCAAATCTAGAGTTACCACCGCTCACATCACCAGAGTTCATTTGAGCCATGGCTGCGGTCGCAGCTGTGGTCACAGCTGTTTGAAATAGCACTGGATCGAACTGCGGTGGAGGAGGTGGTGGAGGAGGGGTTTGAGTTGCTGGTCTGCCTCTGGTTGGGCGCTTGCAAGAAGGCATCTTTTACTGAAAGCTCATATAAATGATAGCAATAGTAAGAGTCTATTGCAAGTAAGATAAGAGTGTTTCATGGACTAAATCAACATAGTCCAAAAATCAGAGAGAGAGCCATAGCAATAGAGTAGTTAACTGCCAATTACTGGTATTAATGATGTAACACAAGTTCGGGAAAAGTGACCTATCAGTAGGTCTTACATAAAACCAAAAGGAAAATGTTGGCAGTCTAGAGGCCTAGTTACAGTACTTTCATAGTTAAAGAATGTTTACAGACAAGTGTTCTACTGAGCTTAGAAATAAAAGACTAATCCTTAAACAAAAGAGTGAGATGATTTGACATCTTCTACAGGCGACGGGCACCCGTTGGGCGAACCCTCAGATCAGGTAGTTGACGCATAACTTCCTGAAGACGTCGTTCATGAGTCCTTTGACGTGCTCGGAGTTCCTTCTTGTCCTATCCATGGCTTCTTCAAGTTGGTAGATGCGAACAGTGTTGAGGTTTGAGTTGGCATCCACTTCTACAACTCGGCTAATGGCTGCTTGGCCTTGCTCGACGTTCCTGGCAATCCTTCCGACCATGATGGGCAGAACTTTGTCCGCTGATCCTCCTTCGCTTATGTTGTAGAAACTTCGGTCTCCATTGTATGTTAAAGGTTGAACCTGATCCTCGCTCCATCGGTTCAAGGTTGTTGCACACATAGGAGTGGGACCCTGAAATGCCGGACGGGGGTTGGGGTTTGGCCTTCAGGGGGTAGGTTGTTAACTTCTGGCTCGGAGCTGGAGCTGTCCGAGAAGCCTTCAAAATGATGATCATCCATAGGAATCGGGTGATCATCGTCTGAATTCTCATCGAGCCATCCTCCATTGTCCTGGTTTGGATAATACGGATCGCCAGTATGATGGAAGCCAGACATGCTATCTACGCGAGAGAGGAGAAAGAAAGGTTAATAGACGTACTAATCTAGGATACTTATAAGATGAATCGTTATTAGTCGACCCAATACTTGCGTAGTGCATACCAATTACACGCAACCGAAGCAAGATAGTCCTTCGAATAAGCAACCCTAACTTCAGATCCCCAATCAAACAAGAATAGGAAATGAAGCAAAGGCCACAGATTTTGAGTCTATAGTGCCCCAGTCACATGTAACCGTGGTGTATCCACTTAGCAACTATTGTCCTACCAGTAACGATCCTTTCAGTTATCACATATGTAGTTAGTGGTATACAGAATACTCCTATAGTATTCTTGTTCTAACGTTCTTGTGGTAGTGTTGGTAAGTTTCTAGACTTGTTGCAACCCCACAATCACTCTTAGGCACATGCTAGTCACTCCTGGATAAATGTAGTTGATCAGGCTACTACCCCCCAGATGTGACTATATGTCTCTAAGTTTAATTGTGTTGTTCAACAATGTTAATACTTTTGTTTTGTTTTAGTATGATACTTACCTTTTTGTAGTGGTGAGTGTATATATATACCTAATGAAATATTTTAGTATTTAAAAGTATATATTCTTGGTCAGAGTGTTTTAGTCCCGAAGTGTTTATAGTTTGTATATCTTTTTATAGGTTGATATACTTGATTCACTATAAACAATGCTCTGAAACCAATCTGTCACACCCCAAAACCGATAACGGCGGAATACGTTATGGGGTGGAGGACGTCATGTACAGTATCATAACAATTGCATAATAGTAAAAACAACGACAACAACCATTACATATTTATAGCAAGTTTAATTACAACGTGTTCTGTAGAGTTTAATAGACACCAAAAGTGTAACAAAATAAAAGATGGGTCTTGTATGTGCTCCATCTTCTCCAGAAGCTACACCAGTACTTGTCTATGTTTGACCTGAGGATACAAGTCATTTTGAAAACGAGTATCAGCATAAAGCTGGTGAGTTCATAAGAATTTAATTTCGTTGTTGTATAAAAGTGTTTACAAACTTATAGTATAAAAACTGAAATTTTGTTTATAAGTAGTAGAAATCCCTAGAAAATCCTATATTTTCCAGAAAAGTACAATGTAAGTTAAATCCTTTGAGTTGTGAGTAAGTATTATCATTTAAAACCTTCAGTTGTAAAAGTATGGTAATAATTCTCATGTAAGTAACCTAGATGAAGAAAAGTTATGCCTGTTGACAGTAGTAGTGGTGCAAACTTCCATTAGTAATAGTTATTTACTTTGTTCGGGATGTTAGCTTAGACTTTAGTCTTAGTGTATTAATTCGAATATAGGTGTAACCCTTCATGTGACCAATTGTATAGTAGTAGAGAACCCGATGATCTTCTCGGTCATACGTAGTGTAGTGAAGTAGTGCCACCCCATGGGCCTGGTTGGCTCGGACTGTAGTTAACAGTCGGGATGTAGTAGAGTCTGCCCCGTATAGATCTATAGGTGTAGTGTTGCCTTCCTTCCGGAAAGCCCTGGTCACATGGTATAAGCGCGGTAGGGTGTCTTATAGAGAGATAGAGTGTTATACTCTGGATTAGCGTATTCTCTTGTATTATAGTATAGTAGTCTTTTGTATAGTTAATAGAGTGCTCTCTCATACTAGTATTAACTTGTAATTATAGCCGTTAAAGTGAGTATAGCAGTAGTAGAGATAACGAGTAGTAGACTTAGCTATTCCTATTATAGCTAACTAGAGTGTATGATTTCCTGCCTTTGAATAAAAAAGGTATTGAGTGAGATGAAGACTTTCATATCTAATACAAATGCATATGATATATAACTAAGAAATCAACGATAGTCAAACGGATAACCGATAGCCTAAGACAACATCAAACAAGAACAGGAAATAAGGCGAGCTATCGGTCCTAAGTCCTTCAAGCCTTACTTATATAAATATATTTTTGTAGATATATTTTAAAAAGAAAAGTAAATTTAAACACAGTTTTAAAAGCAGTTTAATAACGATTTAGTCTTAAAAATACATTTGATAATCAACTAAAACATTTTTATTGGAAAGCAGCTAAAAGTGTGGAAAAATCCCTTTTTGATGATAATTTGTGAATCACATATGATTTAATAATAAATATTGTAGCATTATACTTCTATCCCCCCCCCTAAAACATGTAAAAATAGTTGAAAAGGGTCATTAAGGGGTATGAACTCACCTGAAATGAGTAGATCGGGTGGAAGTGTCAGATGAGCGTTTGGTGTCAAGTAAAGACTTGTACACCCTTTATGACCCTAGAAACATATGAAGACATATGACTACAAGTAATTAGTGATTTAAACTCTTATTAAATACATATAGGCATCCTAATGAGATTAAAGGTCTTATGCTTGAGTGCTACAAGGCTAATGGGTTGCAAGGAAAGAGTATAAGACCTCACCATGGAGTTTACTCTCCTAAAACTCACCTTAAGTGAGTTTATGGTTGGGAGACCACATCCCCCATGAGTTTATGGCCGTAAACTCATGGGAGGAGTGTTTTTGAGTGTTTTTAACCCTCATGTGGTTCTAGAAGTGGTTCTAAGGTAGTATACAAGTCTATAGGGGTGTTTAAGGTTCCAAGAGTGTGCTCCCTTGGAGTTTACGGTCCAAAGACCACTCCTTGGGAGTTTACGTCCATAAACCCCGTGGTTTGTGGTAGTAAACTCTTGTGCACCTCCAATCTTTGATTACAAGGCCCTTGGTTCAATCCTAACAAGTTCTAGTGAGGGTATAAGGCTCTTTAGGGGACTTAAACTCTCATTTGACATGGTTTATCGGATTTTACGGTCCAAGCATATGCTTGGGCCGTAAACTCTAGTTTACCCCTCAAATGTTGATGTTTATGTGTTCCAAGTCCGAAGTAGCAACTCCCTAAGCCATCTCTTAAGCCTTAATGGGGTTTGGAAGTGTTTTGGGCTTGATTTGCAAGCTTAGAGGGTGTTTACGGTATCAGCATGTGCTTGGACCGTAAACCCTCTTTCAACCCCCAAAAATTGATGATTCAAGGTCCAAACACTTCTAGGTTAAGTCCAAGGCTAGTTTCTAGGTTAAGGGGAAGAAATTTTACACTTTTGGCCACATTTTAGGGGTGTACGGCCTAAGGATGTTCTTAGGCCGTAAACTCCTCCTTTTCAGCCTTCTTCCACGAATTTTAAGCTAAAACACAAATGAAAGGTGCCTAGAACAAGTTTGGGTAGAAGAACTTACGTTTTGGAGGCGAAAACTTGCGGTTTTGAGGCGGAAATCGAACTTGAAGAGAGGGAGTAGAGAGAGAAAGTGGGTCTAGTGTGGTAAAAGGTTTCTATGGATGCCCACCCTCCTTTATATAAGGCTTGGGTGTTGTACCCGGTATACGTCTACCCGATATTTATGTTTAACGAGGTTTAAACTTTTTACCTGGTTAAATAGTCGTAATAAAGATAACTTTTTCCAATTAAATGGAAATGATATTTTATGAGTTTTATTTATTTTATCGCGAGGATAATAACATGAAATATAAATAAATAAAACATTTATTTATTTTTCGACCTCAGATTAACGGAACTTTTATAAAATAAAATACTCCATTAACGGTAACATGGCATAATAACGGAATAAACTTTGGGTTGTCACAAAAACTATGCTTTCTCCAGTTGTGGAGGTAGTTCTACAGAAACGAGCAATGTGCCCCATCTTGTTGCAATTATTGCATTGCTAGGCTCGACAAATTCCCTTGTGGTGGTAGTTGCACCGGTCGCACATCGGGAGTGTTCCCTCGTATCGTTTGACCGGTGTTGTGAGGGCAGGGGTTGCCACTGGCTGCTGTTGCATGGCCATCCACTGAAATCATTTGCGTTCCACTTTGGCTTGACGTTTTCTTTTTTTGAACTCTGAGTTGTTGTTTTGGGCGGTGGCGACTGTTACAATTTGTTGATTTCTTGGATCGTTAACACAATCGGGATTGTCAACTCCTTTTTCAGTCTTGTTTGCGTTGACAGTGCTACGGTTTGCAAGGACAGTTGTCACGGCAGCCATCACGGAAGCTGTAATTGCGGTTTGGAAAGTAGCGGCGTCCATAGGAAAAGGAGAGGTTTCGTTGTTCGGCTGGCTGCTTCCGGATGAAGACATGATTCTGTAACACGAAAAATAAGGATTTTGTGAGCGATTCTGGTTGACCCTAGATGTACTTCGATTGTTCAAGTAAAGAGTAGAAGCATGTTCGCGAAGGTTTGACCTACATGCCTATGATGCAGTCCTAGCACTAAGTGGGAGTAAGTTCGTAAAATTGTCTCAAGAATTTTGTCGTTCAAGCCTAGGTATCGATGGTTGGTGAATAACATCCGGAGTTAAATTACTATAGCCCAATGACTTGACTATAACATCTGTCAGATAGACTCCAATGAAAGTATGATAAGAGTACTTGAGTAAAGAACGGCACAGAAGTTAGCCGACTGCCAATATCTTTGATATTGATGACGTATAAGTTCGGGAAAATGACCTTGTAAAAGGTCTTACATCATATCCAGAGAGGATAGTTCTTGACAACATAAAGACCTAACCAAAAGTACCTACAGTACAAGATAGTTTTATAGGAAATGCCATATAGAGCATAGACAGAAAGACGATTCCTTTTAACAAGGAAAATTAATTAAAGCATCTACTACTCACGACGGTCATCACTCTGGTGAACTCTCAGTTCATCCAGTTGACGTTCCATATCAAGTAGGTGTCTTTCGTACACTCTCTGGCATACTCGGAGCTCTATGAATTCGGCTCGTGATTCGGCCAGTGTTTGCAGTAGGGTTTCATGGTTTCTCTCAGATCTCTCACTAGCATCTTCTAGACGAATGGTGCGGAGGGTGTGCATTCTCGCATTGGCG
Organism: Lactuca serriola; assembly: GCF_051521515.1. NCBI lineage: Eukaryota > Viridiplantae > Streptophyta > Magnoliopsida > Asterales > Asteraceae > Lactuca > Lactuca serriola. Next base: position 233,577,490 of record NC_136411.1, read on the forward strand.
ACAACTTTTGTGATTTGATGTTGGGCTGTCCTGCCTTGAATCTCATTTCGGCCACTCTGCAGACCAAGATTGGCAAGATTCTGTCTGATGAGCCCCCATTGCTCAGGTCATAAAAACTTTGGTCACTATTAAATGGCATGGGCTGATCTTGTCCTTGGCTCCATGTTTCCAAGCATTCTACCCACTCAGGCGTCGGGCCATGAAAAGTCAGACGAGGGTTAGGAATCGGAAAGGGAGCTGCTTGGGGTAGGTTGTCAACCTCGGGTTCGGAGTTAGCACCGTCCGAAAGGTCTTCATCATGGTGATCATTCAAAGGGATAGGATTATCATTCTCTGGTTCTTCTCCAAACCAACCAGCAATGACTTCGTTCAGAAGATACTGGGTGTCGTGGGGATAGAGTCCAGCCATGTTATCTACGCGAGAGTTGGGGTAACAAAATAATCATTAGACGAACTATCTAGATAATTATTTAGAAAATCTTCATTAGTTACATCGCCATTTGTGAAGTGCATACCAGTTGTATGTAATTGAAACATGATAGGCCTTCGAATAAGTGACCTTAACTCCAAATTCACACAGAATAGAGGTAAAGAAAATTTTTCACAGATTCTAAGTCTATATCATCCTAATTACATATAGTCTTAGTGTATCCACTTAGCAACTATCAAATTAGTAATTTAAGTCTATATCATTCGAATAAGTGACCTTACATCGCCATTTTAGTTTTCAAGTATAAATTACTTATAATAACACCAAATATTCCTATAGTATTTTAAGTTTAATGTTATGTTCTACTGTTCTCATTGTGGTATTGTTGGTAAGCTTTTAGACTTGTTGCAACCACACAACTACACTTAGGCACATGCTAGTCAACCCTCAGATAATATAGTTGATCAAGCTATATCTTCCCAAATTTGACTATTTGTCTCTAGGTCTACCTGTGTTGCCCAACAATCGTAATTCTTTTGTACTGTCCTAGTGACACTGATTTTAGTATGAATGCAGGCATGTATACTAAATTAAATATTTTACTATTTAACGTATAAACTCTTGGTCAGAGTATTTTTAATCCCTATGTATTTATAGTTAGTATATCTTTTATGGGTTGATATACTTAATTCACCATAAACAATGCTCTGATACCAATCTATCACACCTGAAAACCATGAACGGCGGAAACGTTCTGGGGCGGAGGACGTCATGTACAGTATCACAACAATGAAAAGTAGTAAACAAGCAACAACATCATTCATTGCATTAATAATATAATTTTAATACAAGTGTTATGTGAAATTATAATAGACACTAAAGTATAAACAAAATGAAAGATGAGTCTTGAACGAGCTCCATCTTCTCTAAACCTTGCATCGGTACATGTCTACTGTTGACCTGAGGATACAAGTTATTTTGAAAGAGAGTATCAGCTTTAAAGCTGGTGAGATCATAAGTATTTGTCACACACCAAAACCGGAACGACAGAAACGTTCTGGGGTGGATGACGTCATGTCAAGTATCACAACACATTCATTATAGTAATCAAAGTACAACAAAAAATTGCATTAGTAGTAATAGTTTTACATAATTACATAACAGTACAACAAAGTAATACAGGTAATAACATAAGTACAACTTGGTACTAAGCTAACTTCATCAACAGCTCCGGAAATGTACCTGTCTAAAGCTGACCTGAGAATACAAGTTATTTGAAAAGCGAGTATCAGCATTTTTACAAATGCTGGTGAGTTCATAAGCATTTAGTGGCATTTTATTCAAATAACTTTAATAAAAGTGGTATTTTCAGTGTATCTATTACATTAGTGTCTTTTCCAGAAAATCCTATATTTTCTTTAATAAAAGCAATCTTCTACCAAGACTGGACGGAGTTATGTGGTAAAAAGGTAGTTTTCCCTTAATCGCTATCATTATCAAATACAAAATTTGATTATTAAGAAAGCAGGAGAATTCAGTGAAAAACATATGCCTCAGCAGTGAGGACTGCTGACTAAGGCAAAGGAATCATAGACTCCAGGAGAGTATCGAATGAACGACACGCCTGGCTCAGTCTAACAGAAAGAGACATAGACCCCACACGGTACCAAATGAAAGGTACAGCTAGTAAGGTCTAAAATAGAGAATACAGACCGCAGATAGTATCAAATGAAAGATACAACTATCAAGGTCTAAAAAAGAGGATACAGACCGCATACAGTATCAAATGAAAGATACGACTGGCAAGGTCTAAAGACAGTGTAACTCTGAAAATGGGTTTCCCAGCATACAGTGTAATTTGTTGGTGAAGTACCGTTACCTTAAGGCCATGAATTATAAGGTAACCTGGGATACTCGTAACGATACTAACCGACACTAGAGTACTTGACGCCCTACAAGCGTCTATAAAATATGACATTTGTCACCCCTTGGCTTGGTGGGCCGTGGACTGTAGCTAGCAGTCAGGGTGCGGGGGTGTCAATCCCGTATAGATCTATACACACAATGTCCACTCTCCCTACAGGAGACTCTGGTTACCAACTAGACGACGGAGAAGGCCGTGTCCCGAAGATGCATCCCAATTAGTAGGTAGTGGGTTTCATATGTAAGTACTGAACTAGAGGTAGAGACTCATAAATGGACTGACTAGAGTAAACCTATATGTTTATGCTCATATACATAACATATAACTAATGAATCAAACGACCTTCGGACGACCATCCGATCCCACTAGACCACATCTCAGCGAAGAAAAGGAAATAGGGCGGACAAACCTTCCTAAGTCCTCCAATCATTGTTTATATGCACCTATACGAGCACGAACGTACATTTAACTGCGACTGAGTGTGTAACAAGTGGAAAAGTATCGTGATGTATAACCGAATCGTGGTGTGTAAACATACAGTGTGGAATAACCGAATCGTGGTGTGTAGACGTACAATGTGGAATAATCGAATCGTGATGTATAATGTACAGTGTGGAATACTGAATCGTGATGTATAAACGTACAGTGTGGAATACTGAATCATGATGTATAAACGTACAGTGTGGAATAAGAGCGTCTAACAGGTATAAGAGACTACAAGTACAAGCGAGATAGAGACAATAATAAGTATAAAGGCATCACGAAGTGAAAGCGTTATCAAGTAGGAGTTTAACTAAGAAAGAGTATCAAAATATGGAAGAAAACCTTTATTCTTGAGAAAATCCCAACTTGGTGTCCTTTGGCAAAATTAGTTTGAAAACCTTTAGAAATTCTTTAAACATTTTATAAACTAGTTTAAATTGTCTTTTGCTAAAAAAGTATAAGTAAGAGTTCGAACAAGTGAAAACCTTTTAGAAAGCCATTTATAGTATCCTACTTGGTAAAACAGTTTACAGTGTGGTAAATCTTTGTGCATGCGGGTTATCAATCACATGTGATTGATATGATAACTGGCATGTTTAACTTGTATTCCCCCCTATAAAACATGTATAAACTGTTAAAAGGTTCATTCAGGGGTATGAACTCACCTGGTGTAAGTGGATCCGACGAAGGTGCCGGTTGGGTGCTCGGTGCCAAGTAAGGACTTGGACACACTTAGAGACCTATTTAACATATGATAACATATGTTCACATACAATTAGTATATTTAATACTAATTAAACAAGTATACGCTTCCTAAGGAGCGGAAAACACTTTGGTTAAGTGTTTGGGGTGTCCCGGGTAACATCTAAGGGCTTGAATAACTTAGAAATGGAGTTTACTCTCCAAGAGTAAACTCACGATAGGGTGTTTACGGCCCCTGGGACTACTCCCCATGAGTTTACGGTCGTAAACTCATGGTGATGGTGTTCTAGGGTGCTTAAAGGCTTCATATCAATTGTGGATTTTTGCTAGGTCCAAATCTGACTTGTATGAATGGATTTAAAGTGTTTTAAGGGGCTATAAGGGATTTTACGGCCCATGAACCACTCCCTATGGGAGTTCACGGCCGTGAACTCCTATACCTAGCTTTTATTGAAGTTTAAGCTCCCTATTACACTTCTAGCAATTTGTAATAAAGTCTAAGGCCATTTGGAGGGGTTAAAACCATCATTTGGCATGGTTTGGAGGTGTTTACGGCCTTGGCATATGCCTGGGCTGTAAACTCCTTTTTATCCCTCATTTCCTTGTGTTTAAATGTTCCAAGCCCTAAATACTATGCCCCTAATTTATGTATTAAGCCTAAGGGTGGTTTGGGAGTGTCTTTGGGGCATTTTTACAAGTTTAAGAGGTGTTTACAGCCTAAGCATGTGCTTGGGCCGTAAAATCTCTTTTATGCCCTAAAATCTTGTGTTTTGATGATTAAACACTCCTAGACAAATCCCTTAATTGGTTCCTAGGCTCAACGGGACAAGTTTAGGTCATTTTGGCCACTTCTTGGGTGTTTACGGCCTAAGGAGGCTCTTAGGCCGTAAACTCCTTTTTCATGTCTCAATCATGTGATTTTTAGGCTAATAACACAATAATGCACGCATAAAACAGGTTAGGGTTGAAGGTCTTACATTTAGGAAGCGTTTGATTGCGGATTTGGGTCGAAAACGGGCATTTCTGAGAGAGTGTATAGAGAGAGGGTGGAAAAGGTTAAAATGGGGTTTACTCCCCCTTATATAGGGGCTTGAGTTGAAGCTCAGTAGGAATCTACCTGATACTGCCGTTATACGGGGCTTTTGTCGCACTCGATTTAGTGGTCGTAATAATAAAAACTAACTTTTTCCAATTAAATGGAAATGCAACATAAGTGTTTTTATTTACTTTATTACGACTAGAATGACATAATATAAATAAATAAATAAAACATTTATTTATTTTGCGACCCCTAGTTAACGAGACTTTTATAAAATGGAATATTCCGTTAACGGTAACGGGGTGATGTAACGGAATAAACTTTGGGTTGTCACAGTATTAATGTGTCTTAATTTGTATGTAAGTATTTGTTTGACATGTAATGAAAGACTTGAAAATGTTTTGAAAGAAAGTTCGTGTAAGTATGAAAATGTTTGTAAAACAACTGTAAACGTTTGAAAAACCCTAGAAATCCCTATGATATCTACTATTATAAAGGGAGTCTTCTACCAAGACCTAACTATTCTAAATGTAGTCTTCTACCGAGACTTAACTGTTCTGAATGTAGCCTTCTACCAAGACCCGACTGTGCTACCATTATTATTATTATAAGACATTTTATCCTTTGGTACTAGGATACTCAAATATAATTCACCTCATTGATTATGTGAATGGGTTACAAGATAAAAGTAATAATATAAATAACCTAAGGATTACCCTGTGGTACTAGGGTAACTAACAGTGTCAACTGAAGACATCCGTAGATGTTCATTTAACTCTGTTGCTAACAGTTGGGTATAGGAATAGTTAGTCTCTTAAAGTATACCTGTAATGGTATCAACCGTTGACATCCATGGATGTGCTTTTACCTCTGTAGCTAACAAAGATTTTAGGAATGGTTAATCCCGCAAAGTATCCTTTGGTACTAAGATATTAAATCCAATCTATCTCGCCGATTATGTGATTGTATCACAAAGTGAAGATAAGAATGAGGATTATATAACATAATCTATACATATAAAATGTACTAGTAATTCATCATATGTTATCTATGTAAACGTACTCATGTAAGTGTATTCATGTACTCATGTAGATGTATTTATGTAGATGTACTCATGTAGGTGTATCTATGTAGATGTACTCATGTAGGTGTATCTATCTAATAGTATAGGAATGCACTATGTGCACTAGCTATAATGTGTGTTATCTATCTATCTAGCAAGTATTGACTCATGAATGAACTGACTCATTGTATGATATCGCGTTCTAGTAATAGTTCTAGTATCTTCCTAAACTACCCATATGGTAACTTACTAGTAATGTAACTGGTACGTATGAACATGGGAGTATACCCTTGCTACCCAAGGGTTCTGAATGGACTGGAATAACCTTTATGACTATATATGTACACATGATATATAACTAATATTTAAACGACCTTCGGACGGGTACCCGATATCCCATCAGACCACATCTCAAGCGCGAAAAGGAAATAGGGTGGATAGCCTTCCTAAGTCCTTTAAACATTTCTTATATAACTATACATATATAGGCATGAAATTGATAATATAAAAGCGAAAAATAAGTTTTGTAAAACCTTTGAACATAATTATTATCTAAGAAAATATCGACTTAATGTCAATCTATAAAATGGTTTGAAAGCATGGGTTTGATAAAACAATTTAAGTATAAAGAAACATTTTTTTGAAACACAATTGTAAAGGAGTTTGAAATGAAACATACAGAGTAAAATGTATAGTTTAATAAGGAGTTTTAAACATATAAAGTGTTTATGAAAATCATTTGAAGGAAACTGTTTGGTAAAACGGCTAATGAAGAGTAAATCATTTGAATGCTGCTTATTAATCACTTGTGATTGATATATTAAGTAGCATGATTCTACTTGAATCCCTCCATAAATCATTTAAAAAGATTTAAAACATTGATTAAGGGGAATGAACTCACATGTAACAAGTGGATCGGAAGGAAGTGTCGGATAAGTGCTTGGTGTCAAGTGAAGACTTAGACACGAACAAAGCTCCTAATAACATATAAGGACATATGTATATAAACAATTAGTCTGTAAACAACTAATAAAAAAGTCAAGACACTCTAGGACATGACAAACACTTTGTATAAGTGTTATAAGGGCTAAGGAGTGCATCTAAGTGTTGTAGGGAAAGGCAAGTGTGTTTGGGGTTCAAGGAACACTCCTAAAATGAGTTTACTCCCTAAGGACCAACACCCCTTGAGTTTACGGTCATAAACTCTTGAGTTTACTGCCGTAAACTCCTAACCTTTTGACCATTTGTTATTTTGAAGTCTTCTAAGCTATTCCAAGCATTCCTACTTCATGATTTAGCCTTAGGAAGTGTTCTGTGGCATCAAAACACTCCTAAATGAAGTTTACGGTCTAAGGACCATTTCTCCATGATTTTACTACCTAAACTCACGAGTTTACTACCTTAAACCCATAAGTTTCTTATTTGAGGAGTTTTTAATTCCTTAGCTCAATCATGGCAATAGTCTAAGTTAGATTTAGACATAAGGAACAACCATGGGACTTTTATACACCTTTTGGGGTGTTTACGGTTTTGGGAGATCTCCAAACCATAAACACATAAAAATGTAAGGTTTTGGTGCTTTTTGTGTGATAAACTCATCAAGGATGAATCTAGACAAGTCCCTAAGGTATGGTGAAGCATCTAGGCACCCTAAGGCACCACTTTGCACTTAATCTTGGTGTTTTCGGTTTTGGGACCTCCCAAAATCATGAACACCTTTATCTTGGTGTTCTTGGGACTTTTCTTTGATGCTAATATGTAATACTAGCTTAATAAGACTCAAGGATGGAAGTACTTACTATAAGGAAGCTTGAATTGAGCTAAAAGTCCAAGAACACTTAGTGTGTGTTCTTGGTGTTTTTGGAAAACTAATCAAAACACAAAAATGGATGTATTAAAGGATGTACAATCACTAGATTAAGTGTTATACCAACTTGAAATGACTAGAACACTTACAAGTTAGAAGATCTTGAATTAAATCATGGATGATACTTGAGAGTATATTTGAGTTTACTCTTTTGGTGATTGGGGAGTAAACATAAAATGACTATTTTGGGGAGTACACTCATGCTTATGCATGAGTTCACGGTTTTTGGCTGATTTTTCAACCCAAACATATAAGTTTCATCGTGAACTTCTAAGACACGAGGTGTTTGCGGTGTTTAAATTTCAAAACCCGAGACGACACTTTCTTTCACCCGTTCGTTTAAAGAATAATATTAAAATAATCAAACAAACTTTAAATTGGCTAAAAATAAGTAATAATTTAATCGACCTATAATCCGAAGTGATTGACTTTTAGGGTTTGACCAAATGAAAATTTCGAGTTGTCACAGCAACCTTTTTCATCCTAAATTTCGAAAACATTCACACACAAAGATGTATGTCCAAGAGATCTTTGATCTAAACCAATCAAGATTTAGACATATCAAACATCTATATTTATGATCTGGATTCATGAGGCCATGATGTATGTCCAATAGAACTTTGTTCCAATTTTTCACGAAACACTTGTTTCAGTATCAATTTTTCAATTCTCAAATGTTCGAAACGCACGAAATTTTTTCCCAACAGGATCCTGCTGATTTTTTTTCTGAATATGATTTTTGTTTGAGTATCATTCATTATATTTGTCACATTAAAAGTTTTCCAAAGCATACTTGTCACTGACTACACAGGTCAAACAAGTAATTTCGGTTACAATTGATCACACTTATGTTTAGTGTTGAAATGAAACGAAATTTTTAACCACCTAAAAAGCCTTATAAAAGAAGCCCTTCGATATTTCTTTACAAGTATTCGATTGTACTTCATGGGAAACCACACAAGCAGTTGATTATCTCTGTTGATAATTAATGAAGCAATCTTTTCCCGATATTTAACTGCCTTTATGTGGAAATTTTATTCTCGACATCACAGATCCAAATTCTTTTTATGTTGCTTCTTATCTTATCTTATTGGCACACTGTACTCATGAAATCTTTGAGGTTCGGAGTACTACCAACTCAGGCTGAAGATTTCGAAAGTCTGGCATATGAATTCGCTTCTAAACCCAAAAGTGAAAGAGCTCAACCTCTATAATGAAGGATTTGGTTCTTATCTTCTTGGTACTCACGAAAAGTTTGATGTGATCGTTTGGCAGCATGGTGCGAGTTTCAAGGTTACTTTATCTGACGTGGTGTTAATAACTGCTAGTGGTGCAAGTTTTAATGAGATACGTGGCTAGTGCTTTGATTAAATCGTTTGGTATTCAACTGAGGATACATATAAAAGGAAATTGGTTTATCCTTAACACATTAGGTGATCAAAATTCTCCTAGACGATTTAAGCCCTAATTTCTCTCTGTTCTTCAACACTTTCAAAACCCTAATCAATGGTTGCTACTCAAACTTATACCACTGAAGATGTTTCATCCCAACCGATGATGAAGCTTCAGAGCATTAATTACCAAGTTGAAGATGATGTTTTAGTGTATCCCGATAAACTCCAGATGTTAATTGTCGCTCTCAAACATCCAGGCTTGTCAACTGTGATGTTCAACTATTTCGATGTTCTTATGTCCTGGCTGTCAATCGCGGGTTGCACTGCAACTTATAGCAAGGCTATGGATGTCCTTACATTTAATCTGGTAAATGACAAGATGATTCATCTCACCAACAAGTTGTTCACTCAAATTCTTGAAATACCTAACTAACCACCATTCTACAAGGTTATGAATGCTCAGGTCATCCATATGTTCAATGAGATGGGTCATCAACCAACTCTTACCAAGATCAGTGACTTCAGGAAATCAAGCCTGCTCTACATCTAGAACTTTCTCTTTGGCATTTACGTTCGATGCTTAACTGGTCAAAGTGTAGGGCTTGACAAGGGCCGTTTGGAATTATATGCTATGGTGGCTGGAATATACTATGATCTCAATGTTGATTATGCTTCACAGATGTGGAAGGAGTTTGTTAATGTGGTTCAAGGGATATCGTGTGATCGATATTGGAGTTTGATCATACGTTATACGTATGAGAAGGAAGGAATTCAAGTTACAGTTGATGAACCAAAAGCCGAATTTTTGGAGTAGCATTTTCGGAAGACAGTTGAAGATGATGCAGAGTTATTTCCAAACATTGCAAGAATTCCAGATGCTATGCTAAAAATGTCACACCGCAAAACCGAGAACGGCGGAAACGTTCTGGGGCGGAGGACGTCATGTAATGTATCACAACAAATGTACAGTAGTAAACAAGCAACAACATCGTCCATTGCATTAATAGTAATAGTTTAATACATGTGTGTTCTTTCATAGTAATAAGATATTACAACAACTAATCAAAGATAAAAGACGAGTCTTGACTGCTCCGCCTTCGCAAAACCTGGTCATCGTACTTGTCTACTGGTGACCTGAGAATACAAGTTATTTTAAAAGTGTAGGTCGGCATTTAATCTGGTGAGTTCATAAGTATTTAATGTCATTGTTCGTACAAGTTTGATGATAACATTTGAAATCGTTAAATGTAATTGTTTGTATATGTTTTGAAAACTCCTAGAAAATCCCATATTTTCTACTAGTATAAAAAGTCGTCTTCTACCAAGACCTGAATGCTTTGAAAGTAGTCTTTAACCAAAACCTAACTCTTTTGAAAGTAGTCTTTAACCAAAACTTGAATGTTTTGTTGTAACAAAGATGATTTTCCCTTTTATGACTACTATTAATGATATGTATAGTCTACTTAATCATTTACGTGAATGTATCACAAAATAAAAGTAATAGGGAAAATATAGCCATATAAGTATTATCCTTTTTTTATTAGGATAAACACGACATCGCGACTGCCGAAACGTTCTCAACGTGAATATCCGTAGATGTTCATTTTCCTCTGTAGCTACCAGCAGGTGGAAGGAATGGTTAGTTCCTTAAATGTCTTCCTAGTATAAGTATTAACCGTAGATATCCGTAGATGATCATTTCCTCTATTGCTAACAGCCGGGTTTAGGAATGGTTAGTCCCTTATTGTTTCTTACCACATAGTATCTATGTAAAAGTATCCCTATAAGTGTATCCATGTAAGAAGAATCTCTGTAAGAGTATCCATATAAATGTATCCATGTAAGAGGAATCTCTGTAAGAGTATCCATATAAATGTATCCATGTAAGAGGAATCTCTGTAAGAGTATCCCTTCATATAGCATGTAGTCTAGACTCATGAATGAACTGACTCTGATGTAATTTCTTGTAATAGGGATACTGTTTTGTATCCCCGAAACTATTCCTATAATAGTTTACTAGAATGTAATTGATGAGTGTCCAAGTAGGTTTATACACCCTTGCTACCCAAGAGTGTTGGAACTAAATTAACTGATGGAACATTTATGACTATATATGTACATATGATATATAATTAATATTTAAACGACCTTTGGACGAGTACCCAATATCCCATCAGACCACATCCAAATCGAGGAAAAGGAAACGGGGTGGATAGCCTACCTACGTCTTTTAAACATTTCTTATATAACTATACTTATAGAGGCATGCAATGTATAATATAAAAGCATAAAAAAAGTTTTGTAAAACCGTTGAAAAGTTTAATAAATAAGAATTTATGACTTGATGTCAGTTTATAAATCGAATCGAAAACCGTTTGACAAAACAGTTTAAGTGTGCGAAAAACTTTGTTTGAAGCACAACTATAACATATTTAAAAGGGAACCTATAGTTTGTAAGACAGTTTCTAAAAGTATTTCAACATGTAAAAACGTTTGAGAAAACTATTTGAAGTAAACATGAAAATATTCGTTTGTTCTGGTATATGAATGTATCTGCTTGAAATAGTATTTCTAGTAAGTAAAAGTTCGTGATGTTCTCGTAAAACTATACCTATTATAGTTTTCTCTAAGTGTGTCTCGTTTGTTATAGTAATCCTAGTAAAATGTTCACTTGTTATGAAAAGTATAATTTTTATAGTGTCCAAGATGGACACATAAGCATACAGTATAAGCATAGTGTTTGATTTATACATATATAACAACCTTTTTCATTTCAAAAGATATGATGCTATCGTGATACATTTTGCATATGAAAGTTTCCTTATAATAGTTTACTAATCACATATGATTTCCATTTATAAAAAGTGTATAATGAAACTTTATATAACACACCAAAATTATCGTGTGTTTTACTTGTATTCCCCCCCCCCTTAACAGCATATAAAAACATTTATAAAACATTTAAAAGTGTGGATTATAGGGGTATGAACTCACTTGACAGATTGAAGAAAAGTAAGACGAAAACCGAGCAGAACTTCTACTTAAGCAAGCGGATTTCTCGGGATTCTCGGGAATCTCGGGAGAGTAAAACTTCCATCCCAACTTGGATATGAAAACCGGGTCTTTGGGATGACTCTGAGGGTTGAAACGCAGAGCTTCGGCGCGAGAAAGGAAGGAATGGAGCAAAAATGGTCGGCACCCTCGCATCCCTTTTATAGTGGCTGGAGGACCTCGGTACGCTGGGCGTACAAGAGTACGCGGGGCGAACTCATGCGTCATGCATGAGCGCAGCCTCGGTCGAAGCATCAGAGCGACGTGGACGAATTGAGGCTGAGCATCTGAGTACGCTGGGCGTACAAGGGTACACTAGGCGTAACCTGGATTGGTCCGATGACTCCTCCTTCGGATAATACCGGATTTTTAATTTAATTTATATTTTAATTATTTAGTAAACATCAAAAATTCATATCTTCCTTATATGAACTCCGTTTTTTACGTTCTTTATATCCACGGATACTTGAGACTACGATCTACAACTTTCGTTTAGACTCCGTCGGCAAATCTTGACTTTATTTTTAATATAATATATTAATAGGTCAGGACGGGAAAAGTCCGTTAAAATTCCATAAATCCTTCATCCGATGTCTGTTTCGCCAGACTTTTTACCGTTGCAATACAATTGATGAGATCTTCGATTCTCGTTTAGGTCATGTTGGCAAATGCCGTTCGATCTTGATTTCGAGTTTTTAGCTGTCTACTGCTATGTCTGAAACTTCGAAAAATCATAACTTCCTCATATGAAGTCAGATTTGGGCATTCTTTTTATGTATGCTTACGGTTTAATGATATCTAAACCTTTCATTTAAATACCTAAGGCTAAAAATTATTGTATTGAAACTTCGCGTTTTACTGGGCGTACGAGAGTGCGCGGGGCGTACTCATGCGTCATGCATGAGCGGATCCTCGGTCGAAGCATCAGAGCGACGTGGACGAATTGAGGCCGAGCATCCGAGTACGCTGGGCGTACGAGGGTACGCTGGGCGTAACCTGGATTGGTCCGATGACTCCTCCTTCGGATAATACCGGATTTTTAATTTAATTTATATTTTAATTATTTAGTAAACTTCAAAAATTCATATCTTCCTCATACGAACTCCGTTTTTGACGTTCTTTATATCTACGCGTAGGTGAGACTACGATCTACAACTTTCATTTAGACTCCGTCGGCAAATCTTGATTTATTTTTAATATAATATATTAATAGGTCGGTACAGGAAAAGTTTGTTAAAATTCCATAACTCCTTCATCCGATGTCTGTCTTCACCAGAATTTTTACCGTTGCAATACCATTGATGAGATCTTCGATTCTCGTTTAGGTTATGTTGGCAAAAGCCGTTCGATCTTGATTTTGAGTTTTTAGCTGTCTACTGCTATGTCTGAAACATCGAAAAATCATAACTTCCACATATGAAGTCAGATTTGGGCATTCTTTTTATGTATGCTTACGGTTTAATGATATCTAAAACTTTCATTTAAATACCTAAGGCTAAAAATTATTGTATTGAAACTTCGCGTTTTACTGGGCGTACGAGAGTGCGCGCGGCGTACTCATGCGTTATGCATGAGCGCATCCTCGGTCGAAGCATCGGAGCGACGTGGACGAATTGAGGCCGAGCATCCGAGTACGCTGGGCGTACGAGGGTACACTGGCGTAACCTGGATTGGTCCGATGACTCCTCCTTCGGATAATACCGGATTTTTAATTTAGTTTATATTTTAATTATTTAGTAAACTTCAAAAATTCATATCTTCCTCATACGAACTCCATTTTTGACGTTCTTTATATCCACGCATAGGTGAGACTACGATCTACAATTTTCGTTTAGACTCCGTCCGTCGGAAAATATTGACTTTATTTTTAATATAATATATTAATAGGTCGGGACAGGAAAAGTCCGTTGAAATTCCATAACTCCTTCATCCAATGTCTGTCTTCGCCAGACTTTTTACCGTTGCAATACCATTGATGATATATTCGATTCTCATTTAGGTCATGTTGGCAAAAGCCGTTCGATCTTGATTTCGAATCTTTAGCAGAATTAATACTACGCTACGGATAGATGTTTTATTTGACTCTAGTGTTCTTAAGTGAACTCGGTTGCTCGCTTGGCATTCTAGCGAACCTTTCACTATCGGGATACGACTTTGCTTCTTTCGTTTGACTTCATTGGGATGATAACTCTTCTTGGTCGAACGTATGTTGAATGTTTTTGTGGACTGTGAGAATAGTACATCTTGTACCCTACAACTAGTGTCTCCAGATCTTCAAAGCAATTACCGCTGCTCCTGACTCAAGATCATGTGTTGTATAGTTAACTTCCTGTGTCTTAAGCTATCTTGAGGTATAGACAGTGACCTTTCCTCTTGCATAAGAACCCAACCAATTCATACTGATTATGACGTCAGAACCTCGTGGTTGATTAGATGTCGTGAAGATCTAAAAGAAAGTATGATTACTTATGAATTAGGGAAAGGATAGGTATTTCTAAGTTTATTCTCACGGAAGCACGATCACTCGCAGTCTTGGGCAGTCTCCGTCCTGAATTTCATAGTAGAACCCATACCAGGTTCCTCAACCACAGTCTTGGGTATACGAGTCGTATATAATTAAGATTGAAACTGTGGGTCTTTGGATTGAACTTGACGTACTGCATGAGTGGTACTTCGGGGAGGTTTGCTGAGGTTTCCTTGGAAAGGGTAAGAAACATGAGGTACTCCACGCATGAGTACTTCAGAGTTCTGAAGTGATAGCTTCGTTAGAAAGCTGATTTCGGAGAAAGAGATTTACACACGAAACTGGTATTGTGAGGATCAAATAGACTTTGATTGTATGATAAAATCGAAATCACTTGGAAATAAAGGCACTAGATTCGATCATAAAGGTGTTACAGACAGAACACAACAGTGCAACTTTTTAACAGAGTTATAGTACTTTAGAGTAACTACAAGAATACTGCTGCAAACAAAGTATACTACAAAAGGGCAAGTATACGCAGCACGAGGGTCCCTTACCTGACGGGATCTCGCAAAAGATAAGACTCAAGTTGCACTAGTTTTAAACATGTTTTAAAAAAGACATACATAATACTGATGATTGGAAGTGAACGTATACGATAGTGGGGTCCTTCATTGCCTTTTTCCATTATGAGGTCAAACTCCTCCGGATTCACCATCGTTCTCCTCTGTTGGACAGTCCCTCTTGAAGTGGCCCGTTACGCAACATAGATGGCATATTCAAGAGACTTCGACATTGGTGGTTGAAGTAATGTGTTGGATCCGACTCTTGCAGTAACGGACAGTGTGTCCCTTTTTATTGCAGTTTAAGCACTGCATTTTCCAACAAGCTCCATGATGGTGATAGTTGCATTTGTTGCACTTTGGGAGATTGCCAACATATTGTCTATCCGGGTTAGGGATGACTGGGATACTAGAAGGGATGGTAGTAGGTGGTACAGAAGTCATGGCTGCGAAGGTTACCATCGTTCGTTGTCTTTTGCTCGCCCCTTGGGGTGATTTGCCTTTAGCCTTAGCCCAGAACTTTCGTTTGTTATTCTTGGGCTTGGGATTCGGGGTGTCGTGGTAGTTTGTTGCTCGTTGAGGTACTTGATTGTTACATGGATTGGAATTATTGTTAACAATCCCGCTAACATTCGCGTTGTTGGCGTTAAGGTGGGTCAGAACAGCTGACACGGCAGCCGGGACTGCAACTTGAAAGGTAGCTGCATCAATCTGAAGAGTTGGTGTTTGGTTGATGGGTTGATCGTTTTTCTTTGGCGACATGATTCTGTTACACGGAAAGAGAATGAATTTGTGAGCGAGTATGGTTGAACCTAGACGTAGTTCGATCGTTCATGTAAAGAGTAAGAGTATGTTCTTGACAGTTTGACCTACATCCCTGCGATGCAGTCCTAGTATGGATTGGAAGTATGTTCATGATGGTTTGACCTACATCCCTATGTTGCAGTCCTAGTACAGAGTAGAAGTATGTTTGTAGACTGGTCTTAAGATGTTTTCCGTTCAAGCCAAGGTATCGTTGGTTGGTGAATAACATGATCCAACCACTAAAAGAGACATGGAAATGATTCCAGAGTTAAATTACCATAGTCCAATAACTTGACAAGATGGGGTTTCAGATAGACTCCAATGAAAGTATGATGAGAGTATTTGAACAAGGAGTGACACGGAAGTTAGACGGCTGTCAATATTGATATTCATGACGTAATAAGTTTGGGAAAATTGATCTTGTTTTAGGTCTTACATCATATTCGAAGTAGAAAAGTCTTCGACAGCATAAATATTTAAATAAAAGTACTTACAGTATAAGGTAATTACATAGGAAGTGCTACACAGAACGTTGACAGGAACACGGTTCTTTAAAACAAAGAAGTAAGTAAGGTATCTCCTACTGGCGATGGTCACCCCTATGGTGAACCCTTAGTTCGGTTTAGTTGACGTTCCATATCAAGCAGGTATCCCTCGTACACCCTCTGGCATACTTGGAGCTCTATGACTTCGGCTCGGGTTTCAGCTAGTGCTTGCAGCAGGGTCTCATGGTTTCTATCAGATCTCTCACTTGCGATCAAGGCGATTGGTGCGAATGGTATGCATTCTTGCATTGGTATTAACCTCTTCGATACGTTGGAGAGCCGTCCTGCCCTGAATTTCGTTTCGGGTAGCTCTACGGATTAGGATTGGTAGAACTCTGTCTGCTGAGCTCCTTTCGTTTATGTTGTAGAAACTTCGGTCTCCATTAAACGGAATAGGTTGATCTTGCTCTTCGCTCCATGTTTCCACGCATTCTACCCAAGGAGGCGTCGGGCCATAAAAAGCAGGACGAGGGTTAGGATTTAGAAATGGAGCTAACGGGGGTAGGTTCTCAACCTCTGGTTTGGAGATATCAACATCCGAAAGGTTTTCAACATGGTGATCATTCAAAGGGATTGGATAATCATTCTCCGGTTCTTCTTCAAACCACCCAACATTTCCTTCGTTCGGAAGGTATGGGTTGCCGTGGGGATGGGGTCCAGTTATGTTATTTACACGAGAATTGGGGTAAGGAAATAATTATTAGACGAACTATCTAGATAATTATTAGAAAATCCTCATTAGTTACATCGCTGTTTGTAAAGTGCATACCTGTCATATGTAATCAACACAGGATAGGCTTTCGAATAAGTGACCTTAACTCCAAATTCACAAGGAATATGGGGAAAGCAAAAACTTCACCGATTCTAAGTCTATAACATCCTAGGTACATATAGCCTTAGTGTATCCACTTAGCAACTATCAACTTAGAAATGAAGATCCTTTTTAGTTCTCAAGTAAGTAATTATGGTAACACGAAACACCCCTATGGTATTTTAGACATAGGTTATCTTATAATGTTCTCATTATGGTAATGTTGGTATGTTTTTAGAATTGTTGCTACATCACAACCATTCTTGGGCATACGCTAATCACTCCTCGGACCAACATAGTTGATCAGGCTATGCCACTCCCAAGACTGACTATACATCCCCAAGCTTACTTGTGATATTCAACAATCGTAATACTTTTGTTCTTGTCGTTGTGACACCGATTTTAGTATGAATGCAGGCACGTATACTTACTTAAATATTTTATTATTTTAGAAGTATAAACTCTAAGTCAGAGTATTTTTAATCCCATTGTATTTATAGTTAGTATATCTTTTATGGGTTGATATACTCAATTCACTATAAACAATGCTCTGATATCAATCTGTCACACCCCAAAACCGAGAACGACGGAAACGTTCTGGGGCGGAGGACGTCATGTAATGTATCACAACAAATGTACAGTAGTAAACAAGCAACAACATCGTCCATTGCATTAATAGTAATAGTTTAATACATGTGTGTTCTTTCATAGTAATATGATATTACAACAAGTAATCAAAAATAAAAGACGAGTCTTGACTGCTCCGTCTTCGCAAAACCTGGTCATCGAACCTGTCTACTGGTGACCTGAGAATACAAGTTATTTTGAAAGTGTAGGTCAGCATTTAAGCTGATGAGTTCATAAGTATTTAATGTCATTATTCGTATAAGGTTGATGATAACATTTGAAATCGTTAAATGTAATTGTTTGTATATGTTTTGAAAACTCCTAGAAAATCAAATATTTTCTACTAGTATAAAAAGTCGTCTTCTACCAAGACCTGAATGTTTTGAAAGTAGTCTTTCACCAAAACCTAACTGTTTTGAAAGTAGTCTTTAACCAAAACTTGAATGTTTTGCTGTAACAAAGATGATTTTCCCTTTTATGACTACTATTAATGATATGTATAGTCTACTTCATCGTTTACGTGAATGTATCACAAAATAAAAGTAATAGGGAAAATATAGCCATATAAGTATTATCCTTTTTTTATTAGGATAAACACGACATCGCGACTGTCGAAACATTCTCACCGTGAATATTCGTAGATGTTCATTTTCCTCTGTAGCTACCAGCAGGTGGAAGGAATGGTTAGTTCCTTAATTGTCTTCCTAGTATAAGTATTAACCGTAGATATCCGTAGATGATCATTACCTCTTTGCTAACAGCCGGGTTTAGGAATGGTTAGTCCCTTATTGTTTCTTACCACATAGTATCTATGTAAAAGTATCCCTATAAGTGTATCCATGTAAGAAGAATCTCTGTAAGGGTATCCATATAAATGTATCCATGTAAGAGGAATCTCTGTAAGGGTATCCATATAAATGTATCCATGTAAGAAGAATCTCTGTAAGAGTATCCCTTCATATAGCATGGAATCTCTGTAAGGGTATTCATATAAATGTATCCATGTAAGAAGAATCTCTGTAAGAGTATCCCCGAAACTATTCCAATAATAGTTTACTAGAATGTAATTGATGAGTGTCCAAGTAGGTTTATACACCCTTGCTACCCAAGAGTGTCGGAACTAAATTAACTGATGGAACATTTATGACTATATATGTACATATGATATATAACTAATATTTAAATGACCTTCGGACGAGTACCCAATATCCCATCAGACCACATCCAAATCGAGGAAAAGGAAAGAGGGTGGATAGCCTTCCTAAGTCTTTTAAACATTTCTTATATAACTATACTTATAAAGGCATGCAATTTATAATATAAAAGCATAAAAGAAGTTTTGTAAAACCTTTGAAAAGTTTAATAAATAACAATTTATGACTTGATGTCAGTTTATAAATCGAATCGAAAACCGTTTGACAAAACAGTTTAAGTGTGAGAAAACCTTTGTTTGAAGCACAACTATAACAGATTAAAAAGGGAACCTATAGTTTTTAAGACATTTTCTAAAAGTATTTCAACATGTAAAAACGTTTGAGAAAACTATTTGAAGTACACATGAAAATGTTCGTTTGTTCTGGTATATGAATGTATCTCTTTGAAATAGTATTTCTAGTAAGTAAAAGTTCATGATGTTCTCGTAAAACTATACCTATTATAGTTTTCTTTAAGTGTGTCTCGTTTGTTATAGTAATCCTAGTAAAATGTTCACTTGTTATGAAAAGTATAATTTTTATAGTGTCTAAGATGGACAAATAAGCATAGAGTATAAGCATAGTGTTTGATTTATACATATATAACAACCTTTTTCATTTCAAAAGATATGATGTTATCGTGATACATTTTGCATATGAAAGTTTCCTTATAATAGTTTACTAATCATATATGATTTCCATTTATAAAAAGTGCATAATGAAACTTTATATAACACACGCAAAATTATCGTGTGTTTTACTTGTATTCCCCCCCCCCCCCCCTAATAGCATATAGAAACATTTAGAAATCATTTAAAAGTGTGGATTATAGGGGTATGAACTCACTTGATAAATTGAAGAAAAGCAAGACGAAAACCGAGCAGAACATCTACTCAAGCAAGCGGATTTCTCGGGATTCTCGGGAATCTCGGGAGCTTAAAACTTCCTTCCCAACTTGGATATGAAAATCGGGCCATTGGGATGACTCCGAGGGTTGAAACACAGAGCTTCGATGCGAGAAAGGAAGGAATGGAGCAAAAATGGTCGTCACCCTCGCATCCCTTTTATAGTGGCTAGAGGACCTCGGTACGCTGGGCGTACGAGAGTACGCGGGGCGTACTCATGCGTCATGCATGAGCGCATCCACGGTCGAAGCATCGGAGCGACGTGGACAAATTGAGGTCGAGCATCCGAGTACGTTTGGCGTACGAGGGTACGCTGGGCGTAACCTGGATTGGTCCGATGACTCCTCCTTCGGATAATACCGGATTTTTAATTTAATTTATATTTTAATTATTTACTAAACTTCAAAAATTCATATCTTCCTCATTCGAACCCCGCTTTTTACGTTCTTTATATCCACGCGTAGGTGAGACTACAATCTACCACTTTCGTTTAGACTCCGTCGGCAAATCTTGACTTTATTTTTAATATAATATATTAATAGGTCGGGACAGGAAAAGTCCGTTAAAATTCCATAACTCCTTCATCCGATGTCTGTCTTCGCCAAACTTTTTACCGTTGCAATACCATTGACGAGATCTTCGATTCTCGTTTAGGTCATGTTGGCAATAGCCGTTCGATCTTGATTTCGAGTTTTTAGCTGTCTACTGGTACGTCTGAAACTTCGAAAAATCATAACTTCCTCATATGAAGTCAGATTTGGGCATTCTTTTTATGTATGCTTACGGTTTAATGATATCTAGAAATTTCATTTAAATACCTAAGGCTAAAAATTATTGTATTGAAACTTCGCGTTTTACATCTATCAGTGTTGCCGGTTTTGGCGAGAATCTTCGGTTGGTCATAACTTCTTCGTTACAACTCGGATTTTAGGATTCTTTATATGTACGAAAACCTTGAAACGATTCCTACCACTTTATTTAACCTAAATACGATTTTAGGAAAGTTATATTTTGACCTAAATTTGACTGGTGTTACATATCATTGTCTCGAAATATCGGGTTGTTACAAAAAAAGGTAGACCCGTCGAATCCAATTTTGGTGGCATATTTGCAGAAGAGTAATCCTTTAGTGGAAATTGGAGTTCTTTTACCAGGAAGTGATGAGGGGTCTTCCAAGAAATCTAAGAAGTCAAAGAAGGCAAATGATGACATTCCTTCGAAAGAAAGTCTTAAGAAGATCGTGGTGAAATCACTAAAGAAGGCTGCTGATGATAAAGAACAAGAAAATAAGAAAGTGGTCAAGCAAATTGAATTTCCTACAACTGGTTCTTCGAAGGAATTCATAGCTTCGAAATCAGGGGTGCTTACAAGATTGAAGAAGTTGTCACACATATCTAAAGTATCTGCTGAAGATGTGGCGAAACATATAGCTGATAAGAGAAAGAAGAGAAAGCTGATCATTCAAGAAGAGTCATCAAATAGTGAGATTGTTCCAGAAATACCTATGGGATCGACTTTGCCAATGAAAACATCTACCCTTACAACAGTTGTTGTAATTCCACCTGAAGTTGTGATAACTAAGTCAATTACTGAGGAGGTTCCAACTTCAAGCATTCTTGTAAACGTATCTGATATGGGTACAAATGTCAACATGGGTGAGGATGTAACGAAGTCAGCTATTTCTCAAGGTATAATCACTTCAGCTACTGTCAAACCCACTTCTGTCATTAACACTTCACTTCCACCATTTATTTCAGAAGTTGTCACCACCATAACTTCACCTACTTTCGAAACCATCCTCCAACAACCCTTCACTACTTTGTTCACATCACAATCCACTGATCCACTACAGCCTACTTCCGATGATGAAACTGATGGAGGAGGTTTCAGAGGAACATTTGCAGAATTAGAATTTTATTCTGAGGAAGAAAATATTCCAGATCATATACAAATGTCTGGAAAACAATTCAAGATACTTAATCGAAAGCTTAACTCTATTCTTCAATCACAAGCTGACTCAGGGGAAAAACATTCACTTTCGGGTATAGAGGTAGATGTAATGCTCAAGGCATAGGAGTTACATCTTCAAGAAAAGTTGGATGTCATGGATGAAAACAATGAACTCAGAGTCAAGGCTCAAGCTGACTTATTCAATGGTGAAATCAAATATCCGAGGATGGTAGCAAAAGAACGTCATGTTCTATTTGTTAAAGATGTCAAGACTTTGCGAGAGGATATGAATCGCAAGCTTGAGGAAATGAAGGTTGAAGTTTCGAAATAAATTGAAGAGTTGAATACAAATTACTCTTCTTTTCATTTGAAAGTTGATATCATTGTTGGGGCTGCTACAAAAGTTGTGGAATACTATCAGTCCTTAATTTCTGAGAATGAAGCAAAAGCCAGTAAAGATGTTGTGAATTTCGAAAAGATAGGAGTTTTACATGGAGAATTGAAGGAAATTGTGTCAAAGTCTACTACAACTTCTGCTTTAACTCTTGAGTTTTTAACTCAGAAATTCAATTCTCTTGAAACAGCAGTAACGAAAGCAATGGCACCTATATCGAAATTTGCAAATATTTTACCAACTGGTTCCCCACCTATTGTCATAGTGGTGCAAGGGGGAGAAATAGAGTTAGTTGGTAAGAAAGGGAAAGCAAGAAAAGGAAGAGAGGAGAAAGCAAAAACAGTTGGCAAGGTGATTACAACTCAAATCCCAATTCTCATTGTTCCAAAAGTTACTACATTGATGGTCATGAAAACAACGATAAGACCTATTCAGAAAGGGATTGTTATTTGTCCATAAGTTGTTGGAGTGAG
Organism: Lactuca serriola; assembly: GCF_051521515.1. Classification (NCBI taxonomy): domain Eukaryota; kingdom Viridiplantae; phylum Streptophyta; class Magnoliopsida; order Asterales; family Asteraceae; genus Lactuca; species Lactuca serriola. The sequence goes on from NC_136411.1 coordinate 233,600,172, forward strand.
TTCAAGCTCTTCGAAACCAAAAATATCTGAAGCTGATAGAGGAAAGGGAAAGGGGATTGTTGTTGAAAAGTCGAAAGATGAGAAGAAGGTAGAAATTGAAGTAGAAATGGAAAAGCAAGGACAGATACAAAGTATTATGAGGCTTCGCGAAAATGATCCACAAACAATGGATAAAGGCGATCCAAGGAAACTTCATAGCTATGAAAATATCGAAGACAGAGTGTCATACAGCCACATGTATGCATTCGGAAAGAAGCCAAGAAGAAGCTATTTTATTGAAAATACTTATATGAATTAGCTTGATTTTCCGATAAATGAAATGATGTTCATCACAGCTCAATACAAAATTATTGAGAAATTGCAGAATGAAGATGATTTTCTCCATATGAAGTTAAGGTTTCATGCTATGGTTGGAAAAGATCAGGAGGAGGTATGGTCCCTTATCAGGATAGTTTAAGTGATAAGTGTGACAAAGGATGTTATGTTTGAAGACACGATCTATAATTTTCGGTATCATGTGGTCAGGCAAACAAAGTGGCATGTGATTTTTTTGTAGCTAATTTCCTATTGATGAACTTGAATGATCTTATTCAAGTTGCATTAATTCTTCAGAATATGGATGCTTCGAAACTTCAAGGAACATGAAAGGAAATTTTGAGACTTGGGCTTGGTCACATCAAAATTTTCATAGACAATTACTATGATTGCCTAGCCTTGACTGATATTAAGTTATCTTCTACATTGGGAAAAGAAGTAAAAGTGGATATGAAAGTTGTGAAGTCTCAAGCTGAACTTAAGAAGTTTGTTGATGGAGAAATTTGTTTAAATCCATTGGGGTTAGTGTTTTTAGGAAAAGACCAGAAGGGAAAAGCGAAGAGATTTTTATTTCATGCTTCGGAAGTTGAAAGGTATACAACAGCTCAGTATACAACCTTTATTGTTCGTATGAACAAATGTAAAAAGAACAACAGGAGATAAAGGTGAATTCACGAAGGTGATTAGCTGGTACACCGAACTTCAAAGGATGATGTATTTTGCTACTCAAATTCTCACAAACTAAAATTCGACACTGATTACAATGGGGGAGAATGTTGAGTAAAATATGTTGTAATGTGTCAAATTTTGTTGAGTTAGTTTTGATAGTTATGTAATCTATTTACTAAGGCATTTTTAGTAAAAAAGTTTGAATGTCGAGTCCTTAGTATTTTTTGTGTACTTTCAGTTCTCATATAAATAGGAGATGTACTCTGAGATAGATACAACACTTGATGTATTTTCTGTCTAAACTCTCTCTTTGTATGTTGAAAGTATAATCAAGCTGAAACCAGATCTTATTTACTTCTCGTGTTCAAATTATGTTGTTTTACTCTGATTTCTTTCACACACTTGATTAATCTCTTCAACAAGTTAAAGTAATACTTGTTGCATGATCTATTTTTTATGTTCTTATTTATTATGTGGAATGTATATGCAAGATATCTTTGGCCTCGACAGCTGAATACCTTAGCTGACTGACTGAAGGCCATTTTGCCAAGTTAGAGGGACTGAAGGCAGAAACACCATGTTCGTGGACTCGACGGCCGAATACCAAGTAGACTGACCGAAGGCCAATGTGCCAGGTCAGGGGGCCGAAGGTGGAAATTCCAAGTCCGTAGATTCGATGGCTGAATACCGATTCCTTGTTTGGGTGTTGTTTACGATGTGTTCCTAAATAGGCATGAGTTACATGATCTTGCTGTTTATATTATATGAATGTTTGTATACTTGATGATCGCATGATAAGTAGGAGTAAGGTGTAATGCTTCTATTGTTATGTTGTGTTGGAATTCATTAAGTTTAATGCGTACCCATTCCTTTATGAAATGATTATCACATGTACTTCATGTATTAATGAGGCTTTAGCTTGACTGTACACTAGCACAGTTGAAGAATGGGTCCTTTTCACAGATTCTTGATTTGGGATTTTAACACTATTAGTTTGTTGATGTTGTTGTGAATTATAAATGGATTAATATTGTTGAAAGAATGTTTTGATTTTAAAATGTTATCTTAATACTTGAAACATAATAGTTTTCGTTAATTAATGGATTTAATGGTTTTTATTATAAACATAAATGTGTTCAAAAGTTTAAATTTATTATAATTTTTGGGATGCTACAAGTTGGTATCAAAGCTCGGCTGGAGCGAATAAGAGACATCTTAGTGTGTTTAAACTGAAGTTTGCGGCTTGGAAATATTTTCTTTAAAAATTTTGTAAAAGAAAAAGGAAAATTTTGGTAACTAGGATCGAGAACGCACCGTATACGGTCAGCCGAACCCAAAGGAAAGGGATTTAATTGTTTGATGTGCATTATTGCTTTCTAGAACATAACATGTATGTGTATGTGACAACCCGAGCCTTTTTCATTTAACGTTAGCCCGATTTCGTTGAATAAAATTTTGAATTTTTATCTAGTTTCGTCAAATTCCCATGGTTTGGAAGATCATTTAAGTTATATAATTTAAATTTATATAAGAGTCTGAACCAAAATCGCTTGAAAACCTGAGTTTCCTTCGAAAATAAACAAAAAATCGACTTGACTAGTGTTCACGACCGTGAACCCGATCACGGAAGTAAACCCGTTCACGGCTGGTGGCACCCACCACCGACCATGAACCCCCTATATATACGTGACCCCTACCCTCATTTATACTTTTATAGCCGCGAACACCCTTTCACTCTCTAAACATCATCACTCGAAAACACAAGATTTCTCTTCATCTATCACTCTATCCGCCTGGGAACTCGTTTTGGAACATCAAAACATCCGTTTTTCATCAACTCAAGTGTTGTTGTTCTCGAGTTCACGGAAGTGAACCCTTGAAATCTTCATATTTCACGAAGAACAGGCCATGAACCCTTCAAACCTTCAAAGACCGCGAACCCTTCAAAGGCAGTAAACCATTCACGGCCGAGAACAGATCATGACCGAGAACAGTTCACGGTCGTAATCGCCTTCACGGTCGTAAACCTTCCCAAGTCGGAATCTTGGCTGTAAACCCACTTTTTCCACTTCGATTGAGTCTCGTTAACATTCCTAACCTAAAACAAGTGTTTTCTAACACTTTAATTAATGGTCTCGCTAATTTAAATGCAAATATGTGTTTAATTATTATTAGGATTCCGTTAGCTTTGCATACAACAAACTCGAGGTTCATCATATCCAGTTGCATGGTCCGGGACGCATGTGTAACCAACAGTTAGTTCATACCCCTAGGTTTTTATTGTTTTAAACGTTTTCAGCGGGAAATACAAGTAAAATTGTTAGGTCAAAATTATGGTTTATACTTTACTTTTCTAGGAAAATGTATTTTTGTGTCTTGGACCGTAAACAGCTTGGTGTTTACGGTCGTATATGTGTTTACGATTGTGTTTACAACCGTGAACAAGTTTACGGTCGTAAACCCATTTACGGCCCATGTTCCCCATATTCATATAAATAGATGTTAGGCAAGTGAGGAGTGCATGAGTGGAAAAAGGAGCTTAAGTGTGTGTATTCCTGATGGGTTTTGAGTATTCTAACACTTCCTAAGTGTACATGCAACCCTAGTGTTGGGTCAAAAATATGGTTTATACTTTACTTTTCTAGAAAAATGTATTTTTGTGTCTTGGACCGTAAACAACTTGGTGTTTACGGTCATATACGTGTTTACGGCCGTAAACCCATTTACGGCCCATGTTCTCTGGCCCATGTTCCCCTTGTATATATATAGGTGTTAGGGTGAGGATTAGAGATTGAGGAACGTGAGAAGAGAGAAACTTGAGAGAAGAAGAGAGCATTTTGTGTGTGTGTGTATCTTGTGTAAGGAACTTAATTCATATTATCAATACATTCAAGATTCATATTATTCTTCTTTTCCTTCTCTTCTATTTGATCTGGCATCATCCGTTTGATTGGGATTCCGCACCAACAAACGGATCTGATTGATACACACGCAGATTAGGGACTTACAATTGGTATCAGAGCTTGGTTGTATCAGTCAATTTTGTCAGATTTGGAGCATTATTTGATCTTATTTTCAAAATATACTTGCGTTTTTGGATAGATCTCTGAAAAATAAGGGGGGTTTGTTCTTCGTGTTTTTCATTAAAAAGGGTTTTTGTTCGAGTTTTGGAGCTTCAAAGTCGAAAAATCGGTGTTTTTGGTCGAAACCTACAAGGGTGTGGCGGAGTTTGCAGCCGGCGGCTAGGGTTTTGGAGTTCACGGCCCGAGGTTGACGATCCGTAGTTTGCGGCCCGAGGTTCACGGTCCGAGCTTGTGGCCTCGGATTTTGCGGTCCAGCAGTCTCGGTCCTCGTCATCGCATGTTTAGCAGCCTTGCACTCAGCAGCCTCGCATATAAAAAATACGAAGCAGAAGCGGAGGTGTCGGGGTTCGAACTCACGACCTCTGGTTCACCAAGCGGCGCTGCTTCCAACTCCTCTAGGCCACGAGTTGTTACATTCCTTCCCCATTTAATTCATAAAGTGTCTTTTTTGCTTCAAGTTTCGGATTTTTCACACTTTTAACCCCAAAACTCAATTTCTTTTAATTTTAAATTCCTTTTTCATCCAAAATAAAAAAAAAACTTAAAATAAATTAATAATAATAAATAATAACAACAATAATAATAATAATAATAATAGTAAAATAATTTAAAAAAAATTATTTTTAACTTTTATTTTTGATTTTTTATTTAAAATTTTGTTTTTGACTTCCAGGTTTGACCTTTGATTTTAAACATTGACTTTCTCGTTTGACTTTTAAATTTTCAAATTTAGCTTTTTGGTTTGACTTTTAAGTTTGACTTTTGAGTTAAACTTTTTAAATTCGACTTTTAAGGTTGACTTTTGAGGTTTATAATCAAAGGGTTGGACTTTTAAGTTTGATTTTGGCTTCTAATTGTGCTTTTAAATGGCTTTTAAGGTCTACGAGGGAGTTGAAAACATGAAAGAGAGTCGTCAGGACATGTTAAGACAAATTTTCAATATTTTCGATTATATCCCTGTAGAAAACCTCGAAATTTAGTTGCAGCGATTTACCACACTCACTACTGAGATGAATATAGCTGGGATCTTCTTGTCTAAGTTTGAGATAAACAAAAAGCTACTGAATTCACTTCCGAAATCAAGGGATATGAACGTGGCTATCATCAAGAAGACAAAAGATCTCAATCATCTTAGTCCTGCTGATGTAATTGAAGAACTTGATGCTTTGAAGTGTAGAAAAACAATGAGTTCTGAAAACATTCCGGTCACTGAAGTTACATGTACTCCAGCTTGTGAAGCTACGATTAAATTTCTTCGAGAACAAATTGATTTATTAAAAAGAGAAGTTGAGGACCTGAGATATGAAGGATATCAACTCAGGAAAGGACAGAAGCCGCTGAAGGCTGAATTAGATGCGAAAACCAAAGACTTTAGGAAACTTCAGGAAGAGTATAGCAACAAGTCTAAAAATTATGACTATATTAAGAGACAACTTGCTGCTATAACTGAAGAACTTAACATTTTGAAAATTAAGTGCGGAAAAACTGATGTTAGTTTCAAAAATTATACTGCGTCAAGTCAGACAGTGGAGTCCTTATTTGAAACCCAATTAAAATCCAAAGACAATCAAAACAAGGGTATAGGGTATGATAGTGTTCCTCCACCTTTCAATCATAACTACACATCCATCCCTATGACATAGGAAGAAATTTACAGGGAGGCACATCTTCGATATGGCAAACCAACTGGATTTGTATCAGAAGGTATTCATGTAGAAAATACTAATGTTTCTACTTCATGTGTAGGTAAAGTAGCAGAAGATGAGAACAAGGAGAACACTATTGAAGGAACCAATGACTCCTTGAACTCAGAATATGTTGCATCGAATTCTGTTACTCCTAACAAACCTACCATTGAGAAATACAGGCCTCCAATTCCAGCGCAACAGAGTGCTTGTTGCAAGTGTGCATGTGGGATCAATAAGAGTCAAGGCATGGATACGCCACCAGGGGTAGGAAGAAACAACTTCACAGTGAAGTAAAGGACACGTTTTCACTGTGGAACACTTGGACACATTGCCAGAAATTGTCCGAATCACGCATACGTTCCCTACAATGCACAAGGATGGCAGAACTCGCCAAGAGGGAGATACTCCAAAATAAACCACTCGAGATCACGTTCAGACAACGGTGACTGGAATGCTCAGAAGGCCAAGAATCAAACCCATAAGGCCAAGCATTCGAATCCCAAGGGTAAGAGGGAAATGTCAGCCAACAAGCCCAATCCAAGAGATGATCTAGTGAAATAAAGACCTGTTAAGTCAAAGTCGTCTCGACAGCCGGCTTCAAGTTGCAAATCAAGTGCCGAGGCACCCGTCAGATCGAACAAAAAAATGGGTTAAACCTGAATATAGATGGGTACCAAAGCTGAAAACTCCCAAATCTTCTAATTAATATAATATTTCATCGTCTTCTGTTTATGATAAGCAGGACATGTCATGGGAGAAAGTATCGTGTGTTGATGACAAAGGTCGACCCAGTTTCAAAATGGACTGGGTTCCAAAGACCAACTGATCCCGCTCTGTGTCGGAGCAGCTATGGAAGCATATCATCAGACTTCGGTTTGTTGCTAGTGGCTGTTCCAGGCACTTGATAGGGGACATCTCTCAACTCTGCAACATTCAGAACTTTGTTTGAGAGTATGTGTCCTTTTACGGGAAAGGGAAGAAAGGAAGGGATCACTCATGGGGTTATTGCTTAATGATGTGAAGAATTTTTAGATCTGTTCTGAGATTACACGTGTTGTTCTCAGACCTTATGGATGCAAATTCAGTCAGTGACTTATGGTTTGAATTTTCATCCCTATACTCCTGACTTTTTCTTAAGATGATTCGCTTTAAAGACTAATTTTGTTTTAGGATAGTTTAAATTTGCGCATTTACTTTCGTTTCTCTCCTATGTACAAATTTAGGGGGAGAAATAAAACCAAAAATCCAAAATTAGAAAATTTTAATTTAAAAAAAATCCAAAAACATTAGAAAATCAAAAAATCAAAAATATGGTGTTAATGGAATGTGCTTGCAGGAGATGTTTTGGGAAGTGATATAATCATGTGATAACAGGCAATCTGAATCTATGTAAGGGACTGAACTTGAATTGTCTAGGCTCTGTGTTCGATGCGCTGGTAGGCACGAAAGATTTAAAATGGACATGACTAGGCACAGATAAACTTAAGGAATCTGGAGACTTGAAAAATCTTGACCTAGATAGATCCATTCAGCCTGAAAATACGACGCTCGGATAGGTTGAGTAGGGAGATATACATGGGAATCTACCAGGCACATTAAATAACCCGTATCTAGAACTGTGGATTCACTTTTCCTCGACGTGCGAATTCAGTCCTTAATTCCGGTTGGATGGGGTGACTGGGGAATTCCGATAAGCTAGGCATGTAGAAGATTATTTTCTTTCTTTATGTCTGTTAGTCATATGTTGCCTCCTCTGCGTGATTGAAATACATCCGACCTGGACTGTAACATATGCAACTCTATCTCTATGTATCTTCTCTCTATGCAATTCTTTCTATCAGTTAGCCATATACTGTCGACTCACAATCTGACCTGGTACACAATATATGCACCATTCTCTTCTCAATCCCTCTAAAAACCTTAGTTAGTCATATGTTTCATCCTTTGCGTGATTGGAACAGATCCGACCTGGATGTACAACATATGCATTCTAAATCTATCTTCTCTCTTAATAATTGTCTGCTCACCCGGTGTAAGGAGTATTCTGGAAGTCCTTGATGGCTGGAGCATATCAGGAAGCGGGAAACAAGTTCTAGTACAATTAAAATTTGAACACATACAGATTGGCTGTAGACCTCGCTGCACAATTTAGGTGGACTACAACATCTTTGGTCATCGTCAGCTAAATGGTCCTTAAGGAATATTATCTAGGAACTTAGGATCACATTTTCTTGTCACTTATAGTATGTCCTAATTTTGTCACAATCTCTCGTGTTTAAGTGGACCACAATACCAGAGATGGACCAGATCTATTCATGAAGGGAGAGGTACTGATAAATGAATAAAGGATGTCTAAAAACTTTGATCCCAAATCACTCTTAAAGTTAGCTATTATTTTTGTTTTTGTTAAGTTTGTCAAGCCTCCTCACCCAATGGGCGTTCAATGGCAAATTCTGAAGGAAAGTCCAACTGCTCAAGATGAAGTCATTTATTGAAGATTCATCAGGTTCATCTTGAAGTTGTGATGAATTTGAACATAAATGCTGAAGCTAAGCTCTCAATGAAGATTAACAAGAAAGGTCAGCTACTTTTTAGGGGGAGCTTGTTGGGTCAATTTAGAAAAGAAAGTTATAAACCAAGGTTGAGATTGTTGGGTCAGAAATATGGTTTTATTCTTTACTTTTCTAGAAAAATGTATTTTTATGTCTTGGATCGTAAACAACTTGGTATTAACGATCGTATACGTGTTTACAGCTGTGTTTACGGCCGTAAATAGGTTTACGGCCGTAAACCCATTTGCGACCCATGTTCTTTGGCCCATGTTCCCCTTGTATATATATATATATATATATATATATATATATATATATATATATATATATATAGGTGTTAGGGTGAGGAGTAGAGATGGATAAACGTGAGAAGAGAGAAACTAGAGAAAAGAAGAGAGCATTTTGTGTGTGTGAATCTTATGTAAGGAACTTAATTCATATTATCAATACATTCAAGATTCATATTATTACTCTTTTCCTCTCTTCTATTTGATCTGGCATCATCCGTTTGATTGGAATTCCGCACCAACAAACGGATCCGATTTCAACAGTTTACACAAAAAAAATCAACAAACAAGCCTAGGCTCTGATACCACTGATGGGTTTTGAGCTTTCTAACACTTCCTAAGTGTACATGCAACCCTAATAACCTTGGATCTATGTTTGTCTAATTATCATGCAAAGTTGAATTCCAAGGTTATATTCCTATCTAGCATACATGGGGAACAATATTTAACTTGAATGAATGATAGAATAACTTACCTTGTTGTTGCTTATGATCCTTGAAACCTTGTGAGCCTAGCACCCCAAGTGTGATGCCTCAAATGCTTCACACAACACCAAATGCTTTTGGAATGACATTAAAGAGAATACACACTTCTAAAATCGGCCTAGCCCTCTTGTTTCTTATTTGTAGCCAATTTTGGTGGAGAATGGGTTTCTTATATAGTGTTGACACATCTAGGGTTACACCATGTAAACCCTAATGTGTCATGACTCTTCATTTCCATGACCCATGGGTTTGTAACTCCCATGGAGCATCCTAAGGGTGGAACCCAACTTGATAATCCATGGAGCCTCTTAGCCCACTATACAAGTTATGGATGATTTACGTAATCAACCCATATATTTAATAAGTTATCTTTTGATCACTTAATTAATTATAAATTAATTCTTGATGAAACTAATTAAATAATATTATTAATATATTAGAACTTATAATATATTAATAAACCACAAGTGTTATTTCTCTAATTTAGTCTATCCAATTGCATGGTGCCATGCAACCAGAATGGACCATGTCGGGTCGGGTCAAGTACATACCAGAAATAGATATGGACTTAGACACCTTATCCAACAGTCTCCAACTTGGATAAGTCTAATAACTATAACTGCAGTACTTCAGGAACCGATCGGCAATCGTAGCTCTTTCAAGGTCTCTCGGAACTGAGTAGATGATGATATGCCATTTAAGATGAGTGGTCATATAATCCTTTGTTCTATTTATTTTCCAGAGAAATACATGGAACAATGTCTTACTTATTGTCCAGCAGTTTCTTTCTCGATTTTCGATTTGTTTGACAAAGAACTTAATTGTACACATCAACTAAGTTCTGACCTGGCCCGGTACGTAGGTCAAATCAAAATCATCGAGGGGCCCATATATCAGCTTCTAATCCAAGAAGGAACATATAAACTTCAACTCATATGTTTGTTCTACCACTCATTGAATTATACACAAGAGAACATTTTATAACATCAAGTTACCAATGCGTTTTCGTACAATCAATGCATAACCAACTCGTAAGTAACAAATCATATCTCTAGGTTTGAATACTTATATTATATTACCATCTCATGATCACTCGAGATAAATTCCATGAAGTGATTCCAGTGAGCGTGGGTTGATTCCAATGCTAAGAACTTATGAGCACTCATGATTGTTGTAGCTATGTCCAACACCTTAGACCTCTGCAACCAATCATGACAGTCTTGATTCATACCTACTTCCGACATATGACCGACTGTGGAAGTTTGAATAATATGATATACCAAACATAATTATTCTTAAATTCAAAACATGCAAAAGAAATATAGTAAACGATCGACAAAAGATAACAACACTTTACTCATCAATAAAACACCTTTTATTCATCATCTAATGTCAATTACACTTTACAAATTTCAAGGTTATCTAACTACTAAATCTAATATCGTCCTTCAACCCTATGCTCTGAGCATGTGGAGATGCTTAACCCGAGTCAGTCCCTTCGTGAGGGGATCTGCTGGATTCTCATCCGATGATACCTTCTTCGCCACGAGGAGTCATTATTCTATTCGATGTCTGATGAAATGGTATTTTCTATCGATGTGTCTGGATCTCCCATGATCCCTTGGTTCCTTGGCTAAGGCAACTGCACTTTCACTATCACATAAAATTTCCACTAGCTTCGTAATGGCTGGTACAACTCCATGGTCTCCAATGAAGTTCTTCAGCTATTTCGCCAACTTTGCTGCATCGCTAGCTGCAATCTACTCTGATTCGCAAGTTGAATCAGCCACTGTCTCTTGCTTGGAACTCTTCCAAGAAATTTCTCCTCCATTTCGGGTAACGACCTAGCCTGACTAAGAGTGGAAATTATCCCTATTAGTCTAAAAGCTAGCATCACTATACGCTACAACTCTCAAGTCATCACTCCCACCGAGGGTATGAACCCAGTCCTTAGTCCTCCGTAGGTAGTTGAGAATATTCTTTACCGCAGTCCAGTGTGCCTTGCCAGGGTTCCCATGATACCTGCTAACCAAGCTCAAGGAAAAGGCTACATCAGGTCGAGTACACGTCATAGCATACATGATCGATCCTACAGCCGAAGCATAAGATATTCGACTCATTTCTGCTATGTCAGCCTCAGTACTAGGGCTTTGTGTCTTACTCAATCTGACGTTACTCTGGATGGGTAACTCTCCTTTAATGGAGTCCAACATGCTGAATCTCTTCAGCACTTTATCTGAGTAAGTACTCTGACTAAGTCCAATTAGTCTTTTACTCCGGTCTCTCAAGATCATTATCCCTAGAATATAGGCAGCTTCTCCTAGGTCCTTCATAAAGAAACACTTCCCAAGCTAGGACTTAAATTCCTGCAGAGTTGGGATGTCATTTCCTATGAGTAGTATGTCATCCACATACAATACCAAAAATCTAACTATACTCCCACTAGCCTTGACATATACACAGGATTCATCCTCACTCCTAGAAAAGCCAAATTCTTTGACTTTCTCATCAAAGCAAAGATTCCATCTACAAGGTGCTTTCTTTAATCCATAAATGGATTTCTCAAGCTTACACACTCTATTAGGGTACTCTGTATTGACAAAACCCTCTGGCTGACTCATGTAAACATCGCCAGCCAACTTTCCTTTATGGAAAGCGGTTTTGACATCCATTTGCCAAATTTCATAGTCATGAAATGCAGCTACGACTAACAGAACCCTAATAGATTTAATCTTGGCCACTAGAGAAAAGGTCTCATGATAATCAACTCCCGGAGTTTGTGAGAAATCCTTTGCAACCATTTGTGCCTTATAAGTGTGTACCTTACCATCAATGTCAGTCTTCTTCTTGAAGATCCATTTGCACCCTACAGTCTTACAACCTGGTACATTCTCACCCAAGTTCCAAACTTGATTGTCATACATGGACTGTATCTCTCTGTCCATTTCCTCTTTCCACTTGGATGACTCAGTGCCTGCCATGGCTTCCGCGTAACTGGTAGGTTCTGTCACACCCCAAAACCATGAACGGCAGAAACGTTCTGGGGCGGAGGATGTCATGTACAGTATCACAACAATGAAAAGTAGTAAACAAGCAAAAACATCATCCATTGCATTAATAATATAATTTTAATACAAGTGTGTTCTGTTAAATTATGATAGACACTAAAGTATAAATCAAAATGAAAGATGAGTCTTAAAAGAGCACCATCTTGTCTAAACCGTGCATCGATACCTGTCTATTGTTGTAACGCCCCGGTTTTTCTCAGTACGTTTGGTTATTTTAATTTAATTATCCTTGTAACCTTGGGTTAATTTACTTAACCAATGTCTGATTTCTTATGTTATTGGACTCTTTTGATCATCTTGTAAACTCCTTTTATTGAAGTCCATGGTCTATGGGCCTATTTGTAAAGTCCATCTAGTAGATAGTACTTAATGTGTTAATTGAGTCATTTGGAACACACACAAGAAATACACTCTAAACTCTCCCTCTCTCTCTCTCTAAAATCGTCCTCTATCTCTTTGGGATCAAGAGCAGCCAAGGGGATGTTGTTTGGAGCTTAATTCTTGTTCATTTCCAGCCTTGATTCATATTGGTATGAACCACCTTATCATTTCTTACAACTTGATTCATAACCTTGTTCTAGTTTTATTATTTCATCTTCACTTCTTCTCTTTCTTATTTGATTTGTAATTGTATGTTATACATCATATCAAGGTCCTATCTTCACCCCATATATGGTGGATGATGGATCTAGGGGATTACATGTGGCAAAAGATCATGGAAACCCTAAAAGGGGGAATGGTGATTTTATGTGCTTTATGTTCATTTTCATGTTGATTGTTATTACAATCTTGTGGAAAAATGAAATCCTAATGATACCTAACCCTTTTTAGTACCACCATTATCATGGGACTAAATTGGGATGATGAACACATCTTAAAATGTGTTTCAAAGGGAGAAGGATGGATAAGCCAAAAAGGAATCACGGGTGGCTACGATTCTGTTTTCCATCAGATCTGTAGTCATTTTGTAAAACTCATATCTTGAGCTCTAGAACTCAAACGGACCCCAAACCAGTTCCAAACGTTCACAAATTGAGTTGGATAACTTTCTTAACAGGGCCAACCTCACTGATAAGGACTTGATCTATGGGAAAGAATGGCATCTTTGCTGTTAGGTCTGATCCGGGTCTGTTCTGATATGTCATTTCGTTTTAATCATTTCTAAGGCTTGGAAAAGGACCCAGAGTGATTCCAAGTTTCTATATGTTCCTTATATTATGAATTTAAGATCTGGAGAAGATGGGGTGTTATTTCCAATTATAAATTGGTTAGAATGGATCCACACTCCAGATCAGTGGGCAGTCACAGGCTTTTGCTAGTGTTGTGATTGTCCACAATGTGAATTTTATATCTGGAGTTTGGGAGATGATTTTCATTCAATTCCAACTATGAGACTTTCATTTATATGATTTTCATTCAATTCCAACTATGAGACTTTCTACATTACCGTGCGTCGTGTGAACATTCACGAAGTGAATGCAATGGGAAAAGAAATAGTACTATGGTGTAGTGTCGAACTACAACCGTACCTATTACCTTAAATTTGGGTAATACTTCCAAGTACTGTAGTATTTGTAATAAATAACTACATCGGTACTCAACTACCTTATTTGAGGGATAAGGTATAATGTGATGTCTAGATCCCAGGCTATACGCTCCCCTGTCAAAGGGATTTTGGGACCTACCCACGACCCCTGCATGTATGCAAGCCGTGAGCATCTACATTACTATGATCATGTATACTCGATATAACCATCACAATTGCGTTTTGATTCATCGGTATAGTTAGATCCTGAACTGGTTCCATGCTATAGCACCTAGTGACGTCTGTCCTATGTATACATAAGTGTGATCATGTAAGTGATCATGTAGTTGTTCTCATGTAAGTGATCATTGGGACACTTTTGGCCCTTAAAATGGATTTTACTCCCCAAGTGTTCTTGGGCGGTAAACTCCCAAATCTTGGTGTCTTGTTCCGATTTTGATGTTTTCTAGTCATATACACACTAGCATACAAGTCTAAGGTAGTTACAAATCACGGGGAAAGGACTAGGTAGCATTTAAGCCACATATTGGAGTTTACTCTCCAAGAACGTTCTTGGGTGGTAAACTCACAATTTGGGATAAAAACCCGAAGATCCGTGAGAGAGAATTTTGGCTTTTCTCTAATTGGAAATATAACTAATGAACTATTTGGTTCAGTTTTCTATATATAGTCCTGGGATTTTTGGCAGAAAATATTTTTATTCCCGGAATGAACTCTAATATCCTAGAGTATTGGAATAACAGTGTTGCACAAAACCCTGGTGCATCCACTCTCTTAATATCTCCTTAAGTGTAAATTCTGAAAACTGCCAAACTTATACTCGAAGTCTGGATTTTCACTGTAACTGTTCTACTTCTATTGGCTTGATATGGTTTGTTCAGAATGGAAATTTCGGGTTGTCACATCATCCCCCTGTTCAAGGGAATTTCGTCCCAAAATTAGAATTTAGATATGGAAGTAGGTATGAATGATCAAGTCGTGAGGAGGAAAATTCTTAATTGATTGGTTCTAGCGCACCTAAGTGAAATCAGATTCTCGGTTGGACTCCCAACGAACCTTCACTAACGGGCGATGGTGTTGCTTTGTCCGCTTGACCTCTCGGTCGAGGGTCACTACGGTTCTAATACGAAGGCGAGGATCTCGACGAGTGGACTTACAAGAGTCCTAACGGAAAGGTATGGTTTCACGATCGAGACGCGAAGAGTATAATGTACGTTACTGAGTTCGCGGAGTAGGTCTAGTTTGCGAGATACAGGACTGATTCTGGTAAGAATCTTGAAGGTCCTGTCTATCTTGGATTTAGCTTTCCACGCTTTACGAAGCGTATTAAGCCGTTCCCGAGTGAGACTTCCTAAAGAATTTGGTCTCTCACTTGGAATCTCCAAAGGTTCTTTCTCTTGCTTAACTCCCCAGGTCAAGGGCCACTCCTTGCTGGGTCAAGGTTGTATGGTTTCCTGTGATTTGCGAGGGTTTCCGGATGAACTATGACAGTAGGTCTGTAAGACCTAGAATTTGGCGAAAGACTGTCGGCGTCTCTGGTGTCGATAAATGCTCAACGGTTTTGACAAATTGAAAGAGTACTCAAAATTTCACACATTACTAACAGTGTGTAATAGAAATTTGACTCTTCAATTTCAAAACTTGTGCCTAGAGAACTTCGCTAAAAGTTCCTCTGTAGGAAATGTTTCCATGGGTTTTCTTCTTACTACGAGGGTAGATAAGTAAGTCATTACATGGAGAAATGACGAACTGATCCAAGTAAGAAAGACGTACCCTATTCATTTAGCTCATGAAAGCTATGGGCGTATTGGTCCTATCCGAAGGGTATCACTACGGACTCGAAGTGTCCGCATCGAGTTCGGAAGATAGTCTTTCGGACATCCTTTCCTAACACTCGAACTGGTGATATTCGGATCTCAGATCCATTTCTGAAAGTAATTCTTTCCTTGCGTTTGCTCAACCATTTCATCTATGTGCAGTAGAGACAACGATTTCTAATGAAAAATCTTGACGAAGTCCTCGAAATCCGAGGCACATACGATGCAATCTGTCGATCTCTAGGAGAATAAGAATGGGGTTTCTCCAGGGTGAGAAGCCTAGTCTTCTTATTCTATCGATGTGCAGTTCGTTAAGTTGTTTGTACTGTTCTGATATCTCCGTGGGTGTTTAGACTATAGAGTGATCTGTTTACAAGAGTCGTACTGGGTTCTATGTTTGTTCATATGACGATGTGATTACTCATAGGCTTAAGCAGTTCTCCATTCTGAAGTTCATATTAGAATTCATACATGGTTCACAATCATTCGTGTATACGAGTCGTATATAATTAAGATTGAAAAGGTAGTCGAATAACTGATTCTTCTTTAAGATCACATCCTATCCGGTAAAAGAAGTTAAAGTGGAATCATCAATTCTAAACCTGTAGAACCTTGATTATATATCACTCTTATGCATACATTCCTCAGTGATAGATCAATCGCATGAACCCTTGGATTGTACTTGACGTACTGCACGAGTGGTACTTCGGGGATTTTTTCGGAAATAAAATAACTAAGAGGTACTCCTGGCATGAGTACTTTGGTGTTCCGATATGACGGCTTCGCTGGAAAAATGATCTAGAAGAAAGAGATGTACGTATGAAGCTGTTTTTGTGAGGATCAAATTGAATCGAGTCGCATGATAATGTCGGAATCATACTGAAACTTAAAGACATTAGATTTGAACAGATGACGTTTACAGACAAAACACAACCGTGCAACCATGAACAGAGTTACAGTACTTTAGATATACCACAAGATATTGCTACGAATAAGATATACTACAAAAGACAAGTATACGCAACACGAGAATCCCTATACAGACAGGATCTCGCAAAAGGTAAGACTCTAGTTGCACTAGTTATGAATAGTTTATAAGTCTGTTACAACAACACGCCTAAGTTACATCAACGACGGTTTCGGCGTGGGCTCTCCTGCAGCTGTGATCCTGAGAATCTTGCCATCAGCACCCGAGTTCTTTGCTATCGGGCAATCTTTCTTAAAGTGTCCAATTTCCCCGCATTGGTGACGTATCTGGATAGCTCCAATATTGGTGGTGGAAGTGAGGTGTTTAGCCAGTGTTATGTGGACACGAGGGCCTTCCTCATTACTCCACCTTGGAAATTGCTTCCTAAAGCATTCGGCTTTATAACTACTCTCGTGTGTAGGGTTAGTCCCAATGAAAGGTACTTGAGTGATGGGTCGTGCCGGTGCTCCACAGCCACGAGCATGGTGCCCTATTTTTAGGCAATTGCAACACTGCATCTCATGGCAAGCCCCATGATGATGGAAACTACACTTATCACACTTCGGGAGTTTTCCCTCGTATGGCCTGCTCGGTACTGGGATGGCAGGGTTTCCACTTGTTGCTATTGCATAGCCAGCCTTTGGGATTTCTTGCGTTCTTTCTGAGCTTGACGCTTTCGTTTCTTGTTCTCTGTCTTTCGGCTTTGCGAGCCTGTAACTGTTACTGTTTGGCGACTTCCTGGATTGATACTACGATTGGAATCTTCAATCTCAACATCAACATTGCTTGTGCTGATAGCGCTACGGTGCACAAGGACAGCTGTCACGGCAGCCATCACGGCAGTTGTAACTGTAGTTTGAAAGGTAGCGGCGTCCATAGGAAAGACGGAGGTTTCGCCGTTCGACTGATTGCTTCCAGATGACGACATGATTCTGTAACACGAAAGATAAGGATTTTGTGAGCGATTCTGGTTGACCCTAGGGTTACTTCGATTGTTCAATCAAAGAGTAAGAGTATGTTCTCCAAAGGTTGACCTACATCCCTATGATGCAGTCCTAGTACGGATTGGAAGTATGATCGCGAAGGTTTGACCTACATCACTATGATGCAGTCCTAGTAATGAGTAGAAGTAAGTTCGTAGAATGGTCTCAAGACATTTGTCGTTCAAGCCGAGATATCGTGGGTTGGTGAATAACAAGATCCAACCACTGAAAGAGACATGGAAATGTGTCCGGAGCTAAATTACTATAGTCCAATGACTTGACTAAAGCATGATTCAGATAGACTCCAATGAAAGTATGATAAAAGTACTTGAATGAAGAATGACACAGAAGTTAGCCGGCTCTCAATATCTTTGATATTCACAACGTAAAGATTCAAGAAAATGACCTTGTAAAGGTCTTACATCATATCCAGAGAAGATAGTTCTTGACAGCATAAGGACCTAACCCAAAGTACTTACAGTATAAGGTAATTTCATAGAAAAAGCCACATCGGCCAAAGACAGAAAAACGATTCCTTTTAAATAAGGAAAATAAAGTAAGGCGTCTACTACTGGCGACGGTCATCCCTCTGGTGAACTCTCAGTTTATCCAGTTGACATTCCGCATCAAGTAGGTGTCTTTCGTACACCCTCTGGCATAATCGGAGCTCTATGACTTCGGCTCGTGATTCAGTCAGTGCTTGTAGCTGGGTCTCATGGTTTCTCTCTGATCTCTCGCGAGCATATTCTAGACGAATGGTGCAGAGGGTATGTATTCTCGCATCGGCGACAATTTCGGTGATCTGATGTAGGGCTGTCCTGCCTTGAATCTCATTTTGGGCCACTCTGCGGACCAAGATTGGCAAGATTCTATCTGCTGAGCCCCCATTGCTCAGGGTGTAAAAGCTTCGGTCACCATTAAATGGCATGGGCTGATCTTGTCCTCGGCTCCATGTTTCCAAGCATTCCACCCACTCAAGCGTCGGGCTATGAAAAGTCGGACGAGGGTTAGGAATTGGAAATGGAGCTGCTCGGGGTAGGTTCTCAACCTCTGGTTCGGAGTTAGCATCATCAGAAAGGTCTTCATCATGGTGATCATTCAAAAGGATAGGCTGATCATTATCTGGATCTTCTCCAAACCAACCAGCAAGGACCTCGTTCGGAAGGTACTGGTTGCCATGGGGATGGAGTCCAGCTATGTTTTCTATGCGAGAATTTAGGGTAAGAGAATAATTATTAGACGAACTATCTAGATAATTATTTAGAAAACCTTCATTTGTTACATCGCTATTTGTGAAGTGCATACCAGTTATGTGTAATCTAAACATGATAGACCTTCGAATAAGTGACCTTAACTCCATATTCACACAGAATAGGGGTGAGGTAAAATTTTCACAGATTCTAAGTCTATAACATCCTAATTACATATAGCCTTAGTGTATCCACTTAGCAACTATCAACTTAGTAATGAAGATCCTGTTTTAGTTCTCAAGTATAAAGTACTTATAGTAACACCAAATACTCCTATAGTATTTAAAATTTTTATGTTACGTTCTATAGTTCTCATTGTGGTAGGGTTGGTAAGATTTTAGCATTGTTGCAACCACACAATTAAGATTAGGCACATGCTACTCAACCCTCGGATAATATAGGTGATCAGGCTATATATTCCCAGTTTTAACCATATGTGTCTAAGCCCACCTATGTTGCCCAACAATCGTAATTCTTTTGTACTGTCCTAGTGACACTGATTTTAGTATGAATGCAGGCACATATACTTACTTAAATATTTTATTATTTAAAGTATAAACTCTTGGTCAGAGTATTTTTAATCCCTTATGTATTTATAGTTAGTATATCTTTTATGGGTTGATATACTTAATTCACTATAAACAATGCTCTGATACCAATCTGTCACACCCCAAAACCAAGAACGGCGGAAATGTTCTGGGGCAGAGGACGTCATGTACAGTATCACAACAATGAAAAGTAGTAAACAAGCAACAACATCATCCATTGCAATAATAATATAACTATTATACAAGTGTGTTCTGTCAAATTTTGATAAACACTAAAGCATAAATCAAAATGAAAAATGAGTCTTCAACGAGCTCCATCTTCCCTAATCCTTGCATCGGTACCTGTCTATGATGACCTGAGGATACAAGTAATTTTGAAAGCGAGTATCAGCTTTGAAGCTGGTGAGATCACAAGTATTTTAGTGTCTTAATTTGTATGTAAGTATTTGTATGTATATGAATTGTAAGTATTGAGAATGTATATGAACTGTAAGTATAAAAAATGTTTTGTATGATCCTAGGAAGCCCTATGTTTCCTACTAATCGTATCCTTCTACCAAGGCATCTAGTGTCTGTGTGTATGGCTCATGTAAGAGAGTGTATTTTCCCAAATCTGACTACCATTAATCAAAATATAGTTTCTACATTACCGTGCGTCGTGTGAAAATTCACGAAGTGAATGTAATGGGAAAAGAAATAGTACTATGGTGTAGTGTCGAACTACAACCGTACCTATTACCTTAAATCTAGGGTAATACTTCCAAGTACTGTAGTATTTGTAATAAATAACTACATCGGTACTCAACTGCCTTATTTGAGGGATAAGGTATAATGTGATGTCTAGATCCCAGGCTATACGCTCCCCTGTCAAAGGGATTTTGGGACCTACCCACGACCCCTGCATGAATGCAAGCCGTGAGCATCTACATTACTATGATCATGTATACTCGATATAACCCTCACAATTGCGTTGTCATTCATCGGTATAGTTAGATCCTAAACTGGTTCCATGCCATAGCACCTAGTGACGTCTGTCCTATGTATACGTAAGTGTGATCATGTAAGTGATCATGTAGTTGTTCTCATGTAAGTGTGATCATGTAAACATATCTATGTAATAGTATAGTAATGTACTGTAATGTTATAGCTGTAATGTATGCCCTCTCTATCTAGCAAGTATAGTAATGTACTGTAATGTTATAGCTGTAATGTATGTGCTCTCTACCTAGCAAGTATTGTAATGTACTGTAATGTTATAGCTGTAATGTACGTGGTCTCTACCTAGCAAGTATAGTAATGTACTGTAATGTAATAGTTGTAATGTACGTGCTCTCTACCTAGCAAGTATAGTAATGTACTGTAATGTTATAGCTGTAATGTACGTGCTCTCTACCTAGCAAGTATAGTAATGTACTGTAATGTTATAGCTGTAATGTACATGCTCTCTACCTAGCAAGTATAGTAATGTACAGTAATGATCTAGAAAGTATTGACTCATGAATGAACTGACTCATTGTATGATATTGCGTTCTAGTAATAGTTCTAGTATCTTCCTAAACTACCCATATGGTAGTTTACTAGTAATCTAACTTGTACGTATGGACATGGATGTATACCCTTGCTACCCAAGGGCATGGGATGGACTGGAAGGGCCTTTATGACTTTATATGTACATATGTTATATAACTAATATTTAAACGACCTTCGGACGAGTACCCGATATCCCACCAGACCACATCTCAACCGCGAAAAGGAAATAGGGTGGATAGCCTCCCTAAGTATTTTAAACATTTCTTATATAACTATTCATATAGAGGCATGCAATTTATAATTTAAAAGCATAAAATAAGATTTTTAAAACCTTTGAACATAAATATTTTCTAAGAAAAGACCGACTTGATGTCGATCTATAAAATGGTTTTGAAGGCATGGGTTTGATAAAACAGTTTAGTATAAAGAACATTTGTTTGAAACACAATTGTAAATAAGATTAAAATGTAATATACATAGTAAAATGTACAGTGTAATAAGGAGTTTTTAAACACATATAGTGTTTATGAAAAACATTTCAAGGAAACTATTTGGTAAAACACAATTGTAAATAAGTTTAAAATGCTAATTATTATATCAATCACATGTGATTGATATAATAATTAGCATAATTCCACTTGTATCCCCCCATAAAATATTTAAAAACAATTTAAAACATTGATTAAGGGGTATGAATTCACCTGCAGTAAGTGACTGGAATTGAACGGACTGTTATCGTAAGGAAGGATTAGACAAGTGCTTGGTGTCAAGTGAAGACTTTAGACACACACAATGATCCTAATTACATATGAAGACATATGTATATAAATAATTACTGATTAAAACATTAATTATACAAGTATAAACATTTTAACGCGAGGAAAACACTTTTGGTCAAGTGCTAGGAGGCTAATGGGTTGCAACAAAGGAGTGCAAGGCCTCTAATGGGAGTTTATGGTCTAATGACCATATGCTTTGGAGTTTACGGCCCATGGGAGTAAACTCTTGGCCGTAAACTCTCAACAAGGTCTCTAATTGAAGCCTATCATTTATACAACTAGTTTGGTGAATTGTTTCAAGGCTAAATCAAGTGTTTGGGTGACATTTGCCCCCTTTATAGGGGTTTACGGCCCTAGGACCATATCCCATGGAGATTACGGCCATAAACTCCTTTGGGGGAAGGTTTATGGTGCTTTCAAACCTCTAATTTAACAAGGAATGCATCAAGGCAATTGTTCAAGGCTTTAGGGGGATTTATGGCACCATTTGGCACCATTTAATGGAGTTCACGGCCCTGGAACATCTTGGGTCGTGAACACCTTTTTCTTGGTGTTTTAATGGTGTTTGCTTGCTCCAAACACACTAGGTTACTTGTCCTAATTCAAGCCTAAGCCTTAAGAAGTGTTTCAAGGCATTTTGACACCTAAACATGTAGTTCACGGCCCAAGAACCTCCTTGGCCGTGAACTCACTTTCATCATTGATTTTAATTGCTTTTGGTGTCCTAAACATGCAATGGTGGGTTCTAGTTCGATTTCTAAAGCTTTGAGGGTCATTGGGACACTTTTGGCCCTTAAAATGGAGTTTACTCCCCAAGTGTTCTTGGGCGGTAAACTCCCAAATCTTGGTGTCTTGTTCGGATTTTGATGTTTTCTATTCATATACACACTAGCATACAAGTCTAAGGTAGTTACAAATCACGGGGAAAGGACTAGGTAGCATTTAAGCCACATATTGGAGTTTACTCTCCAAGAACGTTCTTGGGCGGTAAACTCCCGAATCTAGTTGTTTTGTTATGAAATTGATGTTTCTAAACACAATCTAAGCTATATAACATAACTAGATCGAAGTACTCACAATTTGGGATAAAAACCCGAAGATCCGTGAGCTTTTCTCTAATTGGAAATGTAACTAATGCACTATTTGGTTCAGTTTTCTATATATAGTCCTGGGATTTTTGGCAGAAAATATTTTTATTCCCGGAATGAACTCTAATATCCTAGAGTATTGGAATAACAGTGTTGCATAAAACCCTAGTGCATCCACTCTCTTAATATCTCCTTAAGTGTAAATCGTGAAAACTGCCAAACTTATACTCGAAGTCTGGATTTTCACTGTAACTGTTCTACTTCTATTGGCTTGATATGGTTTGTTCAGAATGGAAATTTCGGGTTGTCACAGTAGCGAAATCTCCTTACCGCTTGGCACCACCTGAAATGAAAGAGCTGCAAGATCAACTTCAAGAAATAAGTGATAAAGGGTTTATACGGTCAAGCTGCTTGCCTTGGGGTGTTCCTATTCTCTTTGTGAAGAAGAAAGATGGATCCCAACGAATGTGTATTGATTATGGGGAGATAAACAAGCGCACGATAAAGAATAGGTACCCTTTGCCACGTATTGACAATCTTTTCGATCAGTTTCAAGGAGCGTCTTGGTTCTCCAAGATTGATTTACGTTGCGGTTACCATCAGATGCGGGTTTGTGAAGAAGACATTGAGAAAACAACATTATGTACTCGCTATGGGCATTTTGAGTTTGTGGTGATGCCTTTTGGGTTCACCAATGCACCCGCAGCGTTTATGGATCTGATGAACCGGGTGTGTAGCCCGACGCTTAACAGTTCAGTTATAGTGTTTATTGATGACATCATGGTCTATTCTAAGACCAAAGAAGAGCATGAGCAACACCTTCGGGAGATTCTGGAAACTCTGGCAAGAGAAAGGCTTTATGCTAAATTCTCAAAATGTGAATTTTGGTTAGAAGAAGTTCAGTTCTTGGGGCATGTGGTAAAAAAAACACAGTATTAAGGTCGATCAAGCCAAGGTTAATGCGGTTAAACGATGGGAGATTCCAAAAACACCTTATGAAACTCGCAGTTTCTATGGTTTAGCCGGTTATTACCGTAGGTTCATTGGAAAATTCTCTAAAATTACCTTGCCACTCACCTGATTGACCAAGAAATCAGTGAAATTCATTTGGGGTCCGGAGCAACAATTTGCGTTTAATGAGCTGAGGAAGCGATTGTGTGATGCTCTGATTTTGGCCTTACCTAATAGGGTTGAGGATATGGTGGTTTACTGTGATGCATCGCTTCAGGGTCTTGGTGTCGTGTTAATAAAACAGGACAGGGTGATAGCCTATGCCTCCCGACAGCTAAAACCCCACGAACGGAACTACCCCACTCATGATTTAGAGTTTGAGGCTGCTGTTTCGCTCTTAAGATTTGGAGGCACTATCGCTATGGAGTGAAGTGTATCATATACACTGACCATAAGAGTCTTAAATATTTGTTCGAGCAACGGGATTTGAACATGAGGCAGATCCGATGGTTCGATGTGGTAAAAGATTATGATTGTGAAATTCACTACCACCTCGGTAAAGCTAATGTGGTAGCTGATGCTCTCAGTCGTAAACAATCTGCCGAACCGATTCAAGCTAAGTGTCTCCGGATCACGATGGTGTCATCTTTGTTAGATCTAATCCGGACGCCCAAAAGACGGCAATATTGGAGGAATGCATCAGGCGTGAGAAGATTGGAAAAGAGTTTCCTAAGATGGGACGAGACGGGCGGGGTTTGCTGACTCGCTACGGTAGGGTTTGGGTTCCATATACCGGGGGAAATCGGAAAACCCTAGTGGATGAGTCTCATAAGTCAAAATTTTCTATCCATCCTGGTGCTACTAAAATGTATCGGGACATTCATGAGGCTTACTGGTGGCATGGAATGAAGAATGATGTGGCTCAATTTGTGGAAGAATGTATGACCTGTCGGAAGGTCAAGGCGGAACACCAGAAACCGCATGGGAAGTTGCAACCATTGGAGATTCCTTAATGGAAATGGGAGCATCTAACCATGGACTTCATTACAAAACTTCCTAGAACTGCCCGAGGATCCGATACGATATGGGTGATTGTTGATCGTTTGACTAAGAGTGCTCACTTTCTGGCTATAAAGGAGAGCTCATCGGCGGAGAAATTAGCCGAGATCTTTGTTCGGGAGATTGTCTCATTACATGGGGTGCCCGTTTCTATCGTCTCCGATCGAGACACCCAATTTACCTATCGGTTCTGGAGGAAGTTTAAAGAGGAATTAGGCACACGATTAGATTTTAGTACCGCCTTCCATCCGCAGACAGACGGGCAGAGTGAACGGACGATTCAGACCTTGGAGGACATGCTTAGGGCATGTGTGATTAATTTTGAGGGTAGTTGGGATGACCATCTACATCTAGCTGAGTTTTCTTATAACAACAACTGTCACTCGAGCATTAAAATGCCTCCGTATGAAGCCTTGTACGAGAGGAAGTGCAGGACGCCCGCTTGTTGGGGCGAGGTTGGGCAGAGGGTAGTTGGGAGTACCGATATCGTGCTACGGACAACAGAGAAAATCCAAGTGATTCGGGATCATTTGGTCACAACGAGCAGTCGTCAGAAAAGTTATGCCGACAAAAGACGCTCCAATCTTGAGTTCCAGGTGGGAGATTATGTGTTGCTTAAAGTCTCCCCTTGGAAAGGTGTGATTCGATTTCGGAAGCGGGGAAAGCCCGGACCCCGATTCGTTGGACCCTACAAGGTCATAGCCCGTGTAGGGAAGGTGGCTTACCGTTTAGAGCTTCCTGAAGAGCTTAGTCTAATTCATAATACGTTCCACGTGTCTAAGTTATGAAAATGCGTTGTTGATGAGACCGATGTGATACCACTGGAGGACATACAGATTGACGAGCGTCTCAATTATGTTGAGAAACCAATCGCTATCTTAGAACGAAAGACGAAAGCTCTCCGCAACAAGACTATAAACCCGATTAAGGTGTAGTGGCAACATAGGAAGGGTTCAGAATGGACTAGGGAACCGGAATGCGAGATGCGGGCTCATTATCCGGATCTGTTTCTAGGTGTTAACTTCGAGGACGAAGTCCGTTCTTAGTGGGCGAGAGTTGTAACGCCCCGGTTTTTCTCGGTATGTTTGGTTATTTTAATTTAATTATCCTTGTAACATTGGGTTCATTTATTTAACCAATGTCTGATTTCTTATGTTATTGGACTCTTTTGATCATCTTGTAAACTCCTTTTATTGAAGTCCATGGGCTACGGGCCTATTTGCAAAGTCCATCTAGTAGATAGTACTTAATGTGTTAATTTAGTCATTTGGAACACACACAAGAAAAACACTCTAAACCCTCCCTCTCTCTCTCTAAAATCTTCCTCTATCTATTTGGGATCAAGAGCAGCCAAGGGGATGTTGTTTGGAGCTTAATTCTTGTTCATTTCCAGCCTTGATTCATATTGGTATGAACCTCCTTATCATTTCTTACAACTTGATTCATAACCTTGTTCTAGTTTTATGATTTCATCTTCACTTCTTCTCCTTCTTATTTGATTTGTAATTGTATGTTATACATCATCTCAAGGTCCTATCTTCACCCCATATATGGTGGATTATGGATCTTGGGGATTACATGTGGCAAAAGATCATGGAAAACCTAAAAGGGGGAATGGTGATTTTATGTGCTTTATGTTCATTTTCATGTTGAATGTTATTACAATCTTGTGGCAAAATGAAATCCAAATGATACCTAACCCTTTTTAGTACCACCATTATCACGGGGACTAAATTGGGATGATGAACACATCTTAAAATGTGTTTCAAAGGGAGAAGGATGGATAAGCCAAAAAGGAATCACGGGTGGCTACGATTCTGTTTTCCATCAGATCTGTAGTCATTTTGTAAAACTCATATCTTGATCTCTAAAACTCCAACGGACCCCAAACAAGTTCCAACAGTTCACAAATTGAGTTGGCTAACTTTCTTAAGAAGGACAACCTCACTGATAAGGAGTTTATCTATGGGAAAGAATGGCATCTTTGCTGTTAGGTCTGATCCGGGTCTGTTCTGATATGTCATTTTTCTTTCATCATTTCTAAGGCTTGGAAAAGGATCCAGAGTGATTCCATGTTTGTATATTTTCCTTATATTATTAATTTAATATCTGGAGAGTATGGGGTGTTATTTCCAATTATAAATTGGTTACAATGGATCCGCACTCCAGATCAGTGGGCAGTCACCGGCTTTTGCTAGTGCTGTGATTGTCCACAATGTGAATTTTATATCTGGAGTTTGGGAGATGATTTTCATTCAATTCCAACTCTGAGACTTTCATTTGTATGTCCTTTACTTCTATTAACTTTTGTTTGTACGAATTCTACTCACAAGTTAGGTAGCATTCGCCAACATCACTTGATTGTATTGTTGGAGACAGAAGTGATACACCATTTTGTAAAATTCATATTTAATTCATCTTTTGGAGTTAGAATGAGTTCTTTATAGTTGTGGAATCCAGAGCAGTCATAGTTTCCTATAAAATTTAGTTAAAGCTATGTTTCTGTTTTAGATTTTGGAGTAAATCCATTTTAAACAGCAGGTCTGTTTTAGAGACCTTGCTGTGATTACTCCTTTCTCAACTCATAGCTTCATTACTTCTCCTTTCTAACCTTTGGTCCTTCTTAGGTGAGGTTTTGAAGTTTGCTCTAGCTTGGTAGCATTATTTGATTCTTATCTATCCTTACTACTCACTCAAGGTGAGTTCTCTCACACCGTTGTATTGATGATTGTGTTTGCTAGTTAGCTCGTGTGTGATTATTTGAATTTATTATAAAAGCATGCTATATAAGTATTGTTTTAATTCGTACATGTGCACTGTATGTAACTAATCATGGATATGGGGACACCACCAAAGGATACGGATTTACAGGTGCGGTGGGTAGGTAAGATCACCAACGTAATACTCATCGTGAGGTGCAGTGATTAGGGCCAAGTGATACGGGATCTTCCCGGTGCGGCTCAAACCTACAAGTCATTCTTGTATTATTGGCGTTGATTCGTTCTTTGCCCTTATTATAAAACTATAATTGGAAAATGGATTAGGGTTAGTAAATATGAATGTTAGTACAATGTCTGTGTTTGAATTCACTAAGCTTTGTGCTTACGGTTTCCCTTATAACTTTTCAGGTGTTAAGATTAAAGAGGCTAGGGCTTGACATGGAGCACCGGGACATCACTACTAGTTATTTTTGTTGGGACCTTATTATTATTATTACTTCCGCACTTATTTTACAAGATTATTAAGTAGATGGATTATCTTATGACTATTTCAGTTGTTTTAATTTATGTAATATGGGTTTTAAAAGTTTAAAATTTTTGCAAAAATTTGGGTGTCACAACTGTTTACCAGAGGATACAAGTTATTTTGAAAGTGAGTATCAACTTTAAAGCTGGTGAGATCATAAGTATTTTAGTGTCTTCATTTGTATGTAAGTATTTGTACATATATGAAATGTAAGTATTTGTGTGTATATGAACTCTAAGTATTTGTGCGTATATGAAATGTAAGTATGAAAACATTTTTGAACATCCTAAAAACCCCTATGCTTCCTACTGAGAGAAGCCTTCTACCAAGGCATCTAGTATCTAACTGTGTCTATTGTAAGAGTGTGTGTTTTCCCAAATCTAACTAATATTAACCAAAAATATAGTATTTACATTACCGTGCATCGTGTGAATGTTCACGAAGTGAATGTAATGGGGAAATAACAATGTACTGTAGTTTTATAATAAGTTACTACTGCTGTACTAACTACCTTAAACCAAATGAAATTTAAAGTAACATGTGATCGGCCTGTATCCTACTACCGACTCAATTGTAAAACGACGATGTAAGACGCCGTAAGAAATGACATTTGGCGCCCATAGATTAGCAAGTCCCACTGTAGCGAGCAAAAAGGTGTACGATAGTCAATCCAGTATAGATCTATACGCAAACTCATACGCTCCCCAATTAAGGAGATTCTGGACACAAAAACAGTCATGGCAGGTAGTGCCATGACCCGTTTAATGGCTCACATAAATGAATGTAATGTATATGTAACGTATGTGCAAGCTATATTGTGTGTTCTTCCTCTGTCTAGCCTGTATGTTTGTTTCTCATCACTATGTATTATGTTTGTTTCTCTTCACTATGTATTATGTTTGTTTCTCTTCACTATGTATTATGTTTGTTTCTCATCCCTATGTATTATGTTTGTTTCTCATCACTATTTATTATGAATCATGTATGAACCGACTCTTTGTGTGATTCATTGTTCTAGTATTAGTATTAGTAAAACCCTAAACTACGCCTATTGTTGTTTACTAGTAATATAACTTGTATGTATGAACATGGGAGTATACCCTTGCTACCCAAGGGTATTGAACTGACTGGAAGAACCTTTATGACTATATATGTACACATGATACATAACTAATATTTAAACAACCTTCGGACAGATACCTGATACCTTACCAGACCACATCCCAAAGGGGAAAAGGAAATAAAGTGGGCTAACCTTCCTAAGTCCTTTACAATATAAAAGCAAAAAATAAGTTTTGTAAAACCATTTGAAGTAAACTATTTGGTAAAATAGCTAAAGGAGTAATAAATCCTTTTGTATGCTACTTATTAATCACATGTTATTAATATAATAACTAGCATGATTCAACTTGTATCCCCGCCACATAAAAACATTTAAAAACATTTAAATAATTGATTAAAGGGGTATGAACTCACCTGTAGCGATTGGATCGTATGGAAGTGTCGTACAAGTGCTTGGTGTTAAGTGAAGACTTAAACACACACAATCCTCCTAATAACTTATAACGACATATGTATATATTCAATTAGTGACTATAAAACTAATTTGAGAAGTATAAGCATTCTAAAGCGTGGATAACACTTAAGTCAAAGTGTTCGGATGCTACCGGGTTGCAACAAAGGAGTGTAAGGCTTTGTAAGTGAGTTTATGGTCCATAAACCATACTTGCTGGAGTTTATGGCCGAGGGGAGTTTACTCCTGGCCGTAAACTCTCAAATGGGTCACCAAATGAATCTTAAAGCTATGATATATTAAGTGGTTAAGTGTTCCACGGCTTAAACAAGAGGATAGGTGAGTTTAAGGTCCAAGAATGACCTTAACTTGAGTTTTCGGCCCAGGTACCACTTCCCCATTAGTTTACGGCTGTAAACTCATTCTAGGAAGTACCATTTGATGTTTTGAGGTTCCTAGCTCATTGGTGATTGGTTCTATGTTAAGTTCTAGCCATGTGGAAGTATTAGGGGCACAATATCACCCCATTATAGAGTTTACGGCCTAAGGACCAATCCTTATCGATGCTGAAGGTCCTTAACACTTCAAGGATATGATCTAAGCTAGGTTCTAGGCATAAGGAAAGAGTTAGGGTGTAATTTGCCCCATTTATTGGGATTTACGGCCCAAGAACATGTCTTGGCCGTAAACTCCTTTGCTCTTGTGTTTCCTAATGATTTTTAGGCTATAAACATGTTAAACCTAGTGTACAACGAGTTAGAACAAGAGCACTTACGATATAGAAGCTTGAATGGTCGTTTTTGGCCAAGAACGCTAGTGTGTGTTCTTGGTGTTCTTGGTGTAAATTGAAAATCTATAAAACAGAATGATTTCACGGATGAAATCCTGTAAGATCACTAGATCATCTAAGATATCAACTATTTAGGGCAAGATACTTACGAGTTTTGAAGATCGGGATGATACTTGAGAGGATTTGGGCCAAGGAAATGAAATAAATGGACAAATGTCCTTCATCTTCACCATATAGGGTGAGTTTACGGCCCACATGGAGTT
The DNA here is from genome assembly GCF_051521515.1 of Lactuca serriola. NCBI lineage: Eukaryota > Viridiplantae > Streptophyta > Magnoliopsida > Asterales > Asteraceae > Lactuca > Lactuca serriola. Next base: position 233,630,649 of record NC_136411.1, read on the forward strand.
TACAGCCGTAAACTCCCATGTGGTGGCCGTGAACTCATGGTTAATGTGCTTAAGGCTCGGTCTTTGTGCTATAAATTCAGCAAATAAACCCCGACACTTCTTCCTTAAGTGTACAAGGCTCAGAACTCTCAAACGGACTCTAAATTGTGCTGAATGATAGCAGGAAATGAGTTTGACTTTCTATTGACTTGGTATATTGTACAGAATGGAAATTTTGGGTTGTCACATAACCCCCCTGTTAAAGGGAATTTCGTCCCGAAATTAGAATTTAGGTAACGAAGTACGCATGAATAATAGAGCCAAGAAGTGGGGATACTTCCTAATCGATCGATTCTCGCGCTCCCAAGTGAATTCGGGTCCCTGGTTGGCCTCTCATCGAACCTTCACTTAAAGGGAACCGACTATGAATCATTTGCATGACCTCTCTGTCGATGGTCACTACAGTTCTTCCACGAAGGCGAGGATCTCGTTGATGTCGATCTCGTCGAGTGGGATTGCGAGAGTGCACACGAAAAGGTATGTTTTCAAGTTCGAGAGTGAGACTTCAAAAAGGATTTGGTCTCTCACTAGGAATTCCAGGGTTTTTCTTCCTCTTGCTTGTCTTCCCAGTCAAGGGCCACTCCCTTCTGAGTCAAAGTAATAAGAGGTTTCGTGATTCGCGAGGAGTTCTAGATGAACTCTCGACAGTAGGTCAGCGAGACTCAGAATTTGGCGAATTCTCATCGGCGTCTTCGGTGCTGACAAATTCTCAACGGTTTTGGTTTTTGGAAGGGTCCTCAAAATCCCCACATCACTAATAGTGTGCTTCAGGAATTCGATTCTTCGAATCTAAAACTCGCATTTAGAGAACTTCGCGTAAAGGTTCTCTGATTGAAATGTTTCCATGGTTTGTTGTAGATGCTCTTCATGATTTCCTTCTTACCACGAGGGTAGATAAGTAATTCATTATATGGAGAATGACGAACTGATCCAAGTAAGAATGGCATACCCTACTCATTAAGCTCATGAATATTACGGGTGTATTGGTCCTATCCGAGGGGTATCACTACGGACTCGAAGTGTCCGCATCGAGTTCGGAAGGTAGTCTTCAGGACATCCTTTCCTACACTCGAAACTGTTGATATTCGGATCTCGGTCCATTCCTGAAAGGTAAATCGTTCCTTGTGTTTGCTTAGTCCACACATTCATGCGAGGTAGAGATAATGATTTCTAATTGAAATCTTGACGAGTCCCCGATAGCCGAGGTACATATGATGCAATCCGTCTACTTTTAGAAGAATAAGACCAGAGCCCTCTAGGGTGACATGCATAGTCTTCTAATTCTATTTCTGAGTAGTTTCCTAAGTTGTCCGGATTGTTCTTGTATTTCTGTGGGTGTTTAGACTGTAGGGCGATCTGGTTGCAGAAGTCGTACTGGGTTCTAGGTTTGTTCACACGGTGATGCGTTTACTCATAGTATTGGGCAGTACTCGTCCCAAAGTTCACATTTAGAAGTCACACATGGTTCATCAATCGCAGTTTCGTGTATACGAGTCGTATATAATTAAGATTGAAAAGGTAGTCGAATAACTGATTCTTCTTTAAGCTCTTATCGCTACGAAGAAAAGAAGTTAAAGTGGAATCATCAATTCTAAACCTGTAGAACCTTGATTATATATCACCCCTATGTATACATTCTTCAGCGATAGATCAATCGTATGGATATTTGGATTGAGCTTGACGTACTGGACGAGTGGTACTTCGGGGAGGTTTGCTGAGGCTTCTTCAGAAAGGATAAGAGACATGAGGTACTCTAAGCAGATGTACTTCCGAGTTCTGAAATGACGGCTTCGTTAAAAAGACATTTACGGAGAAAGAGATGTACGTATGAAGCTGGTATTGTGCGGATCAAATTGAGTCTAGTCGTATGGTAATATCAGACTTACTTGGAAAATAAAGACATTAGACTTGATCATAAAGTCATTACAGACAAAACATAACAGTGCAACCTTTCACAGAGTTTCAGTATCGTAGGCTAATTACAGGACTACTGCTGCGAACAGGGTATACTACAAAAGACAAGTATACGAAGCACTAAGATCCCTCTACTGGCGGGATCTCGCAAAAGATAAGGCTCGAGTTGCACTAGTTTTAAATAGTTTGAAAGCATACTTAAATACTGCCAAAAGGAAGTGAACCTATGCTATAGTGAGGTTCGGGGTTCAAACTCGTCCTGTTCCCCCGTTGTTCTTCTCTGATGGGCAGTCCCTCTTGAAGTGTCCCACTACACCACATAGATGGCATATCCGAGAAGATCCGACATTTGTGGTTGAAGTAATGTGTTGGATCGCAGTATTGCAGTAACGGATCGTGTGTCCCTTTTTGTTGTAGTTTAAGCACTGCATTTCCCAACAAAGTCCATGTTGGTGATAATTGCATTTGATGCGTTTTGGGAGGTTGCCAACATACGGTCTGACTGGGTTAGGGTTAATTAGGATACCAGAAGGAATGGCAGTGGGAGGTACAGATGTTGTTGCTGCGAAGGCTGGCACTGGTTGTTGTCTTTTCCTATATCCTTGGGGTGATTTTCCCTTGACTCCATCTCTGAACTTTCGCTTGCTATTCTTGGGCTTGAGATTCGGAGTGTTGTGGTAGTTCGTTGCTCCTGGGTGTATTTTGTGGTCATTTGGATTGGAATCGTTGATACCCATTCCGTTAACATTTGCATTGTTAGCGTTAAGGTGTGTCAGAACAGCTGTCACGGCAGCTGAGACTGCGACTTGAAAGGTAGTTGCATCAATATAAAGGGTAGGGGTTTCGTTGTTCGGGTGACTATTTCCGGATGAAAGCATGATTCTGCAATACGAAATATAAGGAGCTCGTGAGCGATTATGGTTGATCCTAGATGTATTTCGATCGTTCATGTAAAGAGTAGAAATAAGTTCTCGAGGGTTCGACCTACATCCCTATGATGTAGTCCTAGTAAAGAAATAGATGTAAGTTCGTAGTATGGTCTCATGACGTTTGTCGTTTAAGTCGGGGTACCATTGGTTGGGGAATAACATGATCCAACCTTTGGTAGAGAATTGGGAATGACCCCAGAGCTAAATTACCCTAATCCAATAGCTTGACTAGAGCGGGTTTCAGATAGGCTCCAGTGATGGGATGATGAATGTATTTGATCAAAGGATGACACAGAAATCAGCCGACTGGCAAAATCCTTGATATTCATGATGTAATAAGTTCGGGAAAAATTGACCTTGTAGAAGGTCTTACATCATATTTGGAGTAGGAAGGTTTTGGCCACATAAAGGCCTAACTAAAAGTACCTACAATACAAGATAGTTACATAGAAAATGCCACATAGGACATAGATAGGAACACGGTTCTTTAAAACAATAAGGAAAGTAAGTCATCTACTACTGGTGACGGTCATCCCTCTGGTGAACCCTCAGTTCAGCTAGTTGACATTCCATATCAAGTAGATGTCTTTCGTACACCTTTTGGCGTATGCGGAGTTCTATGACTTCGGCTCGTGTTTCAGCCATTGTTTGCAGCAGGGTTTCATGTTCTCTCTCAAATCTCTCAAGAATGTCTTCCAGGTGAATGGTGCGAAGGGTATGCATTCTCGCTTTGGCGACAACTTCTGTGATCTGATGTAGGGCTTTCCTGCCTTGAATCTCATTTCGAGCCACTCTACGGACCAGTATTGGCAAGACTCTGTCTGCTGAGCCCCCATTGCTCAGGTCATAAAAGCTTCAGTAACCATTAAATGGCATAAGCTGATCTTATCCTTGGCTCCATGTTTCCAAGCATTCTACCCACGGAGGCGTCGGGCCATGAAAAGCCGGACGAGGGTTAGGATTTAGAAAGGGAGCTTCCTGGGGTAGGTTCTCAACCTCGGGTTCGGAGTTAGCACCATCCGAATGGTCATCATCATGGTGATAATTCAAAGGGATAGGATGATCATTCTCTGGTTCTTCTCCAAACCATCCAGCAATGACTTCATTCGGAAGGTACGGATTGTCGTGGGGATGGAGTCGAGCCATGTTATCTACGCGAGAATTGGGGTAAGAAAATAATTAGTAGACAAACTATCTAGATAATTATTTAGAAAATCGTCATTAGTTACATCACTATTTGTGAAGTGCATACCAGTTATATGTAATCAAACAGGATAGGCCTTCGAATTAGTGACCTTAATTCCCAATCCAAAAAGAATAGGGGTAAATCAAAATTTTCACAGATTCTAAGTCTATAACATCCTAGTTACATATAGCCTTAGTGTATCCACTTAGCAACTATTAACTTAGTAATGAAGATCCCGTTTAGTTCTTAAGTATGAATTACTTATAGTAACACCAAATACTCCTATAGTATTTTAGGTTTATGTTCTATTGTTCTCTTTGATGTATTGTTGGTAAGATTTTAGACTTGTTGCAACCACACAACTACACTTAGGCACATGCTAGTCAACCCTCGGATAATATAATTGATCAGACTATATCTTCCCAGTTTTGACCATATGTCTGTAAGTCCAACTGTGTTGCCCAACAATCGTAATTCTTTTGTACTGTCTTAGTGACACTGATTTTAGTATGAATGCAGGCACATATACTTAATTAAATATTTTATTATTTAAAGTATAACTCTTGGTCAGAGTATATTAATCCCATTGTATTTATAGTCTGTATATCTTTTATGGGTTGATATACTTAATTCACTATAAACATTGCTCTGATACCAATCTGTCACACCCCAAAACCATGAACGGCGGAAACGTTATGGGGCGGAGGACGTCATGTACAGTATCACAACAATGAAAAGTAGTAAACAAGCAACAACATCATCCATTGCATTAATAATATAATTTTAATACAAGTGTATTCTGTCAAATTATGATAAACCCTAAAGTATAAATCAAAATGAAAGATGAGTCTTGAACGAGCACCATCTTCTCTAAACCTTGTATCGGTACCTGTCTACTATTGACATGAGGATACAAGTTATTTTGAAAGCGAGTATCAGCTTTAAATTTGGTGAGATCATAAGTATTTTAGTGTCTTAATTTGTATGTAAGTATTTGTACGTATATGAAATGTAAGTATTTTTATGTATATGAACTGTAAGTATTTGTGCATATATGAAATGTAAGTATGAAAACGTTTTTGAACATCCTAAAAACCCTTTGCTTCCTACTGAGAGTAGCCTTCTACCAAGGCACCTAGTATCTAACTGTGTCTATTGTAAGAGTGTGTATTTTCCCAAATCTAATTATCATTAACCAAAAATATAGTATTTACATTACCGTGCATCGTATGAATGTTCACGTAGTGAATGTAATGGGGAAATAATAATGTATTGTAGTTTTATAATAAGTTACTACTGTTGTACTAACTACCTTAAACCAAATGAAATATAAAGTAACATGTGATCGGCATGTATCCTGCTACCGACTCAATAGTAAAACGACGATGTAAGACGTCGTAAGAAATGACACTTGGCACCCATAGACTAGCAAGTCCCACTGTAGCGAGCAACAAGGTGTAGGATAGTCAATCTAGTATAGATCTATACGCAAACTCATACGCTCCCCAATTAAGGAGATTCTGGACACAAAAACGGTCATGGCAGGTAGTGCCATGACCCGTTTAATGGCTCACACAACTGAATGTAATGTATATGTAATGTATATGTAATGTATGTGCTAGCTGTATTGTATGTTCTTCCTCTGTCTAGCCTGTATGTTTGTTTCACATCACTATGTATTATGTTTATTTCTCTTTACTATGTATTATGTTTGTTTCTCATCACTATATATTATGACTCATGTATGAATTGACTCTTTGTATGATTCATTGTTCTAGTATTAGTATTAGTAAAACCTTAAACTACGCCTATTGTAGTTTACTAGTAATATAACTTGTACGTATGAACATGGGAGTATACCCTTGCTACCCAAGGGTATTGAACTGACTGGAAGAACCTTTATGACTATATATGTACACATGATACATAACTAATATTTAAACGATGTTCGGACGGATACCCGATACCTTACCAAACCACATCCCAACGGGGAAAACGAAATAAAGTGGGATAACCTTCCTAAGTCCTTTAAACACTACTTATGTAACTATACATATATAGGCATGCAATTTACAATATAAAAGCATAAAAGAAGTTTTGTAAAACCATTTGAAGTAAACTATTTGGTAAAATAGCTAAAGGAGTAATAAATATTTTTGTATGCTACTTATTAATCACATGTGAATTAAATATTAACTAGCATGATTCAACTTGTATCCCCCCACATAAAAACATTTAAATCATTGATTAAAGGGGTATGAACTCACCTGTAGTGTGTGGATTAGATGGAAGTGTCGGACAAGTGCTTGGTGTTAAGTGAAGACTTAAACACACACAATGGTCCTAATAACAAATAACGACATATGTATATATTCAGTTAGTGAATATAACACTAATTTGACAAGTATAAGCATTCTAAGGCGTGGAAAACACTTTAGTCAAAGTGTTAGGATGCTATCGGGTTGCAACAAAGGAGTGTAAGGCTTTGTAATTGAGTTTATGGTCCATAAACCATACTTGTTGGAGTGTACGGCCCAGGGGAGTTTACTCCTGACCGTAAACTCTCAAATGGGTCACCAAATGAATCTTAAAGCTATGATATCTTAAGTGGTTAAGTGTTCCAAGGCTTAAACAAGAGGATAGGTGAGTTTAAGGTCCATGAATGACCTTAACTTGAGTTTGCGGCCCAAGTACCACTTCCCCGTGAGTTTACGGCCGTAAACTCATGGTAGGAAGTACCATTTGATTTTGTGAGGTTCCTAGCTCATTGGTAATTGGTTCTATGTTAAGTTCTAGCCATGTGGAAGCATTAGGGACACAATATCACCCCTTTATAGAGTTTACGGCCTAAGGACCAATCCTTATGAGTTTACAACCGTAAACTCTATGGGAACATGGTTTCTGGGATGCTTAAGGTCTTTAAAACTTCAAGGATATGATCTAAGCTAGGTTCTAGGCATAAGGAAACAGTTAGGGTGCAATTTGCCCTATTTATTGGGCTTTACGGCCAAAGAACACGTCTTGGCCGTAAACTCCTTTTCTCTTGTGTTTCCTTATGATTTCTAGGCTATAAACATGTTGAACCTAGTGTACAACTAATTAGAACAAGAGCACTCACGATCTAGAAGCTTGAATGGTTGTGTCTGGATAAGAACGCTAGTGTGTGTTCTTGGTGTTCTTGGTGTAACTTGAAAATCTACAAAACGGAATGATTTCACAGAGGACATCCTGTAAGATCACTAGATCATCTAACATATCAACTATTTAGGGCAAGATACTTGCGAGTTTTGAAGATCGGGTACGAAGATCGGGATGATACTTGAGAGGATTTGGGCCAAGGAAATGAAAGAAAGGGACAAATGGCCTTCATCTTCACCATATAGGGTGAGCTTATGGCCCACATGGAGTTTGCGGCCATAAACTCCCATGTGGTGGCCATGAACTCATGGTTAATGTGCTTAAGGCTCGGTCTTTATGCTATAAATTCAGCAGATAAACCCCGACACTTCTTCCTTAAGTGTACAAGGCTCAGAACACTCAAACGGACTCTAAATTGTGCTGAATGATAGCAGGAAATGAGTTTGACTTCTATTGACTTGGTATGTTGTACAGAATGGAAATTTCGGGTTGTCACAGGTTCATCCAGACCTATCAATATCTCATCACTGATAAGTGTATGACCTTCCGCAGTAATATGGAATCCATAGTAATTCTCAGGTGCATTCCTAACCCTTGTGGAACGCCTCAGAGATACAGACTTGTCAATCCCGTATAGATATATACAGAAACTCATGTTCTCCCTCCAGGAGACTCTGGTTACAAAACGCGACCTAACAAGTATATTGCTAAGCCGTGAACTAGTATTTTCACATTATTGTTATCTTGTTCTTGTTATCGTATGATCCTTTTGTTCTAGTGTATAGTATGTTCCTCCATGTTTCTCTGTATAGTATGTTCTTTCTGTTTCTCGTTGTAGTATGTTCTGAACTGACTCTTGTATGTTTCATTGTACTAGAAATAGTGAGTATTGGTCCTCTAAACTACACTTATTATAGTTTACTAGTAATGTTGTTTGAATGACTAAGTATGTTTGTACACCTTTGCCACCCAAACGTATTGAAGTGATTTGAAGTAGTTTGTTTGATAACATAGTTGGAAGTATAATAAATCTCTTGGTTTGATAGTTATAAATCACATGTGATTGATTATACAACTATATTGTTTTCTACTTGTATTCCCCCCCACCCCCATAAAAGCATTTAAAATTATTTAAAATATAAGTTAGGGGTATGAACTCACTTGGTAAGAGTGAATCGGGCAACGTTTCATTCCAGGAACGATCTTTCTTGACGTAACCGCAGTGTTCTGGTGAAGAAACGAGCTTCACGTGGGCAGCACTTCGACTGGAAAGGAGTTATTTTCTTGGTAGATTCGGGGCGTCGAGACTTATGTCGTGTGCTAGGGGTGTTACTGGGGCTTCTGGGTGGTTTAGAGGGGCCTAATAGTGTGTAGAAGTAGGATAGAGGATGGATTTCAGCAACCAAATTTGGAAGGCTTCGATTTCTATATATAGGCTAGATTTTGAAACTCACGTCGTGAGTTTTGCATAACTGTGACAACCCTGTATTTTTCCAAAAGCAATGTAACACTCAAAAGTCAAATACAATGAATAGTATTTGGAATCAACGAAATTAACCGCAAAAATAAAGTGTTCAAATATCTAAATTGGAATACATCAAGTGTTAGATATCGTGCCAAGGTTTCTGAAAACATAAAGAACATTCGAAACCGGGTTATATTGAAGAAACTATAACCACTCAAATATTTACGACACACACGATAAAACACTATTTAACGTAAAAAGTGAAATGTCAATTAAATGCATTTTAGCCTTAAGTATCTAAACAAAAGTTGTAGAGTTCGTTAAACTATAAACGTACATAAAAAGATCGCCCAAATCGGACCTCGTATGAAGAAGTTACGAATTTTCTAAGTTTCATAACAGTAGTAAAGGGCTAAACACTCGAATTGAAGTTCGAGCGTTATTTAGCTAACGCAACCTAAACGAAAAGTGAAGGTCTCCACAATAAGAGTAAAATGATAAAAAGACAAACGAAAAACGACGTCGGATAAAGAAACTATGAATTTTTAACGGACTTTAGAAGTCCCGGCCTATTAAAAACATATCATTAAAAATAAAATCAAAACTAGCCGACGCAGTCTAAATGAAAGTTGTAGAGCATAATCTCACCTACGCGTGGATATAAAGAACGCGAAAAACGGAGCCCGTACGTGAAAGTTACGGAATTTAGAAGACGGAAGCCAGGATTACGCCCAGCGTAATGTAGGAGTACTCCCAGCGTACTCAGGTGCAGGGTCGAGTCCCATCGGCTGTAGCTCTACGCCTAGCTAGACTCGAGTCGTAAGCCATGACGCATAGTTACGCTCAGCGTAACGCGTACGGCCAACGTACTCCGGTGGTACGCCCAACGTACTCGCCTTTCCAGCACTATAAATAGAAGACATAAGCTATGGATTTTTGGCACACATTCTCAAACTTTCACACACTCTCACACACTTGCAAGCACCAAAAGCCATCCCGACACCCTCGATTTCCGCACCCGAGCCCCCGACGAAGATTCTACGCTACCGACATCCCCGAGAAGCTCAAAGACACAGCTTTTTGCGGTTGAAGTTCTGCTCGACTCTAGTCCCACTCTCTTCAAACCAAACAAGTGAGTTCATACCCCTACTTTTCAAGTCTTTTCATGTTTTAGGGGGGAAATACAAGTACATTACAAGTAAATGTATCGTTTTATAAACACAAATGCAACATCCATCTTATTATTTATCGATAGCAACATCTTACTTTACGTATAAAGTCTAGCATATCATCAACTTATTTTCACCAAATGGAACACACTTTTTGAAAAACTATAATGGGTATAGTTAGCTAGTTATTCATACATTCTTATGTATACATCTTGAAAAACGAAATACTTTCAACAAAAATGTAGTAAAGTCTTTCTTATCGTAAATCTATTTATACTAAGTGATGTGAGATATTCAAACTTCAACGTACTCTTATGTATGCATTTCAAGTCCTGTATTATATACCATAATCTCTTGGAGGGTGAGCGTGATACTTGTGTATAGATCTATACGGGATTGACAACCCCGCACCTAAATTGTTAGCTATAGTTAGACCAGTAGGTCTGGGGTGACAAATGTCATAACACTACAACACCTGAAGAATGTTGTTACAGGCAGTCTTTGTCAATACTATGGTTATAAGACTCACATGAAAGTATAAAAACAAGTTTGATTTACGAGATTCATATATGCATTCAGTATTTACATTATTTTGAGCACAAAATTTATATTTATCATTCAAGTACAAAAAATACTAACACACTCCAACTTTGGAAACTTTTCAGACTATATATATATATATATATATATATATATATATATATATATATATATATAGAGAGAGAGAGAGAGAGAGAGAGAGAGAGAGAGAAAATATTAGATTTTCTGAAAACCATGTTCATCGATTTTCTACCAAAAAGACATATTTTTCAATACAAAACACTTATGAACTCACCCACTTTATTGCTGACACTTTTTTCGAAACCACTTGTATTTCTCAGGCAATCAGTAATACAGGTAACTACCAGCTTTTGCAGAAGGAACGCTAAGAACGTTTATTATTAAATATTTTACATCATCATATTGTAATATTCTTTTGGAAATATGTATAATGCAACAATATACGTTTTTATTATATATATGATGGTTGTGTTACTTTCTTTACAATATTCAATTGTTATGGTACTACGTGAAGTCATCCACCCCCCGAATGTTTCCGCCATTCTGGTTTGGGGGTGTGACAGATTGGTATTAGAGCATTGTTTATAGTGAACTAAGTATATCGAACCACATAAGATATACAAACTATAAATGCAAAAGGGACCAAAAACCCTCTGAAAAAACGTTTTCATAAACAATATATTTTCTTTTAAAAATATACATTTTTACTCGCATGTATCAGTCTCGTATCATAACAAAATTTTCTAAAAAGTATTAAGGCAAGTTGCGACACTACGATTGGGCCTTGAGGTATGTAATCAAATCGAGAATAAATATAGCCTGATCAACTATATTTATCCCGGATTTGACCAACGTACGTCGAGGAATGGTCGTAGTGGACAACAAGCCAAAAACTTACCAAATAAAATTCTTTTAGATTCACCAATTTGAAATACTATAGGATTATTGTTATAAAATAATAGTACAATGAAAAACTTGCACACCATAAGAAATAGTCAAACATAGGATGCCGTTAAATAGAAATTTCTTTTCTTATAAAATTCTCATACCTCTTTCCAAACTGCTGTAACCGCCACTGTAACCGCAGCGATGGCTCAAATGAGCAACAACGGGTCGGGAGGAGGAACAAACGGCTTTACAAATGGCCAAAGTCAAGGCCGTTCACGGGTATGTACTTACAAAGATTTCACCAACGGAAAACCTATTCCCTTTTATGGGATTGGGGGTGTGATGGCTCTATCCCAATGCATAGAGAAAATGGAAGTTGTATTTGAAATTTGCGCTTGCCCTGAAGAAAGCAAAGTAAAATTTGTTGCTTTTACTTTCTCTGAACGAGCCCTGACATGGTGGAACGGCCACGTCAAGGCACTAACCCTAGTGGTGGCGAACTCCATGGGTTGGGAAAACATGAAACGAATGCTCCTACGAGAGTACTACCCAAGTGGCGAGATTCAGAAGCTCGAACAGGAACTGTGGGGCCTTACGATGGTAGGCTCGGACATCGCGGGCAATACCATAAGATTCTGTGACTTGATAATACTTTGCCCAGGGATGCTGATCCTGGAAAGCCAAAAGGTGGAGAGGTATATATGGGGACTATCACCCCAACTTCGAGGAAGTGTGTTAGCCTCCAAACCCATGAACTTCGACAGAGCCAAGGAACTGACGCAATCTCTCGTTGATCATGGTGTCTGTCAAGGAGTCACGGATATCGTCGTTGAACCAATTAAAGGGAACAACAACAACGATAACAATGCCAACAACAACAGCAAGAAGAAATTTTGGAACAAGAGAAAGGGGCAAACTTCGCAAGAACCTTCAAAGAAACAAATGGTGGCGGTTCATGCCGCCACTGCTCCCACTACCCCTGTGCCAACAAAACAATATGCTAGGAACCTGCCAAAGTGCAGCAAACACAATTACCATCACCATGGTAATTGTCGCGAAATGCACTGTAAAATCTGTGACAGGAAAGGGCACACTGCCCGTTTCTATAAGGCACCGGCGCGACCAATCACTCAAGTTCCTGGTACTGGGATAAGCCAGGCATGTTATGGGTGTGGAGAAACTGGGCACTTCAAGAGGGACTGCCCCAAAGCAAAGAATGTTGGCGGTGTTGGGAGAGTGTTGGCATTAGGTCAAAATGAAGCAATAGCTGACCCCACGGTGGTTACGGGTACGTTTCTCATTAACAACATTTATGCATGCATACTCTTTGACTGCGGTGCGGAGAGAAGTTTTGTGAGTCATAAATTCAAACACCTACTTAATCAAAAACCCCAACCACTCAATAAAATATTCACTATAGAAATGGAAAACGGTAAAACGGAAAGCACAAGCGATATGTACGTAGGGTGCACATTAAATTTAAACGAGCACTTATTTTAAATCGACCTTATGCCCATTTCGATAAGAAGTTTTGATGTAATCATCGGTATGGACTGGTTAAGTCTTCACCATGCCGATATACTTTGTCGCGAAAGGGCAGTTCGCCTCAATCTGCCAAACGGAAAAACTCTTATCATATATGGAGACAAGCCTAGTTCAAATTTACAAATCATCTCCTATATTAAAGCACAAAAATATCTTCACAAGGAATATCATGCCTTTCTAGCCCACGTAGTAGACCAGAAACAAGAACCAAAGAACATTAAAGACATTCCGGAAGTCTGCAACTTCCCAAACATTTTCCCAGAAGATCTTCCAGGAATCCCACCAGAACGCCAAGTCGTGATCAGAATCGACTTAATCCCCGGAGCAACTCCAGTAGCAAAGTCGCCTTACCGTTTAGCCCTAGCCGAGATGCAGGAACTGTCCAGTCAATTAAGCGAGCTGCTGAGCAAGGGCTTCATCAGACCGAGCTTCTCACCATGGGGAGCACCAGTCCTATTCGTGAAGAAGAACAACGGATCTTTTCGCATGTGCATCGATTACCGGGAGCTGAACAAACTCACGATCAAGAACCGATATCCCCTACCACGCATAGACGATCTATTCGACCAGCTACAAGGAGAGAGCTACTTCTCAAAGATCAATCTAAGATCTGTTTATCACCAACTGCGAGTACTGGAAGGAGACATCCCCAAAACGGCTTTCCGAACACGTTACAGTCACCACGAGTTTGTAGTAATGCCCTTCGGGTTGACGAATGCACCTGCGGTGTTCATGGACTTGATGAACCGTGTATGTCGTCCCTTCTTGGATAAATTCGTGATTGTGTTCATAGATGATATACTCATCTATTCGAGAAACCAGGAAGAACACAGCCAACACCTCCGCCAAGTTTTGGAAACATTGAGGGCAGTGAAGTTGTACGCAAAATTTTCAAAGTGTGAATTTTGGATTCGAGAAGTAGATTTCCTAGGTCATTTAGTAAGCTAGGAGGGGATACACGTGGATCCTTCTAAGATCAAGGCAATAGAGAGTTGGACGACTCCAAGAACCCCTACAGAAATCCGACAATTTTTGGGACTCGCCGGTTATTACCGAAGGTTCATACAGAACTTTTCAAAGATTGCCAAGCCACTCACCACCCTAACTCAGAAGAGTGTGACCTTCGACTGCGGAGAAAAACAAGACATCGTGTTTCAGACATTAAAGCGAGCCTTATGTAGTGCGCCCATCCTAACCTTGCCAGAAGGAACAGAGGACTTCGTGGTCTATTGCGATGCATCAAACCAAGGACTCGGGTGTGTCCTGATGCAATGAGGGAAGGTCATCACATACGCCTCAAGGCAGCTAAAGACGCATGAAGTAAACTACACAACGCACGATCTTGATCTAGGAGCAGTCGTCTTCGCTCTAAAGTTATGGAGGCACTATCTTTACGGCACGAAATGTAAAATCTTCACCGATCATAAAAGCCTCCAACATATCCTCAACCGGAAAGAACTCAACATGAGACAAAGATGGTGGGTAGAACTACTAACTGATTACGAATGCGAAATTCGATATCATCCGGGAAAGGCTAACGTGGTGGCCGATGCACTCAGCCGGATGGAATACTCGGGCCGCAGAGTGAAGTCTTTAACTATGACAATCCATTCACACCTGTCCACGCAAATCAAGGAAGCCCAAAACGAGGCCTTAACATCTGAAAATGTGGCAGGGGAAGCTTTAAGGGGAATGGATAAGAAGCTGGAAGTCAAGAGCGATGGAGTTATTTATTTCATGGATCGAATATGGACATCGAAGTTTGGTGGATTCAGAGAAGTCGTCATGAACGAAGCCCATAAGACACGATACTCCATACATCCCAGCTCCGATAAGATGTATCTCGACCTCAAGAAATTTTACTGGTGGATGAACATGAAAGCCGAAATTGCTACTTACGTGAGTAAATGTCTGACGTGCGCCAAAGTCAAGGTGGAATACCAAAAGCCCTCGGGATTGTTGCAACACCCATAAATACCCGAATGGAAGTGGGAACGGATAACCATGGATTTCATAACCAAATTACCCAAGACAGCAAACGGGCACGACACCATCTGGGTGATCGTCGACATGTTAACTAAATCAACGCATTTCCTACCAATCAAAGAAACGGATAAATTGGAAAAACTAACTAGAACATACCTCATAGAGATTGTACGACTGCATGGTGTGCCCATATACATTATCTCGGACCGAGATAGTAGATTCACCTCAAGGTTCTGGCAGTCGCTACAAAAATCTCTAGGAACAAGATTAGACATGAGTACTGCTTATCACCTACAAACGGACGGCCAGAGTGAAAGAACCATACAAACCCTAGAGGATATGTTGAGATCTTGCGTAATCAATTTTGGCAAAGCATGGGACACCCCTCTACCCTTGGTCGAGTTCTCGTACAACAATAGCTACCACACTAGCATCAAGGCTTCCCCATTCGAAGCCCTCTACGGCCGTAAATGCAGATCACCTCTATACTGGGCCAGAAATCATAAGGGAAACTACGGAAAAGATTGTTCAGATTCAGGAGTGACTAAAAGCATCAAGGGACAGACAAAAGAGTTACGCGGATAAAAGACGGAAACCCTTAGAATGCCAAGTTGGAGACCGAGTCCTACTAAAAGTTTCGCCCTGGAAGGGATTGATACGCTTTGGAAAGCGTGGGAAACTGAACCCAAGATACATCGGACCATTCGAGATCCTCTCCACGATCGGTTCGGTGGCTTACAAACTTCGATTACCTCAGGAACTCCACAACGTACACCCTACCTTTCACGTATCAAACCTAAAGAAGTGCTTGTCCGATGAGACCCTTGTCATCCCTCTAGAAGAAATTGCAATAAATGAGAATCTTAAATTTGTAGAAGAACCAGTAGAGATCATGGATCGGGAAATAAAAAGGACTAAACAAAGCCACATACGTATTGTAAAGGTCCGCCGGAACGCCAAGCGAGGACCTGAATACACCTTGGAACGCGAGGATCAGGTGAAACAAAGTTACCCACATCTTTTTCCCAACCTGTAAACTCTATCTTAGATTAAATTTCGCGACGAAATTCCCCTAACGGGGGGACGATGTGACAACCCTGTATTTTTCCAAAAGCAATGTAACACTCAAAAGTGAAATACAATGAATACTATTTGGAATCAACGAAATTAACCCCAAAAATAAAGTGTTCAAATATCTAAATTGGAATACATCAAGTGTTAGATATCGTGCCAAGGTTTCCCAAAACATAAAGAACATTCGAAACCGGGTTATATTGAAGAAACTATAACCACTCAAATATTTACGACAAACCCGGTAAAACACTATTTAACGCAAAAAATGAAATGTCAATAAATTGCATTTTATCCTTAAGTATCTAAACAAAAGTTGTACAGTTTGTTAAACTATAAACGTACATAAAAAGATCACCCAAATCGGACCTTGTATGAAGAAGTTACGAATTTTCTAAGTTTCGTAACAATAGTAAAGGGCTAAAAACTCGAATTGAAGATCGAGCGTTATTTAGCTAACGCAACCTAAACGAAAGTTGAAGGTCTCCACAATAGGAGTAAAATGATAAAAAGACAAACGAAAACCGACGTCGGATAAAGAAACTATGAATTTTTAACGGACTTTAGCAGTCCTAGCCTATTAAAAACATATCATTAAAAATAAACTCAAAACTAGCCAACGGAGTGTAAATGAAAGTTGTAGAGCATAATCTCTCCTACGCGTGGATATAAAGAACATGAAAAAAGGAACCCGTACGTGAAAGTTACGGAATTTAGAAGACGGAAGCCAGGATTACGCCCAGCGTAATGTAGGAGTACGCCCAGCGTACTCAGGTGCAGGGTCGAGTCCCATCGGCTGCAGCTCTACGCCTAGCTAGACTCGAGTCGTAAGCCATGACGCATAGTTACGCCCAGCGTAACCGAAGTACGCTCAGCGTACTCTGGTGGTACGCCCAGCGTACTCGCCTTTCCAGCACTATAAATAGAAGGCATAAGCTACGGACTTTTGGTACAAATTCTCAAACTTCCACACACTCTCACACACTTACAAGCACCAGAAGCCATCCCGACACCCTCGATTTCCGCACCCGAGCCCCCGACGAAGGTTCTACGCTACCGAGATCCCCGAGAAGCTCAAAGACATAACTTTCCGCGGTTGAAGTTCTGCTCGACTCTAGTCCCACTCTCTTCAAACCAAACAAGTGAGTTCATACCCCTAATTTTCACGTCTTTTCATGTTTTAGGGGGGAAATACAAGTACATTACAAGTAAACGTATCGTTTTATAAACACAAATGCAACGTCCATCTTATTATTTATCGATACCAACATCTTACTTTACGTATAAAGTTTAGTATATCATCAAGTTATTTTCACCAAATGGAACACACTTTCTGAAAAACTATAATGGGTATAGTTAGCTAGTTATTCATACATTCTTATGTATACATCTTCAAAAACGAAATACTTCCAACAAAAATGAAGTAAAGTCTTTCTTATCGTAAATCTATATATACTAAGTGATGTGAGATATTCAAACTTCGACGTACTCTTATGTATGCATTTCAAGTCCTGTATTATATACCATAATCTCTTGGAGGGAGAGCGTGATACTTGTGTATAGATCTATACAGGATTGACAACCCCGCACCTAAACTGTTAGCTACAGTTAGACCGGCAGGTCTGGGGTGACAAATGTCA
The DNA here is from genome assembly GCF_051521515.1 of Lactuca serriola. NCBI lineage: Eukaryota > Viridiplantae > Streptophyta > Magnoliopsida > Asterales > Asteraceae > Lactuca > Lactuca serriola. Next base: position 233,648,180 of record NC_136411.1, read on the forward strand.
TAACACTACAACACCTGAAGAATGTTCTTACAGGCAGTCTGTGTCAATAGTATGGTTATAAGACCCACATGAAACTAAAAAAACAAGTTTGATTTACGAGATTCATATATGCATTCAGTATTTACATTATTTTGAGCACAAAATTTATATTTATCATTCAAGTACGAAAAATACTAACGCACTCCAACTTTGGAAACTTTTCAAACTATATATATAGAAAATATTAGATTTTCTGAAAACCACGTTCATCGATTTTATACCAAAAAGACATACTTTTCAATACAAAACACTTATGAACTCACCAACTTTATTGTTAACACTTTTTCGAAACCACCTGTATTTCTCAGGGAATCAGTAATACAGGTAACTACCAACTTTTGCAAAAGGAATGCTAAGGACATTTATTATTAAATATTTTACATCATCATATTGTAATATTCTTTTGGAAATATGTATAATGCAACAACATACGTTTTTATTATATATATGATGGTTTTGTTACTTTCTTTACAATATTCAATTGTTATGGTACTACGTGAAGTCATCCACCCCCGAATGTTTCTGCCATTCTGGTTTGGGGGTGTGACAATAACTCACGTCTTGAGTTTGGTCCTGATTCTCTCATGGATTGTGTCATCTGTTTAGTTGCTCTCGATGGGTCAATCAACCTGTTCACGTCGTGAACACTTTACTCGCGACGTGAACTCTGACATATGTTGAAGTTTGTGCCCTGAACATCATAAATCGATATCTCTCGCATACGAGTTCCGTTTTTGACGTTCTTTATATCGACGCATATGTGAGATTACGCTCTACAACTTTTGTTTAGACTCCGTCAACTAATTTTGAATTTATTTTCAATATTATATTTTTAACAGGCCGGGACTGGAAAAGTATGTTAAAAATCCATAACTTCCTTATCTGACGTCCGCTTTTGTCTGTCATTTTACCATTGCACTACTATTGATGACATCTTCAATTCTCGTTTAGTTTGTGACGGCTAAAAGTTGCTTGATCTCTATTTCAAGTTTTGAGTTGTTTACAGCTATATTCGAAACTTAGAAAAAAATCATAACTTCCTCATACGAAGTCGGATTTGGACGCTCTTTTTATGTACGTTTATAGTTTAATGATATCTACGACTTTCATTTAAATACTTAAGGCTAAAAGTAGTTTGTTGAAATTTTCATGTTTTATGCTTAACAGTGCTTTACCGGCTAAAAATTTTCGGGTTGTCATTGTTTTGGTGATGAGATGAGGAGATCTCGGCCCTAGGTGTTCTTGAGATGATTTTTGAGCTCTAAGGTGTTCTAAGAGAATAGATCATAAAATAATGTGTGTTAAGAAGAGATTTAAGGTGTAAACTTGAAGTTAAACTATGGAGTCTAACCAAAAACTTACCAAAAGTGATGGGTTTTGATGAAGATATGTTGGTGTGTCATTGAAGTTCTTCGAAAAATAGAAGGGTGGAAGGGGAGAGTTTCTTGTTCAAGAGAGGAAAAAGAGACAGTTCTTGAGTTTGAAGATGCAAAATGAGAGCGGGGATGAAGGCCCTATGGTCGTGAGTTAAAATGAAGAGAGAAGAGAGAGGGAAAAGGTTGAGGTGATGTTGCATGGGTGCATGAGACCTCCTTGTTATTTGGTGTGTTATAGCATTGAAGTCCACCATGAAAAGATTAGGTAGCACTTGAAAGTTTAATCTTCTTTTTTTTAATTGGGCCGAGAATGGGTTAGGAGAAAAGGAAATGAGCTAGTTTGGCCCTCTCTTGTCTTATTTCGAGTTTATGGGGCCCAAAATAATTTTTTTTCGGCCTACTGGGCCTTTATGAGAGTTCACTGCCCAAAAAAGCCCAATAATGTGGTTTACAGCCCATTTGGGCTATCGAAACTAACCCAAAATACCCTAATTTCATGGATGTGGGTCCAATTAGAGCCCAACTAGGGTTCCTAGGCCCAAAGTTTATTTGTCCATTCGGCCCAATAAGAGAATCCTAGTCCATATTAACTTGAATGGGGATTTCTAGGGTTTTCAACCCATTGTTGACTATAGGAAACATATTCTATTAGATTTTAAACTTAAATCAAGATTTTGGATTCAAATGGATGGTCTCATGTTAGCATATAGCATGATATTCACTTAGAGTACAAGTCATACAGCAATTGCCTTTTACATGAAAACAGAATTTCATAACTAAAAATGCTAGTTGTAACAAAAAAAGGATACACAACTACGATTATCTTTTCTTTCATACATCCACGATCTATTGATAATGTTCATGATGTTAAATCTGTAAAATACACATTTAAATAACACAATATTATGTTAATTAATGTTGTTTCAAATTAATAGATGAGATTTGAAGTACATATATACGTACAAAATAAATATTGCAAAGGTACCTTTACAACAAATCGTTTCACAAAATTAATGATCAGTTGATGAACCAATCTTCAAAGTTTTGTCATTTGAATGGATGAATAGCTTTTATTTTTTGATAATGGCATAGAATATTTTTAGAATGGTTTAATTGAATTTCAGAATTGTAGAACACAGATTCAAAGAAAGAGTGTATGAGGGAACCTTTGACAACCCTTGATTCCGATGTGGTGGATGGATACTAGGTTAAAGTATTCGGTTGATATTATTCAATACTAGGTTAAGATCCGTGTAGTACAATGGTAATAAATTTAAATAACATGCATAATAAAGTAACAACGTTGAATAGTATGAAATACATAAATTGTTATTTTAAATAAAAAGTTAAAGGGTTTACTTAAATCAAATTTTCAATTAAACTTAAAATAAAATCCAAATATTATTTTATAACAGTTGAAATATATAAATTGTAGTGTTAAATGCAAAGCGTAAATTGTAACTCCAAAATAACTAAAAAAGGAAAAACAATGTTTGATGTTTTTAACTAATTATAATGATAGAAATTCAAAAGGTAAGCATACAAACATTTTGAAACTTATCATCATGTAATAAATGATCAAACTTAAACAAATACATATATAATACACATCACTAATTTTTTTGAATCAAATAACCATCATATAACTACTCTAAACTAATGACAAACATCCTACCAAACTCGACCAAACATACATCGCACAAACAAATATCACAATTAAACGACCAACTGTATTCATGCATAAAAGTTTATCGATACTTGCTCATAGAAGGATGCTTTGCATAACTTTTATGCAAGCCATGGAATTCTATCTGCTTTGATCTCCCTTCCATAAACAAGTGGCTTCGACCCATGTAATAGGTTTCTCTTAGATTCTAACTTCTTCTTGTATTAACATAAGCATTATTCAACATCATCAAAGCTTCTTGCTTCCTTTCACTGCCTTCGGTCATCAACAACATTCCCAGAATGAATATTGCATCCAATTGTCCCTTATCGGTTGCATCCTGAAGCAACTGTTTCCCTATTACATCTTCTCCTAACAAAAAATACTTCGCCTGAAATAAAGTAAGTAATCATATGATTTTAATATAAATAAATACAAATACAGAAAACAAAGTGCATGTGTAATTAATAGAATGCATAAGAAAAGAGTACCATTCCATTGTTGAAGAATATGTGCGGATGACTTCATCCATATCAACACTACATGGATGAAACCATAATCGATATATGTTCATTGTTTTATACATTGCTTCTGACGTTGCAGAATCTCTAAAGAGTTTGCAACTATAATTTACAGATAAACAAAATCCATCTATTAAACACAAAATTATCTACATATACAAATATAATAGGAGTATTCTACACGAAACATGCACTAACTGACACTTAAAAGCATTGATTGGTGATTTTCTACCAACCATAGTTGCTATTTTTTTTATCATTTGTGATTGAAGAGCAGTAATCGTTGTTCCTTGCTGTCTTGTTTGCATTCTTGGTGATGAAGAACTCGATGTCATGATGTTGAACTGCTTCGAGTGTAATATAGATAATGCAAGAACATAGATATCATGGTTTATTGATCACCGTGTTGGAAGTTTGATGTTTGGGAATGGATTGTAGTTGATCTATCACCGAAAAACTGAAACAACGAGATGAATCTAACTCCAAATTATGACGCCTAAGTGTTTAGACTGTGAATTGACATAAATGACCTTATACATACAAAGCTTCATATGTAAATTGTAAGGGTATTTTTGTCAACTCTATTAATTCAAAAACTGAAATCTCTTTGAAAACAAAATCGATCCATTAAATTTGTGCCTTTTTATAAAGATGATCCACGACCCATATTTCATCCATGAGTGTTAGCATGACACCCATGACCAATATGGCATCCATGGGTGTTACCATGAAACCCATGATCCATATGTCATCCATGGGTGTTACCATAACACTATAAGCAACTAACACATGATCCATGACGCATATGTTATCCATCGGTGTTACCAAGACACTATAAGCAACTACCACATGACCCATGATCCATGTATCGTCCTACATGGGTAGTACAATACGCATGGCTCATGATCCATATGTCATCCATGGGTGTTAGCATAACACCCATTTCCCATATTTCGTCAATGGGTATTACCATCACACTATAAGCAACTACCACATGACCCATGATCCATATTCCATCCATGGGTGTTACCATAACACTATAATCAACTAATACATAATCGATGACCCATACATCTGTTGGATAAGGTGTCTAAGTCCATAACTATTTCTGGTATGTACTTGACCTGACCCGGCATGGTCCATTTGGGTTGCATGGCACCATGCAATTGGATAGACTAAATGAGAAAAATAACACTTGTGGTTTATTAATATTATAAGTTCTAATATATTAATAGTATTATTTAATTAGTTTTATCAAGAATTAATTTAGAATTAATTAAGTGATCAAAAGATAACTAATTAAATATATAGGTTGATTATGTAAATAATCCATAACCTGTATAGTGGGCTAAGAGGCTCCATGGATTATCAAGTTGGGTTAAACCCATAGGATGCTCCATGGATGCTCTATGGGAGTTACAAACCCATGGGTCATGGAAATGAATAGACATGACACATTAGGGTTTACATGGTGTAACCCTAAATGTGTCACACTATATAAAGACCATCTCCTCCACCAAAATTGGCTAAACAAAGAAACAAGAGGGCTAGAGCTGATTTTGCAAGTGTAAGATTCTCTCAAAGTTTACTCCTTTGTATTCGGTGTTGTGTGAAGCATTTGAGGCATCACACTTGGGGTGCTAGGCTCACAAGGTTTCAAGGATCATAAGCAACAACAAGGTATGTTATTCTATCTTTAATTCAAGTTAAAAATGTTCACCATGTATGCTAGATAGGAATATAACCTTGGAATTCAACATTGCATGATAATTAGACAAACATAGATCAAAGGTTATTAGGGTTGTATGTACACTTAGGAAATGTTAGAATACTCAAAAACCATCAGTGGTATCAGAGCCTAGGCTTGTTAGTTGATTTCTTGTGCAGACTGCTTGAAAAAATCGTTTTTTTCTATTTCTGCTCGTATGAACTCGCCGACTCCATGGGAGGACTCGACGAGTCCATGAACAAATGCAACCTACTCGTCGAGTATGTTCTTGCACTCGACGAGTAGAGGCTGCAGTTTTCAGAATTTGAACATTTGTTGCTGGAAATGGAGTAGAAACATTACCCTAAACTTTTTGGTGTTTTAAAACTTATTTTAGATGGTGTAATGTTTATGCTAATCCATTTACAATGGCAATTATCAAAATTACAAGTTTTTAAGTGTAATTTTTGATTCTTGAAAGTGTTCATATTCATGCTCTTGAACTTATGGAGATTATATGATCATATGAATTGTTTGTAACCTTCATGGTAGTTTAATTCATGATCATAATGTGTTTTAATGAAGTCCATAACTTGTCCTCAAGTTATAGAAAACCAGAAGTCACACTTTTATTAAAGCCATTAAAAGAACACAAGAGTTATAAAAAATGAAGAGTGTTCATTTTTATTACTCAATTAATTCATAAGTTATAATAAATGAAAAGTTTTGAAAGTTTACAAAACTTGCCGTCAAGTTTTGGAACAAGTAAAGTCTTGATTAAAACTTTAGCTCCACCCCTTAGAATTTTAAAAGTTAAAATTCAACCCTTATACATTATAATATTATAAGTTGATAATATATATATATATATATATATATATATAAGATCAAGTCGTCTTACTGCTAGTACGCCTCATTCACGAAGCCGATCTATAAGGGGTATAAGGTTGTTGCCTATAAAATGTCAACTTAATGGGTGTCCACTCTCACCCACCGCTTCCTTGATCGGTATATATATATATATATATATATATATATATATATATATATATATATATATATATATATAAGATCAAGTCGTCTGACCGCTAGTACGCCTCATTCACGAAGCCGGTCTATAAGGGGGTATAAGGTTGTTGCCTATAAAATGTCAACTTAATGGGTGTCCAGTCTCACCCACCGCTTCCTTGATTGGTGGAGGGTCGTTAGCCGAACGGGTAGGACAAGGACTTATAAATTCTCATTAAAAGTATGATGAATATTATAAAGTAACTAAATATTCTATTAAATTGCCAATCTTAGTTACTTTAGGAAAAATGTGAATAAGGTGTTAATCCATGAAATTACACTTTACACTTTGTTTAAGTCATTGGTGGAGCGTGTGTGGTTAACCGGAACACTAACTTGGACTTAACAAGGTAGGTAAAGGGTGACTTAAGGTTTATCATAGTATCGGTGGAGCGTGTGTGGTTTTTCGGCACATCGATTGAGTGATAATATTTAAGGGTACCAAGTGATTGGCACGGTTACTTCACACCTCATTTTGTGATCCTCAGTATCCCAGTCAGAAAACTTGGAGGGCACACTCGAGATTGAAACATGCTTTGAAAAGTTCATTGAATCTCAAAAGAATCTAGGAATTTCTAAGAACCAATTAAAAACCTAATATCTATATTTCATTTTTTTATGGTGGAATTTGGTGAATCGTCATTCACCTACCTTTCAAATATGTTATAGCTTGGATTACGCCATACCTCTTCTAAGTTATAATACATTGTGATTGGATCCTAGCCTTAATATTACATTTGGTTGTTTTATTAAGGACTCTCTTAATATCTAAACTAATCTTGTTCTCTTCTTTCAGATGTCTTGAAACAATGCTGCTTCTGGCTCTATTCCTAATGGCTCCTTTACCCTTATAAACTTGTGTGGGAAAGTCACTTTTGATGGATCCAACTTTAATGAATGGATCAGAAACATCAGGGTGATTACCCGCTACGAGGGCAAAGAATATGTCATTGGCAAGGAGCTTAAGGAGATTGATGAGACCACTGCAACTCCCCAGGAGATCGTGACTTTCAGGCACATGAGAGGGATGCTACAAAAGTGGCATGCATCATGTTGGCCACTATAAGAGCGGAACTCCAAAATTCCTATGAGGACTTCTACTGTTTTGAAAAGAACCAAGATCTGATGAAAAGATACCATCAAAGTGCACGACAAGAGAGGTATGAAATCATTTGCTCCATGATAACAACCATGATGAAGGATGGGGAATCCGTCACGAGGCACATGCAGAAAATGCTAAGGTATGTGGATTGATTGCTAAAGCTTAATGTGAACTTCCCTGAGGAGCTTGCAATAGATATCATTTTGCATTCCTTACCATCATGATATGATCAATTCCGCATGACATAACACATGAATAAGGAAGAGGTCACACTCAGCAAAGTTCAGGGACTCCTCAAGACCGCAGAAACAGGTCTTAAGGGTAAGTCGGTTGTTAGCACTCCTACTCCAAACTCCGCCCCGGTTTTGGCTATCGGGAAAGGTCGAGGGAAGAAGAGGAAGAGCTCTTCGAGGGGTGCCAAGGCTAGGACCCTTGATGGCTCTTCTTCAAGTGGAACCAAGAAAGGTTTCTTCACTCCTTCTTCTAACACAAAAGAGGTTGAATGCTTCTATTTCCATGACCACATTGGAAGTGGAACTGCTCAAAATACTAGCAATATGTGAAGGATGGGAAAGTTAAACCCAACCATGCAGGTATTTACACTATCTTATCTAATAAATCACCCCATTCTAATTCTTTGGTCCTTGATACCGGTTGTGTTATTTGTGACAACCCAAAATTTCCATTCTGAACAAACCATATCAAGCCAATAGAAGTTAGAACAATTACAGAGAAATTCCAGACTTTGAGTATAAGTTTTGCAGTTTTTCAGGATTTACACTTAAGGAGATATCAGGAGAGTGGATGCAATAGGGTTTTGTGCAACACTATTATTCCAATACTCTAGGACATTATTGTTCATTCCGGGAATAAAAATATTTTCTGCCAAAAATCCCATGACTATATATAGAAATCTAAACCAAAATAATTCATTAGTTACATTTCCAATTAGAGAAAAGCCATATTCTGTCTCACGGATCTTCTGTTTTTTATCCCAAATTGGGAGTACTTCGATCTAGTTATATTATATAGCTTAGACTGTGTTTAATAACATCAAAATCGAATCAAAACCCCAAGATTTTGGAGTTTACCGCCCAAGAACACTTGGGGAGTAAACTCCATTTTAAGGGCCAAAAGTGTCCCAATGCCCCTCAAAGCCTTGGAACTCAAACTAGAGCCTCCATTACATGTTTAGGACACCAAAATCAATTAGAAACAAGGATGAAAATGAGTTCACGGCCAAGGAGGTTCTTGGGGCGTGAACTCCATGCTTAAGTGCCAAAATGCCCTAAATGCCTTCATTGAGCCAAGAGACTAGCATAGCACATTACCCTGATGTGTCTAAGACCCAAAACAATCAAAATACCAACACCTAGGGGTGTTCACGGCTGCAAACACATGACCAAATGGTTCATGGGCCGAAAACTCAAATTATGGGTGTTTTGATGCCACAAACACTTCCTAAGGCTTAGGCTTGAATTTAGGCATGTACCCTAATGAGTTTAGGACTAGCTAACACACGTAGAACACCAAGAGTAAGGTGTTCACGGCCCAAAAGGCTCTAGGGCCGTGAACTCCATAAAATGGTGCCAAATTGTGCCATAAACTTTTCTAAAGCCAAGTACAAAAGCCTAGTTTAGTTCCTAGTTAATTTAGGGACTTGAGAACCTCAAAAACATCAAATGGCACTCCTTACCATGAGTTTACGGCCGTAAACTCATGGGGGAGTGGTCCCAAGTCCGTGAACTCCTAAATGGATTTAAAAGGAAGCCCAAACACTTGTTTAAGCCTTGAAGCAATTCACCACTTGAGTTGTAATAAAGTTAAGCCTCATTTAGTGACCCAAAATAGATTTTAAGGCCAGGAGTTTACTCTCCAGTGCCGTGAACTCCAAAACATATGGTCATTTGACCATAAACTCCCATTAGAGGTCTTGCACTCCTTTGTTGCAACCCATTAGCCTCCTAGCACTTGACCAAAAGTGTTTTCCTCGCATTAGGATATTTATACATGTTTAATTAGTGTTATAATCACTAATTGTTTATATACATGTCTTCATATGTTATTAGGACCATTTTGTCTGTCTAAAGTCTCCACTTGACACCTAGCAGTCCTACCTCGTCAGTTCATCCGTAACACCCACAACAGGTGAGTTCATACCCCTGAATCAATGTTCTAACTATTTCTAAATTTTTTATGGGGGGGATACAAGTAGAATCATGCTACTTATTATATGAATCACATGTGATTAATAAGCAGCATTTAAATGATTTACTACTCATTATCCGTTTTACCAAACAGTTTCCTTCAAATGATTTTCATAAACATTTTACATTGTTTAAAACTCCTTATTACACTGTACATTTTACTCTGTATGCTTTATTTTAAACTTATTTACAATTGTGATTCAAACAAATGTGTCTTTATACTAAACCGTTTTATCAAACCCATTCCTTCAAAACCCTTTTATAGATCGACATCAAGTCGATCTTTTCTTAGAAAATATTTATGTTCAAAGTTTTTTACAAAACTTATTTTATGCTTTTATATTATAAATTGCATGCCTCTATATGTATGGTTATATAAGTAATGTTTAAAAGACTTAGGAAGGCTATCCACCTTGTGTCCTTTTCCTCGATTTGGATGTAGGCTGATAGAATATCGGGTACTCGTCCGAAGGTCGTTTAAATATTAGTTATATATCATGTGTACATATATAGTCATAAAAGGTCTTCACAGTTCATCCAATGCCCTTGGGTAGCAAGGGGATTGATCCATGTCGATACGTACCAGTTAGATTACTAGTAAACTAACATATGGGAAGTTTAACAAGATACTAGAACTATTACTAGAACGCAATATCATACAATGAGTCAGTTCATCCATGAGTCTATACTGGTAGATAGAGAGCACGTACCTTACATGTAGAACATTATAGTACATTACTATACTTGCTAGATAGAGAGCACGTACATTACAGCTAGAACAGTTCAGTACATTACATAAACATAAATACGTTGACAAAAATTGTGATCCTGTATCGGAGCATGCCTTAAATGTCATGGCCCGAGTTGTAGCCAGAGTCTCTTGGAGGGAGAGCGTGAGTTTGCGTATAGATCTATACTGGATTGACTTTCCTACACCTTGCTGCTAGCTACAGCCGGACCTGCAGGTCTGCGGGTGCCAAATGTCATTTCTTTTTACGACCATACGTATGTCGTTGTTACCAGTCAATAGTATGGTGCAATTAATCACATGATACCTTAATATAAATCCGGTTTAAGGTAGTTAGTAGAGCAGTAGTTCCTATAATACAACACTACAGTACTACATTAATTTCCCCTTTACATATATTTAGTGATCATTTCACTTAAACATTAAACGTAAAAACTATATTTTGTTAATGATAGTTACACTTAGGAAAATTACACACTTTTACAAGAAACGAACATATAGAACAGTTAAGTCTTGGTAGAAGACTACATTGAGAACAGTTGGGTCTTGGTTGAAGACACTCTTTATATTATAGTAGGAATCATAGGGATTTCTAGGGTTTTTCAAATGTTACAGTTGTTTTACAAACATTTTTACACTTACCGTTCATATACATTTTCCTTACTTACGATTTACATACATTTTCAATACATATAAATTCTTACATACAAACTCTTACATACAAATTAAGACACTAAAATACTTATGATCTCACCATCTTCAAATCTGATACTCGCTTTCAAAATTACTTGTATCCTTAGGTCATCATAGACAGGTACTGATGCAAGGATTAGGGAAGATGGAGCTTGTTCAAGACTCATCTTTCATTTTTATTTATGCTTTAGTGTTTATCAAAATTTGACAGAACAAACTTGTATAATAATTATATTATTAATGCAATGGATGATGTTGTTGCTTGTTTACTACTTTTCATTTTTATGATACTGTACATGACGTCCTCCGCCCCAGAACGTTTCTGCCGTTCTTGGTTTTGGGGTGTGACATTATTCATATATGTTCTAATTTGCAGGGACTAAGAAGGTTTCACCTTTTCATTTGATAATGAAGTTGGTTTGATTAATGATTTCTTTAATAATGTTCTTTAGTTTAAAGCATTACCTTGTGATGGTGTGTATGAAACTGTATCTATGGTTGATAATTTGGGATATAATGTATTGTGTATTGATTCTATTAATGATAATAACTTGGATAAATCATCATTATGGCATTGTCGTCTTGGACATATAAGCAAGAAACGCATAGGCCAACTCCAAAAGGATGGAGTATTGGAGTCATTTGACCTAAAGTCAGATGATAGTAGTGAATCATGCTTACTTGGAAAAATGACAAAGCACTACAAGAAAAAGACCCTTTTACGACATGCAAACAATGACACTCGGAGATTTATGTTATGCAAATGAGAGTGATGTTAAAAAAGTGTCATCTCTTCAAGAAAATTAAGGATTTAGGTCGCGCATTATTGTGTGCCCTTAAATTAGTGTCTCATATATTAAAATTAACAACACGGAAGGCACTTTATCTAAAAGGTGTGTCGTCTGTGAATGTTGTTTTATATTTTTTTTAAGAAACACGCTTCTCCTTAGAGGGAAAATGAAATTGCCAAATTTTTTAAACCCCCGCCTTCTTCTCCCTTGTCTCCACCCCTAATCGAAGCTACCAGTTGAACAACCTCTAATCGACACCACCACCTTCTCGTCTATCCTTCTCCACCAGGTTTTCTCTCATCTCTATCCTCCACCTTCTGGATTGTAAATGCGTCGTTTTATAATTCTTTTACCAAACGCACATCCATTATCCTCAATTACAAAAGGCATCCAAATCTAGGGATTTTTTTCATAAAATCTCCTTCCACCTTACCTCATACTCACCTCTACACAATCGACCATCACCACCAAACCTAGGGCCTCCGCCTTCACCCACCTCCATTTCCTCCAACAAGAAGCCCTAGGTCCCCCGCCTTCACCCACGTTCTCACAGTCGATTGTAAATCGGTTTTGATGTTCTTCCAAGATTCATGGCATACACATCTCTCAATTCTCTTTCTATTGGTGGATCTGCTTTTTTTTTGCTTTCGATCGATGGTTTTTTGGCTTCAAGTCTCGGATTTCTTTTAGGCCTTCTTCAACTGTACCCATGCATAAATTCTTTGGTAAGGGTTTTTAATCGCTCTTTAATTTAGATTCTATGTTGTTTCTGTTATTTGGTTTGCTTATTTTATGTTCAATTTTTGTTATTTAGTTGTTTTATTAGGGTTTTTTGGGCTTCAGGTCTCGGATTTCTTCTGTCACAATGTCGATGTGTACTTCCCCCCTCGCAAGAGGTCAAGAGTCAGTGCCTCATTTGTGTTCTCTGAAAAAATATTCAAAAGGCAGCAAAGCACCATGGATTCCCTTCATGATGAATGCCTCTTTGAGATCTTCAGACGTGTATCTAGTAGTCAAGAAAAAAGTTCATGTGCTTTTGTCGCAATGCTAAAATTCGTTGATGGAGGGAATCACATGCTAAAATTCGTTGAACAGTTTCATCATATTAAACACTAGCTTGATCTTCTTTCTTGATATAGATGTTTCAGATGGAATTTCTACTAATCCACCCTCTATTTTTTTCTAGATCAACATAAGACTATTAACAGCCCATACCTCTCTCAAATGTTATACATATGCATTCTTGAGGAGACAGAAGAGCATCCCACAGGTGTATCTTGCATTATTACCATTATTCTCCAAAAATTCAAATAGATTGGGCCAGTACTGGCTTTCACTCTTGAAGGATTACAGCCATGTCGGTTTCCCCACACACCCTAATATACATGCCAGTTGGAGAATAATTTCAACCAGAAGCTGCTATTGTTAATTACTTTGCTTCAGGTACTAATTCTACACAAGTCATGCTCCTTCTTTTCTTAATAATAAAAGTTGTTATTGGTCTTTATAGAGAAATGATGGAAGTTTTTATATCTATGATTCTATATTTCCTGAAACATATTCGAAATATTTAATAAAGAAGAAACCACAATCCCATAAATCCCCCTCTTTTGATTCCTTCTAGGCCTTAAAAACTTTTCAACACTTCCAGTTTTATTTTCTAAAACTCCCATAGCATTAACAGAAAGCATACACCCACCACATGATCCTAATGATTTTGAAGTTGGAAAGAGACATAAACTTGAGTTTATTAACATTTTTACTGATGATGGGAAGATAAACAGTAATGGAGGTTTAGGGTTTGTAGGGATGCCACGTTTTGAAGCTCGTGTTGCAATAACTGAGGCTTTGAAGTCTAAGGTATTTAATACCTTTCTTAACTTTTTGTCCAACCTTAAAAGACACGAATCCCCTTCTTATCTTCTTCATCAAATATGCATACAGGGACTTTATAAAGGGGAAGAAAAGAATGAGATGCGTTTAGGTGTTTGTTCTAGAAGCAATGATGTGATTGAACATATGATTAAGCCTCAGTGGTATGTCAACTGCAATTGTATTGCTAAAGAAGCTCTTGATGCTGTAATGGATGAAAATAACAAGAAAATTGATATACTTCCAAAACATTATGATGCTGAATGGAAAAAGTCACCTACTTTAGTCTTTCATTCTACCTTTAAAATTGATTTTTTTTGATTTTACAGATGAAATTACGAGGCGATGTACCTTTCCAAAAGGTTAGTTAAGTTTTTTAAATTATTTAAAATACTATAATGCAATTTTAGAAACAAATGAAAGCAGGATGATATAGTACATAAATTAAATGAAAGTATGTTGTTTTTGACTTATTTCCCGCTTTTAGCCCTATATCATCATCAGGGGTGTTATTTATTGATCCGTTGTAATCAACTTCACCTATATATCTTAGGGTTAAATGCAAGAAATAGCAATGTAGTTCTATTGACTTTTTTTTATTTTTTATTTTTTAAAGGTGTATAGCATCCTCTTTCTTCTTTTCTTTTTAGGTTAATCTCAAAAAATCTTATATTTTGTATTTTTTTCAGGATTAAACCTCAAATTTATTTTTTTCCTGAAAAAGACCTTGTATTTTTTTTTCATTTTTTCCAAAAAAGCCATCGACTTTGTATTTTTTCCGAGAAAAACCCTCAACCTTATAATAAACCCTCAAGTCCTCAACCTTTTTAGTTTTTCTAGAAAAAATCCTCATATTTTACCTTTTTCCCATCTATACTTCCATCAAAAACCATAACAGGAAGCTCCCACACAAGCAAAAGTAGCCTTGAAGCACGCAAACAAACCCCTTCACGAGCCCTTGAAACACCGGTTCAGCTACAGCAGGGAGACAATACGTGGAGTCTGAAGCAAAAAATAGCAAGTTTAGTTTTCGGATTCCATAGGAAATGGAATCTCAAATTCCATCCTTTAACAGAATTTTGAAGAAATCTGATTTAGAGAAAAAGGGAATCCAACCTATTCGGGTTCACTGACATCCGATACAGTATAGTTTCATAATTCAACCAAAGGTGGACTTTCATAATTCAACCAAAGGTGGACATTGACATCAGTATCAGTACAGTTTCTGGTCTTCTTAATCTTGGGTACTTAACATAATTTTATATTTTTATATTTATATAAAGCAATTATTATCTTTTATAAAAATATTTTATTTATTAAAATGGTTTTCAGGTATCAAGTTGTAGCTTACATTGAAGCATCTGCATATATCTACCAAGACGGAAAGTAAAAATATTTTTATGTGTAAAATTACAGAATTGGTCATCTGAATTTTTTTATTTTCTTGCACATACAGTCCTCATGGTTTCTTTTGTTAAATCTAACACTTAGTTTTTGTTAATATGATTATGTTGCCCTTGTAGCTTTTAATGGACGTTGATAATTTGCAAGATGTCCCGGGGCCATATATATAGAACAGGATAACACTTGCTAAGGTTGCTACAAAACCTCCAAGAAAATGAATTTGTCGAGAACCCATGTTGATGTTAGCTTCCATGTTCAACCCCTTTTAAGAGAACTATGGCAGAAAACATACAGAGGGTTGTAATGCAAGCTGAATGTGGTGCTACTAGGTCTTATAGGTACGAGGTAAATTGGTAACTTTTTTAAAGATAAAATTAAATGAAAGTATGTTGCTATATCTCACATTTTAACCCAACCCTAATGTTTACTTTAATAAAAATGGAAGACCTTAGTTCTATTTTGAATAAGGATATAGCTTGAACAACTATTACTTTAATACCCTTTATAATATATCCAAAAAGTTGTTTCTTAATTAATTCAAGTAATTGAACTTATGTTTTATGTTTTGACTGGGAAAGCAACAAAATCAAATAGATGTTGGTAAGGGTCTGGCCACTTATTTTGGTTTCCCCTGTTTTATTTACTGGTTTGTCTCAACTTTTTTAAGATAACAGGTGTAGTGTATTTATATAATTATTAGCTAAACTTGTTAAAAATATGAAATAAAAACTATTTTAAAGAAGTTATAGTAAAAAGTTAACTAAATTAACAGTCATAAATGATGACGCAGAGCTGCTGGGGACAGGGGCAGAACTCGATTACTAGAACTAGAGGGGCTGAAAAAATAACTCGACACTGAAAAACTTTAAACTTTAAATACTAACTTGATTTCTTTTATACAATACCAAGCTAAAATATTTATTCCTTAATTGTCTAAAAAGATAAAATGTAGAAGTTAAAGTGCTAAAGTTGAAGTTTAAAGTGTCAAGGGTTTGAATGCTAGTAAAGAAAGTTGAAGGATTGACTAGTAAACATAAAAGCAGAATGAAAATGACAAGTGATTTTTTGTGTTGTGTTTACAGGGTTGATGAAAGCGAATAGATCTGGAGTTAGAAGTGGAAAAGAAAGCTCAAGCTGAAAGAGATAAGATGCTAAAAATGCAAGTGTTGCATTCTTCATTTCAATTGTTAGTATGAAACATAGAGTATATTAGATGAATGCAAATTTATATATTGTAAGAAATAGAATTCTATGACATTAAATTTTATGCAATGGATTGTATTTTTTGTATATGGTATTTTATTTCTATTATGACACACTAAATGCAAATTTAATTTAAAAATTAATAAATATATAAATATATATTTTTAAAATATTTAAATTTACGATACGCAAAAATGTGTGTCATCTTCATTTATGACATTGCTTTCTTGACAGGGGCTTTCTTGATACGCATTGCGTGTCATTAACAAGCGTGTCGTAAGGTTACGACACGCGAATGCATGTCGTCTTCCTTTATGACAAGGTCTTCCTTGATACGCATTGTGTGTCGTCAACTCGCGTCGTAATTGCGCGTCGTAAATGTGCGTCGTCTTTCTTTATAACATGGCCTTCCTTGACGCGTATTTTCGCATCGTCTGAGCCTTTTACGACGCGCAACGAGCGTCATAAAAGGCTTTTTTTCTAGTAGTGAAGTCACCCTTCGCAGGTTCTTGTGAGAAGGGTGACGGTTTGTTGGATCTTGTACACACAAATGTGTATGGACCCTTCAAACATGCCACAAGGGATGCTAATCGTTATTATTTGACTTTTACTGATGATTACAGTAGATATGGATGTGTCTATTTAATCAAGCATAAGTCAGAGACTTTTGAAATGTTTAACGAATTCAAACAGGATGTAGAGAATCAATTGGGCAGGAACATTAAGATGATTTGATCCGATCGAGGTGGTGAGTATGTTAGTACAGAGTTCCTCGACTATCTTAGGGAATGTGGGATTATCTCACAATTGACACCTCCCAGGATACCACAGTTGAATGGTGTAGCTGAGAGGCGTAATTGAACCTTGTTGGATTTGGTTTGTTCCATGATGAGTCGCGCTTCGCTACCAATCTCATTTTGGGGGTATGCCTTAGAGACAGCTGCCCATATCCTTAATCTAGTCCCTATAAAGAAAGTTGCCAAAACTCCTCATGAGACGTGGACTGGTAAAGCACCCAAACTAGACCACATCAAGATTTGGGGTTGCGAGGCTTTCGTGAGACGCGAGACTCATGATAATCTCGAACCTCGAAGTGAGAGGTGTATTTTCATCGGCTACACAAAGCAATCCTTTGGTTACCTATTTTACAGACCTAGTGAAAATGTGGTCTTCGTCGCTAGGAGGGTTGTCTTTCGAGAGAGAGGGAGAGAGTTCATAAGCTAAGGAAACAGTGGGATGCAAGTTGACCTTGAAGAAATTCAAGAGTCAAGTGGTGAAGGAACTTCAAACCCTAGCACTTAACTTGAGGAGGAAACTCCTATTGAGCCAATTGACAAGTCTATACCTCTGAGGCATTCCACAAAGGTTAGGAATGAACCTGAGCATTACAATGGATTCCATATTACTGCGGAAGGTGATACACTTATCAGTGATGAGACACTGATAGGCTTGGATGAACCTAACAGTTACGCGGAAGCCATGGCAGGCCGCGAGTCAGCCATGTGGAAAGAGGCAATGGACAATGAGATACATTCCATATATGACAATCAAGTTTGGAACTTGGTTGAGAATGTACCAGGTCGTAAGACTGTAGGGTGCAAATGGATCTTCAAGAAGAAGACCGACATGGATGGTAATGTACACAATTATAAGGCATGACTGTTTGCAAAGGGTTTCTCACAAACTTCGAGAGTTGATTATGATGAGACCTTTTCTCTAGTGGGCAAGATTAATTCTATTAGGGCTCTATTAGCCATAGCCGGATTTCATGACTATGAAGTATGGAAAATGGATGTCAAAACCGCTTTCCTTAACGGAAAGTTGGCTGAGGATGTTTACATGAGTCAGCCAGAGGGTTTGGTCAACAAAGAGTACCCTAATAGAGTGTGTAAGCTTGAAAAATCCATTAATGGGTTAAAGCAAGCACCTCGCAGATGGAATCTTTGCTTTGATGAGAAATTCAAAGAATTTGGCTTTTCTAGGAGTGAAGATGAATCTTGTGTATATGTCAAGGCTAGTGGGAGTATAGTTAGCTTTTTGGTATTGTATGTGGATGACATACTACTGATAGGAAATGACATCCCTGATGGGTTTTGAGCATTCTAACACTTCCTAAGTGTACATGCAACCCTAAAAAACCTTAGATCTATGTTTGTCTAGGATATGCAAATAATTATTTTTCCAAGGTTCATATCCTAACTAGCATGGCATGGGGAACTTGAATCAAATGAAGCTAGTAGAAATACTTACCTTGTAGTTGTAGTTGATTCCTTGGAGTTTTAGAGCCTAGCACCAATAGTGTGGATACCTCAAATGGAAATCACAAATCACCACAAACTTGGAACTTTGAGAGAATAGTCACTACTATCTTGAAATCGGCCCTCTTGCTTTACTCACTCAACTAGTGTGATTTCAAGAACCAAAGCCTCCTTTATTTAGTGTGGTGGATTAGGGTTACATCCATGTAAACCCTAATACCCATGTCTCTTCATTTCCATGAGATCCATGGGTTAAAGCTCCATGGAGTATCCATGGACTTTCCATGCAAGCCTAGCCCATTCCAAATAAGCATTAGCCCACACTATATAAATGTAGAAGCCCATATTTAATTAGTAATACTTTTGATCTCTAAATTAATCCTAGATTAATTATAGATCAATACTAATTAAATAATATGATCTTATATTAATATATTAGAACTTATAATATATTAATAAATCATAAGTTATACTATTCAAAAGATTATCCATAAATTGTTCGGGTGAAGTGCAACCCAAATGGACCATGCCGGTTCGGGTCAAGCACATACCAAATATAGTTATGGACTTAGACACTATATCCAAAAGTCTCCCACTTGGATAAGTCTAATAACTATAGTTGCAAGTATGACTTCAGGAACCGATCAGCAATCGTAGCTCTTTAAAATCTGTTGAACTAGAACGTGCCATTTTAGATAAGTGATCATATAATCCTATGTTCTAGATATCATCCGTACAAATACATGGAACATGGTCTTACTTATTGTCCAGCATTTGTTTCCCGATTTCCGATTTGTTTGACATAGAACTTAACTGAACACATCAATTTAGTTCTAATCGGGCCCGGTACATAGGTCAAAACAAAATCATCGAGGGGCCCAGATATCGCTTCTAATCATAGAAGGAACAGATAAACTTCGACTCATATGTTTGTTCAACCACTCATTGTATTATACACAAAAGCATGTTTTATAACATCTAGTTACCAATGCGTTTTCGTACAATCAATGTATAACCAACTTGTAAGTAACAAATCATATCTCTAAGTTTGAAGACTTATATGATATTACCGTCTCACGATCACTCGAGATAAATTCCATGAAGTGATTCCAATGAGTGTGGGTTGAGTCTAATGCTCAGAACTTATGAGCACTCATGATTGTTGTAGCCTATGTCCAACACCTTAGACCTCTGCAACCAATCATGACAGTCTTGATTCATACCTACTTCCGACGTTTGACCGACTGTGGAGATTCGAATAATATGATATACCAAACATAATTATTCTGGAAGTCAAAACATCCAAAAGAAATGTAGTAAACAATTGACAAGTGATAGAAACACTTTACTCATAAATAACAGCTTTTATTTATCATCAAATGTCAATTACATTTTACAAATTTCAAGATTATCTAACTGCTAAAACTAATATCATCCTTCAGCCCTATGCTCCGAGCATGCTGTAGATGCTTAGCCCGAGTCAATCCCTTCGTGTATGGATCTGCTAGGTTCTCATCCGATGATACCCTCTTTGCCATGAGGATTCCTTCTTCTATTCGATGTCTGATGAAGTGATATTTTCTGTCAATGTGTCTGGATCTCCCATGATCTCTTGGTTCCTTGGCTAAGGCAGCCGCACTATTGTTGTCACAGAAAATCTCCATTGGCTCCTTTATAGCTGGTACAACTCCAAGGTCTCCGATGAAGTTCTTTAGCCATATAGCCACCTTTGTTGCCTCGCTTGCTGCAGTATACTCTGATTCACATGTGGAATCAGCCACTGTCTCCTGCTTGGAACTTTTCCAAGTAATTGCTCATCCGTTTAGGGTAAAGACCCATCCCAACTGAGAGAGGAAATTATCCCTGTCAGTCTGAAAGCTAGCATCACTATACCCTACAACTCTCAAGCTCTCACTCCCACCAAGGGTAAGGACCCAGTCCTTAGTCCTTCGTAGGTACTTGAGGATATTCTTTACCGCAGTCCAGTGTGCCTTGCCAGGGTTCCCCTAATACATGCTAAACATGCTCAAAGCAAAAGCTACATCAGGTCGAGTACACGTCATAGCATGCATGATCGATCCTACAGCTGAAGCATAAGGTAGTCGACTCATTTCTACTATCTCAGCCTCAGTACTAGGGCTTTGTGTCTTACTCAATCTGGCGTTACTCTGAATGGGTAAGTCACCTTTCTTGGAGTTATGCATGTTGAATCTTTTAAACACTTTGTCCACATAGGTGCTTTGACTAAGTCCAATTAGTCTTTTACTCTTGTTTCTCAAAATCCTTATCCCTAGGATATAGGCAGCTTCACCAAGGATCTTCATAGCGAAACACTTCCCAAGCTAGGACTTTACTTCCTGCAGGGTTGGGATGTCATTTCCTATGAGTAGTATGTCATCCACATACAGTACCAAAAAGCTGACTATGCTCCCACTAGCCTTGATATAGACACACGATTCATCTTCACTCCTTGAAAAGCCAAATTCCTTGACTTTCTCATCAAAGCAAAGATTCCATCTGCGAGGTGCCTATTTCAATCCATAAATGGATTTCTCGAGTTTACACACTCTATTGGGGTACTCTGCACTGACAAAACCCTCTGGCTGAACCATGTAAACATCTTCAGCCAACTTTCCATTAAGGAAAGTAGTTTTGACATCCATTTGCCATATTTCATAGTCATGAAATGCAGCAATGGCTAACAGAACCCTAATAGACATTATCTTGGCCACTGGTGAAAAGGTCTCATCATAATCAACTCCCGGAGTTTGAGAATAACCCTTTGCAACCAGTCGTGCCTTATAAGTGTGTACATTACCATCCATGTCGGTCTTCTTCTTGAAAATCCATTTGCACCCAACTACCTTACGATCAGGTACATGGTCAACCAAGTTCCAAACTTGATTGTCATACATGGACTGTATCTCGCTATCCATAGCCTCTTTCCATTTAGCAGCCTCAGGGCCTGCCATGGATTTCGTGTAGCTGTTAGGCTCATCCAGACCTACTAGTGTCTCATCACTAATAAGTGTCTCACCTTCCGCAGTAATATGGAAACCATAGTAATGCTCAGGTGCATTCCTAACTCTCGTGGAATGTCTCAGAGGTACAGACTCGTCAATTGGCTCAACAGGAGTTTCCTCCTCAAGTTGAGGGCTAGAGTTTGAAGTTCCTTAACCACTTTACTCTTGAAGTTCTTCAAGATCAATTTTCCTCCCACTGTCTCCTTGGCTTATAAAGTCTCTCTCTCGAAAGACTCCTCTTCTTGCTACAAAGACCACATTATCACTAGGTCTGTAGAAGAGGTAACCAAAGGATCTTTGTGGGTAGCCGATGAAAATACACCTCTCGCTTCGGGGTTCTAGCTTATCATGAGTCTCGCGCCTCACAAAAGCCTCGCAACCCCAAATCTTGATGTGGTCTAGTTTGGGTACTTTACCGGTCCACATCTCATGAGGAGTTTTGGCAACTTTCTTTGTAAGGACTAGATTAAGGATATGGGAGGCGGTCTCTAAGGCATACCCCCAAAATGAGCTTGGTAGCGAAGCTCGACTCATCATGGAATGAACCATATCCAACAAGTTTTGATTACGCCTCTCAGCTACACCATTCAACTGTGGTGTCCTGGGAGGTGTCAATTGTGAGACAATCCCACATTCCCTAAGATAGTCGAGGAACTATGAAATAAGATACTCACCACCTCGATCGGATCGAAGCATCTTAATGTTCCTACCCAATTGATTCTCGACTTCCTGTTTAAATTCCTTAAACCTTTCGAAAGTCTCTGACTTATGCTTGATTAAGTACACATATCCATATCTATTGTAATCATCAGAAAAAGTCAAATAATAACGATTAGCATCCCTTGTGGCATGTTTGAATGGATCACACACATCCGTGTGTACAAGGTCCATCAAACCTTCACCCCTCTCACAAGATCCTGTGAAGGGTGACTTTGTCATTTTTCCAAGGAAGCATGATTCACAACTATCATCTGACATTAGGTCAAATGACTCCAAGACTCCATCTTTTTGGAGTTAGCCTATGCGTTTCTTGTTTATATGTCCAAGATGAAAATTCCATAATGATGCTTTATCCAAGTTATTATTATTTATAGAATCAATACACATCACATTATTTCCTAAGTTATCTACAATAGACACAGCTTCATACACACCATCACAAGAATGCTTTAAAATAAAGAACATTATTAAAGAAAACATCAATGGAACCAACTTCATTATTAAATGAAAAGGTAAACCCTTGTTTATACAATGCATGAAAGGAAATAATATTTCTTGCCATTTCTGGCGAGTAACAACATTTATTCAAATCTAAATTAAACCCACTACTTAGCGATAATGTATAAACTCCAATCTTGGTGACAGGTGTGACTTTCCTATTCCCCATTATTAAGTTTATCCTTCCTTGCTCCACATTCTCACTTCTTCTTAGTCCCTGCATGGTTGGGTTTAACTTTCCCGTACTTCACATCTTGCTGGTACTTTGGGCAGTTCCGCTTCCAATGTGCCTTTTCATGACAATAGAAGCATTCAGCCTCTTTTGGGTCAGACGAAGGAGTGATGAAACCTTTCTTGGTTCCACTTGAAGAAGAGCCATCAAGGGTCCTAACCTTGGTACCCTTCGAAGAACTCTTTCTCTTCTTCCCTCGTCCTTTCCCGATTGCCAAGACAGGGGCGGAGTTTGTAGGAGTAGGAGTAACAATCGCCTTACCCTTAAGACCACTTTCCGCAGTCTTTAAGAGTCCTTGAAGTTTGTTGAGTGTGACCTCTTTCTTTTTCATGTGATATGTCATGCGGAATTGATCATAACATGAAGGTAAGGAGTGCAAAATGATATCTATTGCAAGCTCCTCGGGGAAGTTCACATTAAGCTTCAGCAAACGGTCCACAAATCTTTGCATTTTCTGCATGTGGCCCGTGATGGGTTCACCATCCTTCATGCGTGTTGTTATCATGGAGGAGATGATTTCATACCTCTCTTGACGAGCACTTTGACGGTATCTTTCCCTCAAGTCTTGTTGCATCTCATAGGGGTAGAAATCTTCATAGGATTTTTGGAGATCCGCGGTCATAGTGGCCATCATGATGCATGCCACCTTGGTGGCATCCCTTTCATGTGCCCTAAACTCAGCGATCTCTTGAGGAGTAGCAACTGTCTCATCAATATCCTTAAGCTCCTTATTGAGGACATATTCCTTGTCCTCGTAGCGAGTAATCATTCTGATGTTTCTGATCCATTCATTAAAGTTGGATCCATCAAAAGTGACTTTCCCACACAAGTTCATAAGAGAAAAGGAGCCACTAGGATTAGAGCCAGAAGCAACGTTGTTTGTAGACATCTAAAAAGAGAAGAAAGAAAGGATTAGTTTAGATATAGAGATAGTCCTTAATAAAACACCCAAATGTAGTAATCTAAGTAATAACATATTGGAAAGGTAGGTGAATGACGATTCACCAATTTCCACCAAAGACGAAATATTAAAAATATTTAATTTGGTTCTTAGAAATTCCTAGATTCTTTTGAGATTCAATGAACTTTTCAAAGGCATGTTTCAATCTCGAGTGTGCCCTCCAAGTTTTGTGACTGGGATGCCGAGGATCACAAAACAAGGTGTGAAGTAACCATGCAAAATACTTGGTACCCTTAATAAATTACCCCTCAATCGATGTGCCAGTTAATCACACACGCTCCATCGATACTATGATAAATATTAAGTCACCCTTTACCTACCTTGTAAAGTGTAATTTCATGGATTAGCACCTTATTCACATTTTCCTAAAGTAACTAAGATTGGGAATTTAATAAAACATTTAGTTAATTTATAATATTCATCATACTTTTAAATGAGAATTTATAAGTCCTTGTCTTACCCGTTCGGCTAACGACCCTCCACCAGTCAAGCAAGCGGTGGGTGAGAGTCGACACCCATTAAGTTGCCATTTTATAGGCAACAACCTTATACCCACCTTATAGACTAGCTTCGTGAATGAGGCGTACTAGCGGTAAGACGACTTGTTCCAAAACTTGATGGTAAGTTTTGTAAACTTTCAAAACTTTTCATTTCTTGTAACTTATGAGTTCAATAGAGTAATAAAAATGAAGAATCTTCATTTTTCTAACTCTTGTGTTCTTTTAATGGTTTTAATTCAAGTGTGACTTTTGGTTCTCCATAACTTGAGGACAAGTTATGGACTCCATTAAAACACATTATGATCAAGAATTAAACTACCAAGTAGGTTACAAGTAATTCCTATGATCATCTAAATTCATAAGATCATGAACATGAATATCCATATCAAAGTTTCAAGATCATATGAACACATATAATCATGAAAAATTGATATTAGCCATTGTAAATGGATTAGAACAAACATTACACCATCTAAAACAAGTTTTATGACACCAAAACAGTTTAGGGTAATGTTTCTAGTCCATTTCCAGCAGCAAAAGTCGAAAATCTGCATTTTGTGGCTCCTACTCGTTGAGTACAAGAACCTACTCGCCGAGTAGGATGAAGATACACATGAACTCGGCGAGTCCCCCCATGGACTCGGTGAGTTCGTCAGGCAGACAGCAACTTTTTCGACTTTTTCCAATATTTTGCATCAAGTATCAAACAAACAAGCCTGGGCTCTGATACCATTGATGGGTTTTGAGCATTCTAACACTTCCTAAGTGTACATGAAACCCTAATAAACCTTGGATCTATGTTTGTCTAGGATACATGCAAATAATTATTTTTCCAAGGTTCATATCCTAACTAGTATGGCATGGGGAACTTGAATCAAATGAAGCTAGTAGAAATACTTACCTTGTAGTTGTAGTTGATTCCTTTGAGTTTTAAAGCCTAGCACAAAAAGTGTGGATGCCTCAAATGGAAATCACAAATCACCACAAACTTGGAACTTTGAGAGAATAGTCACTACTATCTTGAAATCGGCCCTCTTGCTTTACTCACTCAACTAGTGTGATTTCAAGAACCAAAGCCTCCTTTATATAGTGTGGTGGATTAGGGTTACATCCATGTAAACCCTAATACCCATGTCTCTTCATTTCCATGAGATCCATGGGTTAAAGCTCCATGGAGTATCCATGGACTTTCCATGCAAGCCTAGCCCATTCCAAATAAGCATTATCCCACACTATATAAATGTAGAAGCCCATATTTAATTAGTAATACTTTTGATCTCTAAATTAATCCTAGATTAATTATAGATCAATACTAATTAAATAATATGATCTTATATTAATATATTAGAACTTATAATATATTAATAAATCATAACTTACACTATTCTCAAAAGATTATCCATAAATTGTTCGGGTGAAGTGCAATCCAAATGGACCATGTCGGGTCGGGTCAAGCACATACCAAATATAGTTATGGACATAGACACTATATCCAACAATCCCAACTCTGCAGGAAGTTAAGTCCTGGATTAGGAAGTGTTTCTCTATGAAGGAGCTAGGTGAAGCTACCTATATTCTAGAGATAATGATCTTGAGAGACCGGAGTAAAAGACTAATTGGACTTAGTCAAAGTGCCTACTTGGATAAGGTACTGAAGAGACTCGGCATCCAGGACTCTAAGAAATGAGAGTTACCCATCCAGAGTAACGCCAGATTGAGTAAGACACAAAGCCCCAGTACTGAGGTTGAGATAGCAAAAATGAGTCAAATACCTTATGCTTCGACTGTAGGATCAATCATGTATGCTACGACGTGTACTCGACCTGATGTAGCCTTTTCCTTGAGCATGGTTAGCAGGTATCAGGGGAACCCTGGCAAGGCACACTGGATTACGGTAAAGATTATCCTCAAGTACCTACGGAGGACTAAGGACTGGGTTCTTACCCTCGGTGGGGGTGAAGACTTGAGAGTTGTAGGGTATAATTATGCTAGCTTTCAGACTGATAGGGATAATTTCCACTCTCAGTCAGGCTGGGTAAATACCTTTAACGGAGGAGTTCCAAGCAAGAGACAGTGGTTGATTCAACTTGTGAATCATAGTATATAACAGCTAGCGAGGTAGCAAAGGAGGCGGTATGGCTAAAAAACTTCATTGGAGACCTTGAAGTTGTGCCAGCTATTAAAGAGCCAATGGAAATTTTCTGTGATAGTGAAAGTGCAGTTGCCTTAGCCAAGGAACCAAGGGATCACGGGAGATCCAGACACATTGACAGAAAATAGAATTTCATCAGACATCGAATAGAAGAAGGAGTCCTCGTGGCAAAGAGGGTATCATCGCATGAGAATCCAGCAGATCCCCACACAAAGGGACTGACTCGGGTTAAGCATCTCCAGCATGCTCAAAGCATAGGGCTGAAGGATGATATTAGATTTAGTAGTTAGATAACCTTGAAATTTGTAAAGTGTAATTGACATTAGACGATGAATAAAAGGTGTTTTATTTATGATTAAAGTGTTGCTATCTTTTGTCGATCGTTTACTATATTTCTTTTGCATGTTTTGACTTCCAGAATAATTATGTTTGGTATACCATATTATTCGAACCTCCACAGTCGGTCATATGTCGGAAGTAGGTATGAATCAAGACTATCATGATTGGTTGCACAGGTCTAAGTTGTTGGACATGGCTACAACACTCATGAGTGCTCATAAGTTCTGAGCATTGGACTCAACGCACGCTCACTGGAATCACTTCATGGAATTTATCACGAGTGACCGTGAGACGGTAATATCATATAAGTCTTCAAACCTATAGATATGATTTGTTACTTATGAGTTGGCTATGCATTGATTGTATGAAAACGAATTGGTAACTTGATGTTATAAAACGTGCTCTTGTGCATAATTCAATGAGTAGTAGAACAAACATATGAGTCGAAGTTTATCTGTTCCTTCTTGGATTAGAAGCTGATATCTGGGCCCCTCGAAGATTTTGTTTTGACCTATGTACCGGGTCCGGTCAGAACTAAGTTGATGTGTTCAATTAAGTTCTTTGTCAAACAAATAGGAAATAGGGAAACAAACTACTGGAAAATAAGTAAGACATTGTTCCATGTATTTGTCTGGGTGACCTTAAATGGCGTATCATCATCTTCTCAGTTCCGAGAGACCTTAAAAGAGCTATGATTGTCGATCGGTTCTTGAAGTATTGCACTTATAGTTATTAGACTTATCAAGTGGGAGACTGTTGGATAAGGTGTCTAAGTCCATAACTATTTCTGGTATGTACTTGACCCAACCTGGCATTGTCCAGTTGGGTTGCATGGCACCATGCAATTGGATAGACTAAATGAGAGAAAAAACACTTGTGGTTTATTAATATATTATAAGTTCTAATATATTAATAGTATTATTTAATTTGTTTGATCAATAATTAATTTAGAATTAATTAAGTGATCAAAAGATAACTAATTAAATATATGGTTTGATTATGTAAATCATCCATAACTTGTATAGTGGGCTAAGAGGCTCCATGGATTATCAAGTTGGGTTAAACCCATAGGATGCTCCATGGGAGTTACAAACCCATGGAGCATGGAAATGAAGAGGCATTACACATTAGGGTTTACATGGTGTAACCCTAGATGAGTCACACTATATAAAGACCATCTCCTCCTCCAAAATCGGCTAAACAAAGAAACAAGAGGGCTAGAGCCGATTTTGCAAGTGTAAGATTCTCTCAAAGTTTAATCCTTTGCATTTGGTGTTGTGTAAAGCATTTGAGGCATCACACTTGGGGTGCTAGGCTCACAAGGTTTCAAGGATCATAAGCAACAACAAGGTATGTTATTCTATCTTTAATTCAAATTAAAAATGTTCCCCATGTATGCTAGATAGGAATATAACCTTGGAATTCAACTTTGCATGATAATTAGACAAACATACATCCAAGGTTATTAGGGTTGCATGTACACTTAGGAAGTGTTAGAATGCTCAAAACCCATCAATATCATCCATGTGTGTCTTCATGACACCCATGACCCATATGTCATCCATGGGTATTACATGATTGTAGCACCTGGTTCCTGGTACGTAAAATATATCTAAGTATTTTTCATTCTTGGCCTTGGACTCGGCGAGTTGTAGGCCCGAATCACCGAGTAGAGATGGGTTTGGGGCACGTTTAAGTTGGCGACTCGGCGAGTCCACATTCAGGACTCGGTGAGTCCCCGCTGTCTGATGAAACCCTAAATTTCAAGGGTTTGCAGCCTATTTAAACCCTCTTATCCACCCCCAAACTCGCCCCCTTCACCCTCAGAGCTCTATACTTCGTTCAAGCCTTGTTCCTTGTGAGTTTGAATCATTTTGGTGTGTTTTCTTGAAGATTTGGAGAGGGAAGGAGAGTAGATCAAGAAGAGAATAAGGAGGCCAGGCATTCTTGTGTTATCTCAGTGATTTCCTTGAGGTATAACTCAGTTTCCCTCTGTTTTCATGCTTATTGTCTCTTGTAGCTCCACGAAAGTGCTTCTTGAGCCTTTCCCAAGCTTGTTTGTGTATTAGGGTTGGTAATAAGTTGTTTAGCCTCTAGATCTAGGCATGATTGAGCTCTAGGAGCTTGGATCTACTGCCTTTATGGAGCCATATTGCATGAAAGCCCTAAATCTACTCTTTTGTTGCATTTTGAGCCCTAAAACCCTCATGGGCGTTTACTTACACGTAAAGTTGGAAACTTTACGTGTTAATCAGGCCCTAGAAACCCAGATCTATGAATGACATTAGTTGGATTCAAGCAGAATCGTGTGTATATTATTTGCATGTGGCTGACTCGGCGAGTCGTTCATCTGACTCGGTGAGTCGAGTCGCGAGTCCCCGAGTTTTCCCCTTTTTCGTATTTGCGGGTTGGAGTAGTGAGTCATTGGGTGTGACTCGGTGGGTCGGAAGCCAGACTCACTCATGAAGTAACTCGGCGAGTCAATGCCATGACTCGGCGAGTTCAAGGCAATCTTCTTGCCTCAAGAACAGACTCGGTGAGTTGTTCGTACAGCTCGGCGAGTCTCAGCATAGAGTGTTCATCGGATGAAGATGAACTCGGCGAGTTGTTCATACAACTCGAAGAGTAGGATGAAGGACTATTGGCCTTTGGTTTAGAAGGAAAACTCGTCGAGTCAATGCCTAACTTGACGAGTAGAGACGGGTTTATGGTCAGACAAAGGGATAGGGACTCCGCGAGTTGGCAAGCCAACTCGGCGAGTCGGGTCAACTGGCAGTGACTTTGACTTTGACTCTTGGTTTGCTTGGGGGTAAATTGTCATTTTACCCCGAGGTCGGTTAGCAGTATTTGAGTAAGGGTTTTGTGGGAATTATAGCCGGAGGATTTCCGGAGCAGCAGCAGCAGAAGACAGTCAGCTCCCACGCAGATCAGCGGCTACTTTGAGGTGAGTTACCTTCCAGTAGTGGTGGGTCTATAGCCACAATGCCGGCCCACCAGTAGGAGTTGTATGATAGATGATTGTCTATGTGATATTCATCTAACGTTGCTACTACCTGTGATATGTTTATGTGCTAGTATGATATGCTGCTATGTGCTAGTGACAGTAGGGGGAGATAGTCCCCAGATTACCGGTCGATAGGGCCGAAGGGGCGGTCGTGGCCAGCCATGCTAGTTATATTATGTGATATGTGTTATGTGGTAGTAGTAGGGGGTGAAGTAGTCCCCAGATTCCGGTCGAGAGGACCGAAGGGGAGACCAGCACCCATATATGCTTGTCAGTATCCGGTCGAGATGACCGAAGGGGAGGCAAGCTCCCAGATATACTGGTCAGCATCCGGTCGAGAGGACCGAAGGGGAGGACAACTCCCAGATGTACTAGACAGTATCCGATCGAGAGGACCGAAGGGGTAGGTCGGGCACCCAGATATGCTTGACAATATATGTATGTATGTGATTGTATGGTATGTGGAATGTTGGGGGAACTCACTAAGCTTCGTGCTTACAGTTTTCAGTTTTGGTTTCAGGTACCTCTTCTTCGAAGGGGAAGGAGCTGGCGCGGTAGCGGTACATCACACACATGCTTGTATTTCCATCATGAGATCTTCATGGGGATTTGTACTATGACACTTTTATGTTTTATAAAAATGTTTTCCATACATGAACTATCTTTTGTGAAATGATATGATCGTTGAACGTTTTATTCCTAATGTTTTGCTAAGTACATGTTTTAAAAATGAAATTTTTGGCTCGTATTTTTGGGATGTTACAAGTTGGCATCAGAGCCCTGGTTTGAGGGATTCAGACACACCTTCGGGGGTGTTTGAACTCAAATCGAGGGATTAAAAGATTTTGGAAAAAAGAAAATGTTTTCTAAAAGGCTAAGTAAAGGGTTTTAAGAAAGAACAAAGTGTGTGATGTGCGCGACCGGCAAAGCTCAAGTAAGTATTCCCCAAAGTACCCATACAAGCTTATGTTATGCTTATCAGTTTCGGTAGAACAACATGCTAGAATAGGACTAAGGATATTGGAGTGATGCCTTATGTGCCTGCTTTATGTGCTTCAGTGTATGAAAAGTTGCATGCTAGAATTGAGTAGACAGCAGTAGGATAGCTTGTTTAGGTTATGCTTGATAGTACGAGTTTAGCATTGTATGCTAGTTTAGTTTTTCTCTATGAGGATAGAGTTGCTTGAGATTATTTCCTTTTGTCCAAATGTTGTTTTCTTTGTTCTATGTGAGCTTTGAGTGATGGGAGTTAGTTGTTAGGTGAGTACGTTAAAGTCACATGTGATCAGGGTTGAATAATCTCAAAGTGTTTGATTTTACCCTATTGCGTAGCTCTTGTTTGAGTCCTAACCGTTGTAGGGATGAGTCCCTTACTCGAAGGATTATCCGAGGCTCATCGCATGTGATTGTATTCAGGTAATAGCTAATTGGCATCACAAAGAGACCTTCAGCAGCTGAGGACTGGGTTGGGTGGAGTCAAAGGTTTCCTAGGGTAAGCCTAGTATAAGAGTAGCAAAGATCAGCGGTAGTGAAAGGGATCTGGTGGAGTCAAGGCAGTCCTTTGAGAAGGTACGGATAGATGTGGAAGGTAGTATGGGCCCGTACTACTGAAAGCAGAGGATCCGTACCTGAACCGAGGAAGGCCAATATAAGACTAGGGAACTTGTAGTAGGTGTGATCCTTCCATAGGTATCAGTATCGCTAACAGTTGTTATTTCATTTGTATTTCAGAATGGTGGTACAACGCTCGAGGCCAGCAGTTGGCAGTACAGGAGAGGGATCGGGTTCGGGATCAGGTTTCGAGCTAGTAGATGAGGGGCTACGCGAGTTCATCGCGTCTGAGATCACCAGAGGCATCCTTGAGTCAACCCCCATTATCTTCGGGTCGATCAAGGAAGGGATATTGGAGATGATGGAGGATCGCCTCAGGGCATTCAGGAGCGACATGGCATCTGGCCAGTCAGGATCTCGCACACTGTCCTTCAACGAGTTTCGGGGCAGTGGTGCGCCGGATTTTCACGGGGCGAAGGACCCCATAGTTGCCAAACGATGGATTGCAGACATTGAATCTGCATAGTTGACTAGCTTCTGCCTTGAGGGGTCGAAGGTGAGATATGCAGCAGGATGTTTGAGAGATCGAGTTAGGGATTGGTGGGAGTCCGTTGGTGACTCGTTGGGAGCCTCTGTTGTCGAGGCTATGACCTGGTCGGACTTTGTGACCAGCTTCAGGGCAGAGTTTGCGTCGGCTGTCGAGCTTCAGTAGCTGGCCAGGGAGTTCCTAGATATGAGACAGTCGATGGAGACTGTGGTGGAGATTACCGCCAAGTGCCGAGAGAGGGCGTTGTTGGTGCCCCAGTACGCGGGTGATGAGGATATGAGGAGGACCCGCTATCATGATATGCTACGAGCTGATATTCAGGAGCATGTCAGTTTTTTAGCTTGCCCTACCCTGGGAGCACATCCGGAAGAGAAAGGCGGAGGAAGGGCATGTTATGGGGGCTTCGGGGAAGAAGCCCAAGGGATCAGATGCGGGGCTGAAAGGCCAACAGGGGCAGGGCCGCTGCAGGAAATCCGGCAAGACGCACGAGGGAGCGTGCAAGTTGTGAGCGGCAGGCTGCTACAAGTGCGGCAACTTAGGGCACTTCAGCGGGGATTGTACCGCCCCTGCGCTTGTGATTCAGACATTAGAGTTGTTGTGTTTTCACTGCAGCCAGAGGGGCCACAAGAAGGCCAATTGCCCCCAGTTGACAACATCAGCACCGGTTAAGGCGCCGGCTCCAGCTACCCTGCGGATTACAGATGGCCGGCACGGCAAGGCAGAGGCTCCAGTGGTAAGGAGCCAGACATTTCAGCTGACGGAAAAGGAGGCACGCGCGGCACCCGATGTGGTGACGGGTATGATTCTTTCCCTCTACTTTATTTTTGTGATGTTATGATATTGATATGTGCTCTATGTATATGCATTAGGATTGTTCCATGTGAACGCTATTCCTGTTCAGGTGTTGTGTGACTCGGGTGCCACCCGATCATTTGTTTCCCTTGCTCTTAGCAAGAGGTTTACTGAGTCTTCGGGAATGCTCGATTGCCCTTTAGAGGTAGAGATTGTCGATGATCGATCGGTGCGAGCGTCAGCAGTATTCAGGGATTGTGTCCTAAGGTTATTTGAGGAGCGCTATT
Organism: Lactuca serriola; assembly: GCF_051521515.1. Classification (NCBI taxonomy): domain Eukaryota; kingdom Viridiplantae; phylum Streptophyta; class Magnoliopsida; order Asterales; family Asteraceae; genus Lactuca; species Lactuca serriola. Next base: position 233,681,442 of record NC_136411.1, read on the forward strand.
TGGTGGATTTGGTTCCCATCCCTTTGCGGGGGAACAAGGTGATTATAGGCATGGATTGGTTGAGCCCTAATGGGGAGGTGATTGATTGCGCACAACAGCTAGTGCGGGTCAGGACCCCAAGTGGGGGAGAGTTGGTGATCCACGGCGAGAGGCCACAGCGTCGACCTATAGTATGTTCAGCAGCGAGAGCTAGGCGCTATCTTCAGCAGGGTTGCGCGGGATATGTTGTGTATGTTATGGATACCCGGGAGACGGGTAAGGCGACGGTGAGCGAGGTTCCAGTGGTCCGAGACTACGCTGATGTGTTCCCGGAGGAGCTTCCTGGAATACCTTCAGAGCGTCAGGTGGAGTTTAGGATCGACCTAGTTCCTGGTGCGGCTCCGATAGCCAAGGCACCCTATCGGTTGGCTCCTCCCGAGATGCAGGAGTTGTCTACGCAACTGTAGGAGCTGCTAGACAACGGATTTATTCGACCGATCAGTTCACCCTAGGGATCCCCGATCCTATTTGTGAAGAAGAAGGACGGGTCGCATCGGATGTGCATAGATTACCGGGAGCTGAATAAGGTAACGGTGAAGAACCGTTACCCACTCCCGAGGATTGATGACCTCTTTGATCAGTTGCAGTGAGCATCTTGGTTCTCCAAGATAGATTTGCGTTCAGGTTATCATCAGATGAGGGTCAAAGAGGAGTATGTGCAGAAGACCGCGTTTCGGACGCGTTATGGCCATTATGATTTGTGGTGATGCCGTTTGGGCTCACCAATGCTCCTGCCGTATTCATGGACCTCATGAACCGCGTGTGTAGACCGATACTGGATCGGTCTGTGATAGTTTTCATTGATGACATCTTGGTTTTTTCCAAAATACAGGAGGAGCACGAGGAGCATCTGAGGGAGGTTTTGGAAACCTTGAGGAGGGAGAGCTTGTACGCCAAGTTCTCCAAATGTGAGTTTTGGTTGCGCGAGGTGCAGTTTCTTGGGCACCTCGTCAACCAGAACAGGATTTCAGTAGACCCGGCCAAGGTGGAGGTCGTGATGAGATGGGAGGTTCCGAAGTCTCCATCCGAGATTCGGAGTTTCCTAGGATTAGCCGGCTACTATCGAAGATTCATTCGGGATTACTCCAAGATAGGTGTACCCCTGACACGGTTGACTAGGAAAGTCGTGGTCTTTCGATGAGGGCCTGAGCAGCAGGCAGCATTTGAGATTCTGAGGCAGAGATTGTGCAAGGTGCCAATCTTAGCCCTGCCCAAGGGCATAGAGGATTTTGTGGTATACTGTGATGCATCTATATCAGGCTTAGGCGCAGTATTGATGCAGAGGGGTCATGTCATTGCTTATGCCTCGAGGCAACTGAAGCCTCACGAGGCGAACTACCCGACGCATGATTTAGAGTTGGGGGCAGTGGTCTTCGCCCTCAAGATTTGGCGGTACTACCTCTACGGGGTTCGATGTACCATTTACACGGACCACAAGAGTTTGAGGTACCTCATGGATCAGCCGAATCTGAACATGAGGCAGCGTCGGTGGTTGCACGTGGTGAAGGATTATGATTGCGAGATCCTTTACCACCCGGGGAAGGCCAATGTGGTGGCCGATGCGCTTAGCCGCAAGGCGGCGCCGATCAGGGATATTTGCATGAGGATGACTGTGGTGACTCCCCTATTGGAACAGATTCGGGAGGCTCAGCAGGAGGCTATGAAGGAGGAACATCGGAAGAGTGAGCGAATAGTGGGTCAAGTCACCTCCTTCGATTATGATAGTCGAGGATTATTGACACTACACCGTAGGGTGTGGGTGCCGTATCATGGAGGTGTGCGCCAGATCTTGATGGAGGAGGTGCACAAATCCCGATTCTCTATTCATCCAAGGGCGACGAAGATATATAGGGATCTTCGTCTAGACGATTGGTGGCCCTGCATGAAGCGGGATGTGGCGTGGTACGTCGAGCGGTGTTTGACCTGCAGGAAGGTCAAGGCCGAGCATCAGAGACCGCACGGCAAGATGCAGCCGTTGGACATCCCGTTGTGGAAATGGGAGGATATTACAATGGATTTTATCACAAAGCTTCCCCGGACGGCACGAGGAGTAGATTCGATTTGGGTCATCGTGGATCAATTGACCAAGAGTGCCCATTTTATTCTGATTCAGGAAAGTATCTCGGCCGAAAAGTTGGCCGATATCTACATCAGGGAGATAGTGGCGCGACACGGGGTGCCAGTGTCAGTGATATCAGATCGAGATGTGCGGTTCACTTCCAGGTTTTGGAAGAAGTTTCATGATGAGTATTCACCAGTCAGAGTGAGCGGAGCATCCAGACTTTGGAGGATATGTTGCGGGCATGCGTGCTAGACTTTGGTGGTAGTTGGGATACCTATCTTCCCTTGGCTGAGATCTCGTACAACAACAGCTACCACGCGAGTATTGACCGTCCTCCATTCGAGATGTTGTAAGGTCGGAGGTGCAGGACCCCGATATGTTGGGGTGAGGTTGGCCAAAGGGTCATGGGGAGCACCGAGGTGGTGCTCAAGATGACAGAGAAAATCCATCAGGTTCGGAGCAGGCTTCAAACTGCGCAGAGTCGGCAGAAAAGTTATGCTGACAAGCGTCGATCTGACCTGGAGTTCCAGGTCGGGGATATGGTTCTCCTGAAAGTGTCGCCTTGGGAAGGCGTCATTCGATTCAGGAAGCGGGGCAAGATCGGTCCGAGATACATTGGTCCGTTCAGGGTTGTAGCCCGGGTGGGCAAGGTGGCATATAGGCTGGATCTGCCAGCCGAGCTCAGCCAGATCCACAACACCTTCCATGTCTCCCAGCTGCGGAAGTGTCTCGTGGATGATTCGGCGGTGGTGCTGTTAGAGGATATACAGGTTGACGACAGCCTGAATTACATTGAACGCCTAGTCGCAATCCTCGACCGGAAGTTGAAGGATTTAAGGAAAAAGAGGGTGGAATTAGTGAAGGTGCAGTGGCAGCATCGAAAGGGGTCAGAGTGGAATCGGGAGCCGGTGGAAGAAATGATGGAACATTATCCTGAGCTGTTTCAGGATCGAGTAGCAAACTTCGAGGACGAAGTTAAAAATAAGTGGAGGAGCTTTGTAGCACCTGGTTCCTGGTACGTAAAATATATCTAAGTATTTTTCATTCTTGGCCTTGGACTCGGCGAGTTGTAGGCACGACTCGCCGAGTAGAGACGAGTTTGGGGGCACGTTTAAGTTGGCGACTCGGCGAGTCCAGATTCTGGACTCGGCAAGTCCCTACTGTCTGATGAAACCCTAAATTTCAAAGGTTTGCACCGTATTTAAACCCTCTTATCCGCCCCCAGGCTCGCCCCCTTCACCCTCAGATCTCTATACTTTGTTCAAGCCTTGTTCCTTGTGAGTTTGAAGCATTTTGGTGTGTTTTCTTGAAGATTTGGAAATGGAAGGAGAGTAGATCAAGAAGAGAAGAAGGAGGCCAGGCATTCTTGTGTTATCTTAGTGATTTCCTTGAGGTATAACTCAGTTTCCCTCTGTTTTCATGCTTATTGTCTCTTGTAGCTCCACGAAAGTGCTTCTTGAGCCTTTCCCAAGCTTGTTTGTGTATTAGGGTTGGTAATAAGTTGTTTAGCCTCTAGATCTAGGCATGATTGAGCTCCAGGAGCTTGGATCTACTGCCTTTATGGAGCCATATTGCATGAAAGCCTTAGATCTACTCTTTTGGTGCATTTTGAGCCCTAAAACCCTCATGGGTGTTTATTTACACATAAAGTTGGAAACTTTATGTGTTAATCAAGCCCTAGAAACCCAGATCTATGAATGACATGAGCTGGATTCAAGCAGAATCGCGTGTATAGTATTTGCATGTGGCCGACTCGGCGAGTCGTTCATCTGACTCGGCGAATCGAGTCGAGAGTCCCCGAGTTTTCCCCTTTTCGTATTTGCGGGTTGGAGTAGTGAATCATTGGGTGTAACTCCGTGGGTCGGAAGCCAGACTCACTCATGAAGTAACTCGGCGAGTCAATGCCATGACTCGGCGAGTTCAAGGCAATCTTCTTGCCTCAAGAACAGACTCGGCGAGTTGTTCATATAGCTCGGCGAGTCTCAGCATAGAGTGTTCTTCGGATGAAGATGAACTCTGTAACATCCGGATATCCAGGTATGGGAATTTGAGTATTTTATATTGGGGAATGAGGAGACTCGGCGAGTTGACGCCTCAACTCGTCGAGTAGAATCGCGTTTTGGGGACCAGTTTAATGAAGGGACTCGACGAGTCGGGTATTTGGACTCGCCAAGTCGGTGCTGTCAAGGAAAACCCTAATTGTCCGGGTTTGGGACCTATTTAAAGGCCCTTATGGCCTTCAGTGGCGGCCACCTACACCTTTGAGAGACTCCTATCAAACCAGAGAGCTAAGAGATTGAAGAAGAGCCATTTTAGAGCATTCTTGAGGTGGTTGTCCAATGGAGTAGTCATTTACAGCAAAGGGAGGTCAAGGGGGTGTCGATTCAGAGCTTCTAAGCTTGCATCTTCACCATATTATAGTGTCCCATTGAGTGTGAAGCCATAGATCTGGACCCAAAGAGGTCCAGAGAGTCCCTTCCATCCTGCTTTATGCATTCTATTTGGAGTTTTGAGCTAGGGTTGTTATGTAATGAAGGGTTTCACCCAAATGAGCTTGTAGAATCTTGCATGAGTGCCCATGGTTCGACCTTTTCGTGGTTATTGGCTTTGAGGTAGTTAGATCTATGGTTTGGTGAAGCAGATCTGACCTTAGAAGGTCAAATGAGGGTTGTCATGGGAGCAACTCGCCGAGTCCATAGGCAGACTCGACGAGTCGAGTTGGGGTTGCCCCGCGATTCGACGAGTGGAGTGGGAACTCGTCGTGTCTAAGAGGTTTAAAAAGGATTTAGAGAACCCGCATGGACTCGCCGAGTCACTCTTGGGTACTCGCCGAGTCTGGTCAATGTTGACCGTTGACTTGAGTCGTCTTATGTTGACTTTGGGAGTTTTGGTCAACAGAGGTAATAGAGGTCAGGGAGGGGTAAAATGGTCTTTTACCCATTACCTGACTAGAGAGGGAAAGAGTAATCGCTGGTTAATTAGAGTTGGGACTTCGAGTATTAATTAGAGATATTTGCCTTATGTGTTAGGCGATGGCGAGTCCGAGGTTCGCATGTGTAGATAATTGCTTTTTGATTGCCAGGTGAGTCTTCTCACTATACTTTACCTTCAGTAGGTAACCAGAGTTATGTGACAGAGGATTAGTATGTTGTGTATGTTATGTTTTGTACTGCATTATTTCTATGTGATTTATGATGTGCATGTTTACAAAGTTAGAACCGGAAGGTTCCCAGAGTTAGAACCGGAAGATTCCCAGAGTTAGAATCGGAAGGTTCACAGAGTAGGGTCCACGGACCCACAGAGTTATAGCCTCGAGTGGCTAATATGTGTTATGTGTGGTATTTTGGGGAACTCACTAAGCTTCGTGCTTACAGTGTTTTGTGTTATGTGTTTCAGGTTTCTCTCAGGATCACGGGACGGCACCGGCTCGATTGTACACACCAGAGAAAGAGTCACGTTTTGAGGATCCTGGTTTATTATGCAAGTGAAAATGGAGTTATGTTTTGTAATTCGATTATGAATGAGATTTTAAGCAAAGTGTTTTTAAGAATTAAAACGATTATTTTTAAATGAAAAATTATTTTGAAATTTTCGGTGTTACAAGTTGGTATCAGAGCCTTGGTTTGAGGGATTCGGATGCGCCTTCGGGTAAATCTGGACTCAAACTGAGGAAGTAAGAAAACTTTTCAAAGAAATAATTTTCTAAAGTGAATAAGAGTTCAAAGAGAAAGCGAGAAAGGGCAGTGTGTACAATCAGCCAGAGCCCGAACGGTGATTTCCCAAAATACCCTTACTTTTGTGTTATGAGATATTTATGATGCACTTTATGAGATATTAATGCATGCTAGAGACAGGCTAGGTATTCCATATCTGAGGACTAGAGTGGCCTGATTTGTGATGCCTTAGCCTAGGAATTGATGTTATATGCGATGTGCTTTTGAGTATGTGATGAGTGAGAATATTTAGTTGGAATCCTTTAGGGGATTTGAGTAGAGGAGTAATCTAGGGGAGATACCTAGATAAGTACCGTGGTACTTAGAGAAAGAATATTTAGAACCCGCGAGGGGAAGAGTTGGAGAGTTCGGTGGTACTCTCGAGGATGAGCAGAGCAAGCGGAGTTATCACCCAGAGTGAGTCATATATATATTCTTCGATGCTCGAATGCTGCTTGGTTCGTGCTTTGTGGAACTCTCGATGATGGGAGTCAGCTACCAAGCGAATATGACAATATTCAGGAGGTAGATGGTTGGCATCATTAGGATCTCTTCAGCAGCTGATGGCAGAGAAGTGTGGGAATCTAAGAAGAGCCTAGGGAGTAACCTTAGCCAGATGAGTGCGCTGGCAGAGTAGAGAATTTCGCTGGGGAGTGAGCGTGCCACGGAATTGGTGAACGAAAAGCTCGAGCAGCTACTTAGGAGCTCTGGGATAGTCCGTGTGGAAAGTATGGGTAGATGTGGCAGGTAGTATGGGCCCGTACTACTGAAAGCAGAGGACCCATACTTGATACAGGGAGTATTCTGAAGGTTCTAATGAGCGGATGGAGGAGTGATGTTATGGTTCGAGTACCATACACCGAAGCGTATTGAGGAGTGATGTTATGGTTCGAGTTATTGAGGAGTGATGTTATGGATCGAGTACCATACGTCGGAGCGGATTGAGGAGTGATGTTATGGTTCGAGTACCATACATCAGAGCAGATTAAGGAGTGATGTTATGGTTCGAGTACCATACATCGGAGCGGATTGAGGAGTGATGTTATGGTTCGAGTACCATACATCGGAGCGGATTGAGGAGTGATGTTATGGTTCGAGTACCATACATCGGAGCGGATTGAGAAGTGATGTTATGGTTCGAATACATCGGAGCGGATCGAGGAGTGAAGTTATGGTTCGAGTACCATAAATCAGAGTGGATGAAGGAATGATGTTATGGTTCGAGTACCATACATCGCAGCAGATGGAGGAGTGATGCTATGGTTCGGGTACCATACATCGGAGCATATTGAGAAGAGATGTCATGGGATGAGTACCATGGTTCGTACTGAATGATGCTTGTGGTTCGCCGGTTATCCGGTCACAATTGATGAGGTAGAGATTGGACGCTATGGGTTTTAGGCATGTGGGCCATGATTAAGTTCGAAGAGGCGTGCCTTGAGAGGGAGGTCGAGAGCATTTCATAGTATTTTGGTAAGGAGTCATAGGGAGGGGAGAATTTCGGTCTGAGTTGAGCAATCAGTCGATAGAGGAGATGTCGCCTTCTATGACCTGGGTGGTGCTATTTATGTTCGTGTGCGGAACATGAGAGGCATGATGTTTATGTTTTGGGTTTGGGGGTAAACCCTGTAGGTTGTCATTGATGATGATTTTCCATCAGAGCATCAGGTAGCATGTGTTCCGCGAGGGAGTGATTTACCATGAGCAGATAGTTAGTTGGGACTGAGATAGTCGAGGACCATGTTACACCTATTTGAGTATAGTAGGGCGTGTTGTAGAGGTATCAGTGGGGAGTCCAGTCGAGTTAATCAGTGCAGTGGTTTTTCTATCTATGTTGGGTATTGAATATGGGAGTGGGTCCCTGTTCTTAGGATGATCCATGTGTTGGAACGTCGGTTGATGAGTCGAGGTGGGGGAGTATGATGTTTTCGTGGTCCAGTCTATGAGTCAGTGATGTTATTGGACAGTTGAGTTGTTTGGTATTTGATTGGTACGAGACTTGGAAAGACTAGAGGCAGTCGTGACGAGAAGTTCTTGAGGATTTCATCTGAGGTACAGAGTTATGAGATCGGTTGATTTCCTTAAAGGGGATTACCGGTCGTTGTGTAGCACTTTCCAGGGGCAGGTGCGTTATTGCTGGTGAAAATAGTTCGTGAGGTTGTTGATGTGTCAGATAGTGATGGTTCGAACCCTAAGTGGGGGAGAACCGGGTGGTTTACTGAGAGAACCAAAGATTTGTGCAAGAGCGGTTAGGGGTTGGATACAGAAACATGCGACTTGAATTCATGAGATCAGGGTCATTGGTGATCAAGGGAGGTGCAGGGAGAGATAATGCATGTGGTATATGCCTGAGAAAAGGATGGGTGTCTCCACGGTAGGTGGTCAATGGTCAGGAATCTGGTGGTGGTCAGAGTCGTTTCAAGTGGAAGACTCGTAATGATGGTATGGGCAGTTTAGAACTTCTGGGTGGAAATATGGGTAGAAGATTGTCGAGTAGCCAACTCCCGGGCTGGGATGTGTATTCTTGCTTGGATTTTGAGCAGTAGTGGAAAGGGTTTCGGAGGATCATCAGTGTGTTCTGAAGGGTAGCGCCTTCCTTGTATTCCAATTGAGTGTTTGGATGCACTGAAGTTGCGCACTGAGTGAAATAGGAAATTATTATGGGATTCAGAGGAAATGTATTGTTGTATGTGTATGGTGCTGGGAGTAAGGGAATCAGTGGTAGAGGCAGGACATTGTGATGCTCTGTTAGGGTGTTCCGTGGTTTCCGCGTATAGCGTCCCGATTTAAGAGTTATTTAGTGTCTTTGGTTTAATATGACTAGTGATGTATCATGTATCCGCGGGGAGCCGTAGTATTCACCAGACAGAGGGTGTTGTGATGCTACGGGGAGCCGTAGTACTCACAAGTCAGAGAGAGAGAGAGAGAGAGTCGTGATGCTACGGGGAGCCGTAGTATTCACCAGTCAGAGGGTGTTGTGATGCTACGGGGAGTCGTAGTACTCACAAGTCAAAGAGAGAGAGAGTCGTGATGCTACGGGGAGCCGTAGTATTTTCCAGTCAGAGGGTGTTGTGATGCTACGGGGAGTCGTAGTACTCACAAGTCAGAGGGAGGGAGTCATAGTACTACGGGGAGCCGTAGTACTCACTAGTTAGTTGGCGTTATGATACTACGGGGAGCCGTAGTACTCACTAGTCAGAGGCTGTCGTAATGTTGCGGGAAGCCATAGTACCCACTAGACGGCAAGAGAGTGTGATGATGGAGTGTTCTCCGATAAGTGCATGATGCAGAAGAGTTTTAGGCTTGAGTAGCCCTAGTGTTGAGTTTTGGAGCCTAGTGGTTAAACCGGGGCGAGACTGGGGTCTCCGTCTTTGTTGGGAGGGTCAGCGAGGCGCGCGGGAGAATATACGCAGCAGACGCCAGAGGTTAGAGCTGAGTCGATCTTCGATTGGATTGTATTTTTTTTTATGAGCAAAAGGGAATTTCATGACATGCGTGTCACTGGGCTGTGATAGTGGTCACGGGGAGGAAGTTAGTGAGATGTTTTGCATCATGTTATGTGTGACCTTTGGGGGCTCAGCTGTGAGTTCACCATGGTGATGTCTGCGGACACTTCAGAGCGAGCGAACGATTCAAATGCTCGAGGATATGTTTCGGGCATGTGTATTAGATTTCGGGGGGAAATTGTGGCCCGTATTTTCCTTTGGCAGAGGTTTCCTACAACCACAACCATCATTAGTGCATTTGTATGACACCCTTTGAGCCGTTGTAGGGAAGGGGGTATCAGACCCCATTTACGGGGGAGAGTGTCACACCCGCAAACCAGAATGGCGGAAACATTCGGGGGTGGATGACTTCACATAGTATCACAACAATAGAATATTGTAAAGAAACTAACACAACCATCATATATATAATGAAAACGTATATTGTTGCGTTATACATACTAGCAAAAGAATATTACAATATGATGATAAATGTTCAATAATAAAAACATCCTTAGTGTTCCTCCTCCAAAAGCTGGTAATTACCTGTATTACTGATTCCCTGAGAAATACAAGTGGTTTTTGAAAAAGTGTCAACAATTAAGTTGGTGAGTTCATAAGTGTTTTGCATTGAAAAGTATGTCCTTTTTGGTAGTAAATCGATGAACAAGGTTATTCAGAAAATCCAATATTTTCTATAAATGGTTTGAAAAGTTTCTAGAGTTTGTGTGTGTTAGTATGTTCCATACTTGAATAATAATGATAACTTTGTGCCAAAATGATGTAGAAAACTGAATGCATATATGAATCTCGTAAACCAAACTTGTTTTTATACTTTTATGTGAGTTTTATAACCATACTATCGACACTGACGGCCTGTAACAACATTCTTCAGATGTTGTAGTGTTATGACATTTGTCACCCCAGACCTGCCGGTCTAACTATAGCTAATAGTTTAGGTGCGGGGTTGTCAATCCCGTATAGATCTATACACAAGTATCACGCTCTCCCTCCAAGAGATTATGGTATATAATACAGGACTTGAAATGCATACATACGAGTACGTTGAAGTTTGAATGTCTCACATTACTTGGTATAAACAGATTTACGATAATAAAGACTTTACTTCCTTTGAAAGTATTTCATTTGTCAAGATGTATATGTAAAATGTATAAATAACTTGATAACTATACTCACTATAGTTTCTCAAAAAGTATGTTTCCATTTTGTAAGAATAACTTGGTGATATAATAGCCCTTTAAACATAAAGATATTTGTATCAAAACCCTATAAGATAGATACTATAATTATGTTTATAAAACGATACTTTGACATGTAATGTACTTGTATTCCCCCCCTAAAACGTGAAAAGAATTGAAAAGTAGGGGTATGGACTCACTTGTTAAGTTTGAAGAGAGAGGCTAGAGTTCAGCAGAGTTTCGATAGCGGAAAGTTGCGTCTTCGGGCTCTCGGGAATCTCTGCAGCGTAGATCTTTCGTCGGGGGCTCGGGTGCGGAAATCAAGGTCGTCGGGATAGCTTCTGGTGCTTGGAAGTGTGTGGGAGTAAATGGAGTTTTGAGAAAGTGTGCCTAAACTCGCAGCTGATGCCATCTATTTATAGTGTTGGAGGGGTGAGTACGCGGGGCGTCATTCTGGAGTACGCGGGGCGTACTCACGTACGCAGCGCATACCTTGTTACGTTGGGCGTAAGAATGCGTCATGGCTTACGACTCCGGGCTAGCTAAGCGTAGAGGGGGCAGCTGATGGGACTCGACTCTGGGTCTAGCACGCGGGGCGTACTCCCAGAGAATGCGGGGCGTAATCCGGTCTGTCCTCTTCTAAATTCCGTAACTTTCGCGTACGAGCTCCGTTTTTCGTGTTCTTTATATCCATGAGTAGGTGAGATTATGCTCTACAACTTTCATTTAGACTCCGTCAGCTAGTTTTGACTTTATCTTTAATGATATAATTTTAATAGGCCGGGCCTCCTAAAGTTCGTTAAAAATTCATAGGTTCTTTATTCGACGTCGGTTTTCGTTTGTCTTTTTATCAATTTGCTCCTATTATGGAGCTCTCCAACTCTCATTTAGGTTGCGTTAGCTAATTAACACTCGATCTTCAATTCGAGTTTTTAGCCCTCTACTACTGTTACGAAACTTTGAAAATTCGTAACTTCTTCATACGAGGTCCAATTTGGGCGATCTTTTTATGCACGCTCACCTTTCAACGAGATCTACGACTTTTGTTTAGATACTTAAGGCTAAAATGCATATTATTGAGATTTTACTTTTTACGTCAAATAATGTTTTAACGGCGTGTCGTAAATATACGAGTGGTTATAATTTCTTCAATATAACCCGGTTTTGAGCGTTCTTTATGTTTTTGGAAACGTTGACACGTTATCTAATATTTGATGCATCCCAACTTAGATATTTGAACACTTTATTTTCAAGGTTAATTTAGTTGTATTTGACTTTTGAGCGTTACAATGCTTTTGGAAAATATAGGGTTGTCACATCATCCCCCTGTTAAGGGAATTTCATCCCGAAAGTTAATCTAAGATAGATTTTACAGGTTAGGAAAAAGATGCAGGTATTTCTGTTTCATCTGATCTTCGCGTTCCCAGGTGTATTCAGGTCCTCGCTTGGCGTTCCAGCGGACCTTTACAATAAGTATGCGGCTTTGTTTAGTCCTTTTGATTTCCCGATCCATGATCTCTACTGGTTCCTCTACAAATTGGAGGTTTTCATTTATTGCAATTTCGTCTAGAGGGACGACAATGGTTTCGTCGGATAAGCACTTCTTTAGGTTCGATACGTGAAAGGTAGGGTGTAAGTTGTGGAGCTCCTGAGGTAGTCTAAGTTTGTAAGCCACTGGACCGATCCTGGCGAGGATCTCGAATGGTCCGATGTATCTAGGGTTCAGTTTCCCACATTTTCCGAAGCGTATTAAACCTTTCCAAGGCGAGACTTTGAGTAGGACATGGTCTCCAACCTGGAATTCCAAGGTTTTCGTCTCTTATCTGCGTAACTCTTTTCTCTATCCCTTGATGCTTTTAGACGTTCTCTGATTTGAATAATCTTCTCCATAGTTTCCCTTATGATTTCTGGTCCAGTGAGCGTGTTGTCAGTTTCTTGTCCTTTTGCTAGTTGTGTGTCGCCCACTTCGGCACAGCACAAAGGTGACCTGCATTTGCGGCCATAGAGGGCTTCGAACGGGACAGCTTTGCTACTGGTGTGGTAGTTGTTGTACGAGAACTCGACCAAGGGTAGATGTGTGTCCCATGCTTTGCCAAAATCGATCATGCAAGCTCTCAGCATGTCTTCTAGAGTTTGTATGGTTCTCTCGCTCTGGCCGTCGGTTTGTGGGTGCTAAGCGGTACTCATGTCTAGTCTCGTCCCCAAAGCTTTTTGTAGCGACTGCCAGAACACATAGGTGAATCTACTATCTCGGTCCGAGATAATGGATATGGGCACACCATGCAGTCGTACAATTTCTCTGAGGTATGTCCTTGTTAACTTCTCTAATTTATCCGTCTCTTTGATCGGTAGGAAATGCGCTGACTTAGTTAACCTGTCGACAATTACCCAAATGGTATCGAGTCCGCTTGTTGTTTTGGGTAATTTTGTTATGAATTCCATGGTTATCCGCTCCCACTTCCATTCGGGTATTTCTGGTTGTTGTAATAAACCCGAAGGCTTCTGGTATTCCACCTTGACTTCGGCACATGTCAGCCATTTGCTCACGTAGGTAGCAATTTCGGCTTTCATGTTTTGCCACCAGTACAACTTCTTGAGGTCGAGATACATCTTATCGGAGCCGGGATGTATGGAGTATCGTGTTTTATGGGCTTCGTCCATAACGATTTCTCTGAATCCACCAAACTTCAGTATCCAAATTCGATCCATGAAATAACGAACTCCGTCGCTCTTGGTCTCAAGGTTCTTATACATTCCCCTTAGGGCTTCTCCTGTCACATTTTCGGATTTCAAGGCTTCTGTTTGGGCTTCCTTGATTTGCGTGGACAGGTGTGAATGGATCGTCATAGTTAGGGACTTCACTCGGCGACCTGAGTACTCCTTCCGACTCAGTGCATCAGCCACTACATTAGCCTTTCCGGGGTGATATCGAATTTCACATTCGTAATCACTTAGTAGTTCCACCCATCGTCACTGTCTCATGTTGAGTTCTTTCTGGTTGAGGATATGTTTGAGACTTTTCTGATCGGTGAAGATTGTACATTTTGTGTCGTAGAGGTAGTGCCTCCATATCTTCAGATCGAAGACGACTGCTCCTAGCTCAAGATCGTGCGTTGTGTAGTTTACTTCGTGCGTCTTTAGTTGCCTTGAGGCGTAGGAGATGACCTTCCCTCTTTGCATTAAGACACACCCAAGTCTGTGGTTTGATGCATCACAATAGACCACGAAGTCCTCCGTTCCCTTTGGCAGGGTTAGGATGGGCGCACTACATAAGGCTCGCTTTAATGTCTGAAATGCGCTGTCTTGTTTTTCTCCCCAGTCGAAGGTCACATTTTTCTGGGTTAGGGTGGTAAGTGGCTTGGCAATCTTTGAAAAGTTCGGTATGAATCTTCGGTAATACCAGGCGAGTCCCAAAAATTGTCGGATTTCTGTAGGGGTCCTTGGAGTAGTCCAACTATCTATTGCCTTTATCTTGGAAGGGTCCACGTGTATTCCTTCTTTGCTTACAACATGTCCTAGGAAATCCACTTCCCGAATCCAAAATTCGCACTTGGAAAATTTTGCGTAAAGTTTCTCTGCCCTTAATGTTTCCAGTAATTGGCGGAGGTGTTGGCTGTGTTCTTCCTGGCTTCTAGAATAGATGAGTATATCATCTATGAACATGATCACGAATTTATCCAGGAAGGGACGACATACTCGGTTCATCAAGTCCATGAACACCGCTGGAGCATTTGTCAATCCGAAGGGCATTACTACGAACTCGTACTGACCATAACGTGTTCGGAAAGCCGTTTTAGGGATGTCTCCTTCCAGCACTCTCAGTTGGTGATAACCAGATCTTAGATTGATCTTTGAGAAGTAGCTTGGTCCCTGCAGTTGGTCGAACAGATCGTCTATGCGCGGTAGGCGATATCGGTTCTTGATCGTCAGTTTGTTCAGCTCCCGATAATCGATGCACATGCGAAAGGATCCGTCCTTCTTTTTCACGAATAGGACTAGTGCTCCCCATGGTGAGAAGCTCGTTCTGATGAATCCCTTGCTCAGCAGCTCATTTAATTGACTGGATAGTTCCTGCATCTCGGCTGGGGCTGGCGACTTTGCTACTGGGGTAGCTCCGGGGATTAAGTCGATTCTGAACTCAACTTGGCGTTCTGGTGGAATTCCTGGAAGATCTTTTGGGAAGATGTCTGGGGAATTACAGACTTCCGAAATGTCTTTAATGTTTTTCGATTCTCGTTTATTGTCTACTACGTGGGCTAGAAAGGCATGATATTCTTTACGAAGATATTTTTGCGCCTTAACACATGAGATGATTTGTAAACTTGAACTAGGTTTGTCACCATAAATGACAAGGGTTTTGCCGTTTGGCAGATTTAGGCAAACGGCCCTTTCGTGGCAAAGTATATCGGCATGGTGAAGGCTCAACCAGTCCATACCGATGATGACATCGAAACTTCTTATCGAGATGGGCATAAGATCGACTCGGAACAAGTGCTCATTTAAATTTAGTGTGCATCCTACGTACAAATCGTTTGCGTTTTCTGTCTTACCGTTTTCCATTTCTACAGTGAATATTTTATTGAGTGGTTGGGGTTTTTGACTAAGTAGGTGTTTGAATTTATGACTCACAAAACTTCTCTCCGTACCGCAGTCAAAGAGTATGCAAGCATAAGTGTTGTTGAGTAGGAACGTACCCGTAACCACCGTGGGGTCTGCTATTGCTTCATTCTGTCCTACTGCCAGCACTCTCCCCACACTGCCAGTATTCCTTTCCTTGGGACAATCCCTCCTGAAGTGTCCAGTCTCTCCGCACCCATAACATGCCCGGCTTACTCCAGTACCAGAAACTTGAGTGATTGGTTGTGCCGGTGCTCTACAGATACGGGCTGTGTGCCCTTTCCTGTCACAGTGCTTGCAGTACATCTCGCGACAAATACCATGGTGATGGTAGTTGCACTTGCTGCACTTGGGCAGATTCCCCGCATATGGTTTTGTTGGCGCAGAGGTAGCAGGAGTTGTGGTGGGGGTAGTAGCAGCATGAACCACAACCATTTGCTTCTTTGAAGGTTCTTGCGAAGTTTGCCCCTTCCTTTTGTTCCAGAATTTCTTCTTGTTGTTGTTGTTGGCATTGATCTCGTTGTTGCTGTTCCCTTTGGTTGGTTAAGCCATGATAGACGCGACTCCTTGACAGACACCATGATCAACAAGAGATTGCGCTAGTTCCTTGGCGCTGGCGAAGGTCAAGGGTTTGGAAGCTAACACACTTCCTCGAAGTTGGGGTGATAGTCCCCAGATGTATCTCTCGACCTTTTGGCTTTCCAGGGTTAACATTCCTGGGCAAAGTGTTATTAAGTCACTGAACCTGTTGGTGTAACCTGCTATGTCCGAACCTACCATCGAAAGGTTCCACAGTTCCTATTCAAGCTTCTGAATCTCGCCTCTTTGGCAGTATTCTCGAAGGAGCATTCTTTTCAGGTTTTCCAAACCCATGGAATTCTCCACCACCAGGGTTAGTGTCTGGACGTGGCCATTCCACCACGTCAGGGCGCGTTCAGAGAAAGTAAAAGCGGCAAACTTTACTTTGCTTTCTTCAGGGCATGCGCAGATTTCGAATACAGCTTCTGTTCTCTCTATCCATTGAGATAGAGCCAATACTCCCCGAGTCCCGTAAAAGGGGATAGGTTTTCCGTTGGTGAAGTCTTTGTAAGTGCATACCCCTGAACGGTTTTGACCTTGGCCATTTGTAAAACTGTTTGTTCCTCCTCCCGATCCATTGTTGCTCATTTGAGCCATTGTTGCAGTTACAGCAGCGGTTACAGCAGTCTGGAACATAACGGCATCCATAGTTTGAGGAGGTGGTGGAGGTGGTGTTGAAGTTGAGTTTCTGCGTGTTGATCTACGAGGAGGCATGTTCTGGTAGAGAAAGATAAGAATGAATACTATAAGTTTCTAATGTTTTGATAATCGTGTGTTAGTTGTATCTTGAAATTTGTTTTGATCTTAGTTTATGGTTTCAAGGCTGGCATAGAAATTTTAGTTAACTCATAAGTTTCCGAGAGGTATTATAAAGAAGTATTTCATATTTATATATATATTGGTCACACCCGTGGTGTGTTACATGTCTTGCTTGGAAAATTTAACCTACCTAGAGGTCTCCGACTATCGTTACAAAAGGAAATAAGTGACAAGAAAAACTTTTATCCGAAATCCTATTTTATAACAAAATTGTTGGGGCTCGAACAAGCTCTACTTGCGGCTTTTGGAGCTAGATTCGGCATCCGACCGTTTGACTCCCATCAGTCGCCTCTCGAGATCTTCTTGTTGTTCCTTCATCTCTCTTATTTCTGCCAGAGCCGTTATCATTTGGTTCTGAAGTGTCCCCGTGTAGATTTGGGTATTCTCATGTAGTCCTTCCAAACGGCGGATATCAGCGGCGTTACCTTGGGTAGCAGCATTGACCTCGCGAACTCTGGCTGCTTGCCTGTCCGTCTCGTAGTTCTGGGTAGCTATAGCGTTCACAATAACAGGAAGTTCTCGATCAGCTGAGATTCCCCCACTGACGTTGTAAAAATCCCGACACATGTCGAATGGAGGGCGTACACCTTGCTGGCGGCTCCAGTAGTAGAGGTGGCTTCCCCACATGGGAATGGGTCCCGGTTGATATGGTCTGATTACGGGAGGATGAGGGATGGGAGGGTCGATTACTTCCGGCTCGGAGTCCGTTCCACTAGAAATTTCCTCGACCTCTTCGTCGACTTCGAATTCCTCTTCGACTTCGACTTCGAACTCTTCTTCGATAACCCCTTCGGGTTCCTCCTCGGCCTCTTCTTCGATTTCCTCTGGGTCTTCTTCTATCCAACCGCCGTTGCCTTGGTTTGGGTAGTAGGGATCTCCTGGTAAATGGAATCCGACCATTTGTCTATACTAGGATAGAGGTATGAGAATTTTATAAGAAAAAAAATTTCTATTTAACGACTTGCTATTTTTAACTATATTTTTACGGAGCACAAATATTTTATTGTACAACTACTTTTAACAATACTCCTATAGTATTTCAAATTGGCGAATCTAAAATAATTTGTATTTGGTAAGTTTTTGGCTTGTTGTCCATTTTGACCATTCCTCGACGTATGTTGGTCAAATCCAGGATAAATATAGTTGATCTGGCTATATTTATTCTCAACCTGATTACATAGCCCGGGGCTCAATCGTAGTGTCGTAACTTGCCTTAATACTTTTTAGAAAAACTTGTTATGATACGAGATTAATGCATGCTAGTAAATATGTATATCTTTAAAAGAAAGTATATTGTTCATGAAAATGTTTCGTCAGGGGGTTTTTGGTCCCTTTTGCATTTATAGTTTGTATATCTTATGTGGTTCGATATACTTAGTTCACTATAAACAATGCTCTGATACCAATCTGTCACACCCCCAAACCAGAATGGCGGAAACATTCGGGGGTGGATGACTTCACGTAGTATCACAACAATTGAATATTGTAAAGAAAGTAACACAACCATCATATATATAATGAAAACGTATATTGTTGCGTTATACATACTAGCAAAAGAATACTACAATATGATGATAAATGTTCAATAATAAAAACATCCTTAGTGTTCCTCCTCCAAAAGCTGGTAGTTACCTGTATTACTGATTCCCTGAGATATACAAGTGGTTTTTGAAAAAGTGTCAACAATTAAGTTGGCGAGTTCATAAGTGTTTTGCATTGAAAAGTATGTCCTTTTTGGTAGTAAATCGATGAACGAGGTTTTCAGAAAATCCAATATTTTCTATAAATGGTTTGAAAAGTTTCCAGAGTTTGTGTGTGTTAGTATGTTCCATACTTGAATAATAATGATAACTTTGTACCAAAATGATGTAGAAAACTGAATGCATATATGAATCTCGTAAACCAAACTTGTTTTTATACTTTTATGTGAGTTTTATAACCATACAATCGACACTGATGGCCTGTAACAACATTATTCAGGTGTTGTAGTGTTATGACATTTGTCACCCCAGACCTGCCGGTCTAACTATAGCTAATAGTTTAGGTGCGGGGTTGTCAATCCCGTATAGATCTATACACAAGTATCACGCTCTCCCTCCAAGAGATTATGGTATATAATACAGGACTTGAAATGCATACATACGAGTACGTTGAAGTTTGAATGTCTCACATTACTTGGTATAAACAGATTTACGATAATAAAGACTTTACTTCCTTTGAAAGTATTTCATTTGTCAAGATGTATATGTAAAATGTATGAATAACTTGATAACAATACTCATTATAGTTTCTCAAAAAGTATGTTTCCATTTTGTATGAATAACTTGGTGATATAATAGCCCTTTAAACATAAAGATATTTGTATCAAAACCCTATAAGATAGATACTATAATTATGTTTATAAAACGATACTTTGACATGTAATGTACTTGTATCCCCCCCCCCTAAAACGTGAAAAGAATTGAAAAGTAGGGGTATGAACTCACTCGTTAAGTTTGAAGAGAGAGGCTAGCGTTGAGCAGAGTTTCGATCGCGGAAAGTTGCGTCTTCGGGCTCTCGGGAATCTCTGCAGCGTAGATCTTTCTTCGGGGGCTCGAGTGCGGAAATTGAGGTCGTCGGGATAGCTTCTGGTGCTTGGAAGTGTGTGGGAGTAAATGGAGTTTTGAGAAAGTGTGCCTAAACTCGCAGCTGATGCCATCTATTTATAGTGCTGGAGGGGTGAGTACGCAGGGCGTAATTCTGGAGTACGTGGGGCGTACTCACGTACGCAGCGCGTACCTCGTTACGTTGGGCGTAAGAATGCGTCATGGCTTACGACTCCGGGCTATCTAAGCGTAGAGGGGGCAGCTGATGGGACTCGACTCTGGGTCTAGTACGCGGGGCGTACTCCTAGAGAACGCGGGGCGTAATCCGGTCTGTCCTCTTCTAAATTCCGTAACTTTCGCGTACGAGCTCCGTTTTTCGTGTTCTTTATATCCATGCGTAGGTGAGATTATGCTCTACAACTTTCATTTAGACTCCGTCGGCTAGTTTTGACTTTCTCTTTAATGAAATAATTTTAATAGGCCAGGCCTCCTAAAGTTCGTTAAAAATTCAAAGGTTCTTTATTCGACGTCGGTTTTCGTTTGTCTTTTTATCAATTTGCTCCTATTGTGGAGCTCTCCAACTCTCATTTAGGTTGCGTTAGCTAATTAACACTCGATCTTCAATTCGAGTTTTTAGCCCTCTACTACTGTTACGAAACTTTGAAAATTCGTAACTTCTTCATACGAGGTCCAATTTGGGCGATCTTTTTATGCACGCTCACCTTTCAACGAGATCTACGACTTTTGTTTAGATACTTAAGGCTAAAATGCATATTATTGAGATTTTACTTTTTACGTCAAATAATGTTTTAACGGCGTGTCGTAAATATACGAGTGGTTATAATTTCTTCAATATAACCCGGTTTTGAGCGTTCTTTATGTTTTTGGAAATGTTGACACGTTATCTAATATTTGATGCATCCCAACTTAGATATTTGAACACTTTATTTTCAAGGTTAATTTAGTTGTATTTGACTTTTGAGCGTTACAATGCTTTTGGAAAATATAGGGTTGTCACATCATCCCCCTGTTAAGGGAATTTCGTCCCGAAAGTTAATCTAAGATAGAGTTTACAGGTTAGGAAAAAGATGCGGGTATTTCTGTTTCATCTGATCTTCGCGTTCCCAAGTGTATTCAGGTCATCGCTTGGCATTCCAACGGACCTTTACAATAGGTATGCGGCTTTGTTTAGTCCTTTTGATTTCCCGATCCATGATCTCTACTGGTTCCTCTACAAATTGGAGGTTTTCATTTATTGCAATTTCGTCTAGAGGTACGAAAATGGTCTCGTCGGATAAGCACTTCTTTTGGTTCGATACGTGAAAGGTAGGGTGTACGTTGTGGAGCTCCTGAGGTAGTCTAAGTTTGTAAGCCACTGGACCGATCCTGGCGAGGATCTCGAATGGTCCGATGTATCTAGGGTTCAGTTTCCCACGTTTTCTGAAGCGTATTAAACCTTTCCAAGGCGAGACTTTGAGTAGGACATGGTCTCCAACCTGGAATTCCAAGGGTTTTCGTCTCTTATCTGCGTAACTCTTTTGTCTATCCCTTGATGCTTTTAGACGTTCTCTAATTTGAATAATATTCTCCGTAGTTTCCCTTATCATTTCTGGTCCAGTGAGCGCGTTGTCAGTTGCTTGTCCTTTTGCTACTTGTGTGTCCCCCACTTCGGCCCAGCACAAAGGTGACCTGCATTTGCGGCCATAGAGGGCTTCGAACGGGGCAGCTTTGATACTGGTGTGGTAGCTGTTGTTGGACGAGAACTCGACCAAGGGGAGATGTGTGTCCCATGCTTTGCCAAAATCGATCACACAAGCTCTCAGCATGTCTTCTAGAGTTTGTATGGTTCTCTCGCTCTGGCCGTCGGTTTGTGGGTGATAAGCGCTACTCATGTCTAGTCTCGTCCCCAAAGCTTTTTGTAGCGACTTCCAGAACCTTGAGGTGAATCTACTATCTCGGTCCGAGATAATGGATATGGGCACACCATGCAGTCGTACAATTTCTCTGAGGTATGTCCTTGTTAACTTCTCCAATTTATCCGTCTCTTTGATCGGTAGGAAATGCACTGACTTAGTTAACCTGTCGACAATTACCCAAATGGTATCGAGTCCGCTTGTTGTTTTGGGTAATTTTGTTATGAATTCCATGGTTATCCGCTCCCACTTCCATTCGGGTATTTCTGGTTGTTGTAATAAACCCGAAGGCTTCTGGTATTCCACCTTGACTTTGGCACATGTCAGGCATTTGCTCATGTAGGTAGCAATTTCGGCTTTCATGTTTTGCCACCAGTACAACTTCTTGAGGTCGAGATACATCTTATCGGAGCCGGGATGTATGGAGTATCGTGTTTTATGGGCTTCGTCCATGGCGATTTCTCTAAATCCACCAAACTTCGGTATCCAAATTCGATCCATGAAATAATGAACTCCGTCGCTCTTGGTCTCAAGGTTCTTATCCATTCCCCTTAGGGCTTCTCCTGTCACATTTTCGGATTTCAAGGCTTCTGTTTGGGCTTCCTTGATTTGCGTGGACAGGTGTGAATGGATCGTCATAGTTAGGGACTTCACTCGGCGACCTAAGTACTCCTTCCTACTGAGTGCATCAGCCACTACATTAGCCTTTCCGGGGTGATATCGAATTTCACATTCGTAATCGCTTAGTATTTCTACCCATCGTCTCTGTCTCATGTTGAGTTCTTTCTGGTTGAGGATATGTTGGAGACTTTTATGATCGGTGAAGATTGTACATTTTGTGCCGTAGAGGTAGTGCCTCCATATCTTCAGAGCGAAGACGACTGCTCCTAGCTCAAGATCGTGCGTTGTGTAGTTTACTTCGTGCGTCTTTAGTTGCCTTGAGGCGTAGGTGATGACGTTCCCTCTTTGCATTAAGACACACACAAGTCCTTGGTTTGATGCATCACAATAGACCACGAAGTCCTCCATTCCCTCTGGCAGGGTTAGGATGGGCGCACTACATAAGGCTCGCTTTAATGTCTGAAATGCGTTGTCTTGTTTTTCTCCCCAGTCGAAGGTCACATTTTTCTGGGTTAGGGTGGTAAGTGGCTTGGCAATCTTTGAAAAGTTCGGTATGAATCATCGGTAATACCCGGCGAGTCCCAAAAATTTCCGGATTTCTGTAGGGGTCCTTGGAGTAGTCCAACTATCTATTGCCTTTATCTTGGAAGGGTCCACGTGTATTCCTTCTTTGCTTACAACATGTCCTAGGAAATCCACTTCCCGAATCCAAAATTCGCACTTGGAAAATTTTGCGTAAAGTTTCTCTGCTCTTAATGTTTCCAATACTTGGCGGAGGTGTTGGCTGTGTTCTTCCTGGCTTCTAGAATAGATGAGTATATCATCTATGAACACGATCACGAATTTATCCAGGAAGGGACGACATACTCGGTTCATCAAGTCCATGAACACCGCTGGAGCATTTGTCAATCCGAAGGGCATTACTACGAACTCGTAGTGACCATAACGTGTTCGGAAAGCCGTTTTAGGGATGTCACCTTCCAGCACTCTCAGTTGGTGATAACCAGATCTTAGATCGATCTTTGAGAAGTAGCTTGCTCCCTGCAGTTGGTCGAACAGATCGTCTATGCGCGGTAGGGGATATCGGTTCTTGATCGTCAGTTTGTTCAGCTCCCGATAATCGATGCACATGCGAAAGGATCTGTCCTTCTTTTTCACGAATAGAACTGGTGCTCCCCATGGTGAGAAGCTCGGTCTGATGAATCCCTTGCTCAGCAGCTCGTTTAATTGACTGGATAGTTCCTGCATCTCGACTGGGGCTAAACGGTAAGGCGACTTTGCTACTGGGGTAGCTCCGGGGATTAAGTCGATTCTGAACTCAACTTGGCGTTCTGGTGGAATTCCTGGAAGATCTTCTGGGAAGATGTCTGGGAAATTACAGACTTCCGGAATGTCTTTAATGTTTTTCGATTCTCGTTTCTTGTCTACTACGTGGGCTAGAAAGGCATGATATTCTTTACGAAGATATTTTTGCGCCTTAACACATGAGATGATTTGTGAACTTGAACTGGGTTTGCCACCATAAATGACAAGGGTTTTTACGTTTGGCAGATTTAGGCGAACGGCCCTTTCGTGACAAAGTGTATCGGCATGCTGAAGGCTCAACCAGTCCATACCGATGATGACATCGAAACTTCTTATCGAGATGGGCATAAGATCGACTCGGAACAAGTGCTCGTTTAAATTTAGTGTGCATCCTACGTACAAATCGTTTGCATTTTCTGTCTTACCGTTTGCCATTTCTACAGTGAATATTTTATTGAGTGGTTGAAGTTTTTGACTAAGTAGGTGTTTGAATTTATGACTCACAAAACTTCTCTCCGAACCGCAGTCAAAGAGTATGCATGCATAAGTGTTGTTGAGTAGGAACGTACCCGTAACCACCGTGGGGTCTGCTATTGCTTCATTTTGTCCTACTGCCAGCACTCTCCCCACACTGCCAGTATTCCTTTCCTTGGGACAATCCCTCCTGAAGTGTCCAGTCTCTCCGCACCCATAACACGCCCGGCTTACTCCAGTACCAGAAACTTGAGTGATTGGTTGTGCCGGTGCTCTACAGATACGGGCTGTGTGCCCTTTCCTGTCACAGTTCTTGCAGTACATCTCGCGACAAATACCGTGGTGATGGTAGTTGCACTTGCTGCACTTGGCCAGATTCCCCGCATATGGTTTTGTTGGCGCAGAGGTAGCAGGAGTTGTGGTGGGGGTAGTAGCAGCATGAACCGCAACCATTTGCTTCTTTGAAGGTTCTTGCAAAGTTTGCCCCTTCCTTTTGTTCCAGAATTTCTTGTTGTTGTTGTTGTTGGCATTGATCTCGTTGTTGCTATTCCCTTTGGTTGGTTCAGCCATGATAGCCGCGACTCCTTGACAGACCCCATGATCAACAAGAGATTGCGCTAGTTCCTTGGCGCTGGTGAAGGTCAAGGGTTTGGAAGCTAACACACTTCCTTGAAGTTGGGGTGATAGTCCCCAGATGTATCTCTCGACCTTTTGGCTTTCCAGGGTTAACATTCCTGGGCAAAGTGTTATTAAGTCACTGAACCTGTTGGTGTAACCTGCAATGTCTGAACCTACCATCGAAAGGTTCCACAGTTCCTGTTCAAGCTTCTGAATCTCGCCTCTTGGGCAGTATTCTTGAAGGAGCATTCTTTTCAGGTTTTCCCAACCCATGGAGTTCGCCACCACCAGGGTTAGTGTCTGGACGTGGCCGTTCCACCACGTCAGGGCGCGTTCAGAGAAAGTAAAAGCGGCAAACTTTACTTTGCTTTCTTCAGGGCATTCGCAGATTTCGAATACAACTTCCGTTCTCTCTATCCATTGAGATAGAGCCAATACTCCCCCAGTCCCGTAAAAGGGAATAGGTTTTCCGTTGGTGAAGTCTTTGTAAGTGCATACCCCTGAACGGCTTTGACCTTGGCCATTTGTAAAACTGTTTGTTCCTCCTCCCGATCCATTGTTGCTCATTTGAGCCATTGTTGCAGTTACAGCAGCGGTTACAGCAGTCTGGAACATAACGGCATCCATAGTTTGAGGAGGTGGTGGAGGTGGTGTTGAAGTTGAGTTTTTGCGTGTTGATCTACGAGGAGGCATGTTCTGGTAGAGAAAGATAAGAATGAATACTATAAGTTTCTAATGTTTTGATAATCGTGTGTTAGTTGTATCTTGAAATTTGTTTTGATCTTAGTTTATGGTTTCAAGGCTGGCATAGAAATTTTAGTTAACTCATAAGTTTCCGAGAGGTATTATAAAGAAGTACTTCATATTAATATATATATATATTGGTCACACCCGTGGTGTGTTACATGTCTTGCTTGGAAAATTTGACCTACCTAGAGGTCTCCAACTATCGTTACAAAAGGAAATAAGCGACAAGAAAAACTTTTATCCGAAATCCTATTTTATAACAAAATTGTTGGGGCTCGAACAAGCTCTACTTTCGGCTTTTAGAGCTAGATTCGGCATCCGACCGTTTAACTCCCATCAGTCGCCTCTCGAGATCTTCTTATTGTTCCTTCATCTCTCTTATTTCTGCCAGAGCCGTTATCATTTGGTTCTGAAGTGTCCCCGTGTAGATTTGGGTATTCTCATGTAGTCCTTCCAAACGGCGGATGTCAGCGGCGTTACCTTGGGTAGCAGCATTGACCTCGCGAACTGTGGCTGCTTGCATGTCCATCTCGTAGTTCTGGGTAGCTATAGCGTTCACAATAACAGGAAGTGCTCGATCAGCTGAGCTTCCCCCACTGACGTTGTAAAAATCCCGACACATGTCGAATGGAGGGCGTACACCTTGCTGGCGGCTCCAGTAGTAGAGGTGGCTTCCCCACATGGGAATGGGTCCCGGTTGATATGGTCTGATTATGGGAGGATGAGGGATGGGAGGGTCGATTACTTCCGGCTCGGAGTCCATTCCACTAGAAATTTCCTCGACCTCTTCGTCGACTTCGAATTCCTCTCCGACTTCGACTTCAAACTCTTCTTCGATAACCCCTTCGGGTTCCTCCTCGGCCTCTTCTTCGATTTCCTCTGGGTCTTCCTCCGGGTCTTCTTCTATCCAACCGTCGTTGCCTTGGTTTGGGTAGTAGGGATCTCCTGGTAAATGGAATCCGGCCATTTGTCTGTACTAGGATAGAGGTATGATAATTTTATAAGAAAAAAAATTTCTATTTAACGACTTACTATTTTTAACTATATTTTTACGGAGCACAAATATTTTATTGTACAACTATTTTTAACAATACTCCTATAGTATTTCAAATTGGCAAATCTAAAATAATTTGTATTTGGTAAGTTTTTGGCTTGTTGTCCACTATGACCATTCCTCGACGTATGTTGGTCAAATACAGGATAAATATAGTTGATCAGGCTATATTTATTCTCGACCTGATTACATACCCCAGGGCTCAATTGTAGTGTCGTAACTTGCCTTAATACTTTTTAGAAAAACTTGTTATGATACGAGATTAATGCATGCTAGTAAAAATGTATATCTTTAAAAGAAAGTATATTGTTCATGAAAATGTTTCGTCAGGGGGTTTTTGGTCCCTTTTGCATTTATAGTTTGTATATCTTATGTGGTTCGATATACTTAGTTCACTATAAACAATGCTCTGATACCAATCTGTCACACCCCCAAACCAGAATGGCGGAAACATTCGGGGGTGGATGAGTTCACGTAGTATCACAACAATTAAATATTGTAAAGAAAGTAACACAACCATCATATATATAATGAAAACGTATATTGTTGCGTTATACATACTAGCAAAAGAATATTACAATATGATGATAAATGTTCAATAATAAAAACATCCTTAGTGTTCCTCCTCCAAAAGCTGGTAGTTACCTGTATTACTGATTCCCTGAGAAATACAAGTGGTTTTTGAAAAAGTGTCAACAATTAAGTTGGCGAGTTCATAAGTGTTTTGCATTGAAAAGTATGTCCTTTTTGGTAGTAAATCGATGAACGAGGTTTTTAGAAAATCCAATATTTTCTATAAATGGTTTGAAAACTTTCCACAGTTTGTGTGTGTTAGTATGTTCCATACTTGAATAATAATGATAACTTTGTGCCAAAATGATGTAGAAAACTGAATGCATATATGAATCTCTTAAACCAAACTTGTTTTTATACTTTTATGTGAGTTTTATAACCATACTATCGACACTGACGGCCTGTAACAACATTCTTCAGGTGTTGTAGTGTTATGACATTTGTCACCCCAGACCTGCCGGTCTAACTATAGCTAATAGTTTAGGTGCGGGGTTGTCAATCCCGTATAGATCTATACACAAGTATCACGCTCTCCCTCCAAGAGATTATGGTATATAATACAGGACTTGAAATGCATACATACGAGTACGTTGAAGTTTGAATGTCTCACATTACTTGGTATAAACAGATTTACGATAATAAAGACTTTACTTCCTTTGAAAGTATTTCATTTGTCAAGATGTATATGTAAAATGTATGAATAACTTGATAACTATACTCATTATAGTTTCTCAAAAAGTATGTTTCCATTTTGTAACAATAACTTGGTGATATAATAGCCCTTTAAACATAAAGATATTTGTATCAAAACCCTATAAGATAGATACTATAATTATGTTTATAAAACGATACTTTGACATGTAATGTACTTGTATTCCCCCCCTAAAACGTGAAAAGAATTGACAAGTAGGGGTATGAACTCACTCGTTAAGTTTGAAGAGAGAGGCTAGAGTTGAGCAGAGTTTCGATCGCGGAAAGTTGCGTCTTCGGGCTCTCGGGAATCTCTGCAGCGTAGATCTTTCGTCGGGGGCTCGGGTGCGGAAATCGAGGTCGTCGGGACAGCTTCTGGTGCTTGGAAGTGTGTGGTAGTAAATGGAGTTTTGAGAAAGTGTGCCTAAACTCGCAGCTGATGCCATCTATTTATAGTGCTGGAGGGGTGATACGCGGGGCGTAATTCTGGAGTACGTGGGGCGTACTCACGTACGCAGCGCGTACCTCGTTACGTTGGGCGTAAGAATGCATCATGGCTTACGACTCCGGGCTATCTAAGCGTAGAGGGGGCAGCCGATGGGACTCGACTCTGGGTCTAGTACGCGGGGCATAATCCGGTGTGTCCTCTTCTAAATTCCATAACTTTCGCGTACGAGCTCCGTTTTTCGTGTTCTTTATATCCATGCATAGGTGAGATTATGCTCTACAACTTTCATTTAGACTCCGTTTTTCGTGTTCTTTATATCCATGCGAGGGCGAAGTCTAGTTCTAGTGGGGGAGAATTGTAACAGCCCGGATTCCTAGGTATTATTTATTCTTATAAATTTGGTGATTTGTGAGGGGACTCGGCGAGTTGGAGCTCAAACTCGCCGAGTATCATCGCGGTTTGGGCACGGGTTCGCGTCCGGACTCGGCGAGTCCAAAAGGTGGACTCGGCGAGTCCACGCTGTTTAATGAAACCCTAATTTCCAGGGTATGAGACCTATATAAAGGGGCTTATGGCCGTCATTTGCGGCCACCAACCCCAAAGAGAACCCTAAAGAGTCTTTGAGCGTTTTATGAGAGAGAAGAGGAAGATCCTTGACTATTTGTGGGTGTTTTTGCATATAGAAGGGGATCAAGGAAAGAGGAGACCAAAGAGGGTGCTAATCCAGTGATTCCTGAGCTCAGAGACTTCATTTGAGGTAACCATTCATTCCTTTCTCAGTCCTTGGTGTAAATCTTAGAGTTAGGGTTTCTTTGTGGAATGATCCATGGAGTAATTGGCCTCTTATCGTGTTGGTGCTTTAGATCTGGACCCAAAGAGGTCCAAAGACTCTTTTCCCTCAAGCTTTATGAGTGTTAATGGAGGCCATGAGCTTAGAATAGCATTTTAGAGACCATATCATCAAATAAGGCCTTTGAACCTTTGCATGAGCAACAAGATAGTAACTTTACGTGATGTATGTGCTTGGAAGGACTGGATCTATGAGTTATTGGAACGGATCTGACCTTAGGAGTGAGTTTGAATTTATGCATGGCATAGACTCGCCGAGTCCGAAGAACAGACTCGGCGAGTAGCATGAAGATTGTCCATAACCACTCAGCGAGTGGTCTTGCCGATTTAAGGGGTTGACTCAGTGAGTCAGGGAGAGTCAGAGAGGGTTGACGGGTGGACTGAGTCAAGCTGGAACTCGCCGAGTTATTCTTGAGACTCGGCGAGTTGAGTCGTGGTGGCCCCGCGATTCATGGCAGGTGGAACTCATCGAGTTATGAAAGTACTCGACGTGTCAAGAGAGGATCCTAGGGAGTCAGTGAACACGTATAGACTCGCCGAGTCGCTCTAGTGCACTCGCCGAGTCCGTTCAAGTTGACCGTTGACCCTTGACCAGAGTTGACCAGTGTTGACTTGATAGGGGTAGTCAACCTTAGTTGTGAAAGTGTTAATTAGAGATATATTGTGTTATAGGAGGATTATAGCTCGGGGGATCGAGCGCGAGTGATTTCCGGGATTTGCGAGTTATCGAGATCCGCGAGGTGAGTCTTCTCACTATACTTTACCTTGAGTAGGTAACCAGAGTTATGTGACAGAGTATTTGTATGATGTGTATGTTACGTGTTGTACTGCATTATTTCTATGTGATTTATGGTGTGCATGTTTATAGAGTTAGAACCGGAAGGTTCCCAGAGTTAGAACCGGAAGGTTCACAGAGTTAGAACCAGAAGGTTCACAGAGTAGGGTCCACAGACCCACAGAGTTATAGCCTCGAGTGGCTAATATGTGTTATGTGTGGTATTTTGGTGAACTCACTAAGCTTCGTGCTTACAGTGTTTTGTGTTATGTGTTTCAGGTTTCTCTCAGGATCATGGGACGACACCGGCTTGATTGTACACACCAGAGAAAAAGTCTTGTTTTGAGGATCCTGGTTTATTATGCAAGTGAAAATGGAGTTATGTTTTGTAATTCAATTATGAATGAGATTTTAAGCAAAGTGTTTTTAATAATTAAATGATTATTTTAAAATGAAAAATTGTTTTGAAAGTTTCGGTGTTACAAGGGGATTTGAGTAGAGGAGTAATCTAGGGGAGATACCTAGATAAGTACTGTGGTACTTAGCGAAAGAATAGTTAGAACCCGCGAGGGGAAGAGTTGCAGAGTTCGGTGGTACTTTCGAGGATGAGCAGAGCAAGCGGAGTTATCACCCAGAGTGAGTCATATATATTCTTCGATGCTCGAATCCTGATTGCTTCGTGCTTTGTGGAACTCTCGATGATGGGAGTCAGCTACCAAGAGAATATGACGATATTCAGGAGGTAGATGGCTGGCATCATTAAGAGATCTTCAGTAGCTGATGGCAGAGAAGTGTGGGAATCTAGGAGGATCCTAGGGAGTAACCTTAGCCAAATGAGTGCGCTGGCAGAGTAGAGAATTTCGCTGGGGAGAGAGCGCGCGACGGAATTGGTGAACGAGTAGGTCGAGCAACTACTTAGGAGCTCTGGGATAGTCCGTGTGGAAAGTATGGGTAGATGTGGCAGGTAGTATGGGCCCGTACTACTGAAAGCAGAGGACCCATACTTGATACCGGGAGCATTCTGAAGGTTCTAATGAGCGGATGGAGGAGTGATGTTATGGTTCGAGTACCATACATCGGAGCAGATTGAGGAGTGATGTTATGGTTCGAGTACCATACAGCGGAGCGGATTGAGGAGTGATGTTATTGTTTGAGTACCATACATCGAAGCAGATTGAGGAGTGATGTTATGGTTCGAGTATCATACATCGGAGCGGATTGAGGAGTGATGTTATGGTTCGAGTACCATACATCGGAGCGGATTGAGGAGTGATGTTATGGTTCGAGTACCATACATCGGAGTGGATCGAGGAGTGAAGTTATGGTTCGAGTACCATACATCGGAGCGAATGAAGGAATGTTGTTATGGTTCGAGTACCATACATCGGAGCAGATGGAGGAGTGATGCTATGGTTCGGGTACCATACACCGGAGCATATTGAGAAGAGATTTCATGGGATGAGTACCATGGTTCGTATTGAATGATGCTTGTGGTTCTCCGGTTATCCGGTCACGATTGATGAGGTAGAGATTGGACGCTATGGGTTTTCGGCCTGTGGGCCATGATTGAGTTCGAAGAGGCGTCCCTTAAGAAGGAGGTCGAGAGCCTTTCAGAGTATTTTGGTAAGGAGTCAGAGGGAGGGGAGAATTTCGGTCTGAGTTGAGGAATCAGTCGATAGAGGAGATGTCACCTTTTATGACCTGGGTGGTGCTATTTATGTTCGTGTGCCGAACATGAAAGGCATGATGTTTAAGTTTTGGGTTTGGGGGTAAACCCTGCAGGGTGTCATTGATGATGATTTTCCATCAGAGTATCAGGTAGCATGTGTGTCACGAGGCAGTGACATGAACAGATAGTCAGTTGGGACTGAGATAGTCGAGGACCACGTTACACCTATTTGAGTATAGTAGGGCATATTATAGAGGTATCAGTGGGGAGTCCAGTCGAGTTAATCAGCGCAGTGGTTTTTCTATCTATGATGGGTATTGAATATGGGAGTGGGTCCCTGTTCTTGGGATGATCCATGTGTTGGAACGTCGGTTGATGAGTCGAGGTGTGGGAGTATGATGATTTCGTGGTCCGGTCTATGAGTTAGTGATGTTATCGGACAATTGAGTTGTTTGGTATTGGATTGGTATGTGACTTGGAACGACTAGGGGAAGTCATGACGAGAAGTTCTTGAGGATTTCATCTGAGGTTCAGAGTTATGAGATCGATTGATTTCCTTAAAGGGGATTATCGTGCGTTGCGTAGCACTTTCCAGGGGCAGGTGCGTTATTGCTGGTGAAAATAGTTTGTGAGGTTGTTGATGTGTCAGATGGTGATGGCTCAAACCCTAAGTGGGGGAGAACCAGGTGGTTTATTGAGAGAACCAGAGATTTGTGCAAGAGTGGTTAGGGGTTGGATACAGAAACCTGCGGCTTGAATTCATTAGATCAGGGTCATTGGTGATCAAGGAAAGGTGCAGGGCAAGATAATGCATGTGGTATATGTCTGAGAGAAGGATGGGTGTCTCCACGGCGGGTGGTCAATGGTCAGGAATCTGGTGGTGGTCAGAGTCGTTTCAAGTGGAAGACTTGTAATGATGGTATGGGCAGTTGAGAACCTCTGGGTTCAAATATGGGAAGAAGATTGTCGAGTAGCCGACTCCCGGGTTGGGATGTCTATTCTTTCTTGGATTTTGAGCAGTAGTGGAAAGGGTTTCGGAGGATCATCAGTGTGTTCTGAAGAGTTAGCGCCTTCCTTGTATTCCAATTGAGTGTTTGGATGCACTGAAGTTGCGCATTGAGTGAAATAGGAAATTATTATGGGATTCAGAGGAAATGTATTGTTGTATGTGTATGGTGCTGGGAGTAAGGGAATCAGTGGTAGAGGCAGGACATTGTGATGCTCTGTTAGGGTGTTCCGTGGTTTTTGTGTATAGCGTCCCGATTTCAGAGTTATATAGAGTCTTCGGTTTAATATGACTAGTGATGTATCATGTATCCACAGTTCCAGTGGGAGGCCTTCGTGTATTGTCATCAAGAGGGATTATTTAAGGAAGTGGATCTCCGTAGAGGTAGGTTCTGTGTTATGGCGGTTGCCGCCACAGTCTGTAATGCATATCGGGGCAAGTGTGTGTAACTATCTATGATAGTCTTCGGTGCATGAGTTAGTGAACATAGTGTGACATTGTAATGAGAATGAGAGTATAGGGTGAAGCTACGGGGAGCCGTAGTATTCACCAGTCTGAGGGTGTTGTGATGCTACGGGGAGTCGTAGTACTCACAAGTCAGAGAGAGAGAGTCGTGATGCTACTGGGAGCCGTAGTATTCGCCAGTCAGGAAGTGTTGTGATGCTACGGGGAGCCGTAATACTCACAAGTCAGAGAGAGAGAGTCGTGATGCTACGGGGAGCCGTAGTATTCGCCAGTCAGATGGTGTTGTGATGCTACTGGGAGCCGTAGTACTCACAAGTCAGAGAGAGGGATTCGTGGTACTACGGGGAGCCATAGTACTCACTAGTTAGTTGGCATTGTGATACTATGGGGAGCCGTAGTACTCACTAGTCAGAGGCTGTCGTGATGTTGTGGGAAGCCATAGTAGCCACTAGACGGCAAGAGAGTGTGATGATGGAGTGTTCTCCGATAAGTGCATGATGCAGAAGAGTTTTAGGCTTGAGTAGCCCTAGTGTTGAGTTTTGGAACCTAGTGGTTAAACCGGGGCGAGACTGGGGTCTCCGTCTCTGTCGGGAGGGTCAGCGAGGCGCGCGGGAGAATATGCGCAGCAGACGCCAAAGGTTAGAGCTGAGTCGATCATCGATTGGATTGTATTTTTATGAGGAAAAGGGAATTTTGTGACTTGCATGTCACTGGGCCGTGATAGTTGTCACGGGGAGGAAGTTAGTGAGATATTTTGGATCATGTTATGTGTGACCTTTGGGGGTTCAGCTATGGGGCCAAAAGCTGACCTGGTGCTCAATATCGAAGATGAGTATGAGAAATGAGCTAGAGTTTACCACGGTGATGTCTGTGGACACTTCAGAGCGAGCGAACGATTCAGACACTATAGGATATGTTTCGGGCATGTGTATTAGATTTCGGGGGGAAATTGTGGCCCATATTTGCCCTTGGCAGAGTTTTCCTACATCAACAGCCATCATTAGTGCATCAGTATGCCACCCTTTGAGCTGTTGTAGGGAAGGGGGTATCAGACCCCATTTACTGGGGAGAGGTAGAGCAACGTGTGATGGGAAGTACAGAGATCGTGCTTCAGACATCAGAGCAGATATAGAAGGTCAGGCAGAGGTTGTTGACTGCTTAGAGTTGCCAAAACAGTTATGTGGACAGGCGCCGGTCCGAGCTCAAATTTTTGGTCAGTGACTTTGTACTCCTGAAGGTCTCTCCTTGGAAAGGAGTGATCCAATTCAGGAAGAGGGGCAAGTTGGGGCCCCGATATATCGGTCCTTTTCGGGTGATCGCGAGGGTAGGCAGGGTAGC
This sequence comes from Lactuca serriola, assembly GCF_051521515.1. Classification (NCBI taxonomy): domain Eukaryota; kingdom Viridiplantae; phylum Streptophyta; class Magnoliopsida; order Asterales; family Asteraceae; genus Lactuca; species Lactuca serriola. The sequence goes on from NC_136411.1 coordinate 233,715,085, forward strand.
CTACCGGTTGGAGCTACCTGCAGAGCTAGGTCAGATCCATGACACTTTCCATGTGTCGCAGCTGCAAAAGTGTATAGCCGAGGATTCGGTAGTAGTGCCATTAAAGGATATTCAGGTGGATGTGGGCCTGAACTACGTTGAGAGACCGTTGGCTATTCGGGATCTAAAGATCAAGGTTCTGACGAACAAATAGGTGCCTCTGGTGCAGGTCCAGTGGCAACACCGGAAGGGGTCAGAGCTTACTTGGGAGCCGGAGCGCGAGATGCGTGAATAGCATCCGGAGTTGTTTCCAGAGTGAGACTTCTAGGGCGAAGTCTGATTCCAGGTATAGGAATTTGAGTATTTTATATTAGGGAATGAGGGGACTCGACGAGTTGATGCCTCAACTCGTCGAGTAGAATCGCGTTTTGGGGACCAGTTTAATGAAGGGACTCGACGAGTCGGGTATTTGGACTCGCCGAGTCGGCGCTGTCAAGGAAAACCCTAATTGTCCGGGTTTGGGACCTATTTAAAGGCCCTTATGGGATTCAGTGTTGGCCAACTACATCTTTGAGAGACTCCTATCGAACTAGAGAGTTGAGAGAGTGAAGAAGAGCCATTTTGGAGCATTCTTGAGGTGGTTGTGCAATGGAGTAGTCATTTCCAACAAAGGGAGGTCAAGGGGGTGCCGATTTAGAGCTTGTGAGCTTGCATCTTCACCATAGAGGTATCAAATCGTTCTCCCTTTTCTGTTTTGGGTAAAGATTGGTGATTTTAGGGTTTTCTAGCTTCTTTTATGGATTGATTTGTGGAGTATAGTGTCCCATTGAGTGTGAAGCCATAGATCTGGACCCAAAGAGGTCCAGAGAGTCCCTTCCATCCTACTTTATGCATTCTATTTGGAGTTTTGAACTAGGGTTGTTATGTAATGAAGGGTTTCACCCAAATGAGCTTGTAGAATCTTGCATGAGTGCCCAAGGTTCGACCTTTTCGTGCTTATTGGATTTGAGGGAGTTAGATCTATGGTTTGGTGAAGCAGATCTGACCTCAGAAGGTCAGATGAGGGTTGTCATGGGAGCAACTCGCCGAGTCCATAGGCAGACTCGACGAGTCGAGTCAGGGTTGCCACGCAATTCGTTGCCGAGTAACTCGACGAGTGGAGACGGAACTCATCGTGTCTAACAGGTTTAAAAAGGATTTAGAGAACCTGCATGGACTCGCCGAGTCATTCTTAGGTACTCGCCGAGTCTGGTCAGTGTTGACCGTTGACTTGAGTCGTCTTATGTTGACTTTGGGAGTTTTGGTCAATAGAGGTAATAAAGGTTAGGGAGGGGTAAAATGGTATTTTACCCATTACCTGACTAGAGAGGGAAAGAGTAATCTCCGATTAATTAGAGTTGGGACTTCGAGTATTAATTAGAGATATTTGCCTTATGTGTTAGGCGGTGGCGAGTCCGAGGTTCGCACGTGTAGATAATTGCTTTCTGATTGCCAGGTGAGTCTTCTCACTATACTTTACCTTGAGTAGGTAACCAGAGTTATGTGACAGAGTATTAGTATGTTGTGTATGTAATGTGTTGTACTGCATTATTTCTATGTGATTTATGTTGTGCATGTTTACAGAGTTAGAACCGGAAGGTTCCCAAAGTTAGAATCGGAAGGTTCACAGAGTAGGGTTCACAGAGTGGCTAATATGTGTTATATATGGTATTTTGGGGAACTCACTAAGCTTCGTGCTTACAGTGTTTTGTGTTATGTGTTTCAGGTTTCTCTCAGGATCACGGGATGGCACCGGCTCGATTTTACACACCATAGAAAGAGTCACGTTTTGAGGATCCTGGTTTATTATGCCAGTGAAAATGGAGTTATGTTTTGTAATTCGATTATGAATGAGATTTTAAGCAAAGTGTTTTTAAGAATTAAAACGATTATTTTTAAATGAAAAATTGTTTTGAAATTTTCGGTGTTACAAACTCGGCGAGTTGTTCATACAACTCGGCAAGTAGGATGAAGGACTATTGGCTTTTGGTTTAGAAGGAAAACTCGTCGAGTCAATGCCTAACTCGGCGAGTAGAGACAGGTTTATGGTCAGACAAAGGGATAGGGAATCAGCGAGTTGGCAAGCCAACTCGGCGAGTCAGGTTAACTGGCAGTGACTTTGACTTTGACTTTTGGTTTGGTTGGGGGTAAATGGTCATTTTACCCCGAGGTCGGTTAGCAGTATTTGACTAAGGGTTTTGTAGGAATTATAGCCGGAGGATTTCTGGAGCAGCAGCAGCAGAAGACAGTCAGTTCCCACGCAGATCAGTGGCTACTTTGAGGTGAGTTACATTCCAGTAGCGGTGGGTCTACGGCCACAATGCCAGCCCACCAGTAGGAGTTGTATGATAGATGATTGTCTCTATGATATTCATCTAAGGTTGCTACTACCTGTGATATGTTTATGTGCTAGTATGATATGTTGCTATGTTCTAGTGACAGTAGGGGGAGATAGTCCCCAGATTACCGGTCGATAGGGTCGAAGGGGCGGTCGTGCCTAGCCATGCTATTTAGATTATGTGATGTGTGTTATGTGGTAGTAGTAGCGGGGAAGTAGTCCCCAGATTCCTGTCGAGAGGACCGAAGGGGAGACCAGCACCCAGATATGCTTGTCAGTATCCGGTCAAGAGGACCGAAGGGGAGGTAAGCTCCCAGATATACTGGTCAGTATCCGGTCGAGAGGACCGAAGGGGAGGACAGCTCCCAGATGTACTAGACGGTATCCAGTCGAGAGGACCGAAGGGATAGGTCGGGCACCCAGATATGCCTGACAATATATGTACGTATGTGATTGTATGGTATGTGGTATGTTGGGGGAACTCACTAAGCTTCGTGCTTACAGTTTTCAGTTTTGGTTTGAGGTACCTCTTCTTCGAAGGGGAAGGACCTGGCGCGATAGCGGTACATCACACACATGCTTGTATTCCGCATCATGAGATCTTCCTGGGGATTTGTACTCTGACAGTTTTATGTTTTATAAAAATATTTTCCAGACATGCACTATCTTTTGTGAAATGATATGATCGTTGAACGTTTTATTCCTAATGTTTTGCTAAGTACATGTTTTAAAAATGAATTTTTTGGCTCGTATTTTTGGGATGTTACAATGATACTATAAGCAACTACCACATGACCCATGACCCATATGGCGTCATACATAGGTATTACCATAACACATGACCCATGACCCATATGTCATCCATGGGTGTTAGCATGATACCCATGACCCATATGTTATCAATAAGTGTTACCATGACACTGTAAGCAACTACCACATGACCTATGATCCATATGTCGTCATACATGGGTACTACCATAACCCGTAACCCATGACACATATGTCATCCATGGGTGTTAGAAGGACACCCATGACCCATATGTCATCCACGGGTGCTACCATGACACTATAAGCAACCCATGACCATATGTCATCCATGGGTGTTACAATCACACCCATGACCCATATGTTATCCATGGATGTTACAATCACACCCATGACCCATATGTTATCCATGGGTGATACCATGACATTATAAGCAACTAACACATGATCCACAACCCATATGTCATCCATGGGTGTTACCATGACACTATAAGAAAGTACCACATGACCTATGACCCATATGTCATCCATGGGTGTTACCATACCACATGGGTGTTACCATGACACCATAAAAAACTAACACATCACCCATCACCCATATGTCATCCATGGGTATTACCATGACACTATAAGAAAGTAACACATGAACCATGACCCATATGTCATCCATGGGTATTACTATGACACTATACGCAACTAACACATGACCCATGAACCATATTTCATCCATGGGTATTACCATGACACTATAAACAACTAACACATGGCCCATGACCCATATGTCATGCATCCATGGGTATTACCGTGACACTATAAGCAACTAACACATGACCCACGACACATACACCTTTTATATTTAACTTTTTTTTGAAACAAAACAACATAAAGATGTATATTTTATTATTGTTTTATTCTCGTTTATAATTTTAAATTAAAATTAAGGTATGAAAACCTCGTTACTCTTTGTTCTTTCTTGACTATATATACCCTTTCTATCTTGTTGGAACTACTTTCAAAAATTTGAATTACTAAATATGTAGCGCTAATTTGTACAATTTGAATTTTTCATTAGTGGAGCTTCAAAAAATTTCACAATTTCTTTCCCTCTAACCTACACACGTTATGGTTGCATATTAGGGTAAGTTAACTTATTAGTAGTAGGGTTTCCATTTTCTGTAATTATCTCCGACAGCTAATTGATCGAAATCTACATTTCTTCATTACGTTTGTGCACTGACTTTGGCGATATAGGTTGCCACTCACCTAAAATTTATTTTTATTTAATTTACTATTGTCATGATCATCGTTTCTTGTTCTCTGATCATCTTGTTCTCTGATCATTTTCATGTATATTTTCATCTTAAATTAGAACTATATTGGTTTTGCTTTCATAATCTATGATTCCCGCACTTTAATTACATGTTAACGAAGTAGGCAATATTGCTCAAAAGTTGTATTCAATAGTATGCATGCGTAGTAATTACTGGATCCATAATTTGTTTTTATTGTATGATTGTTCAATACTCATGAATAGTGTATCATATTTAATAAATTGATATTAACTATAGTTTTTTGTTTATTTTTATGCAAGAAAGATGTCAAACTTGAAACAAAAAGGAGCATCAGGTGTGAAGTCAACTAAATTAATTGCTCCTCGGGTTTTGAACCGCAACAAGACTTCAACTGCTAAATTCATAAGCAGGCTATTACTAGAAGAAGAAGTTGACTTCTCAAAACCATCAACCACATCCAATGCACCTATAACATCTAGCAGCAAAACCCCTAAACCTAAATCATTAACACCAATGATCACTATCACTTCCTCAGCATCACTTACAACATCCACACCATCCTCAACAAACACATCTAAAACTTCAGCAATTGGACAATCGATGCCATCTTTAACACCTACATATACAACCAAAAGTTCAACATCTACATCATTGAAACCATCCTCAACACCAACATCGACTACCACATCATCAGCACCTAAATGTTCTACCACAACCTCAACACCTTCATCGACACTACCATCCTCAACAACTATAGTAACTACTACATCCTCCTTACCTAAAGGAACTACCACATCCTCAACATAAACATCTATCCCAACACCTACGCCATAATCTACCCCATCACCAACACAACCAACTGTGAATGGATCTGTTGTAGAAAATATAGAAGGTGAAAACAATTCCTCTGAATGTTGTGGACCAGATGGGCATTTAACTATTTATGTTTGGAAAAAATGTGAGTTACCTATCATATCTTGCAACTTTTTTCTATGTATAACCTTTTGGTGTACACGTAAATATCAATTCAAAACTAAAAAGATCACATGATTATATGCAGGGTCATGCCACCAGGCCCTTGTGCACACATTATTAGTTGGTCATTTTTTCAAAGAGTAGATTCACAAGGGTACACATGGGGAAAAGTAAGCAAATAAATACGCGCATTATATTGGGAGGAGTTCCAGGTAGTTAACTATATGTGATAAATTGTTGTTTGGTAAACATTTACGTTTATAGTTATGCTTATATTGCTAATGTGTAGAAAAAGTGTTGTTGGGGTGAAGCAATAGACTCGCTAGTGAGGAAAGCTTGGGCAAGTAAAGGTGCATAAACTTATGGCTAATATCTCTACAACATGTGGAGTAGAAAAAGAAACCCACGTGCCTTTAAACCAGTTCATGTTGCATAAGAAGTTTGGAACTCCTGGCAAGTAAAATGGGATACAAATGAATAGAAGTTGAAATCCGAGCAGAACAAGAAAAATAGGTGTAATGATGTGGCTGATGGAATTGCACAACCTATCCATAAAGCTGGATCCGCAAATCATTTGAAAATAGCTTCAGATTTGGTAATTTTTTTAAAGGTACATCAATGCTTATATTTATGTTTATATTTTACATTTTATGGTATTTATGCAGAAGATGAAATTAGGACGTGATCCACCCCATAGTGAATTGTTCCTATATACACACACGAAGAATCACGATGAAGTCACATTTACAAATGAAAAAGATTGACAAATTCATGTAATATTCATTTCAGTGCAATTGAACTTTTATATTGTAGCTAGTCATTAATGTCATTCATAACTTTGATATATTTTAACTTTAATTCTTTTTATTTTTTAGGTGGCCTATACATAAAACTGGAAGAATCGTAAAAATGGAAGAATCGGAAGCTGAAGTTGCTGAATTTGAAGATGACACACTATTTTATGATGTTGTTGGTGGTCATGACAAAATAAGAAGACTTTATGGATTAGACTCTTTTGCAAAGGCGGTTCCCAATATTAACGGTAAAACGGATGTATCTTACATTCAGGAAAAAAAATGATGAAATTAAAGAAATGAAGGAGCTTGTTGCTAAACAAAAAGCGCAAAACGAAGAGCTTAAGAAAAGAATGAAAGCCCAAGAAGAACAACACAATGCAAGAGTCTAGCAACATTAAAAACAACTTAAAACGACAATGTAGCTTATTAATGTTATTACAGAACAACAACACTAGTAGCTCATAAAATGTTGATATGTTTTTTGCAAAGTATTTATTTTAGAGTAGCCACTTTCCATTTTCCATGTAGTACATAATTATTATTTTATTTTATGATATAATGATATTTGACTTTTTTGTTATTTTTGTTTTTCATATGTTACTACAAAATAATTTGGATTTAAATTATAAATTGATCATTTATCGGTCCCTATGGAATCTCCTATATAATATACACCACGGAAATTGCAAGGGATTCATGACCACAAAATTTGCTAGAGAATCATCACCACGGAAGTTGCTAGGGATTCATCACCACCAAATTTGCTACGAATCCACAACCACATAATTTTTTAGAAATTCATCACCATGGAATTTGCTAGGGAATCACCATCACAGAATTTGCTAGTGATTCACCACCACGGAATTCGCTAGGGGATCACCACCATGAAATTTGTTAGGGATTCACAACAACGTAATTTGCTAGGGATACACCACTATGGAATTTGCTAGGCAATAGCCACCACTACATTTGCTAGGATTCATCACCGTGAAATTCGCTAGGGATCTATCACCACGGATTTTGCTAGGGATTAAATACAACGAAATTTGTGATGGAAGAACTACCACAAATTCATGATGGAATCCTACTACGGAATCCATGACAGAATACCATCTACAACGAGTTTCATTCTCTTGTCACATTTACGACAAATTGATAGTTTCCCTAGAAAACACTTGCTAAGGGGTTTTTTGCGATGGAAATCGATCGTTGCAAATTTTGTCACAATTCATCTTTTGCAACGGAATTTCAGCTTTTCGCAACATATTGCTTCCCTAGCAAAATCTCATTTTTCTTATAGTGTCTGTTGATAGTGATCCTTAAGATCGTCCAAAATTTTCTGAGCAGAATCGGTAAACATGATTCTCGTTGAGATTTCTTTGGAAACGAAATTGAGAATCCACGAAATAACAGGCTGATTATTTCGCATCCATGAATTGTGATTAATGATTTGAGGAATAGGAGGTTCAGGTAAGGATCCATTGATGAATCTACCTTATTTTTTATAGAAAAAGCAATCATCATGGATCTACTCCATGACGGATAATTGTCACCGGTATGTCTCTGAGAAACAAGAATGAAACTGAGATTATCTGAATGATGAATGTAATTAGGCGGCATTCTATCACCAATTGGTGAAATGCTCAAATTTTGTAAGCTTTCAAGTTGAGATCTAGACATGGCGAATCGAGTTCAAACGAAATCAAAAGAAGATCAGATTGTGAATCAATTTTAGAAATCATAGATAAAAAGAAGATAATATGACGGGAATCGATCAAGAATTGAGTGAAAACGAGTTATAGTTGCTCTAATACCATATCGAATAATAGAAATGAGAAAAGAAGCATCTCGAATTTCGTTGAATCGATCAACAGATTACGTACCTGGAAGAAGAAGAAATAACAACTAACGACCATAACTAACTTTGACACATAATTACACTTTAAGCCTTCTATTAACACTATTTACATTTCTAACCCTCTAATAGGTGGAGGATGAGAAATAACTTGTGAGGCTTCAGTTAGTTCAAGAATTCCGACATGCTCAAGTTTCTGATTCAACGCATATTAATTCCATTGATTGTTATTCAAAAGACATTAGATCATACACTTGCATGATCAAACATTCAAGGATTCATTTACATCAAAATACTCAGACTAAGACCTCAAACGTTGTTATTGTCGGGGTTGAATTTCATTGAGTATTGGGGTTGCTCTCGTTTTGTTTTTTCCATTTCTTGCTATGTATGCCTTTTTCATATATAAAACTACTGATTTCCAAAAAAAAAAAAAAATTACCGACTACCGATATATCATTTTATACATTATTAGTTATAGAATAAATTACAGTCACGTTTGGTTCATGGATTGCAAAGGAATTCAAAGAATTGAAGTAAAAGATTCGGTGATTGACGTATTTAGCTGACAAATAGATGAAAGTTAATTTGGTTAAAATACATCTAAATCCACAATTCAAAGATTCTATCATTTTTTGACGCAAGGCCAATAAATCCATTGTTTAAAAAACCGTTTTTTTTTTTTTTTTGTTAAACCGGTTCCTGGTTCAACCGGTTTGACCGTCCGGTTAATCAGTTCTACAATTTTCATCTTTTTTTCCCTATTTTCATACACATGCATACATATATATAAATCATTAATTTAACGTTACTAGTTCAAATATTAAAAATATACATAAAAATAAATTATAGATCAATTTAAATACATTAAAATAATAAATAATCATAAGTTTTGTATTTTCTATCAATTCATATACGTCAAAAAAAATATAACAGACAAACAAAATATAGTTTTAGATGAATACAAACACATTATAAAACTTTATAACATTTACAATATGTTTTTAGTTAGAGAAAACTAAATAATTTTGAAAAAAAATTACCAAACTTTATAACATTTCGCTTCTCAAGTAAATGTTAATGTTACATTTTTCATTCACTTTAATAAAACAACTTGTGTCTAGCAAAGATATATGTCCATTTTTTTTTTTTTTTTTTTTTTTGCCTTTTTCTTTGTTCAAACACATCCAACGTCATGATTCTATCATTACTAAGACACATCGCCAATAAATCACTTTAATTCGATTCCTAAATTATATATATGTTCTGTTTAAGTAAATGTTGATGCTACATTTTACTTTAAATTTTAATAAAAAAAAATAATGTCTCTATCATTGCCTTAAGCCCACTTTGTTGACTAGACACATTCAACATTGCCATCTATATATATTTATTTAAATATTATATATTCATGATTACCTGCACCAGGGAGTTCCATCTCTATATATTATGAAACCTATGTATCATCATTTTCATAATTCTTTCTGGACGTAGAAAACATGGAGTTGTTTCTCCCATTTTCAGCCACTATAGCCGCAATTGTTTTTTCTTTTATACTAAAATTCCTGCTGCAAAGCTTTAAAGGAAAGAGAGTGAAAAACACAGAACCACCTCAAGTCAAGGGCCGATGGCCAGTAATCGGACACCTGCGCCTTCTAGGTGGACCTGAACTACCTCACAGGGTCTTAGGTGGATTGGCAGATAAATATGGCCCTATTTTCAGCATCAAGCTTGGTGTTCACAATGTTTTGGTGGTGAGTAGCGCTGAGATGGCGAAAGAGTGCTTTACCACAAACGATAAGGTGTTTGCAAGTCGACCCAAGTCAATGGCAGTAGAACACATGGGCTATAACTATGCCATTTTGGCTCTAGCTCCTTATGGGGACTACTGGCGACAAGTGCGCAAGATCATGACTCTGGAGGTTCTCTCTCAGCGACGTGTGGAGATGCTTGGACCTCTTCGTTCTTCAGAGGTTAAAGCATCCATGGAAGATATATATAACGCTTGGGTAAAGAATAAAGAAAGTGGAAGTTCCGACATGGTACAGGTGGATATGAAACAATGGTTTCAGAACTTGATATTAAATGTTGTCGTCAGGGTTGTTTCAGGAAAAAGGTTTTCACCTGATGACAAAGAAGGTGTTCGATTTCAAAAAGTGATAAGGAAATTCTTTGTGTTGCTGGGCACATTTGTGGTGTCTGATTTTATTCCATATCTGAAGCCATTGGACCTGGGAGGATACGAGAAAAAAATGAAGATGACAGGAGAAGAGATGTACGGAATTGTTACAGGATGGCTAGAGGATCACAAGAGAGTGAGAGCGGAGGAAAAGCATGCGCAGCAACATGAAAGAAGCCAAGTCTTCATGGATGTTCTTATTTCCGTTCTTGAAGGTGCCTCCCCAGAGGAATTCCGTGGTTTTGACCATGATACCATAATCAAGGCTACATGTTTGGTAAGCCTAATAATCTTTGTCTCATCATCATTATTTGGTCTTATACATCACCAATGCTATACGACTACTATTACCAAAGTTTGTTAATCGTTTATAGTTTCTTCCACATTCATTATAATATTTCCACAACATTATCAGCATGTTGCTTGAAACCTAATACAAGAAATTTGTTTTACTTCAAACTTGCAGACTGTTTTAGCTGCGGGATTGGACACAACATCTGCAACATTAACATGGGCTTTATGTTTGTTGCTCAACAACCCAAGAGTATTAAAAATTGCCCAACATGAATTGGATGAGCATGTTGGAAGGAAGAGAGCAGTAGAGGAGTCGGACCTAAAGAACCTTGTTTACCTTGACGCAATCGTTAAAGAAACACTGCGTTTATACCCGCCTGGACCTCTAAACCTTCCTCATGAGTCCATGGAGGATTGCATTATCGGTGGCTACAAAATCCCTAAAGGCACACGTTTATTGACTAATCTTTGGAAAATTCAACATGATCCTAGTAAATGGTCAGATCCTGAAGAATTTCAGCCAGAAAGGTTCTTGACAAGTCATAAACATGTTGATGTCAGGGGAAACAATTATGAATTGATTCCTTTCGGTAGTGGTAGAAGAGTATGCCCTGCTATTCCGTTTGCTCTTCGGTCTTTGCATATAACTTTAGCTACTTTAATACAACAATTTGAGCTTAAAAAGCCATCGAATGAACCCATTGATATGAGCGAAAGCGCCGGAGTGACTATCAGCAAAGCAATCCCACTTGAGGTCCTTCTGGCGCCTCGTTTATCCCTTGATATGTACCCTGTTGCTGCATGATATTTCAGCTTCAAAGCAACTACAAGCTCCAATGCCCCCTGACTATAAGCCCACACCCTAGACACATTGAAGATTGATTGGAAGATAAAAGAAAATATGAGAATCCACTCCTGACTAGCCTTATCAATAACTTGTTTAGTCATACTAAGTTTGTTTTCGATCATCCGTATTTTATGCATGTATTTTACTTACTGTTGTTTGTAATCTCTATATATATAGAGCCCTCCTTGGTTTATAATTCAATCCTCAATAATAAAGGATTCTTAGCATGCAAATGTTATTTCAATATTTACTTAAGATTGTCGTTTGCACGAACTTTGTTCAAGTAAAACGTGTGTAAACACCTCAAGAATTCAAATAACAAAGAATATTTAAAAATAGAATTAAGATATCAAACGTAAACAATCGCCAACAAGAATAATGACGTACTAAATAAAAGAGACACGGATAATTACGTTGAACGGAAAACTCAAATAATCAATTCACTATAATTTGAAGTGTTTATAGTAATGAAGCCTATACAGACGACATTTTCAGCTCATATGCCGACGACTAGTCGATCGTCGGAAAAACCTATACCGACGACATGTCGTCCGTACAAAATCGTCAAAATAGCCCCGTCGGTAAAAGTGAAAAATGTTACTGGGATAGATGTCGTTGGTACAGAGAAACCAATGGCGACGACTTGTCGTCTACAAAGCGTCTTCGAGTGTAACACCCCATTTTTGGTCCTTGGATTGGTAAGAATTAGCCATGGGAAGCCCTAGTGGCAAAATGGTGATCATGGGGACATTAATAGTACGTAGGGCGTACATGTGAGTAGGCTAAGCGTACTGGGGCATGCCCTAGTACGTTGGGCGTAGACATATGTACGTTGGGCGTACGTATGTCCGGGTGAAACCCTAATTTTTAGGGTTTATGGAGTAATTAAGCACATTATGGGTCATTTTGACTCACTCTTTTGTCCTCCAAGTCCTTTAGCCATTTTGAGAGAAAGCTAACCCCCCATAGTCAGCATCTTGAGCTTATAGTGTGATTTTTTGTGTGCCAAAAGGAAAAGTTAGTGCATGAAAGGACTCAGTCAAGGAAGCAACCTTGTAGATATGGGATTATCATCTTCTTGGGAAGCATCAGAAGATATAAAGCTTCTACCTTTATGATTGGATTCTTTAGATCTTGTTTTGGTTGCTTTTTGGTATACTTCTTCTCCCAAGAGTCCCAATTTTGTGCATGCTTTGTTTTTGACGAGTTGGGTTGTCCTTTCAGACCCTAGATGGGTCGTAAGGCATAAAAATGAGGTCCCTTGAGCTATTTTGGTCCCTTGTTCTTTGTAAGAGGTTTTAATGGCTTAAGACCGTGTATTAAGCCGTTTTTGGTCGACCAAAGTCTTAAAGTTTGAGACTTTATGGTTCTAGAGTGCTATTGGATCGTGGATCTGAAGTTTGAGCTCAAGTGCTTAATCGATTAAGCACTTATGGAAGTTTTAAGCCTTGCGTGGGTACGCCCCGTATAGGTTGATGTACGCCCCACGTATTGAGTCAACCACCCCGATGGTGGTCAATGTGAGGTGAAGTACGCCCTGTGTACACCTTCTGTTTGGGTTTCGGACGTAGAGCTTCGGGTATTGGGCCTATTGATACAAAAAGTGACCTTCTTTAGCTAATGGAACCGCAGCCTAATGTGTTGGAGTTGACACCGTAGTGAGAGTTGTCCACCATAGTTGAAGAAAATTCTTTGTGAACCGCAACCACAACCACAACCGTAGTAGATATCGCAGAGATGAATAATGAAAACTTTCAAAGTTACTTTACTGACTTAGCGTGTTTGCCTAGTTTTGTCCAGTGAACCTCGCATGGTCACTGAGGTTAGTAAGATAATGTTAGTTTATTTCAAATGTAACTTTTCAGGACTCTATAAATAGAGCATCCCACTTCATGTAAAACACACCTTTTCACGATCTTTCTGAACTATCATTGAAATACAAAGAACATTCATCTCCATTCTATCTTAACTGATATCTTGAAGTCCCTCTTCACTTTAAGTTGAATGCATTTATTAACTTGGGTTTGCATGCAATCCTTGTTATGAATCAACTTGGTATCTACTCGATATAACTTGTTGTCCTTTATATTTCCTTTACATTTCTGGAATCTAACATTTCTAACTTATTATTGTTGAGCTAACAAGATCATTGAGATTAACTTATTCTGCAACTTATTATCTTCTACTAACGTTTGTTCAAGTGTTCTTCAAATTGTTTCTCTCAACAATTGGTATCAGAGCCAGAGTTGTTGCTTTCTAAGCAAAACTTTGATTTTAGAAAGCCTTCTATACCACTATAGCTCATTCTTAAAAAAAACAAAAGAAAAAGCAAAGGAAATATGGCATAAGATTAATGTTCCCAACAGTGTAGGATGCTCGAATAGAGCTCCAATACTTGATGCAAGTGAATACCACCATTGATCTCAAAGAATGTAAAGGTATCTTAAGAGGCTTGGTAGAGATGTATGGAGATATGTGGAAGAAGGACCCTATGTCCCTGTTCTCACAACTGACAAGCAGATGGTGCTCAGGCACAACTTGGTAGTGCTCAGGCAGTTAGGAATCGACCAACCAATGATGATCTTGATAAAATGGAGAAAGATGCCATAGCATTCTATGAAATATCATGTGGTGTTGCTCCAGACAATTTTGACATCATCATCAACTGCAAATCTGCCAAGGAGATATGGGATGTACTCAAAAAAAATTATCAAGGGTCTGAACAAGCTCAAGACAAGAAACTCACCACTACTCTCAATGAGTTCAACAACTTTAAAGCTCTCCCCGGTGAAAGTCTTGAAGATTCGTTCAAAAGGTTCAACCTCATCATCACAAAGCTATCAAATGTTGGTACAGTTCGAAGCAATCACAAGACAAATTTGTAGTTCTTTAATGGTTTGGGTAGACAATGGACAACACAAAAATGATAGTCCAAGGAGACAGAAAGATTCACACACTCTCACTATTCAAACTCTATGGTGAGCTTCAAGCACAAGAATCAACTGTGTTAAAGGATTGTGTGGATATAGGAGGACCACTTGCTTTGATGGCTCAAAACCTGCAGTTCAAGGCACCTGAGTACCTATATACCACAGAGTCATCATACCAACACTCATATGACAATCCACCACAGTCATATGAAGTTGATGTTGAGCTAGACGATGAAGAAGAAATTCAAAATGCTATTGCCTTGGTCAGCCAACAGTTCAACAGGTTTCCACCACCATCATTTGGTAAAAACCAACATTTCACAAAACCACCCTTCAATCACAACCTCAACCGACAGAATAATGACCCACGATATCCCAGAAACCGTCATCATCCTTCACAACCACAAAACTCTTTTCTAAAGGAGCCACCGTAGAACAACAAACCTTTAGACTCTGTTACCACTACTGAAGACAAAAATGGAGTCGTTATTTTCCATAAGTGTAATAAGGAAAACCATTTTGCCAAAGACTGTAAAGCAAATGTGGTAAAGGATAAGGCATTCTATCGTAGAATGGCCCAAGAAATGGAGGAAAAAGAAAAGGCAAAAGCTTACGTTGCTCAAGTGAGAAGGGATCATCAAGTGTGGTCATCAGGAGATGAAGATGAAGGGGTTGATAACAACAAGCAAAAAGGAAATATTTGCAAGGTGGAAACCACAGAAGATGATGGATCGACGAACTTACAAAAGAACTACTATTACATGGCCAAAGATGGCACTCTCAGGATCGTCGAACATGTAAAATCATGGTCCATTCTAATAATTACAGCATCATGATTGTGAACCTTATTTAGAAAAACTTAATGACACCTATGTGGTTGTGACAACCCGAAATTTCCATTTTGTACAAACCATTTGAAGCCAATAGAAGTAGCACAGTTACAGTGAAAATTCAGACTTCGAGTATAAGTTTGGCAGTTTTTCAGGATTTACATTTAAGGAGATATCAGGAGAGTGGATGCACTTGGGTTTCGTGCAACACTGTTATTCCAACACTCTGTTATATTAAAAATCATTTCGGGAATAAAAATATTTTCTGCCAAAAATATCTCAGGACTATAAATAGAATTCTGAACCAAATTATGTCATTAGTTACATTTCCAACTAGAGAAAAGCCATTTTCTCTCTCACGGATCTTCGGGTTTTTATCCCAAATCGTGAGTACACTTCTCTAGTTGTCTTATAATGCTTATAATGTGCTTAATAACTTAGATTACATAGCAAATATGTGAGATTCGGGAGTTTACCGCCCAAGAACGTTCTTGGAGAGTAAACTCAAATATGTGGCTTAAATGCTACCTAGTCTTTTCCCCATGTTAGGTAACTACCTTAGGCTTGTATGCTAGTGTATATATGACTAGAAAACATCAAAATCGGATCAAGACCCCAAGATTTGGGAGCTTACCGCCCAAGAACATGTGGAGAGTAAACTCCATTTTAAGGGCCAAAAGTGTCCCA
The DNA here is from genome assembly GCF_051521515.1 of Lactuca serriola. Lineage (NCBI taxonomy): Eukaryota > Viridiplantae > Streptophyta > Magnoliopsida > Asterales > Asteraceae > Lactuca > Lactuca serriola. The sequence goes on from NC_136411.1 coordinate 233,730,892, forward strand.
ATGTCCCTCAAAGCCTTAGAACTCAACATAGGGACTAGCATTACATGTTTTAGACCACAAAACAATTAAAATCAAGGATGAAAAGTGAGTTCACGGCCAAGGGTGTTCGAGGGCTGTGAACTCCATGTTTAGGTGTCAAAATGCCTTGAAAATCTTCCTTAAGCCAAGAGACAAATTAGGACAAGTACCCTAGTGTGTTTGGGGCAAGCAAACACCATTAAAACACCAAGAAAAGGCTATTCACGGCCCAAAATGTTCCAGGGCCGTGAACTCCAATAAATGTTGCCAAATGGTGCCATAATTCCTCCTAAAGCCTTGAACAATTGCCAAGAACATATCCTATGTGAGTATGGGACTTGAAAGCATCAAAAACATCATTCCAAGGGAGTTTATGGCCGTAAACTCCAAGGGAATATGGTCCCAGGGCCGTAAACTCAAAAAAGGAGTTATATTATGCCCTAAACTCTTCCATAGACCAAGCCATTAAGTAGAAATGCTTATTAGGGCCTTATAGAGCATCAAACATCAAATGGTAACATAAGTGTGAGCTTACGGCCGTATACTCATGAGTTTACGACTGTAAACTCACTTAGTAGGGTCATTAGGGCCGTGAACCTCATGGTGGAGTATTCCTTGAGCCCTACACACAATAGCTTCCCCTACAAACACTTAGATGCAATCCTAGAGGCTAATAACACTTGATAAAGGTGTTTAGCATGTCCTCGGTTGTCTTGTCTTGTTTATTAGTTGTTTATAGACTAATTTGTTACATATATGTGAAATTATATGTTAACTAGGATCATAAGTGTGTTCAAGACTCCACTTGACACCTAGCAGTCCTACCTCTTCAGTTCATCCGTATCACCCACAACAGGTGAGTTCATACCCCTTAATCAATGTTTTAAACTATTTTTAAATGTTTTATGGGGGGATACAAGTAGAATTATGCTAATTATTATATCAATCACATGTGATTAATAAGCAGCATTCAAATGATTGGCTACTCATTAGCCGTTTTACCAAACAGTTTCCTTCAAATGTTTTTCATAAACACTTTATGTGTTTAAAAACTCCTTATTACACTGTACATTTTACTATGTATATTACATTTCAAACTTATTTACAATTATGTTTCAAACAAATGTTCTTTATACCATACTGTTTTATCAAACCCATGCCTTCAAAACCATTTTATAGATCGACACCAAGTCGATCTTTTCTTAGAAAATATTTATGTTCAAAGGTTTTACAAATATTATTTTATGCTTTTATATTATAAATTACATGCCTCTATATGTGTAGTTATATAAGAAATGTTTAAAAGACTTAGGAAGGCTATCCACCTTATTTCCTTTTCGCGCTTGAGATGTGGTCTGGTGGGATATCGGGTACTCGTCCGAAGGTCGTCTAAATATTAGTTATATAGCATATGTACATATATAGTCATAAAGGCCCTTCCAGTTCATCCCATGCCCTTGCGTAGCAAGGGTATACATCCATGTCCATACGTACCAGTTAGATTACTAGTAAACTACCATATGGGTAGTTTAGGAAGATACTAGAACTATTACTTGAACACAATATCATACTATGAGTCAGTTTATTCATGAGTCAATACTTACTACTATGAGAACATATACAACTATACTAGAGAAGAACATATACAATTATACTAGAGAAGAACATATACAAACAGCTAGAGAGAGAACATATACAACTATACTAGAGAAGAACATATACAACTATACTAGAGAGAGAACATATACAACTATACTAGAAAGAGAACATATACAATGATACTAGAACGAGTACATTACTATACTTGCTAGGTAGAGAGCACGTACATTACAGCTAGAACAGTTCATTACATTACATATACATGAATACGTTAACAATTGTGATCCACTGTATCGGAGCATGCCTTAAATGTCATGGCCCGAGTTGTAGCCAGAATTCTCTTGGAGGGAGAGCGTGAGTTTGCATATAGATCTATATTGGATTGACTATCCTACACCTTGATGCTAGCTATAGTCGGACCTGTAGGTCTGCAGGTGCCAAACGTCATTCCGTTTTACGACCATATGTATGTCGTTGTTACCAGTCGATAGTATGGTGCAATTAATCACATGATGCCTTAATGAAAATCCAGTTTAAGGTAGTTAGTACAGCAGTAGTTCCTATAATACAACACTACAGTACTACATTAATTTCCCCTTTTCACATTTTAGTGATCATTTCACTTAAACATTAAATGTAAAAGCTATATTTTGTAAATGATAGTTACACTTGGGAAAATTACACACTTTTACAAGAAATGAACATTTAGAACAGTTAAATCTTGGTAGAAAACTATGTTGAGAAGAGTTAGGTCTTGGTAGAAGACACACTTTATATAATAGTAGGAATCATAGGGATTTCTAGGGTTTTTCAAACGTTACAGTTGTTTTACAAACATTTTTACATTTACAGTTCATATACATTTTCAATACTTACAATTCATATACATTTTCCATACTTACATTTCCTAAACTTACAAATTCTTACATACAAATTAAGACACTAAAATACTTATGATCTCACCAGCTTCAAAGCTGATACTCGCTTTCAAAATTACTTGTATCCTCAGGTCATCATAGACAGGTACCGATGCAAGGAATAGGGAAGATGGAGCTCGTTGAAGACTCATCTTTCATTTTGATTTATGCTTTAGTGTTTATCAAAATTTGACAGAACACACTTGTATAATAATTATATTATTAATGCAATGGATGATGTTGTTACTTGTTTACTACTTTACATTGTTGTGATACTGTACATGACGTCCTCCGCCCCAGAACGTTTCTGCCGTTCTTGGTTTTGGGGTGTGACAGATTGGTATCAGAGCATTGTTTATAGTGAATTAAGTATATCAACCCATAAAAGATATACTAACTATAAATACATAAGGGATTAAAAATACTCTGACCAAGAGTTTATACTTTAAATAATAAAATATTTAATAAAGTATACGTGCCTGCATTCATACTAAAATCAGTGTCACTAGGACAATACAAAAGAATTACGATTGTTGGGCAACACAAGTGGGCTTAGAGACATATGGTCAAAACTGGGAAGATATAGCCTAATCACCTATATTATCTGAGGGTTGACTAGCATGTGCCTAAGTGTAGTTGTGTGGTTGCAACAATGCTAAAATCTTACCAACCCTACCACAATGAGAACAATAGAACATAACATTAAACTTAAAATACTATAGGAGTATTTGGTGTTACTATAAGTACGTTATACTTGAGAACTAAAACGGGATCTTCATTACTAAGCTGATAGTTGCTAAGTGGATACACTAAGGCTATATGTAATTAAGATGTTATAGACTGAGAATCTGTGAAAATTTTACTTTACCCCTATTCTGTGTGAATATGGAGTTAAGGTCACTTATTCGAAGGTCTATCCTGTTTCGATTACATATAACTAGTATGCAATTCACAAATAGCGATGTAACTAATGAAGATTTTCTAAATAATTATCTAGATAGTTCGTCTAATAATTATTTCTTACCCCAATTCTCGCATAGATAACATGGCTGGACTCCATCCCCACGGCAACCAGTACCTTCTGAATGAGGTCATAGCTGGTTGGTTTGGAGAAGAACCAGAGAATGATCATCCTATCCCTTTGAATGATCACCATGATGAAAACCTTTCGGATAATGCTAAATCCAAACCCGAGGTTGAGAACCTATCCCAGGAAGCTCCCGTTCCAATTCCTAACCCTCGTCCGGCTTTTCATGGCCCGACCCCTGAGTGGGTGGAATGCTTGGAAACATGGAGCCAAGGACAAGATCAGCCCATCCCATTTAATGGTGACCGAAGCTTCTATGGCCTGAGTAATGGAGGCTCAGCACATAGAGTCTTGCCAATCTTGGTCCGCAGAGTGGCCCGAAATGAGATTCAAGGCAGGACAACCCTACATCAGATTACCGAAGTTGTCGTCGATGCGAGAATGCATACCCTCCGCACCATTCGTCTAGAAGATACTCGCGAGAGATCAGAGAAAAACCATGAAACCCTGTTGCAAGCACTGGCTGAATCATGAGCCGAAGTCATAGGGCTCCGAGTACGCCAAAGGGTGTACAAAAGACACCTGCTTGACATGGAACGTCAACTAGCTGAACTGAGAGTTCACCAGAGGATTGACCGTCGCCAGTACTAGACGCTTTACTTTATTTTCCTTGTTATAAGGAATCATTTTTCTGTCTATGCCCGATGTGGCATTTTCTATGAAATTACCTTGTACTGTAAGTACTTTAGGTTAGGTCCTTATGCTGTCAAGAATTATCTTCTCTGGATATGATGTAAGACCTTTACAAGGTCATTTTTCCTGAATCTTTACGTCGGGAATATCAAAGATATTGACAGCCGGCTAACCTCTGTGTCATTCTTCCTTCAAGTACTCTTATCATTCTTTCATTAGATACTATCTGAAACATGCTTTAGTCAAGTCATTGGACTATAGCAAGTTAGATCCGGAGACATTTCCATGTCTCTTTTAGTGGTTGGATCATGTTATTCGCCAACCATCGATACCTCGGCTTGAACGACAAACGTCTTGAGACCATTCTACGAACTTACTTCTACTCATTACTAGGACTGCATCATAGGGATGTAGGTCAAACCTTCGCGATCATACTTCCATTTCCATGCTAGGACTGCATCATACGGATGTAGGTCAAACTTTCGAGAACATACTCTTACTCTTTGATTGAACAATCGCCGTACACCTAGGTTCAACCAGAATCGCTCACAAATTCCTTATCTTTCGTATTACAGAATCATGTCGTCATCCGGAAACAATCAGTCGGACAACGAAACCTCTACCTTTCCTATGGACGCCGCTACCTTCCAAACCGCAGTTACAACTGTCGTGATGGCTGCCGTGACAGCTGTCCTTGCGCACCGTTGCGCTATCTGCACAAGCAATGCTGATGTTGGGATTGAAGATTCCAATCGTAGTATCAATCCAGGAAGTCACCAAACAGTAACAGTTACAGGCTCGCAAAGCCGAAAAACAGAGAACAAGAAACGAAAGCGTCAAGCTCAAAAAAAACACAAGAAGTCCCAAAGGCTGGCTATGCAACAGCAACAAGTGGAAACCCCTGCCATCCCAGTACCGAGCAGGCCATACGAGGGAGAACTCCCGAAATGTGATAAGTGTAGATTCCATCATCATGGGGCTTTCCATGAGATGCAGTGTTGCAATTGCCTAAAAATAGGGCACCATGCTCGTGGCTGTGGAGAACCGGCACGACCCATCACTCAAGTCCCTTTTCATCGGGACTAACCCTACACACGAGAGTAGTTATAAAGTCGAACGCTTTAGGAAGCAATTTCCAAGGTGGAGTAATGAGGAAGGCACTCGTGTCCACATAACACTGGCTAAACACCTCACTTCCACCACCAATATTGGTGTTGTCCAGATATGTCACCAATGCGGTGAAATTGGACACTTCAAGAAAGATTTCCCGATAGCAAAGAACTCGGGTGCTGATGGGAAGATTCTCAGGATCACAGCTGCAGGAGAGCCTACGCCGTAACCCTCGTTAATGTAACTTAGGCGTGTTGTTGTAACAGACTTATAAACTATCCAGAACTAGTGCAACTAGAGTTTTACCTTTTGCAAGATCCTGTCTGTATAGGGATTCTCGTGCTGCTTATACTTGTCTTTTGTAGTATATCTTATTCGCAGCAATAGTCTTGTGGTAAATCTAAAGTACTGTAACTCTGTTCATGGTTGCACGGTTGTGTTTTGTCTGTAAACATCTTATGTTCAAATCTAATGTCTTTAAGTTTCAGTATGATTCCGACATTATCATACGACTCGATTCAATTTGATCCTCACAAAAACAGCTTCATACGTACATCTCTTTCTTCTAGATCACTTTTTCAGCGAAACCGTCATATCAGAACACCAAAGTACTCATGCCAGGAATACCTCTTAGTTATTTTCTTTCCGAAGAAAACCCCAAAGTACCACTCGTACAGTACATCAAGTTCAATCCAAGAATTTACACGATTGATCTATCACTGAGGAATGTATGCATAAGAGTGATATATAATCAAGGTTCTACAGGTTTAGAATTGATGATTCCACTTTAACTTCTTTTTCCCCGATGGGATGTAAGCTTAAAGAAGAATCAGTTATTCGAATACCTTTTCAATCTTAATTATATACAACTTGTATACATGATATTGTGATTGTGAAACCAGGTATGAATTCTAATATGAACTTCAGGACAGAGAACTGCCTAAGCCTACGAGTAATCGCATCTTCATGTGAACAAACTTAGAACCCAGTACGACTCTTGTAAACAGATCGCCCTATAGTCTAAACACCTACAGAGATACCAGAACAGTACAAACAACTTAATGAACTACACAGAAATAGAATTAGAAGACTAGGCTTCTCACCCTGGAGAACCCCCAGTCTTATTCTCCCAGAGATCGGCGAATTGCATCGTATGTGCCTCGGATATCGAGGACTCCGTCAAGATTTTCATTAGAAATCGTTATCTCTGCCTCGCATAGATGAAATGGTTGAGCAAACGCAAGGAAAGAATTACTTTCAGAAATGGATCTGAGATCCGAATATCACCAGTTCGAGTGTAAGGGAAGGATGTCCGGAAGACTATCTTCCGAACTCGATGCGGACACTTCGAGTCCGTAGTGATACCCTTCGGATAGGACCAATATGCCCATAGCTTTCATGAGCTAAACTAATAGGGTACGTCTTTCTTACTTGAATCAGTTCGTCATTTCTCCATGTAATGACTTACTTATCTACCCTTGTAGTAAGAAGGAACCCATGGAAACATTACTTTCAGAGGAACTTTTCGCGAAGTTCTCTAGGCACGAGTTTTGAAATTGAAGAGTCGAATTTCTATGACACACTGTTAGTAATGTGTGAAATTTTGAGTACTTTTTTAATTTGTCAAAACCGTTGAGCATTTGTCGACACCGGAGACGCCGACAGTCATTCGCCAAATTCTAGGTCTTACCGACCTACTGTCATAGTTCATTCAGAACTCCTCGGAAATTACAGAAACCCGTACGACTTTGACCCAGCAAGGGGTGGCCTTTGACTGGGAAGTTAAGCAAGAAAAGGAACCTTTGGAATTCCAAGTGAGTGACCAAGTTCTTTAGGAGAACTCACTCTGGGAATGGCATAATACGCTTCGTATCGCGTGGCAAGCTAAATCCAATATAGTTAGGACCTCTGAGATTCTTATCAGCATCGGTCCTGTGCCTCGCACAAACTAAACCTACTCCGCGAACTCAGTAACGTACATTATACTCTTAGCGCCTCGATCATGAAACCATACCTTTCCGTTAGGACTCTTGTAAGTCCACTCGTCGAGATCCTCGCCTTCGTATTAGAACCGTAGTGACCCTCGACTGAGAGGTCAAGCGGATGAAGCAACGTCGTCGCCAGTTAGTGAAGGTTCGTTGGATTGCCAACCGAGAAACCGAATTCACTTAGGTGCGCTAGAACCAATCGATTAGGACGTTTCCTCCTCACAAATCGATTATTCGTACCTACTTCCTTATCTAAGTTCTAATTTTGGGACAAAATTCCCTTTAACAGGGGGATGATGTGACAACCCGAAATTTCCATTTTGTACAAACCATTTGAAGCCAATAGAAGTAGCACAGTTACAGTGAAAATTCAGACTTCGAGTATATGTTTGGCAGTTTTTCAGGATTTACATTTAAGGAGATATCAGGAGAGTGGATGCACTTGGGTTTCGTGCAACACTGTTATTCCAACACTCTGTTATATTAAAAATCATTTCGGGAATAAAAATATTTTCTGCCAAAAATATCTCAGGACTATAAATAGAATTCTGAACCAAATTATGTCATTAGTTACATTTCCAACTAGAGAAAAGCCATTTTCTCTCTCACGGATCTTCGGGTTTTTATCCCAAATCGTGAGTACACTTCTCTAGTTGTCTTATAATGCTTATAATGTGCTTAATAACTTACATTACATAGCAAATCTGTGAGACTCGGGAGTTTACCGCCCAAGAACGTTCTTGGAGAGTAAACTCATATATGTGGCTGAAATGCTACCTAGTCTTTTCTCCATGTTGGGTAACTACCTTAGGCTTGTATGCTATTGTATATATGACTAGAAAACATCAAAATCGGATCAAGACCCCAATATTTGGGAGTTTACCGCCCAAGAACATGCGGAGAGTAAACTCCATTTTAAGGGCCAAAAGTGTCCCAATGTCCCTCAAAGCCTTAGAACTCAACATAGGGACTAGCATTACATGTTTTAGACCACAAAACAATTAAAATCAAGGATGAAAAGCGAGTTCACGGCCAAGGGTGTTCCAGGGCCGTGAACTCCATGTTTAGGTGTCAACATGCATTGAAAATCTTCCTTAAGCAAAGAGACAAATTAGGACAAGTACCCTAGTGTGTTTGGGGCAAGCAAACACCATTATAACACCAAGAAAAGGCTGTTCACGGCCCAAAATGTTCCAGGGCCGTGAACTCCAATAAATGTTGCCAAATGGTGCCATAATTCCTCTTAAAGCCTTGAACAATTGCCTAGAACATATCCTATGTGAGTATGGGAGTTGAAAGCATCAAAAACATCGTTCCAAGGGAGTTTATAGCTGTAAACTCCAAGGGAATATGGTCCCAGGGCCGTAAACTCCAAAAAGGAGTTATATTATGCCCTAAACTCTTCCATAGACCAAGCCATTAAGTAGAAATGCTTATTAGGGTCTTATAGAGCATCAAACATCAAATGGTAACATAAGTGTGAGCTTACGGCCATATACTCATGAGTTTACAACCGTAAACTCACTTAGTAGGGTCATTAGGGTCGTGAACCTCATGGTGGAGTATTCCTTGAGCCCTACACACAATAGCTACCACTACAAACACTTAGATGCAATCCTAGAGGCTAATAACACTTGATAAAGGTGTTTAGCATGTCCTAGGGTGTCTTGTCCTGTTTATTAGTTGTTTATAGACTAATTTGTTACATATATGTGAAATTATATGTTAACTAGGATCATAAGTGTGTTCAAGACTTCACTTGACACCTAGTAGTCCTACCTCTTCAGTTCATCTGTATCACCTACAACAGGTGAGTTCATACCCCTTAATCAATGTTTTAAACTGTTTTTAAATGTTTTATGGGGGGATACAAGTAGAATTATGCTAATTATTATATCAATCACATGTGATTAATAAGCAGCATTCAAATGATTGGCTACTCATTAGCCGTTTTACCAAACAGTTTCCTTCAAATGTTTTTCATAAACACTTTATGTGTTTAAAAACTCCTTATTACACTATACATTTTACTCTGTACATTACATTTCAAACTTATTTACAATTGTGTTTCAAACAAATGTTCTTTATACCATACTATTTTATCAAATCCATGCCTTCAAAACCATTTTATAGATCGACACCAAGTCGATCTTTTCTTAGAAAATATTTATGTTCAAAGGTTTTACAAATCTTATTTTATGCTTTTATATTATAAATTGCATGCCTCTATGTATAGTTATATAATAAATGTTTAAAAGACTTAGGAAGGCTATCCACCCTATTTCCTTTTCGCGCTTGAGATGTGGTCTGGTGGGATATCGGGTACTCGTCCGAAGGTCGTTTAAATATTAGTTATATAGCATATGTACATATATAGTCATAAAGGCCCTTCCAGTTCATCCCATGCCCTTGGGTAGCAAGGGTATACATCCATGTCCATACGTACCAGTTAGATTACTAGTAAACTACCATATGGGTAGTTTAGGAAGATACTAGAACTATTACTTGAACACAATATCATACTATGAGTCAGTTTATTCATGAGTCAATACTTACTACTATGAGAACATATACAAATATACTAGAGAAAAACATATACAACTATACTAGAGAAGAACATATATAGCTATACTAGACAGAGAACATATACAACTATACTAGAGAAGAACATATACAACTATACTAGAGAAGAACATATACAACTATACTAGAGAGAGAACATATACAACTATACTTGAAAGAGAACATATACAACGATACTAGAACGAGTACATTACTATACTTGCTAGGTAGAGAGCACATACATTATAGCTAGAACAGTTCATTACATTACATATACATGAATACGTTAACAATTGTGATCCACTGTATCGGAGCATGCCTTAAATGTCATGGCCCGAGTTGTAGCCAGAATTCTCATGGAGGGAGAGCGTGAGTTTGCGTATAGATCTATACTGGATTGACTATCCTACACCTTGCTTGTGACAACCCGAAATTTCCATTTTGTACAAACTATATCACTTCAATAGAAGTTATAGCAGTCACAGTTAATTTTCAGAGTTTTTCGTGTAAGTTTGAGTAATTCAGGGTTTACACTTCAGGAAATATCAGGAGAGTGGGTGCACTAGGGTTTTGTGAAACACTGTTATTCCAACACTCTATTATATTAGAGGTCATTTTAGGAATAAAAATATTTTCTGCCAAAAGTATCTCAGGACTATAAATAGAATTCTGAACCAAATTCATTCATTATTCACATTTCCAACTAGAGAAAAGCCATTTTCTCTCTCACAGATCTTTGGGTTTTTATACCAAAACATGACTAACTCTTTCTAGTAGTGTTAGAAAGCTTTATATGTAGTTATAACATGATTTAGAAGGCTAAATCACTAGATTTAGGAGTTTACTCCCCAAGGTGTTCTTGGGCGGTAAACTCCCGAAATGAAGCCTAGACTATCCCCCGTGATATACAACTGCCTTGGACTTGTATAGGAGTGTGTTAGGGACATGAAATCAAGCAAGAACGACCCAAGTTTGGGAGTTCACGGCCCAAGAGTTTCTTAGGCCGTAAACTCCAAATTCAAGCTCCAAATGGTGCTTTTAAGGCACCTAAGGCCTTAGGCTTTTACCTAGACTTGTTCCCAATAAATCAAGGGCCTTAAACACATTAAAAGCACCTTCCAAAGTGAGATTACGGCCAAGACATGGTTCTTGGGCCATAAACATGAATGAAATGCACCAAAGTGTGCCAAATGCCTTCATATGCTTTAGGTAAAAGTCTAGAACCTATCCTTCGTATGCAAGAGACTTGAAAACAACAAAAACACCATTCCAAGGGCGTTTACGGCCGTAAACTCCAAAGGAAATGGCCTTGGGGCCGTAAACTCCTCTAGGGAGTGTTTCTAGGCCTTAAACCCTTTCAAGAATTGAACCACCAAGTTGGAATAATTCTAGGAATCATTTGGAACTTCAAAACACACCATACACCCATGGTTGGGAGTTTACGGCCGTAAACTCAAGAGTTTACAACCGTAAACTCCAAGTGTGATGGTATATGGGGAGTAAACTCATATATGGCGTCCTTTGGAACCCTAAACACAAGTGCCTTGTCCCACAATAGCTTAGATGCAATCCTTAGGACTTAAAACACTTATATAAAGTGCTTATTATGTCTAGGATGTCTTAACTTTATCAATTAGTAATTTGAGACTAATCGAGTTCATATATGTGTGATTATATGTTCTTTAGGATCGTATTATGTGTACAAGTCCTCACTTGACACCTAACAATCCTACACCGTCCAGTTCATCCGAACCACCAACTACAGGTGAGTTCATACCCCTAATCAATGTTTTAAATGATTTTAAATGCTTAAATGGGGGGGGGGAATACAAGTAGAAACAAACATGTTATTAAATCATTGATATGTATTTTATAACTGTGTTTGTCATTTAACAGATTTCACATACTACAAAATGTGATGCATGAAATGGTTTTAAATCTTAAAAATACATTGTTATCAAATGTTTTACCTTTGAAATGTTAATTAAAATGACATCAAGTCATTGTTAATTATTGTTCAAAACCCATAAGATGTCTTTCAAAACCATTTTACATTCTTGAACTAAACTATGCATATACACTTATACTCTTATATATGTATTGATGTTATAGTTTACACCTTTCATTCAGTTTCCCACACCCTTGAGTAGTAAGAGTGTATAAACCTACATGATCAACCAATTACCTCTCAGTTAATTATCATAGGGATAATTTGAAGATATCAAACATAATTCCTATTAAAAGGAATCACACAAGAGTCAGTTCATTCATGAGTCTATACCAGTACATTACCTGATACATGAGTACATTTATAGTTGATTACATGATACCTGAGTACGTTTACATATACTTACATGATTCATGATCATGCTTACATGAACACATTACATGAGTACCTTTACGTAGATACATTTACCTGTGTATATTAACATGAATACTTGTATCTCGAATTGCGAAGATGATTTATTAGTACCTTCTGTGTAAATCTTCCTGCATATCCCTAGTACCTCGGGATATCTAGTCGGGACTCTATCCCCAGTACCTCGGGATATATGGATGGGACTAACCATTCTGGAACCCAACCGTTAGCAACAGTGGGTGATGAACATCTACGGATGTCTACGGTTATCACTTATCATAGATAGATCGATATCGGAACTAACCATTCCTCCATCCTGCTATTGCAACAGAGGATGAGATGAAAATCTTCGGATGATCATTAGGTTATTACTTATACTAGGAGTACCTTTACAGGGTCTAACCCTTCCTCCGCCATGCTGCTGCTACAGAGGACAGTTGGACATTCTTCGGATGTTCATTAGGTTATATATATATGGCGTGTTAGCCCTGGTACCTCGGGATAACACTTACATTAGTACTTTTTCCTGTTTACTTTATTTTGTGATACGTTCACATAAACGATGAGTTAGACTAAGTACTTTAGTACTAAACAATTAAAGGAAAAACTATCATTTTACTAACAAAACATTCGGGTCTAGGTAGAAGACTACATTGTCATAACAAAACATTCGGGTCTTGGTAGAAGACTACATTGTCATAACAAAACATTCAGGTCTTGGTAGAAGACTACATTGTCATAACAAAACATTCGGGTCTTGGTAGAAGACTACATCTCAAACTAATAGAAAATAAGGGATTTTCTAGGGCTTTCATACTTACATCAACATTTTCATTTAAAGGTTTACAAGACTTTTAAAACAGCTTTTAGTAAGCAAGATGATGACACTTAAATACTTATGAATTCACCAGCTTTAAAGCTGATACTCTCTTTCAAAATAACTTGTATTCTCAGGTCAACAGTAGACAGGTACGATGGCCAGGTTTTGAGAAGACATAGCAGACAAGTCTCGTCTTTTATTTTGATTGTATATTTTTGGTGTCATACTACAATGAAAGAACACACATGTATTAAAACTTTACTTATAATGCAATGGATGATGTTGTTTCTTGTTTATTATATTACACTGTTGTGATACTGTACATGACGTCCTCCACCCCTGAACGTTTCCGCCGTTCGTGGTTTTGGGGTGTGACATTGCTGCTAGCTACAGTCGGACCTGCAGGTCTACGGGTGCCAAACGTCATTCCGTTTTATGACCATTCGTATGTCATTGTTACCAGTCGATAGTATGGTGCAATTAATCACATGATGCCTTAATAAAAATCCGGTTTAAGGTAGTTAGTACAGCAGTAGTTCCTATAATATAACACTACAGTACTACATTAATTTCCCCTTTTCACATTTTAGTGATCATTTCACTTAAACATTAAATGTAAAAACTATATTTTGTAAATGATAGTTACACTTGGGAAAATTACACACTTTTACAAGAAACAAACATTTAGAACAGTTAAGTCTTGGTAGAATACTACATTGAGAACAGTTAGGTCTTGGTAGAAGACACGCTTTATATAATAGTAGGAATCATAGGGATTTCTAGGGTTTTTCAAACATTTACAGTTGTTTTACAAACATTTTTACATTTACAGTTCATATACATTTTCAGTACTTACAATTCATATACATTTTCCATACTTACAGTTCATAAATTTACAAATTCTTACATACAAATTAAGACACTAAAATACTTATGATCTCACCAGCTTCAAAGCTGATACTCGCTTTCAAAATTACTTGTATCCTCAGGTCATCATAGACAGGTACCGATGCAAGGAATAAGGAAGATGGAGCTCGTTGAAGACTCATCTTTCATTTTGATTTATGCTTTAGTGTTTATCAAAATTTGACAGAACACACTTGTATAATAATTATATTATTAATGCAATGGATGATGTTGTTGCTTGTTTACTACTTTACATTGTTGTGATACTGTACATGATGTCCTCCGCCCCAGAACGTTTCTGCCGTTCTTTGTTTTGGGGTGTAACAGTGGTCGTCCATTCAGACTACAACAAAGCCTTAGATGAAAATAACATAGCTTGCCAAGAGATGTACCATGTGAGAGGAGGACTAGAAGACAAGAGACTTAAGGTTTCCATGCTAGAAAAGGACTTATTGTTAGAAAAGGATGTTAGGATGTTAAGTAAAACTCAGTTAGATATCGCTTTAAATTGACAAGATTTAGCCGGAAAAGAGATTGAACGTTTGAATCTTTTAATTCAAAAAATCTTTAATGAAAGTGAAGCAATTGAGAATCTTGTTAGCAATGGGACCATAAACAATAAGTATAATTCGGGATGGTCCAATGGGTACTCAACTGATGAGACTTCTTCTCCCTGATTCAATGTTGAATGTCCATATGTCACACCAGATAGACCCTTTCAGTTTCCAGTTAACAGTAAGACATATCTCGAAGACATCCAATGTCACTTCGGTAGACTTCATGAACTTCGTAACAACTGTGTCGTTGAGGAAATCCATCCTGAATCCTTGGGTATTTTAAATGCAAACATACCCATTGTTGGCACAATTTGTTCTGCCTCTCAATCAAGCTCAGATGTGGACGAAGAAATCGTTTTAGAATGACCTAAAGTAGTTAAAAGTAGTCCACCCATGCCTTCTATATCGTGTCCTAATTCTAAGTCATCCTTGACTTACTCTGCAGTAGTTTAATCTTCTCTACCGCAGACCACAGTCCAAAGTACAACCACTCTTCAGCCCATTTTGCATGAATTACCAATTAATAATTTTGAATTCGGTCAATGTTATCAAAGTCATGAAATTTCCAGTTCTGATGAGTCAAGTCCTCGAATTTTACCTCAAAATTCCAGAAAGCCTCAGTTGAATGTCACTGATGTAGTGCCACCAAAAGTTCAAGCAAAAATGGCTTTACAAAAGGAGATCAGATCCCGATGTGAAAAGCGGGAAGCTGATTACAAGAACAAAATTTTAAAAATTCAGTCAAAGTTTCGAACAAAACGAACTTCGAAACACCCATTACTACAAAAAAAAAAACTTTTCAAAAACTGTTGGAGTTGACGGATCATGCAAAAAAAATTAACCAGTGACAAAATCTTTTAATTCAACAAAATTTCAAAAGAAAGTCACGTCTTTTCAGCAATATTCCTTAAACAATCCAAAGTGGAAGGGTATTTTACCAACTCCTAAATCTTCAAAATCACATCAGTCACCCGTCAGATCAAAACCTAAGACTAGATCACATTACAAAAGCTTTTCAAGTCCCAAGGGCACCGCAACCAAATATAGCCCAAGGGCCAGTCACAAGAGTACTACCACACCTTTCGGACCATTGACAAAATACGATGTTTGGATAAATGAGAAAAATATCACCGTTGTATTTTACCCACAAGAAATGTCACGTCCAATCAAACCTCGTAAAACTCCAAAAGTTATGAAACACCCTAGACTAGGTTCAAAATCTGAAAAACAATATGCTCCTAAGTCTCATGTGCATGCATCCATTAAGAAAATTTCTCATGTAACCCTAGGGTCCAATTTTTTTAGGTGCCCAAACTAACTCTCAGATTTATAGGCAATTTGCAAGAAGGAACAAGAAGAAGAATGGTTAATCGATAGTGCCTGATCCTTGCATATGATGGGAAGGTTAGAAAACCCTCGGGATTTTAGGCCAATCAGCAGTGGTGGACACATCACTATTGGAAACAATGCAATTGGAACAATCAGAGGTTATGGTGTATTAACTACGGGGAGCTTGTCAATTCAAAGAGTTGCTTACGTAGAGGGACTAAATCACAATCTGATTAGTGTAGGTAAGCTATGAAAAGTTTGGCATTGAGTTGAGTTCATTAATAAATATTGCTACATCATGAAAAATGATAGGAACACATGCTTGATCATGTCCAAAGCAGAAGGGACGATGTACCCACTAGACATATCTTTAATCATTGGCAAACCGCAGTTGTGTTTCCTATCTAAAGCAATAGCTGATGTAAGTTAGTTATGGCATTGTAAACTAGCTCACCTCAACTTCAGATATATCAGCAATCTGGTAACTGAAGAGTTAGACCATGGATCCAATCTTGAAAAACAACAATGATAAGTTATGCATGGCTTTTGAATATGGAAAACAAACCAAGGGTAGCCATCCTCTGATAGTAGATTATTCGATCGTAAAACCCTTAGAGCTACTTCACATTGATCTCTGAGTTCCATCCACTGTAGTCAGTCTTCATCACAAAAAATACATTCTGGTTATAGTAGACGACTTTACTCGATTCACTTGGGTCTTCTTCTTGAGACTCAAATCAGACACACCGCAAGTAATGATCAACTTAACAAAAGAAATAGAGCACCAAATCAAGCTACCAATCAGGAGGATAAGAAGTGACAACGGGACTAAATTCACTAATCAGCTCTTAAATAGTTTCTTGGTTTCAAAGGGCATCAGTCATAACTTCTCGGCACCCTTCACACCATAACAAAATGGAGTAGTAGAGCGAAGAAATCACACATTGGTTGAACCAGCCGGATCAATGTTGAACTTTGACATCCTTCCTCTCTACTTTTGGGCTGAAGTAGTGGCAACTACATGCTTTGTTCAAAATAGAAGCATCATTTGCAAATGCCTGAACAACACTCCCTATGAAGGTCTCAACAACCGTAAACCCAATGTCCGCTTCTTTCACATTTTTTGTTGTAGATGCTTTGTGATTAACAACAAGGATCACCTTAACAAATTTGCACCGAAATCTGATGAAGGCATATTCCTGGGTTACTCCACCAATAAACTCGCATACAACATTCTTGTATGACATACCAAACTAATACTTGAAAGTTTTGATGTTAAGTTTGATGACTATTACGTCTGCATCTCTGCCTCTTCCACCGAAACAACGTACATCATGGAAAGTGATATCCTTATATCTGCAGGTCCTTTGAACATAGTTAAAGTGAACTATGATGATCTATTCGATCCCGTAGAAACAGATCACCTTTCAGAAATGTCGGTGTCTCTGATACCACAACAACAACATGTCGTAGTATCTAGACCTATCTTATCTGAAGGAACATCTATAAATACTTCCACCTCTTCGGTTGAGGGGGAAATACCAGTTCCTTTGGATATAACAACCTCAGATGTTCCAGTACTTAAAGATAATACTTCAGTGCCCAACCGCAGTCCGACCACTCAATCAACCGTTTCTGAAGACTTTGAAGAATAAATTGAAAACATCGATACTCGAAGCGACTCAAGAATTCCTCATCACTCTTCAATTCAGG
Source organism: Lactuca serriola (assembly GCF_051521515.1). Taxonomy (NCBI): domain Eukaryota; kingdom Viridiplantae; phylum Streptophyta; class Magnoliopsida; order Asterales; family Asteraceae; genus Lactuca; species Lactuca serriola. The sequence continues at coordinate 233,748,490 of NC_136411.1, forward strand.
AGGAACCAACATCACTTGTCCAGGGGGAACCATCCACGGTTCAGGGGGAACTCCCTCCATCAATCCAGGGGGGACTTCCTTTACCTACCGCAATCCACACTTTAGCAAACCAAGACTCATCTACCGGCTGTTCTCAAATCGAGGCAGAACTACCTTCTCCTACCGTAGAGTCCTCAGACATAGAGGTTATCCCCTCCACCGCAATTGCAGATCATCAACAAAGCCGACTACATGTTTGGACAAGAGATCACCCACCTGGTCAAATAATTGGCAACCCATCCTTAGGTATCCAAACTCGATCCTCTAGTGATTTAACTAACCATTGTCTCTATGTAGCTTTCATGTCTTCGGTCTAGCCAAGAACAACAAAAAAAGCTCTGATGTATCCCTACGGGATCATTGCAATGCAAGAGGAACTCGCAGAATTTGAAAGAAATAAATTTTGGAAATTGGTACCGAAACCTAAAGTTTTTACAAATTTTGGTACAATATGGGTGTATAAAAACAAGCTAGATGAATATGGTGTTGTGGTAAGGAACAAATCTCAATTAGTTTCAAAGGGGCTGTAGTCAACTTGAAGGTGTTCACTATGATGAAACATATACCCCTGTAGCAAGATGGAAGCCGGATGCATCTTTCTAGTGTACGCGGCTCACAAGAACATCAAAGTGCATCAAATGGATGTAAAAAGTGCCTTTCTTAATGGAGAACTGAAGGAAGAAGTTTACCTACAACAACCTCCAGGCTTTGAAAGTCTAGAATTTCCAAATCATTGCTACAAGCTATAGAAAGCAATATATGATCTTAAGCAGGCACCTTGAGCGTGGTATGAGACTCTCTTTGAGTTTCTTGTCACCTCAGGATACAACAGAGGTGTGATTGATCCCACTTTATTTACACGGGCAAATGATAATCAGTTGATGCTTATTCAAATATATGTGGATGACATTATTTTCGGATCAACAGATCAGGGTATGGTGGATGATTTTGCAAGGCTCATGACAAGCAAGTCTAAGATGAGCATGAATAGTGAGATCCACTTCTTCCTAGGAGTTCAGGTTAAAAAAAAGTCCCCCAAGGGATAATCATTCATTAAGAAAAGTATACCACTAAGTTGTTGAAGAAATTTTCAATGGACTATTGCTCCTCAACCAATGTCCCGATGGCCTTCAGGTATAAGTGTTGCATTAGGTGTCTAAGTTCATAACTACTCTTGTAATGTACTTGACCCGGTTAGCATGGTCCATTTGGGTTGCATGGCATTGAAACATTTGGATAGACTAAATGAGAGAAAGGACACTTAAGGATTATTAATATATTATAAGTTCTAATATATTAATAATATTATTTAATTAGTATTGATCAAAGAATTAATTTGGAATTAATTAAGTGGTCAAAAAGAGACTGATAAAATATATGGGGTTGATTGTGTAAATCATCTATTCTTGTATAGTGGGCTAATGGTCCATGGTTTGTATGGATTCGGCTAAAACCCATAAGGTGCTCCATGGATAGTCCATGGAGGTTACAAACCTATGGATCATGGAATATGGAAAGCCATGGCAATTAGGGTTGTCATGGTGTAACCCTACTTCTGCCACAACTATATAAAGACCCCTAGACTAGCAAATCGGCACTACAAGCAAGTATAAGAGGGCCAACCGAATTTTGAGTGTTAGTGAACTTCTCTCAAGGTTATTCCAAGTGTTATGGTGTTGTGTGACACATTTGATGCATCAGACTTGAGGTGCTAGGCTCACAAGGTTCTCAAGGAATCCAAACAACAAAAAGGTATGTTCTTCTTCTACCATTTATGTTTAAAAGTTCCCCATGCTATGCTAGATAGGTTAAGAACCTTGTAACAACAATTTTCATGTATCTTAGTAAAACAAAGATCCAAGGTTTATAGGGTTGCATGTACATCTTAGGAGTGTTAAAATGCTCAAAACCCTTCAGTGGTATCAGAGCCTAGGCTTGTTTATTTGATACTTGATGCAAATTGTTGAAAAAGTCGAAAAATAAGCAATATGTTGGGTGTACTCGTCGAGTCCATTGGGGGACTCGATGAGTCCATGCCTAAAATTATCCAACTCGTCGAGTAGGTTCATGCACTCGACGAGTAGAATGCCAAGAGTGCAGTTCTTCGAGTTTTGTTCCTGGAAATGGACTAGAAACATTATCCTAAACTATTTTGGTCTTATAAAACTTGTTTTAGATTGTGTAATGGTTATGCTAATCCATTTTCAATGGCTACTATCAAAATTTCAAGTTTTATATGGTTTATTTATGATTCTTGAAATTGTTGACATGCTTGTTCTTGAACTTATGAGTTTAGAAGATCATAAGAATTATTTGTAACTTTCTTGTTACTTTAATTCTTGATCAATATGTGTTTTCATGGAATCCATAATTTTTCCTCAAGTTATGGATTACCAAAAGCCACTCTTTTAAAGTCCATGACAAAACACATAGGTTACATAAAGTGAAAGGTCTCTCAGTTTAATAAACCCTTAACTCATAAGTTATGAAAGATGAAATGTTTTGAAAGTTATAAAACTTGACCTCAAGTTTTGGAACATGGAAATTCACTTTAAAAGCTGTAACAGCCCGGATTCCCCAGGTATTATTCATTCTTATATTTTCGGTGATTTGTGTGGAGACTCGGCGAGTTGGAGCCCAAAATCGCCGAGTATGATCGCGGCTATGGGCACGGGTTCGCGTCTGGACTCGGCGAGTCCAAAAGTGGACTCGGCAAGTCCATGTTGTTTAATGAAACCCTAATTCCCCGGGTTTGGAGCCTATTTAAGGGCACTTATAGCCTCCCATTGCGGCTACCAGTCCCTTGAGAGAACCCTAAGAGAGCTAAAATCGTTTTGGGAGAGAGGAAGTCACTTTTGGGTCTTTCTATTTCTTGTTTAGCAAGAAGAAGGTGGCAAGAGCAAGGAAGAGGTGAGATTCCAACAGATCCAGAGTCCAGAGGCTTCATTTTGAGGTAATAGTTCAAACCTCTTTCAGTTTTAGGGTTGATCTTTAGAGTTAGGGTTTTCTAACCCCTTTGGAGAGTGATCATGTGAAGCAAATGGTCCCTCTTCGAGTTTGTGCCTTGGATCTGGACTCAAAGAGGTCCAGAGACCCTAACCCTTGGAGCTTTTTAGGTTATTATGGAGTTATTGGACCTAGGTTGTCATTTTTGGGACCAAATCTCCTTTTGATGCCTTGTGGGGGTTATACAAGCATCAAGTTTCGAACTTTACGTGACATTCATGCTTGGGAAGGCCAGATCTATGGGTTGGGGAAGTAGATCTGACCTCAGAAGGTCAATAGAGTTTGTTCATGGCATGAACTCGCCGAGTTGTTCTTGAGACTCGGCGAGTAGGGTTGGGGTTTCACGTAAATTGTTCAGCGAGTAGACTCGCCAGGTTAGGGGATGACCCAGTGAGTCAGGGAGAGTCAATAGGGGGCCGAGTCAAGCCGGAACTCGCCGAGTTGTACTTGAGACTCGGCGATTCATGCCAGGTGGAACTCGTCGAGTTAGGGAAGTACTCGACGTGTCAAGAGAGGATCCGAGGGAGTCAGTGTACACGTATAGACTCGCCGAGTCGCTCTAGTGCACTCGCCGAGTCCGGTCAAAGTTGACTGTTGACCATTGACTAGAGTTGACCAGTGTTGACTTGATAGGGTTAGTCAACCTTAGTTGTGAAAGTGTTAATTAGAGATATATTGTGTTATAGGAGGATTATAGCTCGGGGGATCGAGCGCGAGTGATATCCAGGATTTGCGAGTTATCGAGATACGCGAGGTGAGTATTCTCACTATACTTTACCTTGAGTAGGTAATCGGAGTTATGTGATAGAGTATTTGTATGCTATATGTATGTTATGTGTTGTACTACATTATTTCTATGTGATTTATGATGTGCATGTTTATAGAGTTGGAACCGGAAGGTTCACAGAGATAGAACCAGAGGGTTCACAGAGTAGGGTCCATGGACCCACAGAGTTATAGCCTCGAGTGGCTAATATGTGTTATGTGTGGTATTTTGGGGAACTCACTAAGCTTTGTGCTTACAGTGTTTGGTGTTATTTGTTTCAGGTACTAGTGATGACCATGGGAAGGCGCCGGCTTGATCAGTACACACACACGGGATTTTTATGTTATGAGATCTTGGGATTTTTTATAGGACATGGATTGAGTTTCAAACATTGATGTTTTTATGAATATTAAATGAATTATGTTTTTATAAAATGCGAAAAATTGTTTTGAAATTTACGGTGTTACAAGTTGGTATCAGAGCCTTGGTTTGAGGGATTCGAGTACACCTTCGAGCGTATTTGAACTCAAACTAAGGATTTGAGAAGTATTTTCAAAAAGAGTAAAAGATTTTTGGAAAAAGCAGAGCAGAGTTGTGTGTACGATCAGTCCGTGCCCAAACGGTGATTTCCCAAAATACCCTCATGTTATGTGATATTGATATTGATATTATGTATTCTCATGCTAGAGTAGGCTAGGTACTCCTATTAGGACTAGAGTGGCCTGATTTGTGATGCCTTAGCCTAGGGAGAGGTGAGCTGCTATGAGATGCTTGAGAGTGAGTAGGTAGCAGCGAGGGGCTTATGGGAGATCATGTCACACCCCAAAACCGAGAACGGCGGAAACGTTCTGGGGCGGAGGACGTCATGTAATGTATCACAACAATGCTAAGTAGTAAACAAGCAATAACATCATCCATTGCATTAATAGTATAATTGTAATTACATTTGAGTTCTTTCATAGTATAATTCTACAAAAATGAATATTCAGAAATAAAAGACGAGTCTTGATCGCTCCGTCTTCACAGAACCTGGTAGTCGTACCTGTCTATTCGTATCCTGGGAATACAAGTTATTTTGAAAGCGAGTATCAGCAATAATGCTGGTGAGTTCATAAGTATTTATGTGACTTTGATTTGTAAAGCTGTAAAGAAAGACATGTAATTGTTTGAAAGAGAGTTTGTACCAACGAATATGTTTGTAAGTAATAGTAAACGTTTGAAACTCCTAGAAAATCCCATATTTTCTACTAGTATAAAGTGTAGCCTTCCACCAAGGCTCGACTGTTTTGAATGTTTGTTTCAGAAATCCAATATTTGTTTATAAGTGGGTGGTAGTTTTTAAAGACCCAAAATGAACTACCATGATGTTTTCATGTCATAAAATAGTAGATTTGTGTATAGTTATAATTGCTAAGGTATATGAAAACTCCGTAAATCAATGTGTTTTTAATACTCCATGTGAGTTTTATAACCATGCTATTGACACTGACGGCCTGTAACAACGTTCTTCAGGCGTTGGAATGTTATGACATTTGTCACCCCAGACCTGCCGGTCTAACTGTAGCTAACAGTTTAGGTGCGGGATTGTCAATCCCGTATAGATCTATACACAAGTATCACGCTCCCCCTACAAGGGATTATGGTATGTAATACAGGACTTAATAATGCATACTCGAAAGTACGTGAAGCTGTCTCACAACCTAGTATAAAACAGATTTACGTATGAAAATGTCCATTTGTTTTTATATGAAAATACCTTCTTGATATAGTACTTGTAGTATATAAAACGTTATGAATATCTAGCATACTATCTCATGTAATTGTATTCCTTGAAATGGTATGTCTTGAAGTTGTATGCTTTTGTAATTGTACCTCTTCGCATAGTATGTAATGTATTTGTATTGACTCATGAATAGACTGAATCTTGTACGATTCCTGGTACTTGGAATGGTAAATAGTATGTCTTAACTATACCCATTATAGTTACTGATAATGTTTGTGTATAATCGAAGTATGCCTTTGCTACCTAAAGGTACTGAACCAACTGGATAGAAAACAGTTATAGGCGTGCATTTGACAATTAAAATATAAAAGAAGTTTTATATAACCTTTGAGAAGTTTAATTAATAAAAAGTGATGACTTGATGTCAGTTTATAAAACGGATTGAAAATAGTTTGTTTTGACAAGAACGAATTTTAAGTATCGGAAGACCTTTGTTTGAAATATGATTCTAACGGTGTTTGAAAGGAAACATAAAGTATGTAAGATAGTTTGATAAAAAGTTTTTAACATGTAAAAATGTTTGTCGTAAACTATTATAGTTTTTCCAAAAGTTCGTTTCGTTTGTATAGTAACCCTAGTGTAATGCTCACTTGTTATGAAATGTGTAACTTTTTGTGGTGACATAAATGAACACCTGTACTCAAAGTATAAATAAACTGTTTGATTCGTATACATATAACAACATATTTAATTTCAATATATATCAGATGATATCGTGTTATGTTTTCCATACGAAAGATTCCATATAATGGTTATAAATCACATATGATTTATTTGATAAAAATGAGTATTTAGTGAAACTTTGGGTTACACACGATAATAATCGTGTGTTTACTTGTATTCCCCCCCCCCCCTTAAAAGTGTGTATTAAAAACAATATTGATAACACATTTAAAAATGTAGATTATAGAGGTATGAACTCACCGATGAAGGCGCGTGTTTTGAAGAAAACGAGATTTTCCCGGGCGGCACCTCGACCGGAAAGTGACGAGATTTTTGGGAATCTCAGGGCTTCGGACTTTCGTCGGGGCTTGGATATGAAACCGGGAAGTCGGGATGTTGTCGGCATGAAAAACGAGGCGAAAATGAGAGAGAATTGAAGCATTTGTGTGAAAACAGCCGGCACCCTCGCAATCTATTTATAGGGGCTGGAGGTCCTCGGTACGCAGGGCGTACTTCGGACTTACGTTGGGCGTTCTTCGTACGCGGGGCGTACTCCGAAGGTACGCGGGACGTTCGTTTGCGTCACTGCTTACCGCATCCTCGGGCGAAGGGTCTATCGACGTGGTTGATTTGGAGCCTTGTATCCGAGTACGCGGGGCGTACGAGGGTACGCAGGGCGTACTCCTTCGGATAAGACTTTGAAGTGCGTGCCAAGAACTTCAAAAACCCGTAACTTTCGCATACGAGCTCCGTTTTTGATGTTCTTTATATCCACGCGAAGGTGAAAAATACTCTACAACTTTCATTTAGACTCCGTCGGCTAATTTTGACTTTATTTTTAATTATATTTAAATTAATAGGTCGGGACACGATATCCATGTTAAAAATCCATAATTTCTTCATCCGACGTCCGATTTCGTCAGACTTTTTATCGTTATACTCCTATTGTCGGGCTCTCTAACTTTTGTTTAGGTTGTGTCGGCTAAGGATCGCTCGATCTCTATTTCGAGTTTTTAGCTGTCTGCTGCTAGGTTAGAAACTTCAAAAAATCATAACTTCCTCATACGAAGTCAGATTTGGGCGTTCTTTTTATGCATGATCACGGTTTAACGTAATCTATGATTTTTGTTTAGATACCTAAGGCTAAAATTTATTGTATCGAAATTCCGCGTTTTTCGCTTAATCGGTGTTGCCTGGTTTTGCCGAGAATCTTCGGTTGGTCATAACTTCTCCGTTATAACTCGGATTTTAGTGTTCTTTATATGTACGAAAACCTTGATACGATTCCTACCACTTTATTTAACCCAAATACGATTTTAGGAAAGCTAAATTTTGGCTTAAGTTTGATTGGTGTTTCGTTATATTGACTCAAAATGTTGGGTTGTCACAGATCAGTTAGAGAGTGGATTATGCATAATAGAGTACTTGGAACTTGGGATCCGAAGAGGAGGACTTGGGGTGTATTCTGATACGGTGCGGACAGTAATATTGGGCCCGTACTACTGAAAACATCGGGGCGGTGTACAGCCCTAGTAAGAATCTTCGGAATGCGAAGGATCAAGGAGGAATGAGTTGTCGAGTGTGAGTATGCTCGAATGGATTCTAATTTATCGTATGTTGTATTTCAGAGGTAGATCATGGTGAGGACACGTCTTATGCCTGAGAGCAGTGGGGCCAGTGATGAGGAGATCCGCTGGATCATCCATGAGGAGGTGGCTGCGGCCATCAGGGCAGAGATACCAGAGATGTTCGGGTCTATTAAGACCACGTTGATTGAGACTTTCGACGAGCGTTATGCTGCTCTTTTTGAGGCTGCTGTTGCAGTGGCCACCACAACTATTGCTGCTGCGAGGCCGCAGGGTGGTGATGCGTTGCTGTTCCGAGAGTTCAGCAACACAAAACCGTCGGAGTTTGATGGAACCTAGGACCCGGTGGCGGCTATGAGATGGATTTCTGACATAGAGGGGTGTTTCTTCACTTGCTCATCTCCTGAGCATTTGAGAGTTCGGTTCGCGCTGAACCAACTTCGCTTGGGAGCGAAGGACTGGTGGAAGTTTGTGACGGCGCACTTTACGCCTGCTGAGCTTGCGGCAGTGACCTGGGAGAGCTTCACTGCCTTGTTCCGAGATGAGTACGTTCCCCAGGTGGAGAGGGAGCGTTTGGCCCAGGAGTTTCTGACCCTCAAGCAGGGTACTGAGTCTGTTACAGTGATTACCAGGATGTTCCACGAGAGGGCGATGTTCTGTCCTGAGCACGTGTCCACTGAGCAGGCACATATGAGCCGATATTTGAGTATTTTGAGGCGAGACATTCGGGAGTTCGTGGCGAACTCCTCGTACCGGACATTTGCCGAGCTTCAGGAAAATGCCCGGAAGAGGGAGATTGAGCTAGAGACTCAGGCCAGGGAGGAGGCGGAGTCTCAGGGGAGGGATCGGCAACCGGCACAGTCCCAGCCGGCAGCCAAGTGGGCCAAGCCCGCTGATCCCAAATCGGGGAGCCAGAAGGGTCGCACTTGTGGAAAGTGCGGCAAGGGTCATGATGGAGTATGTAGAGCTGGATCTTGCTACAAGTGTGGCAAGGAGGGGCATATGGCCAAGGACTGCCCCAAGGGGTTTGCAGTGTGTTTTCACTGCAACCAGACCGGACACCGGAAGGCGGAGAGTCCGCAGTTGTGGGGATCAGCTCAGGGAGCACCTTAGGGATCTGCCCATGCCGCCATCAGAGCTACCGAGAGTCGGCCGGTGAAGGCCGAGGCGCCGAGGGCACGAGGGAGAGCCTTTCAGTCGACCGCGGAGGAGGTCCGCGCAGCGCCCGATGTCGTGACTAGTATGTATTCTTTTGTGTATTTATTTTGATGTTGAGATATTATGCTTATATTATGTTATGTGTAGGTACTTTTCTTGTGAATTCTGTACCTTCCTTGGTGTTATTTGACTTGGGTGCGAGTCAGTCTTTTGTATCTTTGGCTTTTAGTCAGCATATCAGTGTTAGTCATGAGGTGTTGAGTCAGCCTTTGAGAGTTTCCATAGCTGACGAGAGGGTGATATATGCCACGGAGGTTCTCCGGGGGTGCGTGTTCGAGATTTTCGGTGTTGAATTCCTGATTGATTTGGTTCCTATTGCGATGGGTGATGTCTGTGTCATTGTGGGCATGGACTGGTTGAGCAGATAAGGTGCGGTTATCGACTGCGAGCGACAGCTGGTAACCATACGAGACCCTAGTGGGGGAGTTCTTACGGTGTACGGCGAGGGTACACGTTCTGGGTCAGCGTTTTGTTCGGCCGCTAGGGTGAGGCAGTGTCTTCAGCAGGGCTGTAAGGGTTTTGTGGCGTATGTGATGGATACGCGAGTGGATTCCGAGAGGCCGAGTTCAGTTGAGGAGGTTCCGATAGTGCGTGAGTTCCCGGATGTATTTCCAGAGGAGTTGACGGGTGTGCCTCCTGTGAGGCAAGTGGAGTTCAGTATCGATTTGGTTCTGAGGGTCGCCCCTGTCGCTAAGGTGCCTTATCGCCTTGCACCTCCAGAGATGCAAGAGTTATCCTCGCAGCTTCAGGAGCTGCTGGGAAAGGAGTTTATTCGGGCGAACAGCTCGCCGTGGGGAGCGCCTATCCTGTTTGTCAAGAAGAAGGATGGTTCACACCGGATGTGCATTGATTACCGGGAGTTGAATAAGCTGACGTTCAAGAACCGTTACCCGTTGCCGAGGATCGACGATTTTTTCGATCAGTTATAGGGAGCATCTTGGTTCTCCAAGATCGATTTGAGGTCTGGATATCATCAGGTGAGGGTGCGAGATGAGGACATCCAAAAGACAGTGTTCAGGACGCGTTATGGGCATTACGAGTTTGTGGTGATGCCTTTCGGGCTCACCAATGCCCCGACAGTGTTCATGGATCTCATGAGCGAGTGTGCAGGCCGATGTTGGATCGGTCGGTGATTGTATTCATCGACGACATTTTGGTATATTCGAGATCTAGAGAGCAGCATGAGGAGCATTTGAGGGAGATCCTCGGAGTTCTGAGATCGGAGAGGCTTAATGCCAACTTCTCCAAGTGTGATTTCTGGTTGCGAGAGGTCCATTTACTGGGTCAACTCGTTAACCAGAAAGGGATATTGGTCGACCCGGCCAAAGTTGAGGCGGCGATGAGTTGGGAGGTGCCGAGGTCACCCTCCGAGATCAGGAGTTTCCTAGGGTTGGCAGGTTATTATCGGAGATTTATCAAGGATTTCTCTAAGATCGCAGTGCCACTCACCAGGTTGACCCGGAAGGGTGTCGCTTTTTCATGGGGCCCCGAGTAGCAGGCCTCCTTTGAGACGCTTCGCCAAAGGTTATGCGAAGCCCCGGTGTTAGCCCTCCCGGAGGGGATGGAGGACTTTGTCGTATATTGTGATGCATCGATCTTGGGGTTGGGAGCGGTGCTGATGCAGAGAGGGCACGTGATAGCATACGCATCGAGGCAGCTGAAACCTCATGAGACGAGGTATCCCACCCATGATCTAGAGTTGGGGTCAGTGGTGTTCGCCCTCAAGATTTGGCGTCATTATCTGTATGGGGTTCGGTGTACGATATACACGGGCCATAAGAGCCTGAAGTATTTTATGGATCAGCCCAACCTAAATATGCGGCAGAGGAGGTGGTTGGATGTGGTCAAGGATTATGATTGTGAGATTCTGTACCATCCGGGCAAGGCTAATGTGGTAGCCGATGCCCTAAGTCGCAGGGCAGAGAGCGCCCCATTGCGAGGTGTATGTTTGCGATTGACCGTGATGGCTCCGGTGTTGGACACCATTCGTGGAGCACAGGCTAAGGCCGTGAGATCGGAGAACAAGAAGAGAGAGCGAGTTGTTGGGTTGGTATCGGAGTTCGTTACCGATGGTCGAGGGCTTATGACTCTTCAGGGGCGTATATGGGTACCGTTTGTGGGAGGGGCGCGTACCATTTTGATCGAAGAGGCTCATCGGTCGAAATTCTCGATCCATCCTGGGGCCACTAAGATGCATTTGGACCTGAGGAGGGAGTATTGGTGGCCCTATATGAAGAGGGATGTTGTGTGGTTTGTTGAGAGGTGCTTAACCTGCCGTAGGGTTAAGGCCGAGCACCAGAGACCGCATGGTAAGTTGCAGCCGTTGGAGGTTCCCGAATGGAAGTGGGAACAGATCACCATGGATTTTATCACCAAATTGCCAAGGACTGCTAGGGGAGTCGATGCAATTTGGGTGATTGTGGACAGGTTGACGAAGAGCGCCCACTTCCTTGCTATTAGTGAGAGCTCCTCCGCAAAGAAGTTAGCAGAGATGTACGTGAGGGAAGTGGTATCTCGGCGTGGGGTGCCGATCTCGATTGTCTCAGACCAGGATGTACGTTTCACTTCCAGATTCTGGAAGAAGTTTCATGAGGAGTTGGGTACTAGGCAGCATTTTAGTACTGCATATCACCCCCAGACAGATGGACAAAGTGAGCGGGTGATTCAGACGCTCGAAGACATGCTCCGGGCATGTGTGTTGTATTTCGGGGGGAGTTGGGATACGTACTTGCCCTTGGCAGAGTTTTCCTACAACAACAGCCATCATTCAAACATTGGTATGCCGCCCTTTGAGCTGTTGTATGGGAGGAGGTGTCGGACACCCATTTGCTGGGGAGAGGTCGGACAGCGTGTGATGGGCAGTACAGAGATCGTGCTTCAGACGACAGAGCAGATCCAGCAGATCAGACAGAGGTTGTTGACCGCTCAGAGTCGTCAGAAGAGTTATGCGGACAGATGTCGGTCCGAGCTTGAGTTTCATGTCGGCGACTTTGTGCTCCTGAAGGTCTCTCCTTGGAAAGGAGTGATTCGATTTAGGAAGAGGGGCAAGTTGGGTCCCCGATATATTGGTCCATTCCGGGTGGTCGCGAGGATAGGCAGGGTAGCCTATCGTTTGGAATTGCCAGCAGAGTTGGGACAGATTCACGACACTTTCCACGTGTCGCAATTGCGGAAGTGTATAGCCGATGAGTCGGCAGTGGTTCCATTAGAGGATATTCAGGTGGATGCGAGCCTGAATTATGCTGAGAGACCAGTGGCAATCAGAGATCATAAAATCAAGGTTCTGAGGAACAAGGAGGTACCCTTGGTTTTGGTTCAGTGGCAGCATCGGAGGGGTCCGAGATGACTTGGGAGTCGGAGCGTGAGATGCGTGAGCAGCATCCGGAGTTATTTGCAGAGCGAGACTTCAAGGGCGAAGTCTAGTTCTAGTGGGGGAGAATTGTAACAGCCCGGATTCCCCAGGTATTATTCATTCTTATATTTTTGGTGATTTGTTAGGAGACTCGGCGAGTTGGAGCCCAAACTCGTCGAGTATGATCACGGCTATGGGCACGGGTTCGCGTCTGGACTCGGCGAGTCCACGTTGTTTAATGAAACCCTAATTCCCTGGGTTTGGAGCCTATTTAAGGGCACTTATAGCCTCCCATTGCGGCTACCAGTCCCTTGAGAGAACCCTAAGAGAGCTAAAATCGTTTTGGGAGAGAGGAAGTCACTTTTGGGCCTTTTTATTCCCTATTTAGCAAGAAGAAGGTGGCAAGAGCAAGGAGGAGGTGAGATTCCAGCAGATCCAAAGTCCAGAGGCTTCATTTTGAGGTAATAGTTCGAACCTCCTTCAGTTTTAGGGTTGATCTTTAGAGTTAGGGTTTTCTAACCCCTTTGGAGAGTGATTATGTGAAGCAAATGGTCCCTCTTCGAGTTTGTGCCTTGGATCTGGAATCAAAGAGGTCCAGAGACCCTAACCCTTGGATCTTTTTGGGTTATTATGGAGTTATTAGACCTAGGTTGTCATTTTTGGGACCAAATCTCCTTTTGATGCCTTGTGGGGGTTATACAAGCATCAAGTTTCGAACTTTACGTGACATTCATGCTTGGGAAGGCCAGATCTATGGGTTGGGGAAGCAGATCTGACCTCAGAAGGTCAATAGAGTTTGTGCATGGCATGAACTCACCGAGTTGTTCTTGAGACTCGTCCAGTAGGGTTGGGGTTTCACGTAACTTGTTTAGCAAGTAGACTCGTCGGGTTGGGGGATGACCCAGTGAGTCAGGGAGAGTCAATAGGGGGCTGAGTCAAGCCGGAACTCGTCGATTTGTTCTTGAGACTCAGCGAGTTGAGTCGTGGTGGCCTCGCGATTCATGCCAGGTGGAACTCATCGAGTTAGGGAAGTACTCGACGTGTCAAGAGAGGATCTGAGGGAGTCAGTGAACACATATAGACTCGCCGAGTCGCTCTAGTGCACTCGCCGAGTCCGGTCAAAGTTGACTGTTGACCATTGACCAGAGTTGACCAGTGTTGACTTGATAGGGTTAGTCAACCTTAGTTGTGAAAGTGTTAATTAGAGATATATTGTGTTATAGGAGGATTATAGCTCGGGGGATCGAGCGCGAGTGATTTTCAGGATTTGAGAGTTATCGAGATATGCGTGGTGAGTCTTCTCACTATACTTTACCTTGAGTAGGTAATCGGAGTTATGTGACAGAGTATCTATATGCTATATGTATGTTATGTGTTGTACTGCATTATTTCTATGTGATTTATGTTGTGCATGTTTATAGAGTTGGAACCGGATGGTTCACAGAGATAGAACCAGAGGGTTCACAGAGTAGGGTCCACGGACCCACAGAGTTATAGCCTCGAGTGGCTAATATGTGTTATGTGTGGTATTTTGGGGAACTCACTAAGCTTTGTGCTTACAGTGTTTGGTGTTATTTGTTTCAGGTACTAGTGATGACCGTTGGAAGGCGCTGGCTTGATCAGTACACACACACGGGATTTTTATGTTATGAGATCTTGGGATTTTTTATAGGACATGGATTGAGTTTAAAACATTGATGTTTTTATGAATATTAAATGAATTATGTTTTTATAAAATGCGAAAAATTGTTTTGAAATTTGCGGTGTTACAAAAGCTTTAGTTCCAACCCCTAGAATTTTAAAAGTTAAAATTCAACCCTTATACTTTATAATATTATAAGTTTAATAATATATATATATATATATATATATATATATATATATATTGTCACACCCCCGAACCAGACGGCGGAAACGTCCGGGGGCTGTTGTGACTCAATTGAATACCATAACATTGAATATATATGAAACATAACAACATTCGTCACCATGCATTAATATAGTACAACCGGTAAAGTTTACACTGAGTACATTGTTTTAATATTACATTCCCAAAAATAAATTGTTCGGTTCATAGATAAACAACTGCAATCCAGCACTGAGTACATATTTCCTTTGGTTCACTTGTTACCTGAGAATACAAGTATTTTGAAAAACGTCAACATATGAAATGTTGGTGAGTTCATAAGCGGTATTTGAAAAGCAACGTTTTGTATCATTTTGAAAACCACCAGAAAATCCGATATTTTCTGAAAAGAGTTTCTGAAAAAGTTTGTGAAGATCCATAGGTATGCTTGTTTGTTTCTATAGTTGTAAGAAAATTGTTCATCAAAATTGTGTACGTTTTGAAAATCGTGTGTATTGAAAAACCCTAGGAAAACCCGATGTTTTCCTAATTCTTTGAATTCCATGAAGTAAACATAAAACCATTGCAGCGCGTGAAGTCAATAATTCCAGGCGACGTCGGATTATTTTTGCGCATGATTAATTGCTATAAACACGCGTTACACAAACGACCTGTTTATAACTATACTAACGATCCCGTAGGCGTCGTCCGTACTAATCACGTTATCCGACCGCCCTGACTTCTTGTAGTCCCACATCCGAAGAGAAAAAGGGCACGAAGACCACGATGACTCCATTGACCGGTTGGGGATAAAAAGGGTACGAGGGGTCCTTGACCCGCCTCGCATGAAATACCGACTTTACTAGCAATACCATAGGACCCTTGGGGACCAATAGTATAAATGCCATTGAAAGTCCTTTTACGCTGTGTTAGATCATGTAAGATCCAACAACTCGTAAGGTAGGAGTCTTCGGGCCTTAAGATCAGGTCATTGGGCTAGCTAGGCCCAACAAACAAGATTTTACACTTTGGGGCCCAAAGATGGTGCGTAGACGTCTGTGCACTCTCACGTGTGTATTGAATTACCAAATGTTTCCGTGTATGAATCGAGTTATCGTCGCGTTAGTAGTTTCGGATTTTTATTGATTCGAGACCGAATCAATTCGTTTAACAACGAATTTTTGGTATTGTTGTGTATTGTATTACGTAGGTAGTCGCGGTGTCAATGTTTGATCAAGTTGCGTGTATTGAATTAGCCTTGAAAGTTTTCTGTTTTCAGCCCCTCATTGTTTGTAAAATTTACTTTTTCAACCCTCTAATTAAATAACTTTCCGGTTTGGTCCTTAAATCATCTTTCTTGACATTTTAACACCAAAAATTATTGAAATTAATATTTTTCAGCATATTTTTCATTGAAAACAGTTTAAATCCCTGAAATTGCAGTTTTCTCGGTTATAACCCCTCTTTTTCGCAGTTTTTACAATTTTGGCCCAAATTGGAAAAATTTTGCAACTTTGGTCCTTTTTAAATTTGAAAAGCATTTTAAACCTTTGAAAAGTACTTGGAACACTAGTAGTCCACTGTTTTACAGAAAAACACAGTTTTGGCCCTCCAAAACAGAAAATTTCGCATAATGGGCCCTATTGGGCCGAAATTGTCATTTTTAGCCCATTAAGCTTGAAATTTGTATTTTTAACCCTCCATATGAGTATATTTCCAGAAAATATTTTATTGAAACTGTTTTGACACTCCTCATCCATCAGAATTCGTGATATGTCATTTTGGGCCCTTTAACTTTATATTTTTAACATTTTATGTCCAAAAATTGAGTTTTTAGCCCAAAGAAGATGTTATTAAACCATTTAGCTATTTTTCTTGGAACACTTTGTATGTAGAAATATATTTGATGCTAATATCATTTAACATAAAGTATATCTCGATTTTTAGGGGTTTATGGCTAGATCCAACATTATAAACACACAAAATCACACATATAAGCATAGAAATCATACAAGGCATACAAAACACATATACATCTACACTTTCACTTGTATTCCCCCCCCCCCCCCCCACAAAACTCATAAAAACAGAAAATAGGGGGTATGAAGCTCACCTTAGGATGTGATTTCGGTTTTTGAAGAAAATATGGAAGAAAACTTGGTGATTTTTGGCCTTAGCACCCTTTTCTTGAAGATCTCGAGTTTGATGTGCTTCTAGGATGTAAGATCACGATTTTGGCATGAATTAGGAAAAGATTTTGATGAAAAAAAGAATCTAAGTCATAGATCCAAGCATAATCTTACCTTAGATGAAGAATTTGTGGAAATATCCTCTTGGAAGCTTCCTAAATTTCGAGATCTTTGAGTGGAGAGGGAGGAAGTGTGCTTGAGTGTTCTTGAGAGAGTTTGTGAGGTGTGTGTGTGTTTGAGATGGCCGAGAGTGAGGGAGAGAGAGGGAGAAATAGACCCTTGAGGTGATATGCATGGAGATATGGAATAAGTTGCATGGATATCCAAAAGACAATAATGACGTGTCAATGGCAAGTCAACTCTTCATCTCTCCTTGGGTTTGGGCCTTGGGCCGAGAGTTTTGAAGGGAAAAGGAAAAATTTGGGCTTTTTGCCCCTAAGCCCAATATTAGAGTTAGTTTGGGTGAGTTTCAACCTAAAAGAATGTGGTATGATTTTTACATTTTTGTTGGACTAGTTTAGGTTATTCATGGTTCAAAGCTTTTAACTCATTTCATTCTAGGCCCAATATGGCCCAAAATGTTGAAATAAATTAATGTGGGTCCAATTAGAGCCCATTTAAGGGTTCTAAGCCCATGATAGTCAAATTGGAAGCTTATTGGTCCATTTGAGTCCAACAAGGAAGTCCTAGTCCAAGATGGACCTAAACAAGAACTTCTAGGGTTTCCAATTACTTGTTGACTATTTGTAGCACTTGTATGATGTATTTGATTGAAGTTTTTGAAGTCATATAATAGGTATCACACATGCTTTTAAGTTTTTGATTCACATTAACTTGCGTGTATAGATTACATGACACAAAATTTCCAGTGGTGACATCATCCCCCCGTTAGAGGGAATTTCGTCCCGAAATTCTGTTTGAAAGCTAGGTTTGAGAATGCTAGAATAGGTGAGGGTACTTTTGCTTCATTTGGTCTTCGCGTTCCCACGTGAATTCTGGCCCACGCTTTGCGTTCCACCGTACTTTCACGATCGAGATGCGGCTTTGCTTAGTACGCTTCACCTCCCTGTCCATGATTTCAATTGGTTCTTCAACGAACAGGAGATTCTCGTTGATTTCGATCTCGTCAAGGGGAATGACGAGTCTTTCATCTGATAGACACTTCTTTAGATTAGAGACATGGAACACGGGGTGTACACTGTTCAGCTCTGCGGGTAGTTGCAGTCTGTAGGCTACCGGACCTATTCGGGCGACGATTTCGAAAGGTCTAATGTATCGCGGGTTCAGCTTTCCCCGTTTTCCGAAACGTATAACCCCTTTCCAGGGTGAGACTTTCAACAGTACTCGATCACCGACCTGAAATTCTAAGGGCTTTCGCCGTTTGTCGGCGTAGCTCTTTTGTCGGTCACGCGATGCTTGCAATCGAGCTCTGATTTGAACGATCTTTTCTGTGGTTTCGCGAATGATCTCCGGTCCCGTTAGTGCCCTGTCCGACGTATGTGTTCTTGCTAGTTGGGTGTCACCTACTTCAGCCCAACATAACGGTGATCTACATTTACGCCCGTACAGTGCTTCGAAAGGAGCCACCTTGATGCTCGAATGATAACTATTGTTATATGAGAACTCGATCAAAGGTAGGTGGGTATCCCAAGACTTCCCAAAGTCTATCACACATGCATGAAGCATGTCTTCAAGCGTTTGAATGGTTCGCTCACTTTGACCATCCGTTTGTGGGTGATACGCGGTGCTCATGTCGAGATGAGTTCCCATTGCCTGGTGGAGTGATTGCCAAAAGCGCGAAGTGAATCTACTGTCCCTGTCCGAGATAATAGACACTGGTACTCCGTGGAGTCTCACGATCTCCCGAATGTACAAACATGTCAGTCTTTCCATCTTGTAGGTTTCTTTTATAGGCAGGAAATGGGCAGACTTCGTCAGTCGGTCGACTATTACCCATATGGTGTCCAGTCCGTCCGACGTCTTGGGTAGCTTGGTCACGAAATCCATAGAAATCCTCTCCCATTTCCACTCAGGGATTACCGGTTGCTGTAACAATCCTGAGGGTTTCTGGTACTCCACCTTTACCTTGGCGCACGTAAGGCACTTACTAACGTAGGTCGCAATTTCCGCCTTCATGTTAGGCCACCAATAGTGTTGTTTAATGTCCAAATACATCTTGTCTGAACCGGGATGAATGGAGTATCGTGTCTTGTGGGCTTCCTTCATAACAACCTCCCTAAATCCTCCGATTTTTGGGACCCAAATTCGGTTCATGAAGTAGTACACTCCATTCTCCCTTGTTTCTAGGTTCTTCTCCATCCCGCGTAATGCCTCGCTAGCTCTATTTTCCATTTTCATAGCCTCCGACTGGACTGATGCAATTTGAGTGGCCAGATGAGATTGAATGGTTATCGAGAGAGTTTTCGTGTGGCGATTAGAGTACTCCTTCCGACTTAATGCATCAGCTACCACGTTGGCCTTGCTTGGGTGGTACTTGATCTCACATTCGTAGTCGTTTAGCAATTCAACCCATCTTCGTTGTCTCATGTTCAGCTCCTTCTGGTTCAAGATGTGCTGGAGACTCTGGTGGTCCCTGAAGATGGTGCATTTTGTACCGTACAGGTAGTGCCTCCAAATTTTCAGAGCGAAGACCACGGCTCCCAATTCTAGGTCATGGGTCGTGTAATTTACTTCGTGCGTCTTTAGTTGGTGGGACGCGTATGCTATCACTCTTCCACGTTGCATGAGAACGCAACCTAAGCCCTGATTCGACGTGTCACAGTAGACTACAAAATCTCCCGTTCCTTCAGGTAGAGATAGTACGGGAGCGCTACAGAGAGCTTGCTTCAAGGTTCGAAACGCAATCTCTTGTTTGTCTGTCCATTTGAATGGTACGCCCTTTTGCGTAAGCGAGGTAAGTGGCTTGGCGATCTTAGAAAAGTTTTGTATGAATCTCCTATAGTAGCCTGCTAGACCCAAGAATTGACGAATTTCGGTGGGCGTGGTCGGAGTTGCCCATCCTTCCATGGCTTTGACCTTAGAGGGATCCACATGAATTCCGTCTTGGCTAACTACGTGGCCTAGGAAGTTCACATTCCGGAGCCAGAACTCGCACTTAGAGAGTTTGGCGTAAAGCTTTTCCGATCGCAGAGTTTCTAGGACTTGTCGAAGATGTTGGCCATGCTCTTCTTTGCTTCGAGAATAGACGAGGATGTCATCGATAAACACAATGACGAAGTTGTCAAGGAACGGTCGGCAGATTCGATTCATTAGGTCCATAAATGCGGCAGGTGCATTTGTTAGACCGAAGGGCATTACGACGAATTCATAATGTCCGTAGCGGGTTCGGAAAGCGGTTTTAGGAATATCCTCTTCCTGGACTTTGAGTTGGTGGTATCCGGACCGTAGATCTATTTTAGAAAAATAACTAGCTCCTTAAAGCTGGTCGAATAGATCATCGATTCGTGGAAGTGGGTAGCGGTTTTTAACAGTGAGTTTATTTAACTCTCTGTAATCGATGCACATTCCAAAAGATCCGTCCTTCTTTTTGACAAAGAGCACTGGAGCTCCCCATGGCGAGTAGCTAGGTCGGATAAATCCCTTGTCCAGAAGCTTACTGAGTTGGCTGGACAATTCCTGCATTTCAGCAGGAGCCAACCGATAGGGTGATTTAGCGAGAGGAGTTGCTCCTGGAACGAGGTCGATTCTGAACTCAACCTGTCTCTCTGGGGGTACTCCCGGAAGATCTTCAGGAAACACGTCTGGAAATTCACACGCTACCGGGATATCTTGAATGTTAGTCTCTTCCTTGGTCTTATCCACTATGTGAGCCAAGAACGCCGAGTTGTTCTTTCGTAGATGTTTTTGTGCCTTGATGCACGAGATGAGGCAAAAATTCATGCTAGGTTTGTCTCCGTAAATTACTAGGGTTTCGTGATTTGGGAGACGAAGGCGAACGGCCTTCTCGTGGCACATAATCTCAGCATGGTGGGGGCTTAACCAATCCATGCCGATAATCGCATCGAAACTCCTAATTGACACTGGCATTAGGTCTATTCGAAAGACGTGTTGGTTAAGGGTTAGGGTACATCCGATGTAGATTTCCCCCATTGACTCGGTTTTCCCATTGGCCATTTCCACCGTATAGGTTTCATTTAGCTTCTGGGGTTGTTGTTTTATTAAATGTTTAAACTTCTTGCTTACGAAACTTCGCTCTGCTCCGGTGTCAAATAAGATGCATGCATAAGTGTGGTTTAGGAGAAACATACCGGTCACAACTGTGGGGTCCTAAACTGCCTCACCCTGACCCATAGTCAGCATCCTTCCTGCTCCTCTGTTTCCTGAATTGTTGTTGTTAGGGCAGTCTCGGCGGAAATGCCCCATCCTTCCACACCCGAAGCAGGTGTGGCTAGGCCCTGCATTATTGCCGCCGGAATTTGTGTTGTTGTTGTTGCGATGGTTGTTGTGGTTGTTTCCCTGATTTTGGTTCTGGGGAGGGTAAGTCCTGCAGTATCTTGCAGTGTGTCCCCTTCGGTTGCAACTGGTGCAATGGAATTCCCTGCATTCGCCGTGATGATGGAGACCGCACTTATTACATTTGGGAAGATTACCAGAATAGGGTCTTGAAGCATTTGAAGCAGCTGAGGCTGGAGCATGTGGTGTGGCTGGAACCGGTGCAGTGACAGCGTTAACCGCCACTGTCTGCTGCTTTTTAGAGGTCTCGGGGCCCTGACGTCCCTTCCTCTTGTTGTTATTCCCTTTCTTGCCATCACCCTCCTTTTTCTTCTCAGCTTCCACTGGCTTCTCGCCCTTCTTGTTGTTATGATCATACAGCCTCTTCGCCAATCTCTTCGCACTGTCAAATGTTTCAGGGTTCGCAGCTATCACATTCCCTTGAATGGGTGATGTTAGTCCCCAAATGAAGCGCTCAATCTTCTTTCCTTCCGATGTGATCATACCCGGGCACAGCAGGGATAGTTCACTAAATCTCGATATGTAGGCATCGATATTCGCATTCTGCACAGTGAGGTTCCATAGCTCTTGCTCCATCTTCTGTATTTCGCCTCATGGGCAGTACTCAGCCATTAACATCTCTTTCATTTCTGCCCATGGTATAGAGTTGCCTACAGGGAGCATCATGGCTTCCACGTGTCCGTTCCACCAAGTAAGTGCTTGGTCCACAAAAGTGCAGGCCGCGAACTTCACCTTCATTTGTTCAGGGCAATCGCATATCTCGAATACCGATTCCACCTTTTCAATCCATCGCTTCAGAGTGATCACCCCTCCAGTGCCGTTCAAAGTTCGTGGTTTAGCGTTTGTGAAGTCCTTGTAGGTACATGTTTTGGTAGATCCTTGGTTCATCCCGTTGTTCGAACTTCCTGCCCCTTTTCCGTTGCCTCCTCCATTATTCCCCTGATGGAGTTGTGCCATAGTTGCGGTGACCGCAGCAGACACGGCTGCCTGGAATGCAGTGGAGTCAACCTCGGGTGGAGTTGGTCCTGGGTTTCCGAACCAGACGGCGGAAACGTCCGGGGGCTGTTGTGACTCAATTGAATACCATAACATTGAATATATATGAAACATAACAACATTCGTCACCATGCATTAATATAGTACAACCGGTAAAGTTTACACTGAGTACATTGTTTTAATATTACATTCCCAAAAATAAATTGTTCGGTTCATAGATAAACAACTGCAATCCAGCACTGAGTACATATTTCCTTTGGTTCACTTGTTACCTGAGAATACAAGTATTTTGAAAAACGTCAACATATGAAATGTTGGTGAGTTCATAAGCGGTATTTGAAAAGCAACGTTTTGTATCATTTTGAAAACCACCAGAAAATCCGATATTTTCTGAAAAGAGTTTCTGAAAAAGTTTGTGAAGATCCATAGGTATGCTTGTTTGTTTCTATAGTTGTAAGAAAATTGTTCATCAAAATTGTGTACGTTTTGAAAATCGTGTGTATTGAAAAACCCTAGGAAAACCCGATGTTTTCCTAATTCTTTGAATTCCATGAAGTAAACATAAAACCATTGCAGCGCGTGAAGTCAATAATTCCAGGCGACGTCGGATTATTTTTGCGCATGATTAATTGCTATAAACACGCGTTACACAAACGACCTGTTTATAACTATACTAACGATCCCGTAGGCGTCGTCCGTACTAATCACGTTATCCGACCGCCCTGACTTCTTGTAGTCCCACATCCGAAGAGAAAAAGGGCACGAAGACCACGATGACTCCATTGACCGGTTGGGGATAAAAAGGGTACGAGGGGTCCTTGACCCGCCTCGCATGAAATACCGACTTTACTAGCAATACCATAGGACCCTTGGGGACCAATAGTATAAATGCCATTGAAAGTCCTTTTACGCTGTGTTAAATCATGTAAGATCCAACAACTCGTAAGGTAGGAGTCTTCGGGCCTTAAGATCAGGTCATTGGGCTAGCTAGGCCCAACAAACAAGATTTTACACTTTGGGGCCCAAAGATGGTGCGTAGACGTCTGTGCACTCTCACGTGTGTATTGAATTACCAAATGTTTCCGTGTATGAATCGAGTTATCGTCGCGTTAGTAGTTTCGGATTTTTATTGATTCGAGACCGAATCAATTCGTTTAACAACGAATTTTTGGTATTGTTGTGTATTGTATTACGTAGGTAGTCGCGGTGTCAATGTTTGATCAAGTTGCGTGTATTGAATTAGCCTTGAAAGTTTTCTGTTTTCAGCCCCTCATTGTTTGTAAAATTTACTTTTTCAACCCTCTAATTAAATAACTTTCCGGTTTGGTCCTTAAATCATCTTTCTTGACATTTTAACACCAAAAATTATTGAAATTAATATTTTTCAGCATATTTTTCATTGAAAACAGTTTAAATCCCTGAAATTGCAGTTTTCTCGGTTATAACCCCTCTTTTTCGCAGTTTTTACAATTTTGGCCCAAATTGGAAAAATTTTGCAACTTTGGTCCTTTTTAAATTTGAAAAGCATTTTAAACCTTTGAAAAGTACTTGGAACACTAGTAGTCCACTGTTTTACAGAAAAACACAGTTTTGGCCCTCCAAAACAGAAAATTTCGCATAATGGGCCCTATTGGGCCGAAATTGTCATTTTTAGCCCATTAAGCTTGAAATTTGTATTTTTAACCCTCCATATGAGTATATTTCCAGAAAATATTTTATTGAAACTGTTTTGACACTCCTCATCCATCAGAATTCGTGATATGTCATTTTGGGCCCTTTAACTTTATATTTTTAACATTTTATGTCCAAAAATTGAGTTTTTAGCCCAAAGAAGATGTTATTAAACCATTTAGCTATTTTTCTTGGAACACTTTGTATGTAGAAATATATTTGATGCTAATATCATTTAACATAAAGTATATCTCGATTTTTAGGGGTTTATGGCTAGATCCAACATTATAAACACACAAAATCACACATATAAGCATAGAAATCATACAAGGCATACAAAACACATATACATCTACACTTTCACTTGTATTCCCCCCCCCCCCACAAAACTAATAAAAACAGAAAATAGGGGGTATGAAGCTCACCTTAGGGTGTGATTTCGGTTTTTGAAGAAAAGATGGAAGAAAACTTGGTGATTTTTGGCCTTAGCACCCTTTTCTTGAAGATCTCGAGTTTGATGTGCTTCTAGGATGTAAGATCACGATTTTGGCATGAATTAGGAAAAGATTTTGATGAAAAAAAAGAATCTAAGTCATAGATCCAAGCATAATCTTACCTTAGATGAAGAATTTGTGGAAATATCCTCTTGGAAGCTTCCTAAATTTCGAGATCTTTGAGTGGAGAGGGAGGAAGTGTTCTTGAGTGTTCTTGAGAGAGTTTGTGAGGTGTGTGTGTGTTTGAGATGGCCGAGAGTGAGGGAGAGAGAGGGATAAATAGACCCTTGAGGTGATATGCATGGAGATATGGAATAAGTTGCATGGATATCCAAAAGACAATAATGACGTGTCAATGGCAAGTCAACTCTTCATCTCTCCTTGGGTTTGGGCCTTGGGCCGAGAGTTTTGAAGGGAAAAGGAAAAATTTGGGCTTTTTGCCCCTAAGCCCAATATTAGAGTTAGTTTGGGTGAGTTTCAACCTAAAAGAATGTGGTATGATTTTTACATTTTTGTTGGACTAGTTTAGGTTATTCATGGTTCAAAGCTTTTAACTCATTTCATTCTAGGCCCAATATGGCCCAAAATGTTGAAATAAATTAATGTGGGTCCAATTAGAGCCCATTTAAGGGTTATAAGACCATGATAGTCAAATTGGAAGCTTATTGGTCCATTTGAGTCCAATAAGGAAGTCCTAGTCCAAGATGGACCTAAACAAGAACTTCTAGGGTTTCCAATTACTTGTTGACTATTTGTAGCACTTGTATGATGTATTTGATTGAAGTTTTTGAAGTCATATAATAGGTATCACACATGCTTTTAAGTTTTTGATTCACATTAACTTGCGTGTATAGATTACATGACACAAAATTTCCAGTGGTGACATATATATATATATATATATATATATATGTAAGAACAAGTCGTTTTACCGTTAGTAGGCCTCATTCACGAAGCCGATCTATAAAGGGGTACAAGGTTGCTGCCTATAAAATGGTAGCTTAATGGGTGTCCACTCTCACCCACTGCTTGCTTGACCGGTGGAGGGTCGTTAGCCGAACGGGTAGGACAAGGACTTTAAATCTTCATTAAAAGTATGATGAAGGTAAAGTAACTAAATGTTTTTATAAATTCCCAATCTTAGTTACTTTATGAAAATGTGAATAAGGTGCTAACCCATGAAATTACAATTTGCACTTTGATTAATGGTTAGTGGAGCATGTGTGGTTAATCGGCACACTAACTTGGACTTAACAAGGTAGGCAAGGGGTGGCTTAATGTTTATCATAGGTCGGTGGAGCGTGTGTGGTTAACCGGCACATCGATTGAGCGGTAAACACTTAAGGGTACCAAGTAATTTGCATGGTTACTTCACACCTTGTTTTGTGATCCTCGGCATCCCAGTCACAAAAAATGAAGGGCACATTTGAGATTGAAACATGCCATTGAAAAGTTCAATGATTCTTAAAGAATCTAGGAGTTTCAAAACCAATTAAAAACCTAATAATTTATTTCGTTTTTCATGGTGGAAATTGGTGAATCTTCATTCACCTACCTTCAAATATCTTATAGCTTGGATTACGGCATCCCTCTTCTAAGTTATAAAATATTGTGTTGGGTCCTATCCTTAATATTACATTTGGGTGTCTTATTAAGGACTATCTTTATATCTAATATAAAGTTATCTTCCTTCTTTTAGATGTATTCCAACAATGCTACTTTTGGCTCAAACCCTATCGGATCCTTCTCTCTCAAGAACCTTTGTGGGAGAGTCGCTTTTATGGATCCAACTTTATGGATTGGATCAGGAACATCAGGATGGTCACTCTGTATAAGGACAAGGAATATGTCCTCGACAAGGAGCTTAAGGATCTTGAGTCATCTGCTATTCCTGAGGAGATCGCTGAATACTAGGCACATGAGAGAGATGCTACCAAAGTGGCATGTATCATGTTGGCCACAATGACAGTTGAGCTCCAAAAGTCCTATGAGGACTACTACCCTTTTGAGATGCACCAGGACTTGATGGACCACTACCATCAGAGTGCTCGTCAAGAGCGGTATGAAATCATATTCTCCATGATAACAAGCTGAATGAAGGATGGTGAAACCATCACGGGCCACATGCAAAAAATGGAAAGGTATATGGACCGTTTGTTGAAACTGAATGTGAACTTCCCTGAGGAGTTGGCAATTGACATCATTTTGCACTCCTTACCTTCGTGTTTTGATCAATTTCGAATGACATACCACATGAACAAGGAGGAAGTTACTCTCAGAAAACTTCAAGGACTTTTGAAGATCGTGGAAAGTGGTCTTAAATGTAAGTCGGCCGTTACTACTCCTACTCCTACCGCGGCCCCTGTCTTGGCAATCGGGCAAGGCAAAGGAAGGAAGAGGAAGAGCCCTTCGAAGGGTACCAAGGGAAAGTCCCTTGATGGCTCCTCTTCAAGTGGAACCAAGAGAGGTTATGTCACTCCTTCTACCAACCCTAAAGAGGCTAAATGCTTCTATTGCCATGAAAAGTTGCACTGGAAGCGAAACTGCCCAAAGTACCTACAAGATGTTAATGATAGGAAAGTAAAACCCAATCATGCAGGTATTCACACTATATTGTCTAATAACTCACCCCATTCTAATTCTTGGGTCCTTGATATAGGTTATGGTATTCACATATGTACTGATTTGCAAGGACTAAGAAGAAGTGAGAATGTGGAGCATGGGAAGATAAACTTGATAATGGGGAATAGGAAAGCATCACATGTAACCAAGATTGGAGTTTATTCTTTGTTTCTAAGTAGTGGAGTTTATTCTTTGTTTCCTTTCATGGTCTGTACAAACAAGGTTTTACCTTTTCGATTGATAATGAATGTGATGACATTAATGCTTTCTTTAATAATGTTCTTTATTTTAAAGCATTAACTTGTCATGGTGTGTATGAAACTGTATCGGTTGTAGATAACCTAGGAAATAATGTGTTGTATATCAATTCTTCCACTAGCTATGGCATTGTCGTCTTCGACATGTAAGCAAGAAACACATAGGCCAACTCCAAAAGGATGGAGTCTTGGAATCATTTGACTTAAAGTCAGATGATAGTTATGAATCTAGTTTTCTTGGGAAAATGACAAAGTCACTCTTCACTGGTTCTTGTGCTAGGGGTGAGGGTTTGTTGGATCTCATACATACTGATATGTGTGGACCCTTCAGAACCACCACAAGGGAAGCTAACCGCTTATATGTAACTTTTAATGATGATTTTAGTAGATATGGATATGTCTACTTAATCAAGCATAAGTTAGAGACCTTTGAAAGATTCAAATAGTTTAAACAGGAAGTGGAGAATCAGTTGGGCAGAAACATTACGATGGTTCGATCCGATCGAGTTAGTAAGTATCTTAGTACAGATTTCCTTAGGAATGTGGGATTATCTAACAACTGACACCTCCCAGGACACAACAGCTAAATGGTGTGGCTGAGAGGCGCAATCGAACCTTGCTGGATATGGTTCATTCCATGATAAGTCAAGCTTCGCTACCAATCTCCTTTTAGGGGTATGCCTTAGAGACTACCACCCATATCCTTAATCTAGTCCCTACCAAAAAGGTTGCCAAAACACCTCACGAGATGTGGACTGGAAAAGTTCCCAATCTGGACCACATCAAGATTTGGCGTTGCGAGGATTTTGTGAGGCGTGAGAATCACGATAAGCTCGAACCTCAAAGTGAGAGGAGTATTTTCATCGGCTACCCACAGAGATCCTTTGGTTACCTCTTCTACAGACCCAGTGGTAATGTGGTCTTTGTAGCAAGGAGAGGAGTCTTTCGCGAGAGAGAATTCATGAGCCAAGGAAACAGTGGGAGGCAAATTGACCTTGAAGAAATTCAAGAGTCAAGTGGTGAAGGAACCTCAAACCCTCGCAATCAACCTGAGGTGGAAACTCCTGTTGATCCGACAGAAGATTCTGTACCTCTGAGACGTCCCACGAGAGTTAGGAATGCACCTGAGCATTACTATGGTTTCCATATTACTATGAAAGGTGGTACACATTTTAGTGATAGAACACTGGTAAGTATGGATGAGGCTAACAACTACATGGAATCAATGGCAGGCCCTGAGGCTGCTAAATGGAAAGAGGATATGCACAGCGAGATACAATCCATGTATGGCAATCAAGTTTGGAACTTGGTTGACAATGTACCAGATCGTAAGACAGTCGGGTGCAAATGGATCTTCAAGAAGAAGGCTGACATGGATGGTAATGTACACACTTATAAGGCGCCACTGGTTACAAAGGACTTTTCTCATACTCCGGGAGTTGATTATGATGAGACCTTTTCACCAAGAGCGAAGATTAAGTCTATTAGAGTTATGTTAGCCATTGTTGCATTTCATGATTATGAAATTTGGAAAATGGATGTCAAAACCGCTTTCCTTAATGGAAACTTGGCTAAGGATGTTTACATGTGTCAGCCAGAGGGTTTTTTCAGTACAGAGTACCCTAATAGAGTGTGTAAGCTTAAGAAATCCATATATGGATTGAAGCAAGCACCTCGTAGATGGAATCTTTGTTTCGATGAGAAAGTCAAAGAGTTTGGCTTTTAGATGAGTGAAAATGAATCTGGTGTATATGTCAAGGCTAGTGGGAGATCCAGAAACATCGACTGAAAATACCGTTTCATCAAACATCGACTAGAAGAAGGACTCCTAGTGGCAAAGAGAGTATCATCGGATGAGAAGCCAGCAGATCCCCTCACGAAGGGACTGGGTAGGGTTAAACATCTCCAACATGTGAGGAACATAGGGCTGAAGGATGATATTAGTTTTAGAAGTAAGAGAGCTTTGAAATGTGTAAAATGTAATTGACATTTGATGCTGAATAAAATTTGTTGTTTATTTATGAGTAAAGTGTTGCTATCTTTTGTCAATCGCTTACTATCATTTCATTTTGCATGTTTTGACTTCCAGAATAATTATGTTATGGTATTTCAACTTATTTAAATTCTCCACGGTCGGTCATATGTTGGAAGTTGATATGAATCAAGACTATCATGTAGTTGGTTGTAGATGTCTAACATGTTGGACATTGCAAGTGTTACTACAACACTCATGAGTGCTCATAAGTTCTGAGTATTGGATTCAACCCACGCTCACTTGTATCACTTCATGGAATTTATCTCAAGTGATCGTGAGACGGTAATATCATATAAGTCTTCAAACTTAGAGATATGATTTGTTGCCTATGAGTTGGTTATACATTGATTGTACGAAAACGCATTGGTAACTCAATCTTATATAACATGCATTTGTGTATAATTCAACAAGTAGTAGAACAAGAATATGAGTCGAAGTTTATATGTTCCTTCTTGGATTAGAAGTGATATCTGGGCCCCTCAATGATTTTGTGTTGACCCATGTACCGGGCCCGGTCAGAATTATGTTGATATGTTCAATTAAGTTCTATGTCAAAAAAATCGAAAATAGAGAAACAAACTACTAGATAATAAGTAACACATTGTTCCATGTATTTGTCCCACTGATATCTAGAACATAGGATTATATGATCACTTATCTTAAAATGGCGTATCATCATCATCTCAGTTCCGCGAGACCTTGAAAGAGATACGATTGTTGATCGGTTCCTAAAGTATCTTGCAGTTATAGTTATTAGACTTATCCAAGTGGGAGACTGGTGGATTAGGTGTCTAAGTTCATAACTATTCCTCGAATGTACTTGACCCCGTTAGCATCGTTCATTTCGGTTGCATGGCATTGTAACATTTGGATAGACTAAATGAGAGAAAGGACACTTAAGGATTATTAATATATTATAAGTTCTAATATATTAATAATATTATTTAATTAGTATTGATCAATGAATTAATTTGGAATTAATTAAGTGATCAAAAAGAGACCAATTAAATATATGGGGTTGATTGTGTAAATCATCTATTCTTGTATAGTGGGCTAATGATCCATGGTTTGTATGGATTGGGCTAAAACCGATAAGGTGCTCCATGGATAGTCCATGGATGTTACAAACCCATGGATCATGGAATATGGAAAGCCATGGCAATTAGGGTTGTCATGGTGTAACCGTACTTGTGCCAAAACTATATAAAGACCCTAGACTAGCAAAATCGACACTACAAGCAAGTATAAGAGGGCCAGCCGAATTTTGAGTGTTAGTGAACTTCTCTCAAGGTTATTCCAAGTATTATGGTGTTGTGTGAGATATTTGAGGCATCACACTTGAGGTTCTAGGCTCACAAGGTTCTCAAGGAATCCAAACAACAAAAAGGTATGTTCTTCTTCTATCATTTATGTTTAAAAGTTCTTCATACTATGTTAGATAGGTTAAGAACCTTGTAACAACAATTTGCATGTATCTTTGTAAAACATAGATCCAAGGTTTCTAGGGTTTCATGTACACCTTAGGAGTGTTAGAATGCTCAAAACCCTTCAATAAGATATCAGTTGCAACTACAGGAGAGTTAGTTGACCACAAGACCTACCGAGGAATGATTAGGTCATTGATGTACCTCACTGCCAGACGACTGGATATTTTATTTGCAACAAGTTTATGTGCTCAGTACCAGGCTGATCCTAAATTTTCATACTCGACCGCAATCAAACAAATCTTCAAATATCTAAAAGGGAACAAAGCCATAGGCATTTGGTACCCTACGGGCAATGACTTCAGTCTTCAAGCGTTCACAGATGCAGATCATCTTGGGTATAGATTAGACCATAAAAGCCCTTCAAGTGGATGCCATGTCTTAGGAGGAAGACTAGTTAGTTGGTCTTCAAAGAAACAATGGACACCTCCCAGGACACCACAACTTAATGGTATGGCTGAGAGGCGCAATCGAACCTTGTTGGATATGGTTTGTTCCATGATGAGTCGAGCTTCGCTACCAATCTCCTTTTAGGGGTGTGCCTTAGAGACTGCCTCTCATATCCTTAATATAGTCCCTACCAAAAAGGTTGCCAAAACACCTCACTAGATATGGACTGGAAAAGTTCCCAATCTGGACCACATCAAGATTTGGCGTTGCGAGGCTTTTGTGAGGCGTGAGACTCACGAAAAGCTCGAACCTCAAAGTGAGAGGAGTATTTTCATCAGCTACCCACAGAGATCCTTTGGTTACCTCTTCTACAGACCCACTGATAATGTGGTCTTTGTAGCAAGGAAAGGAGTCTTTCGCGAGAGAGAATTCATGAGCCAAGGAAACAGTGGGAGGCAAATTGGCCTTGAAGAAATTCAAGAGTCAAGTGGTGAAGGAACCTCAAACCCTAGCAATCAACCTCAGGTGGAAACTCCTGTTGATCCGACAGAAGAGTTTGTACCTCTGAGATGTCCCACGAGAGTTAGGAATGCACCTGAGCATTACTATGGTTTCCATATTACTACGGAAGGTGGTACACTTTTCAGTGATAAGACACTGGTAAGTATGGATGAGGCTAACAGCAACACGGAAGCAATGTCAAGCCCTGAGGCTGCTAAATGGAAAGAGGCTATGGACAGTGAGGTACAATCCATGTATAACAATCAAGTTTGGAACTTGGTTGACAATGTACCAGGTTGTAAGACAGTCGGGTGCAAATAGATCTTCAAGAAGAAGGCCGACATGGATGGTAATGTACACACTTATAAGGCGCCACTGGTTGCAAAGGACTTTTCTCAAACTCCGGGAGTTGATTATGATGAGACCTTTTCACCAATAGAGGAGATTAAGTCTATTAGGGTTATGTTACCCATTATTGCATTTCATGATTATGAAATATGGCAAATGGATGTCAAAACTGCTTTCCTTAATGGAAACTTGGCTGAGGATGTTTACATGAGTCAGCCAGAGGGTTTTTTCAATACAGAGTACCGTAATAGAGTGTGTAAGCTTGAGAAATCCATATATGGATTGAAACAAGCACCTCGTAGATGAAATCTTTGTTTCGATGAGAAAGTCAAAGAGTTTGGCTTTTCGATGAGTGAAGATGAATCTAGTGTATATGTCAACGCTAGTGGGAGATCCAAACACATCGACAAAAAATACTATTTCATCAAACATCGAATAGAAGAAGGACTCTTCGTGGAAAAGAGGGTATCATCGGATGAGAACCCAGCAAATCCCCTCACGAAAGGACTGCGTAGGGTTAAGCATCTCCAACATGGAGGCACATAGTTTAAGATGTTATATAGCTTTGAAATGTGTAAAGTGTAATTGACATTTGATGATGAATAAAAATTTTTGTTTATTTATGAGTAAAGTGTTGCTATCTTTTGTCAATTGTTTACTATCGTTTCATTTTGCATGTTTTGACTTCCAGAATAATTATGTTATGGTATTTCATATTATTTAAATTCTCCACGGTCGTTCATATGTTGGAAGTTGATATGAATCAATACTATCATGTAGTTGGTTGTATATGTCTAAGATGTTGGACATATCAAAGTGTTGCTACAATACTCATGAGTGCTCATAAGTTCTAAGTATTGGATTCAACCCACGCTCACTTGTATCACTTCATGGAATTTATCTCGAGTGATCGCGAGACGGAAATATCATATAAGTCTTCAAACCTAGAGATATGATTTGTTGCCTATGAGTTGGTTATACATTGATTGTACGAAAACGCATTGGTAACTCGATGTTATATAACATGCATTTGTGTATAATTCAACAAGTAGTAGAACAAGCATATGAGTCAAAGTTTATATGTTCCTTCTTGGATTAGAAGCGATATCTGGGCCCCTCGATGATTTTGTGTTGACCCATGTACCGGGCTCGGTCAGAACTATGTTGATATGTTCAATTAAGTTCTATGTCAAACAAATCGTAAATCGAGAAACAAACTATAGACAATAAGTAACACATTGTTCCATGTATTTGTCCCACTGATATCTAGAACAGAGGATTATATGATCACTTATCTTAAAATGGCATATCATCGTCATCTCATTTCCGCGAGACCTTGAAAGAGTTATGATTGCTGATCGGTTCCCGAAGTCATTCTTGTAGTTATAGTTATTAGACTTATCCAAGTGGGAGACTAGTGGATTAGGTATCTAAGTTCATAATTATTCCTCGAATGTACTTGACCCCGTTAGCATGGTCCATTTCGGTTGCATGGCATTGTAACATTTTGATAGACTAAATGAGAGAAAGGGCACTTAAGGATTATTAATATATTATAACTTCTAATATATTAATAATATTATTTAATTATTATTCATCAAAGAATTAATTTGGAATTAATTAAGTGGTCAAAAAGAGACTGATAAAATATATGGGGTTGATTGTGTAAATCATCTATTCTTGTATAGTGGGCTAATGATCCATGGTTTGTATGGATTGGGCTAAAACCCATAAGGTGCTCCATAGATAGTCCATGGAGATTACAAACCCATGGATCATGGAATATGGAAAGCCATGGCAATTAGGGTCATCATGGTGTAACCCTACTTGTGCCACAACTATATAAAGACCCCTAGACTAGCATAATCGGCACTACAAGCAAGTATAAGAGGGCCAGCCGAATTTTGAGTGTTAGTGAACTTCTCTCAAGGTTATTCCAAGTGTTATGGTGTTGTGTGAGATATTTGAGGCATCACACTTGAGGTTCTAGGCTCACAAGGTTCTCAAGGAATCCAAACAACAAAAAGGTATGTTCTTCTTCTATCATTTATGTTTAAAAGTTCTTCATACTATGTTAGATAGGTTAAGAACCTTGTAACAACAATTTGCATGTATCTTTGTAAAACATAGATCCAAGGTTTCTAGGGTTTCATGTACACCTTAGGAGTGTTAGAATGCTCAAAACCCTTCAATAAGATATCAGTTGCAACTACAGGAGAGTTAGTTGACCACAAGACCTACCGAGGAATGATTAGGTCATTGATGTACCTCACTGCCAGACGACTGGATATTTTATTTGCAACAAGTTTATGTGCTCAGTACCAGGCTGATCCTAAATTTTCATACTCGACCACAATCAAACAAATCTTCAAATATCTAAAAGGGAACAAAGCCATAGGCATTTGGTACCCTACGGGCAATGACTTCAGTCTTCAAGCGTTCACAGATGCAGATCATGTTGGGTGTAGATTAGACCATAAAAGCACTTCGAGTGGATGCCATTTCTCAGGAGGAAGACTAGTTAGTTGGTCTTCAAAGAAACAAAATTGTGTTTCTTTGTCTACCGCAGAGTCGGAATATGTGGCCGCAACCAGCTGTTGTTCCTAAGTCCTTTGGATCAACACTCAGCTTATGGACTATGGTAACAAGATGTTGCAGGTGCCCAGTTACTATGACTCGGAGAGTGCAATAGCAATTTCACATAATCCTATTCTTCACTCTCAGATGAAGCACATTGCACTACTGTACGACTTCATCAAAGACCATATTCGCACATGTAACACCGAACTCATTTTTGCGCCCACTCATGAAGAAATTGTTGATGCTAGGAATGATGAACCCAAACCTACATTTCTTTTTGAATCAATAAGTACCACAGACCGCTTTAGGTTTCTAATGGTAAATGAAATGCTTCTTTTCTTTTAAAAATAAAGCTCCTGAAACACTTGCTTCACTACGGTTCTAGAATAATATATTCTTCATATTTTTCTTAGTTTACTGTGTATACAGAAATCATATATGATCAATACATTCTTTGGGTCTTTTATTTCTTTTATTTCTAACCCTCTTGATAAATTTTGTTTTCAATTAATGCTACCGCAATTACACTACATGCTACCACAGTCACTTTGAATTCTACCGTAATTTCATGAACCTGCAGTCATAACTTCATAAACCTCTTAAATAATGTTGTGTGCTATTTAATGGAATTTAATAAAACATTCTTCAAAACACTCATTTTGTCGCACATGACATTTTCAGTCCTTTTCAAATAACTTTCCTCGGTCAGGTTCGTTTTTTGGATAAAAAACAACTGAATCGTTTTTCCATAAACTAGATCTTTTAAGAAATCTTTTTTCTTAACCAGTCATGTCACACTGCCATTGGATCTTAAATCCGTTTCCACTTCCCCATTTTTCACAACGGATAAACGAACCTCACCCCACGTTCATTCTACGTGTGATCATGGTACTTCAAATGCATTAAATGTTCCTCTTTTTCGGAAACAATTTAATTTTCATTTATTTTAATTTTAGCTGATAATGGTAAAAAATTCAAGGATTTTTCACTTCAACAACTGTAATTGAAGTGATAACAATAATATTTGAAATTCGGAGGTATAAAACCCTTAATTCTTTCCAAGATAGCTTTTACGCTATCTGAACTCTCTCCCGACGAACTTCATCTTCTCCATCTTCTTGCTCAAACATTTTCTGCAATTTCTCAAATCTTTTTCTATGCAACAATGGCAAAATCTGGAATCATAAAGAAACAATCAAGAGCGTCTAGCTCAGCCCCTCCAGCTGGTTCGGAATCCATAATCAAGGATCGATCACCATCGATTGGTTCAAGCAATTTCAGAGCAATCTTCGAAGATCATCCGTCCTACAATGAAGCTGTAAATTTGATGATCAATTTTCTCCCCTCTCACCCAATATTTGGAGTGTTCGATTCCTTCACAAAGGTTGTTCCTCTGTCTGTGTTGTTCAAGTCTACTTTCTTAGCATTTCAACCTAGCAGCAATTTGTAGGAAGTTCATCTCAACCTGGTGAATTATTCTCTTGTGGTGTTAACAAAGGAAAAGTTTCTAAATGCAATCAATCTCAGGGTTTTACCATCAATAAAGTTTTATTCCCCCAGCACAAACGATGTTTTCTCTGCTCCGTATCAAATGGGTTACCAGAAGAAGCTCAAGGGCATTGGTGAATTCAAGAAGAACCAACTACCAGCAGTCTGTCAATTCGTGTGCCACTTTGTGATTGGGAGTCTCTCTGGTAGAACTGGTGGTACTGACAATATGGGAATCAAGCTTTTGGAGATCATCTGGAGCATCTACACAGGCAATGCAGTCAACTATGGTCAGATTTTATGGGATGATTTCTTGCAATACATCTCCAAAGATGTCCCAAAGGAAGGAATGACCGAGCACACCTTTGGTCGATTTTGGTCACTTTGCATCTTCAATCTTCACAAGGAGGCCAAGCTGAGTATGGGCAATGACACCAATCTATTTTCCACCCGTGATCTCAAAAGGTACACTACTTCTAAAGATCAAACCATGTTTGGACCCATTAAACGTTTACAAATGTAAATCTTGGAATCCATTAGACTCACCACCTTAGAGGTAGCTGACCACATTCAGGCTACGAGTGATAGTGACCCATATCACTTTTCCCCGTCTAGACCTAGTCAACTAACCGCAACACAGGACCCCATATTACCGCAGGCCAAGATACACAACCAAAACCCAAATGAATTAAATCTCTTGTTATCTCAAAGAAGACTCCCAGGAACATTATGAAAAGGGAGTTGTTCCATCAAAGACGCGAAAAGCCAAAACCGCAGACTCTTCTGTTGCAGTTCATCAATCTCCTTCCAAGGCTTTTAACCCTCCGGTGAGTGTCGTTGATGACAATCACCCAGAGCCTTCAATATTAGGACATGCTTTTAGAAAAAAGAAACTCAAGTTAACCCCTAGTCAGAGCCATATGCGAACAACAACACATACCTAAGTCTCTGAACAGACTCCATTAGTCATTCGAGTCACCGTAGACTCCCCCTCTAAAAACCCATCTCATCACTCAGATACAGAGAGTGTATTTGTTTCATCACACAATGGAGACATGCCCTCGGTTGGAACCCAAGTGGATCCAATTGTATCGAATCTCCCTAAGGTGTCCAGGGCATCAAGATTGTACATTTTTTATCCTAGGGAGTTGAACTCCATTCTACTTCGTGTCTCGCAAACACTTCATACACCAGTTGCACTGTAGGGCACTTCTTTCATAGCCCTTTCCGGAACTGAGCCAAGGCCACACTTGGCTTTAGGTCAGGGAGACCAAGGAAGCTCATCAAATCCTATTCCATGGACGTTACAATCAAGTGGTCTAAGTGTGGGGAGCACCAATGTGTAAGGAACCATGAACCCAAGGGACGCCTCGGTGAGACAAGGATTTGATGGCTGCACATCTAATGATTCATGGACTCCATATCGTCCAAGTACCGAGTTTGGACTGATGTCACACCCCAAAACCGAGAACGGCAGAAACGTTCTGGGGCGGAGGACGTCATGTAATGTATCACAACACAGTAGTAGTAAACAAGCAAACAACATCATCCATTGCATTAAATATATATTTTTAATACAAGCGTGTTCTGCACAGTTTTAGACACCAAAAATATAATGTAAATCAAAATAAAGAGATGAGTCCTGAATGCGCTCCATCTTCTCAAAAGCTGGTCTTGGTACCTGTCTACTGATGACCTGAGAATACAAGTTATTTTGAAAGAGTTTATCAGCATTAAGCTGGTGAGTTCATAAGTATTTTAGTGTCGGGGTTTGTTATCAAAACGTTTGAACATGTCTCCATTGTAGGTTTGTAAAATGTATGTAAATGTTTGTAAGTGTTTGTAAAAGTTTGAATCTCTCAGAAAAACCTTTATTTTCTATTAAAATAACCTTCTACCAAGGCTTAACTGTTTTGTATGTTCGATTGTTGTAAAAGTGTGTAATTTCCCAAGTATAACTATCATTAACAAAATATAGTTTGTACATCATTGTTTAAGTGAAATAATCACTAAATGTATGTAATGGGTAAATTAATGTAGTACTGTATTGTTGTATTATAGGAACTACTGTTGTACTAACTACCTTCAACTGGATTTATATTAAGGTATTATGTGATTTAATTGCACCATACTATCGACTGGTAACAACGACATAATGAATGGTCGTAACATGGAATGATGTTTGGCACCCGCAGACCTGCAGGTCCGGCTGTAGCTAGCAGCAAGGTGTAGGATAGTCAATCCAGTATAGATCTATATGCAAAATCACGCTCTCCCTCCAAGAGAATTCTGGTAGCAACTCGGGCCATGACATTTAAGGCATGCTCCGATACAGTGATTCACAATTGTAAATGTATTCATGTATATGTAATGTAATGTTACTTGTTCTGGTATCGTTGTATATGTTCTTTTCTTAGTATAATTGTATATGTTCTCATAGTAATGTAATGTATATGTTCTGTATAGTTGTATATGTTCTCATAGTAATGTAATGTATATGTTCTCATAGTAATGTAATGTATATGACTCATAGTAATGTAATGTATATGACTCATGAATGAACTGACTCATTGATCTAGTAATAGTATAAATGAAATCCTATGTTACCCCGATGGTAACTTACTGATGATGTAACTGAAACGCATGAATAATGAAAGTACTTTTATGTCTATATATGCACATATGATATATAATTAATATTGAAACGACCCTCGGACGGCTACCCGACATCCCACCAGACCACATCCAAATCGAGGAAAAGGAAATAGGGCGGATGGCCTTCCTAAGTCTTTTAAACATTTCTTATATATCTATGCATATATGGACATGCAATTTATAAGAAGTATAATAAAGTTTAAATAAAAGTATTTGATAAGTAAAAGAGTTTGTAAAACATTTTGAAGTAAAGCAGTTTGGTAAACAGTTTGAACAGTGATAAAATCATTGGTTTTCTAGTTATTAATCACATGTGATTGATGTAATAACTATAAGTATTCAACTTGTATCCCCCCCCCCCATAAAAGTATTTAAAACATTTAAAAGTATTTCAAAGGTTAATTAAAGGGGTATGAACTCACCTGCAGTGAGTGGTTCTGATGACAATGTTGGATGAGACGCTAGGTGCCAAGTGGTGATTTGAGTACACGCGCGAATCCTATTTAGCATATATTGGCACATATATGGATTTAATTAGTGTTATGAACAACTAATTGATGATTTTGGGACCACCTTAGGGACTAGTAAAAACTTATAGTGAAGTGTTATAATCATATATGATTTTATGAGGGTTTATAAGGCTATACAAGAGGGTGTATGGCCAAAATACACACTATATGTGTGTGTGCGGCCAGGTGTGCGGCCTAGTGTGCTGCCAGCACATGTGTGCGGCCCTGTGTGCGGCCATGTGTGCTGCCAGGTGGTGTGTGCTACCATGTGTGCGGCCAGATGAAGATCTTCGTGTTCTTGGTGTTCTTGGTACCTTTTATGTAGATCTTCAAGGATAATGGATGATACTTGAGAGGATTTTCGTGTTCTATGCTTGAAGAAGTGAAGGAAGTGTTCAAGAATGATCTAAGGGTGGCATATATAGGTAGAGTGTGCGGTTGGGAAGGTGTGAGGCCGCAAACAAGAGTGTGTGGCTACACATTCAAGTGTATGGCCGCACACTCCATGTGTTGGAGTGTTTGGCCCGGTTTTGATTCCTACACTTCGAGTTAACCCTTTTTAACACTCCTACCTTGATTATATCACATTTAGAACGCTTCATTAGACTCTGACGGGTACTACTATATAGTAAAATAAGTCTAATATTGGAAAGAATGGAAGAGTGCATGCGAGAAGTTTTTCGGGTTGTCACATCATCCCCCTGTTAAGGGAATTTCGTCCCAAAATTTGAGTTTAAGTTACTATATTATTACAAATAACTAAGTAAAAAGATGAGGATATTTCAGTCTCATCTGATCCTCTCGTTCCCAAGTGAATTCTGGTCCGCGCTTGGCGTTCCAGCGAACTTTCACAATCGGGATACGGCTTTGCTTCGTTTGCTTGACCTCACGGTCCATGACTTCTACGGGTTCTTCCACGAAGTTGAGGCTCTCGTTGATCTCGATCTCGTCGAGTGGGATTACAAGAGTCTCGTCGGATAGACACTTTTTCAAATTGGAAATGTGGAATGTAGAATGTACGTTACGAAGTTCGTTCGGTAGGTTGAGTTTGTAAGCCACTGGCCCGATTCTTGCGAGAATCTCGAAAGGCCCAATGTACCTTGGATTTAGCTTTCCACGCTTTCTGAAGCGTATCAAGCCCTTCCAGGGTGAGACCTTCAATAAAACGCGGTCGCCCACCTGGAATTCCAACGGTTTTCTACGTTTATCGGCGTAGCTTTTCTGTCGGTCTCTGGAGGCTTTCAATCGTTCACGGATCTGAAAGATCTTCTCCGTCGTTTCCCGAATGATTTCCGGACCTGTGAGAGTATTGTCAGAAGCTTGACCCTTAGCTAATTGGGTATCACCCACCTCAGCCCAGCACAGAGGGGATCTGCACTTTCGGCCGTAGAGGGCTTCAAATGGAGCAGCCTTGATGCTCGTGTGATAATTGTTATTATAGGAAAACTCGACAAGGGGTAAATGAGTATCCCATGCCTTTCCGAAGTCAATCACACAGGCTCTCAACATATCTTCCAGTGTTTGGATGGTCCTCTCACTTTGTCCGTCGTTCTATGGATGGTAGGTTGTGCTCATGTCCAGTCTTGTTCCCAGGGAATGTTGTAGTGATTGCCAGAATCTGGAGGTGAACCTACTATCTCTATCGGAGATAATGGATATAGGAACACCATGTAGTCGCACGATTTCCCTAATGTATGTTCTCGTAAGTTTCTCCATCTTGTCAGTTTCCTTGAAACGTAGGAAGTGTGCAGACTTGGTCAATCTATCAACGATGACCCATATGGTATCAAGTCCACCCGTTGTCTTCGGCAACTTGGTTATGAAATCCATAGTGATCCGCTCCCACTTCCATTCTGGGATTTCTGGTTGTTGTAGTAAACCAGAGGGTTTCTGGTACTCGACCTTGACCTTTGCACAAGTAAGGCATTTACTTACGAAGGTAGCAATCTCTGCTTTCATATTAGGCCACCAGTATAGCTTTTTAAGATCCCGATACATCTTATCTAAACCTGCGTGGACAGAATACCGAGTGTTGTGCGCCTCGGTCATGACCAAGTCTCGGAAACCACCGTGCTTCGGGGTCCAGATCCGGTTCATGAAATATAGGGCTCCGCCACCCTTGGCTTCTAGGTTCTTATCCATTCCTCTGAGGGATTCATTCGCCAGATGTTCAGGTTTCATAGCTTCAAGTTAAGCCACCTGAATTTGTTTAGACAAGTGTGAATGGATAGTCATTGTCAACGACTTAACTCTTCGACCAGAATATTCCTTCCGACTTAGGGCGTCTGCTACTACGTTGGCTTTACCCGGATGATAACGAATGCCGCATTCGTAGTCATTGAGTAGCTCTACCCACCGTCGTTGTCTCATGTTGAGCTCCTTCTGATCGAATATGTGTTGTAAACTCTTATGGTCGGTAAAAAATAGTGTTTTTTGTGCCATACAAGTAATGTCTCCAGATCTTCAGGGAAAACACAACTGCCCCCAACTCAAGATCATGAGTGGTGTAGTTGACTTCGTGCGTCTTTAGCTCTCTCGAGGCGTAGGCGATGACCTTACCCTGTTGCATTAGGACACAACCGAGCCCTTGGTTTGATGCATCGCAATAGACCACGAAGTCTTCTATCCCTTCGGGTAGGGATAGTATTGGTGCGTTGCACAAGGCTCGTTTGAGCGTTTGAAATGCTCTCTCTTGTTTCTCTTCCCAGTCATGAATGTTGTAAGAGTTTTCGCAATACTGGAGAAGTTCTGTATGAATCTGCGGTAGTAGCCAGCAAGACCTAGAAATTGACGAATTTCTGTAGGCGTCTTTGGTGCTGACCAGTTCTCAATAGCCTTAATTTTGGATGGATCCACATGGATTCCCTCTTCGCTTACCACGTGTCCTAAGAATTCGACTCTTCGGATCCAAAATTCACATTTCGAGAACTTCGCATAGAGCTTCTCCGTTCGTAACGTTCTTAAAACTTGTCGTAGGTGATTGCCATGCTCTTCCTTACTCCGGGAGTA
This sequence comes from Lactuca serriola, assembly GCF_051521515.1. NCBI lineage: Eukaryota > Viridiplantae > Streptophyta > Magnoliopsida > Asterales > Asteraceae > Lactuca > Lactuca serriola. Next base: position 233,790,450 of record NC_136411.1, read on the forward strand.
GATCAGGATGTCGTCAATGAAAACGATGACGAACTGATCCAAGTAAGTTCGGCATACTCTATTCATCAGGTCCATGAAGACTGTGGGCGCATTGGTCAATCCGAATAGCATCACCACGAACTCGTAGTGTCCGTAACGAGTCCGGAAGGCTGTCTTCGGAACATCTTCCTCTAGCACTCGTAACTGGTGATATCCGGATCTCAGATCAATTTTGGAAAAATAATTCGCCCCTTGCAGCTGGTCAAATAGATCGTCTATGCGAGGCAGAGGGTAACGATTTTTTACCGTCAGTTTGTTGAGTTCCCTATAGTCGATACACATACGGAATGATCCGTCTTTCTTCTTAACAAACAAGACTGGTGCTCCCCAAGGCGAGAAGCTTGGTCTTATGAAGCCCTTGCTGAGCAGTTCGTTAAGTTGACCAGATAATTCCTGCATCTCAGCTGGTGCTAATCGGTATGGCGACTTAGCTACAGGGGTAGCTTCTGGAATTAAGTCGATTCTGAACTCGACCTGTCTTTGCGGAGGTAAACCTGGTAGTTCTTCTGGGAAAATGTCGGGGAAGTCGCTCACTACTGGAATATTCTTTAGTTCTTTCATTTCTAGGCTTGTATCGACAACGTGAGCAAGGAATGCGCGATATTCCTTACGTAGGTATTTCTGTGCTTGGATTCTTGAAATAATATGAAGACTTGTACTGGGTTTGTCGCCGTAGACTATAAGAGTTTCGTTAGACGGGAGGTTTAGACGGATTGCTTTCTCGAAGCACATGATGTCGGCACAATGAAGACTCAACCAATCCATGCCGATGATAACGTCGAAACTTTTAATGGAAACCGGCATGAGATCGATTGGAAATAAATGGTTATCTAGAGTTAAGGTACAACCTAAGTATATGCTCTTGGTGCTTTCAGTTTTCCCATTATCCATTTCTACCGTGAATTGTTCTTTAAGTGTGTGTGGTTGACGTTTGAGTATGTGAGCAAATTTATGGTTCACGAAGCTTCGCTCCGCTCCACTATCGAACAGAATACATGCATAGGAGTTATCGAGGAGGAACGTACCAGTCACCACCGTCGGGTCAGCAACTGCTTCCCCATGGCTTATTACCAGTACTCTCCCTGATCCACCTGCATTCTTTACTTTGGGGCAGTCCCTCTTGTAGTGGCCTGCTTCACCACATCCATAGCAGGTTGGGATCGCGCCTGAGCCGGGGACTTGAGTGATCGGTCTCGCCGGAGATTTACAAAAACGGACTGTGTGTCCTTTCCTGTGGCAGTTAGAGCACTGCATTTCATGGCAGGGGCCATTGTGGTGGTAGTTGCATTTGTTGCATTTGGGAAAACTTCCAGCATATTGTCCCACTGGAGCAGTAGCAGCAGCAGCAGGGGTTATTGCAGCATCTACAGCCACAATTTGCTGCTTTTTGGCAGCTCGCTGCTTCTTCTTGTCATCCCAGAACTTCCGCTTAGAGTCAGCGCGTTTGGAGGGTTCCGGGATTTCTAGGGTTGTTGTCGCTGTTGGGGATTGAATTCCATGGTCGATGAGTCGTTGTGCCAGTCGCTTGGCACTGTCGAAAGTAGTGGGGTTTGATGATAGAACATTTCCTTGATACGGAGGCACCAGCCCCCAGATGAACCTCTCGATCTTCTTCCCTTCAGTGGGGACCATATTGGGGCAGAGAGCCACCAGTTCACTGAACCTGGCGGTATAAGCGACTATGTTGGAGCCCTTCATGGTTAGGCCCCACGGTTCTTGCTCCAATTTCTGGATTTCGCCTCTCGGGCAATACTCCTCAATCATGAGTTCTTTCATTGTTTCCCAGCCCATGTCGTTGGCTCCGACGAGAGTTAGAGCTTTAACGTGGCCGTTCCACCACGTTAGGGCTTTTCCTTCAAAGGTGCATGCGGCATATTTGACTTTGCTTGCTGCAGGGCATGAACAGATTTCGAAGACCGGTTCAGTCTTCTCGAACCATTGCGAGAGGGCAATGACTCCGCCGGTTCCATAAAAGGACTTCGGCTTACAGTTGGTGAAATCCTTGTAGGATCATTCTTTCGTGCGCACATGGATCTTGGCATGAGTGGATTCAACAGGGGTTCCACCTTGGCTATTGTTAGTTGAGTGGTATTGGGCCATGGCAGTTGCCACTGCCGCAGCTACTGCAGCATTCAGAGTCGCAGTATCTATGACCGGAGGAGGAGGTGCAGGGTTATTCCGGGGAGATTTGCAAGGAGGCATCTTTCAGCTATAAGTTTATAAAGACAGATACAATGGTAAGAATCAATTGTAAGCAAGTTGAGAGTGACTCATGGACTAAATAGCCATAGTCCAACAGTTGAATGAGTGTACGAATTGAATTCACAATAGGGAAGAATAGTAGGAAAATGTAAGTATAAAGATTTTCTCACAGATTAGCTAGCTGTTCAGGGGAAAAAATCGACCTAACAGTAGGTCTTACATCATACCATACGGAAAAGTTTCACAGTTACTAGATTCTTAGTTAGTGCACTGAAAGTTAGGAATATTTTACAGACAAGTGCTACTTAGAGCACAGATGTTAAAGGCTATTCCTTATCCAAAAGACAGAGATGTACTAGACATCTTCTAACGGCGACGGGAACTCCTAGGGCGAATCCTCATATCTGCCAGTTGCCGAACCACTTCTCGGAGGTGTCGTTCGTGAGCTCTCTGGCGAACTCGAAGTTCTGCGATTTTGGTGGTCAATTGATGTCGTAGTGCGTCATTGGATCTCCTCGTCCTTTCGAGTGCTTCTTCCAGATGTCGAATGCGGACGGTATTAACGCCTGAGTTGGCATCAATTTCCATGACTCGGTCGATGGTTGCTCGACCTTGTTCAACGTTTCGAGCAATTCTACGGACCATGACGGGCAGAGCTCTATCCGCAGAACCACCTTCGCTAACGTTGTAAAAGCTTCGGTCCCCAAAGTAAGGTAAGGGTTGACCCTGTTCGTCGCTCCAGCGATTCAAGTTGTTTATCCACAAAGGAGTGGGACCTGGAAATGTTGGTCGGGGATCGTTGTCCGGGGCTTGACCTACTAGTGGTAGGTTGTTGACTTCAGGCTCAGAGTCGGATCCATCAGAAAAGTCTTTTGCGAGGTGATCATCCAAAGGGATTGGATGCTCATCCTCGGGCTCTTCTTCTTCGATCCACCCTGCATTGCCTTCATCTGGAAAGTATGGGTCACCGTGATGGAATCCAGCCATGATATCTATGCGAGAAGAGAGGTATGAGAATATAGTATATGCGTAGCTAGTAGTACAAAATACACCTATAGTATTTTAAGTTTAGGTTCTACTGATCTTCTTGTGGTTTTGTTGGTAAGTTTTTAGACTTGTTAACATATCACAACCATTCTAGGGCATATGCTAATCACTCCTCAGACCAGCATAGTTGATCAGGCTATGCCATTCCCAAGACTGACCATACATCCCCGAGCTTACCTGTGATATTTAACAATCATAATGCTTTTGTTCTTGTCGTTGTGACACTGATTTTAGTATGAATGCAGCCTAGTATACTTAATTAAATATTTTAGTATTTAATGTATAGACTCTTGGTCAGAGTGCTTTAATCCCAAATGGGTTTATAGTTTAGTATATCTTTTATGGGTTGATATACTTAATTCATTATAACCAATGCTTTGATACCAATCTGTCACACCCCAAAACCGAGAACGGTGGAAACGTTCTGGGGCGGAGGACGTCATGTAATGTATCACAACACAGTAGTAGTAAACAAGCAAACAACATCATCCATTGCATTAAATATATATTTTTAATACAAGCGTGTTCTGCACAGTTTTAGACACCAAAAATATAATGTAAATCAAAATAAAGAGATGAGTCCTGAATGTGCTCCATCTTCTCAAAAGCTGGTCTTGGTACCTGTCTACTGATGACCTGAGAATACAAGTTATTTTGAAAGATTTTATCAGCATTAATCTGGTGAGTTCATAAGTACCTTAGTGTCGGGGTTTGTTATCAAAACGTTTGAACATGTCTCCATTGTAGGTTTGTAAAATGTATGTAAATGTTTGTAAGTGTTTGTAATAGTTTGAATCTCTCAGAAAACCCTATATTTTCTATTAAAATAACCTTCTACCAAGGCTTAACTGTTTTGTATGTTCTATTAATGTAGTACTGTAGTGTTGTATTATAGGAACTACTTTTGTACTAACTACCTTAAACCGGATTTATATTAAGGTATTATGTGATTTAATTGCACCATACTATCGACTGGTAACAACGACATAATGAATGGTCGTAACATGGAATGATGTTTGGCACCCGCAGACCTGCAGGTCCGGCTGTAGCTAGCAGCAACGTGTAGGATAGTCAATCCAGTATAGATCTATACGCAAACTCACGCTCTCCCTCCAAGAGAATTCTGGTAGCAACTCGGGCCATGACATTTAAGGCATGCTCCGATACAGTGATTCATAATTGTAAACGTATTCATGTATATGTAATGTAATGTTACTTGTTCTGGAATCGTTGTATATGTTCTCTTCTTAGTATAGTTGTATATGTTCTCATAGTAATGTAATGTATATGTTCTCATAGTAATGTAATGTATATGTTCTCATAGTAATGTAATGTATATGACTCATAGTAATGTAATGTATATGACTCATGAATGAACTGACTCATTGATCTAGTAATAGTATAAATGAAATCCTGTGTTACCCCGATGGTAACTTACTGATGATGTAACTGAAATGCATGAATAATGAAAGTACTTTTATGTCTATATATGCACATATGATATATAATTAATATTGAAACGACCCTCGGACGGCTACCCGACATCCCACCAGACCACATCCAAATCGAGGAAAAGGAAATAGGGCGGATGGCCTTCCTAAGTCTTTTAAACATTTCTTATATATCTATGCATATATGGACATGCAATTTATAAGAAGTATAATAAAGTTTAAATAAAAGTATTTGATATGTAAAAGAGTTTGTAAAACATTTTGAAGTAAAGCAGTTTGGTAAACAGTTTGAACAGTGATAAAATCATTGGTTTTCTAGTTATTAACCACATGTGATTGATGTAATAACTATAAGTATTCAACTTGTATCCCCCCCCCCCATAAAAGTATTTAAAACATTTAAAAGTATTTCAAAGGTTAATTAAATGGGTATGAACTCACCTACAGTGAGTGGTTCTGATGACAATGTTGGATTAGACGCTAGGTGCCAAGTGGTGACGTGAGTACACGCGCGAATCCTATTTAGTATATATTGGCACATATATGGATTTAATTAGTGTTATGAACAACTAATTGATGATTTTGGGACCACCTTAGGGACTAGTAAACACTTATAATGAAGTGTTATAATCATATATGATTGTATGAGGGTTTATAAGGCTATACAAGAGGGTGTATGGCCAATATACACACTATATGTGTGTGTGCGGCCAGGTGTGCGGCCATGTGTGCTGCCAGGTGGTGTTTGCTGCCATGTGTGCGGCCAGATGAAGATCTTGGTGTTCTTGGTGTTCTTGGTACCTTTTATGAAGATCTTCAAGGAGAATGGATGATACTTGAGAGGATTTTCGTGCTCTATGCTTGAAGAAGTGAAGGAAGTGTTCAAGAATGATCTAAGGGTGGCATATATAGGTAGAGTGTGCGGTTGGGAAGGTGTGAGGCCACAAACAAGAGTGTGTGGCCGCACACTCAAGTGTATGGCCGCACACTCCATGTGTTGGAGTGTTTGGTCCGGTTTTGATTCCTACACTTCGAGTTAACCCTTTTTAACACTCCTACCTTGATTATATCACATTTAGAACGCTTCATTAGACTCTAACGGGTACTACTATATAGTAAAATAATTCTAATATTGGAAAGAATGGAAGAGTGCACGCGAGAAGTTTTTCGGGTTGTCACAACTGAGAAGGCCTGAGGAATTCAAAAGGGTTATGCAAGCACGAAAGCCGCAACAAGTGCAAAAACAACAACAAAATGAGGAAGAAATTCAAACCGTAACAAAGTATTGGTCTAACTTCATCAGCAATGCTAAAACAGTTCATGACATCCTTTCCATTCATCAATACATGTCTACCATGGAAGCTACTATTCAAAATTCTCATCAGCTGGACAATGTTGTTGGTACCTCAAAACCTCCTCTAAATGAAGAAGATCACGATTCCAACAATGATGAAACTACAATTGAAATAAGCTCAGCTCCTATGTTTGGGCTTGATGAAGACAACTTTGAGGATGTTCAACAAACCCTTCCCTCAGACGACTTTATAATGGTGCTAAATGATGACGAATAGAGTGCATCCTAACACTCCACCTCCAAACCAAAGCAAAAGAAGAAGAAAAAGATTTTGGTGTCCATAAAAGAATTCCTTATCCTACAAAACAAAATCGACCAAATCATGGTTGTAGTCTCTACCAATCAATCGCAGAACACTGAATTTGCAAACCCGCAGTCACTCGTTGAACGAGTTGAACAATTGGAAACAAGGGAGAGAATGGCCGCAGAGCAGATGATTATCAGGGTTTAAATGGGCATAAGAGAACTCGATAATAGAAGAACCGCAGATCACAAAGAGTTCATCTCAACTGCTGAAAAACTCATCTAGGATATAACTACACTGAAGAATGATTTTAATCAATCTCTTGAAAAACAAGCAAGTCACTCCAAGCAACTTGTTGAAGAGACCCACACCGTATACGAATCAGGCCTTGCAGTTCTTCAAAACAAAATCAATGGGTTACGGTGTTCACTCACAGCACATGCGAGTGTTGATGAAATCCTCCGCATTACTAAGGAGATTTATCAACTATACTTCAAAAAGGAAATCCATAACAATCTCCAAGTCTGTGATCAAATTAATTATAAATTCAATGAAACCTTTCAAAGGATCGATGGGCTCAAGCAATGGTTTGAAGAGCAACAGGAGGTTGGATTCTTATTCGGTTGCTCAAGTTGCAAAAATGAAGAAGATAGCTAAGAGGTCACTTTCGGGGAAATTGTTGATAAAAAAGTGGCCCTCTTTAGCCAAAGGAACTGCAACCTAAAGTATTGGAATTGATACTGTAGTGAGAGTTGTCTATCGTAGTTCAAGAAAATTCTTTGTGAACTGCAACCGCAACCGTAGCAGCCACCATAGAGATGAATGATGAAGACTTTCAAAGTTACTTTACTGACTTAGCATGTTTGCTTAGTTTTGTCCAGTGAACCTTGCATGGTCACTGAAGTTAGTAGGATATTATTTGTTTACTGCAAATGTAATTTTTCGGGACTCTATAAATAGAGGATCCTACTTCATGTAAAACACACCTTTTTACGATCTTTCTGAACTATCATTGAAATACAAATATTATTCATCTCCATTCTATATTAATTGGTATCTCGAAGTCCCTCTTCACTTTAAGTTGATCACATTTATTAACTTGGGTTTGCATACAATCCTTGTTATGAATCAACTTGGTGTTTACTTGATATAACTTGTTTTCATTTATATTTCCATTACATTTTTGCAATATAACATTTCTAATTGTTATTTTTGAGCTAACAAGATTATCGATATTAACTTATTTCGTGACATATTATCTTATACTAACGTTTGTTTAAGTGTTCTTCAAATTTTTTCTCTCAACAGGGCCATCTGTTGGGCTTTGATACTTGGTCCCTAATGAACCATCTAGATAAGTGTGTTTTGGGCTAAATAGAGGATCAGACCTTTGGATAAGCCCAAATAAGGAGTTGGGCCTAATTTGGAAAATTAGGCCAATTATGGGCCTTGAGGTAATTTGGGCCTTTTGGATCAAGAATTAGGATTGGGTCTTGGACCAATTAGGGAAAGGGTAAAATGGACATTTATCCTCAGTAGGGATCATTAGACAAGGATGGTAATCAAATTCTTAACAGGATGTTTGTTTTGTTGTGTTAGTTTGGGATTTTTGTGAGCCAGCAGTCGGAGGTTTTCAGTATGATTCGGTATTACAAGGTGAGTTTTTCTGACAATACTTTCAGGTCAAAGGCACCAAGGCCGACACTTTGGTTTGATAACCTGATATTACTGATATGCTGGATATGGAATAGATATGCATGAGTATCCTAGTTATTGATATGCTAGTCTGGTAGATCTGTAGGACTACATGTGTTTTCTGGCTACATGATTATCTATATATGTTGTTGTCTATTATATGTTGACATGTTGGGTTGGGTTGATGTTGTATTGCTTCGTGTTGTATCCAACAATCCTTGGAACATTCCAGATATGAGATGAGGGTCGGGTGTGGCATGTCAGACTCGTATTGAGGGATTAGTAGCATTCCAGATATTAGCTGAAGGTCGGGTGGGGCATACTGTTAGATTAGTGTCTAAGTCCATAACTATTTTGGTATGTACTTGACCCGATGGTACATGGTCCTTTTGGGTTGCCTTCACCAAAGCAACTTGATTGGAGAAATAAATTAAGAGAGAGGTTATTATGATTTATTAATATGTTATAAGAATAATATATTAAAGGAGAAATCATATTTGTTTAATTAATATTGGTCAATAATTAATTAAGAATTAATTTTGTGATCAAGTGTAATTAATTAAACTAGAGGGGCTGAATTGTAATTATGTGATAGTTACAAAATAAGGTAAGGATTATCTTATTAATAGGTTGGACGAATTTAAGGTGATAAGACCTTAGAATTCGACTAGGATAAGGGTTTTCAAGGCTTATCTTATGGTTACTTGATGGGCAAGCAGCTAGATAAGGATAAGGACTAAAACCCTAATCTCTACACCTATATAAAGACCCCCCAAGGCTCATGAATTCGTCCATGCCTTCCCAAGAGGTCCTAGAAACGAATTCAATACCTCCCCTCTCTCCTTATACCTTCTCCATTTGCTCTTGGTGTTTGTAAGCCATTAGAGGAGTGACACTTGTGACTCTAAGCCTTCCAAAGTCAATTCAAGGAGGAATTGGGATTGTTATTGCTACATAACAATCAAGGTAATATCATAAACCTAATTATATGTTAATATCGATTTCCATATGCTAGAATTACGGTTTATAGTCTTGGATTCAAAGCATGTACAATAGAGAAACCTAGATCCAAGCATTAGGGTTTGTATGAGCACATAGGATGTCTTTTGACCAAAACCCATCAGTGGTATCAGAGCCTAGACTGGTTTCAATTGTATTGATGCATTACATGTTCAAAAAAATTCGATTTTTTGGTTTCTAGAGGCTGGACTCGCCGAGTCCATAGCTGAACTCGCCGAGTCCATAGCTGAACTCGCCGAGTCCATGCAGACTCGACGAGTCCATGCTTGACTCGACGAGTCAACTCGTCAGATGGGGATATCTTCGCGATTTCTTGCTGTTTTTTCTTAGGAAAATTTTCATATTTTCCCCTTAGGTTTTTATAGTTTAAATTTGAACCCAAAAGTTTTGTTGTTTTGAAATTTAAATAGTTAAAACCCTAATGTTTTGAAAAAGGTTTCAAAACTTGCCCTCAAGTTTTGGAATTTAAATTTTGATTAAATGGTTTAATTTTGATGTATATTTAAATTCTAAACCCTAATGTGTTGAAATGTTTCAAAACCTGCCCTCAAGTTTTGGAATTTAAAAGTTGATTAAAAGTTTAATTAGGAATGTTAAATTCTAAAACTCTAGTATAGTTTTGAAAAGGTTTAAATCACACCCTTATGGTTTTATTAATTAATTAAGGTGTATAATTAAAAGAAGTTTAATAAATCCATAAAAGTTTAGGTTTAAAATTTAATTGAATTAAAAGTATAATTGTTAAATTTGACCACCTAATATTTTAAAAGTGTAAAATACACCCTATACTATATATATAACATTAATAGTCTAACATTATATATATATATATATATATATATATATATATATATATATATGAGTAAAAGTCAGTCTTACCGTTAGTAGGCCTCATTCACGAAGCTGGTCTATAAGGGGTGTTTAAGGAAATTGCCTATAAAAGGCCGATTGAATGGGTATCCACTCTTACCCACCGCACTCTTGACTAGTGGAGGGTCGTTAGCCGAATGGGTAGGATAGGACAAAACCTTCCATTATAAGTATAATGATATACTAAAGTAACTAAATGTTTTACAAATTCCCAATCTTAGTTTAGTTACTTAGGCAAAAGTGAATTGATGCAATTCCATGAAATTACACTTTGTGCCCTTGCGAAGACGTTAGTGGAGCGTGTGTGGTTTACCGGCACACTAAATGGTTCTAAGAAAAGGTAGCAAAGGGTGACTCAATGTTTGTCATAGTTCGGTGGAGCGTGTGTGGTTTACCGGCACATCGAATAGGTGACTATAACATGTGAGGGCACCATGTAAGTTTGCATGGTTATTCACACCCGCTTTGTGATCCTCGGCATCCCAGTCACAAACAAGAGGGGCATATCAAGATTTAAACATGCCATTGAAAGTTCAATGAATCTCAAAGGATCTAGGAGTTTTCATAGATTTAAAACTTAAATTTCTTTTTCGTTTTTCGTGGTGGAAATTAGTGAATCGTCATTCACTTACCTTCAAATATTCTGCAATTAGGGTTACGGCATCCCTCTCCCGAGTTGTAGAATATTGTTGGGTCCTAGCCTTAGTATGGTCTTCCCAAATCCCGTTTTGTAGATGTCAAAGTTCGACAACTATGGTCTTCCCAAATCCCGTGGAACAAGCATTCCACATGAAGATGATATTCCACGATTCGATCGAGGAACAAGAAATCATCCTTCACTTCCTCCACCTCCTCCAATTATTCTCCCTAACCCACAAGTTCAAAGGCTTGAAAAGTACAAGATCACTCAAGCCCTTTTGGCAAGTAAACATAAAGAAGGAAAGCCGGTGTGCGCACACATCCTAGGGATGAAGTCACACATTGATAGGTTAAGAATGTTGGGATCCGTTGTCTGTGAGGAAATCGTTGTTGATTGGGTTCTTCGGTCACTTCCTAACTCATATAGTGAGTTCTTAAGAGAGTACTATATGATGAACCGCGACGTGACCCTTATAGATCTCACCTATATGTTTATTGCTGCAGAATCAGCAATGGTTTGGCGCAATAGAAAAGCAAAGTTGATTGGTGAATCTGCCTTCAAGACCTCTATGGATATAGACAATGGCAACGAAAGACATGCTATGATCGAAAGGTTTGATCATAAGAGAAAGGCAATGTCTAAAGTAGTTCTATATCATGTTCCAAAAGAGTCAATTTGCTTTTATTACCAAGAGAAAGGGCATTGGAGACAAAGCTGCCCCATTTACCTAAGAGATCTAAGAGATGGGAGAGTCGAAACGTATGGCTCTAATATAGGTAAAATCCATTAACTAACTCTTTTAAGCTCCTATTCTAGATTCTTAATACATAATGTGATAAGATTACAATTGATGTTATGTAAGATCGAAGAAAGGAAGCTTAAAGGAAGAAGTGAGCAGAATCTAACCGTGAAGGAATGGATTTTGATCGCATTTCTCGAAGATTAGATTCTTGAGCTACTACTTAGAGTTAGAATTAGATTGCTAAGAAAGATGTATTAGCATAAGTTTTTCAATGAGTTGCATTGTAAGGACAAATTTTTCCGCAATAAAATAAATTTTGATTTTTATATTATTTATATTATCCTTACAAAGGCGTGTATGAAAAATTGATGTTAAAATGTTTCTATTATTAACAATAATGGATTTGGTTCTTATTATGTTATTTATGGAAAGTCGAAAGTTTACCAAATAGGGAGAGTTTCTCATCGCCCAAGTTTCAATTGGACAGAAACTTGGAATCATGCAACTTGGTTGCACGATGAATGAGAAATTTCATATTTGGAAATTAGACAAATTCATTGACAAAGTGTCAAGTGAAGGACTTGGAGATCGAATACACAAAGTTGTGTGTTGATCAAGTCCACCATAAGAGTAACAAAGATATTCGTCATGATTTACTAAAGGTTTAGTAAATATGATTATACTTACAAGATTAAGTGTAATTCTGAATTGATTAAAGGGTTTAGATCAATAGCAGAACGAATAAGAAGAATCAAGTAGGCAGAAAGATAAGAGTTTCTCCATTCTAAGAAGAAGGGAGAGTAGCTTTTATGCTTTATGATAGGTCTTAATGATTAAGAACCATATCTCAATTGATCCTCTAAGTGAGTCTTAGTACAATTGTATGTTTAAGAAGAGGAATCAAGGATTGAAGAAATGGTTAAATCAAGAAATCAATCATACTTCGTTCCAATAACAAGTCTTAAAGTTAAGATTGTAACATTGAGTGAAAAGTATTAAAAAGGTTTGTAACATTCAAATGTGGAAAGTTGTGATGTCTTGGATAAGACAAAGACCAACTAGGACCAATTTATGAAGAGTTTTGATAAAAGCTACAATAACTCTTGAATATTTGTTTGTCAAGAAATGTTTTGACAAGAGAATCTTATATGTCAAGGAGTCAGTGGGAGTCTTAATGGTCTTCAAAGGTTTCAAGAACAAATCAAATAAACCTTATCGATCATCACTAGCACACGAGTTGAGGTTTACAACCTATCGTGTTGACATTATTTTGTTTCTGTGCCAATCCAATCGAGTTAATTATGCATGAGAGTCCTATGAGTTCTCATTTGAATGCATAAAAGGCAAGGACCTTGATCAATGGAAAGTACATTGATAAGAAAAGGTGAGGTGCTTAACTACTTGGAAGACATGGTGGGCAGCTATGCTACCATAAAGGCAAGAAATCGAGATCAAGAAAGTTCAATCCATATGAGTTTGAATTTGTCGTAAACTTTGGTTTTGAAAAATTCACATGGATAAGAACAAATACACCATTTAAATCTAAGTGTCATAAGATTTCCTCCTTCATGAAAATGATTGTAAGGAAATGCTTTCACTAAGAAATATTTTAAGAAGATAGTGATTGTAAAATTGCATTCTCGAATTCGATTATGGTTACGGTATCCCTTTCCATAATTTGAGTTGTGAGGTTTGGCAATTGTTTACACACACATATGAACTATCTAAGGCAAAGGTGTATAAGTTCAAGAAGCCTTGATAAAAGATTATCAAAGCAATAAGTATTAGAAACATGAACTTAAGAAATTCAATAAGCATTGTTTTTCTGAAAGTTAAGCTGTTTCTGAATACATGTCAAAGCTAGTGGGAGCATAAGTGTTATGTTTTATAGTAATCATCATGATAGTGGGAGCATAAATGTTATGATTATATGATTATTAAGGAAAGTATTGCAAGTTGGCAATATTAATTATAGAAAACAAGAGTCATTCTTTGCAAAGTTGTAACAATGGAATAGTTGTTTTGCTATAATTAAGGGAGAGAATATTATGCTTCATTTCAAATCTAAAGGCTTAGGTTGAGAAATGTTAATAAACTTAGTCAAGGGTACATAGTGTGTTCTTAAAATTTCGATTATGATTACGGCATTCCTCTTCACAATTCGAATTTTGAGAACATAGCAAATAAAACATTATGCGTCGTGTCCCATACGCTTCGGGTATAGGATCGATTGCAAATGCTTTAATATTTGACCATTCTAAAATTTTCCAAATGCCGAGCGCGTTTAGAGGGAAAAGGGACTAGAATTGGTTTTGACTAAAATAATTAAAGAACTATCAAAGGACAATCCAAAGTTTGACGAGGATTGGTCGCTTGTGAGTAGTTGGAAGCATGGTATTGGATGGACCATATCGACATAGAAAAGATTCTATTAAGAATGAGTTGTCATATGGAAATTACGGAAATGTTTCCATATTGGGTGGACCATATCGACATTATTACGAATAGATAAGATTCTATTAAGAATGAGTTGTCATATGGAAAATATGGAAGCGTGTCCATATTACGGAATTAAATATTGAAAATCTATGACTAGATTAGAAACTTTTATGCAAAAGGATGTTCAAAGGAATGTACTTTGAGTGAGAGACATCATATCTAAGGAATTGTCTTGTAACAATCTCCGATAGAGGACTTTGTAATATCATTGGCAATAGTCTTTGTGACTTTGGTGCAGTGAATTTACGAAAGGACAATTGCATAAAATGTTAGAATCTAGCATATTCTATAAGTAGCAAGAATTTGATATTCTTTCACTTATGAAAAAGGATTTGGAGTTGTGAAATGAGAATGATTGGAAATGTGCTCAATTTGGTCTATTTCACAAAGTAAGAACCATAGGTAAACATTGTGTGCATACTAGGAGCATGGGACAAGTGTAATAATTCAAGTAAGAAGTTGATTACCCGAAACGACAAATAATGAGTAATCGATATGGTGATAAATAAAAGGAGTTTTATTTATGCTCAAAGGGTTGAGGCCATATGGGATTAGTATTATTCTTGTGTTTCACATTTGCATGTTTTGACTTCCAAAATAATTGAATTTATTAAGAATAATCGAATTATTCGAACGGGCCACAGTCGTTCATATGTTGGAAGTAGATATGAATAAAGACTATCGTGAATTGGTGTGTGGATTGTCTAAAAGAGTATTAAACATAAGCAAATGTTTGCTGCAACGTTCATGAGTGCTTATGAATATGATTTGAGCATTGGATTAAACCCACGCTCACTTGGATCACTCCATGGATTGTATCACGAGTGATTGGTGAGACGATAACATCTTATATTCTTGAAACCGAGATGTGTGAGTTGTATCTTGCAAATCGGTTGCACATTGATAATATGTAAACGCACTAGTAACTTGGTGTTATAAAACATATTGTTGTGTGTGATTCGGTGAGTGAGTGCAAGCAAGAATTGTATCAAAGTTTATCCGTTCCTTTTATCCAAAGTAGGATAAAAGCGATATCTTTGGGCCCCTCGATGATTTAGTGATGACAAACGTAAATGCTCGGTCGGGCTAGGGCTAATTTGATTTGTTCAATTAGTCAATCGTCATAAATCAGGAATCGAGATATAGTACAAAGAGAATGATTTGAAATCATATCTCATATGATATCTAGAATAGAGGAATATATGATCCCTTATCTAAGGACACACGTATCTGACAGGATCAGAGTTGACAGCGGCTTTGGAAAGCTACGATTGCAGATCAGGATCTGAAGTCATACGCAGAATAGTTGTTAGACTTATCCAAGTGGGAGACTATCGGATTAGTGTCTAAGTCCACAACTATTTTGGTATGTACTTGACCCAATGGTGCATGGTCCTTTTGGGTTGCCTTCACCAAAGCAACTTGATTGGAGAAATAAATTAAGAGAGAGGTTATTATGATTTATTAATATGTTATAAGCATAATATATTAAAGGAGAAATCATATTTGTTTAATTAATATTGGTCAATAATTAATTAAGAATTAATTTTGTGATCAAGTGTAATTAATTAAACTAGAGGGGCTGAATTGTAATTATGTGATAGTTACAAAATAAGGTAAGGATTATCTTATTAATAGGTTGGACGAATTTAAGGTGATAAGGACTTAAAATTCGACTAGGATAAGGGTTTTCAAGGCTTATCTTATGGTTACTTGGTGGGCAAGCAACTAGATAAGGATAAGGACTAAAACCCTAATCTCTACACCTATATAAAGACCCCCAAGGCTCATGAATTTGTCCATGCCTTCCCAAGAGGTCCTAGAAACGAATTCAATACCTCCCCTCTCTCCTTATACCTTCTCCATTTGCTCTTGGTGTTTGTAAGCCATTAGAGGAGTGACACTTGTGACTCTAAGCCTTCCAAAGTCAATTCAAGGAGGAATTGGGATTGTTATTGCTACATAACAATCAAGGTAATATCATAAACCTAATTATATGTTAATATCGATTTCCATATGCTAGAATTAGGGTTTATAGTCTTGGATTCAAAGCATGTACAATAGAGAAACCTAGATCCAAGCATTATGGTTTGTATGAGCACATAGGATGTCTTTTGACCAAAACCCATCATGCCAGACTCATATTGAGGGATCAATAGCATTCCAGATACGAGCTGATGACCGGTCGGTATACCAAACTCGTACTGAGGGGTGAAAATTGTTATCTTAGTTCGAATTGGTACGGGGAGCAATCCAGACATTAGTTGTGGGCCCCGAGAGCAAGCCAGACTTATGATGTGGACTCAGGAGCAAGCCAGATGTGAGTTGTGGGCTTGATAGGCAAGCAAGACTCATACTGGAGGCTCAGGGGTAATCCAGTCTTTTAGCTGTGGACCCATTGCATGTTGTTATTTTATATATGTGATCTTTTGTGTGATTGGTATTTTGGGGAACTCACTAAGCTTCGTGCTTACAGTTTAGGTTTATGGTTTCGGGTACTTTAGTGGATCATGTCAACGTGAAGGCGTGACCGTACACATCCTCTCATTTTGAACATATGATTTTTGGGAAACTCTGTAGTGTGAATGTTTTGAAAACTATGTTGAAAGCGATTCTGATTTTTAAAGTAATGTTTTGGAAACAATGGTTTTGTAAATACTTCTTTATAAAAAGGTTTGTTTTAAAAAGTTTAAATTTTATGAATTTTTATGGATGTTACTGATGTTTGTAATCTCTATATATAGAGCCCTCCTTGGTTTATAATTCAATCATCAATAATAATGGATTCCTAGCATGCAAATATTATTTCCATAATTACTTAGTACTCTTATTTTCATGAAATTTGTTCAAGTAAAACGTGTGTAAACACCGCAAGAATTCAAGTAACTATGAATAATATTAGTTTAAAAATAGAATTAAGATAGCAAACGTAAACAATCGTCAACAAGAATAATGGTGTGGTAAATAAAAGAGACACGAATAATTATGTTGAACGGAGAAATCAAATAGTCAATTCACTATAATTTAAAGTGTTTACAATAGCGAAGCCTATCCAGACGACATTTTCAACACCTATGTCAACAATTAGTTGTCCGAAAAACCTATATCGATGACATGTCGTCTACAAAGGATCGTCAAGAGAGATTTTCGAGGAAAAAAAAAAAGTAAAGTTTTATTATATATCTATTCTGATAACAAATAGTCAGTATAGGTGACCGGAAAAACAAGAAAAAAAATACTAACCTTCTGTGGTATGTGCTGGCGGGATACCAGTGGTCGGTTTCTACTATGGTCCTCCAGTGATGGCTGGTGTTCACTGGAAAAACACCAATTCAGAAAAAAAAAATAGAAATCAAATATGATACATGTTATGAGGGCTGTGGAGTCCCCAAACTCGTTGAGTAGGAATGAAATTTGGACGTGGGACTTGAAGTCTACTCGATGAGTTGAGAGCCTCAACTGGACGAGTAGGGATGCCAGAATGAAACCCTAATTTTCAGGGTTTTCCACCCTATTTAAGCACCTTAGCCTCCAAAGCATGGCTTCATTTGCAGCCTCCATTACCCCAAACCCTAGCCACGAAACCCTAATCCACCTTTGAGTGTTTTTGATCCATTGTTGTGTGTTCTTGGTGATTTTGAAGCTTGAGAAGGAATGAAAAGCTTCGGGATTCAAGAGGAAAGCCAGTAGATCCGAAAGTTGAGCTGCATTTCTGACACATTTGAGGTATAAAGTTGATACCTTGGTATTCCTCTACTTAGATCTTCATTTAGCGTTGTATTTTATTGCTTTTGGGCCATATTGAAGTCGTTTTTGGGATTTGAGTGTATTATGAGGGTTTAACTTATGTTATAGGCACTCATGAGCTTATGAGGCTTAAAGTTGCCAGCTTTATCAAGCCTTGGCCCATCCCCATGCCCTAGATCTCGTGTATAGCTTAGTTTTGGTGTTTTTAGCTTCATGACACCATTCATGGATGTAAAGTTAGCAACTTTACGTGGTAACATAGCCCTAGGGGACCAGATCTATGGTTTGGAAGCATTGAACTCGACTGGAAACAATTGAATGGGTTTAGACTACGGGGGACTCGACGAGTCGTTCATGCAACTCGGTGAGTTGGGTCGTGGTTCCCCATCCTTTTCTGTTAGTAGGAAATCTCGTCGAGTTTAGGAGATGCCTGGCAGTATGTTTATTGTATGGTATGTGGTATGATGGGGGAACTCACTAAGCTTTGTGCTTACAGTTTTCAGTTCTTTGTTTCAGGTCCTTCTTCTTCAAAGGGAAAGGAGCCGGCACGATAGCAACGCATCGCAGACATGATTTTCTGCACATAAGATTCTTGGGATTTGTACTCTGACATTATTTTCCTATGATATGTTTAAGATGGATGACTTATGGTTTTCATGATATGAGATTACATTGATGACATTTTCAGTAATGTATTTTATGTATCTTTGAATTAAAAATGAAATTGTTGGTCTTCAAATTTGAGATGTTACAAGTTGGTATCAGAGCCTTGGTTTGAGGGATTCGGGCACACCTTCGGGTGTGGCTAGACTCAAATCTAGGGTTTGAAAGATTTTTGCAAGGAAATAGCTTTTCTAAAAATTAAAATAAAGAGTTCTGAGAAAGAAGGTGTGTGATGCGTGCAATCAGATGAGCTCAATTAAGTTTTCCCAAAGATACCCATACATGTTGTTATGATCTATGAAGGATTCCTTATATGATTTTTGTATGTGTTTGAGAACTGCATGCTAGATTAGGGCTAAGGATCTAGGAAGATGTCTTATATGCCTGCTATATGTACTTATTGAATTACATGCTAGAATTGATTAGTTAGTGATATGATGGCCTGAATAGCATATGCTTGATTTGGTTACTCGATGCCCGAATGTTGCTTGCTTTATGCTTTTAGGAGTTCTAGTTATCTTTAACAAATTAGTAAACAAATACACTAAGTTACATATTGCGAGGACTAAATAATTTCAGAAGGTTAGGTCTAGCCCTATCTCGCAGCTCTTGTGTGAGTCCAACCGTTATAAGGTAGGACATCTCATTCGAAAAAATATCTGGTCTTAGTGATATGTAACGGTATTTGCGAGCTAGTTAGGTAAAGGTAGCAGGGATTTCTTATGCAGCTGATGGCGGAATAGTGAAAGGGACTTGGTAAAGTCAAGGCAACCCTTGAGGAAAGTACAGATAGATGTGGAAGGTAGTATTGGCCCGTACTACTGAAAGTAGAGGATCCGTACTCGAGTCAAGGAGGGCTTCGATAGAACCAAGAACTTGTAGTGTGTGCGGTCTCTCGAGATTATGTATGACCCTATACATTATGTGTTTTGTTTCAGAATGGTGGTGACAAGTCACGGAGCAGGAGGTTCAGGGTCTGGATCAGGTTCAGGTTCAGGTTCGGGTGCAGGCTCCGATTCTGTTGATGATGGGCTACGCGAGTTCATCGCATCTGAGATTACAAGAGGTATCCAAGAGTCGACCCCAGTGATTTTTGGGTCGATCAAGGAAGGGATCATCTAGTTGATGGAGGAGCGCCTCAGGGCGTTCAGGAGCGACATCGCATCTGGCTAGTCAGGGACGCGCACACTCTCCTTCAACGATTTCAGGGAATGTGGTGCGCTAGACTTTCATGGGGTGAAGGACCCCATTGTAGCCAGGAGGTGGATTTCAGACATCGATTTTGCACAGTTGACGAGCTTCTGCCCTGAGGGTTCGAAGGTCTGTTATACTGAAGGTTTTTTGAGAGATAGAGCTAGAGACTGGTGGAAGGCAGTCAGTGATTCATTGGCAACCCCAGCCATTGAGGCTATGACCTGGTCGGACATTGTGACCAGGTTTAGGGCTGAGTTTGTTCCGGCTATGGAGCTTCAGTAGTTGGCCAGGGAGTTTTTCGATATGAGGCAGGCGACTGAGTCGGTGGCGGAGATTACCGCCAAATTCAGGGAGAGGGCCTTACTGGATGTGGTGAGGAGTTGAGCCTGCCAGCTGACCGCCGAGGAGGCACCTATCGCACCAGATGTGGTGACGGTTATGTTTTCTTCTCCCTAACTCTTATTATGTTTAGGTTATGATATTCATGTTCTCTGTTTATGTGTTTTGTTTAGGATTGTTCCATGTGAATGGTATTCCAGTACAGGTGTTATTTGACTCGGGGGCTACCCGATCTTTTGTCTCTTTTGCACTTAGCAAGTGGTTTTTTGAGCCTCCGGGCATGTTGGATTGTCCTTTAGAGGTCGAGATTGCTGACAACCGATGTGTCTGGGCATTAGAGGTGTTTAGAGATTGCGTCTTGAGGCTATATGACGAGCTGTATCTTTTGGATTAGGTTCCAATTCCTTTGAGAGGGAACAAGGTTATCATAGGCATGGACTAGTTGAGCCCTAATGGGGAAGTGATCGACTGTGCGCAATCGTTGGTACGTGTCAGGACCCTAAGTGGGTGAGAGTTGGCGATTCAAGGCGAGAGGTCGTAGCGTGGAGCAGCTTTGTGTTTGTTAGCAAGTGCTAGGCGTTACCTCCAACAAGGTTGCGCAAGATATGTCTCCTACATTATGGATACCCAGGAGGCGGGTAAGGCGACAATGAGCGACATGCCAGTGGTGCGAGAGTACCCGGACGTATTTCCAGAGGAGTTGCCTGGATACCTCCGGAGAGACAAGTGGATTTTATGATCGACTTGGTCCTGGTGCGACTCCGATAGCCAAGGCACCATATCGGTTGGCTCCTCCCGAGATGCAGGAGTTGTCTATACAGTTGCAAGATCTATTAGACAGGGGATTCATTAGGCCGTGTAGTTCGCCTTAGGATCCTCGATTCTATTTGTGAAGAAGAAGAACGGGTCACCTTGTCAACCAGAACGGTATTTTGGTCGACCCGGCCAAAGTGGAGGCCATGATGAGATGGGAGGTTTTGAAGTCTCCATCTGAGATTCGAGGTTTCCTCCGGTTAGGAGGCTATTACCAGAGATTCATACAAGACTTCTCCAAGATAGCAGTACCCTTGACCCAGCAGATGAAGAAGGTTGTTGTGGTGAAGGATTACGACTGTGAGATCGTCTACCATCAGGGTAAGGCCACTGTAGTGGCTGATGCACTTAGCTGGAAGGCATTCGCAGCCCCGATCAGAGAAATTTGTTTAAGGATGATTGTGGTGACTCCGCTTTTGGTGTAGGTCCGGGAGGCCGAGTAGGAGCCTATGAAGGAGGACCACCAAAAGAGTGAGCGTATAGTGGGCCAGATTTCCTCCTATGATTATGATAGCTGCGGGCTTTTGACACTTCAACATAGAGTATGGGTTCCGTACGCAAGCGGTGTCTGCCAGATCTTGATGGAGGAGGCGCACAAGTCCCGATTATCCATCCATCCCAAGGCAACGAAGATTTATAGAGATATTCGTCCTGATTACTAGTGGCCCTACATGAAGCGAGATGTAGCCTGGTACGTTGAGAGATGCTTGACCTGCAAGAAGGTCAAGGCAGAGCACTAGAGGCCTCACGGCAAGACGCAGTCGTTGGATATCCCTTTGTGGAAGTGGGAGGCTATTACTATGGATTTCATCACGAAGCTTCCCAGGACCGCACGGAGACTGGATTTGAGTTGGATCATCATGAATCGGTTGACCAAACAATGCCCATTTCATCCCGATCCAAGAGATCATTTCGGCCGAGAAGCTGTCCGACATCTACATCCGAGACGTAGTAGCTCGATAAGGAGTAACACTTTCCGTGATTTTTTACTGAGATGTACGGTTCACTTCCAGATTATCGAAGAAATTTCATGACGAGTTGGGTACTCGTTTGCATTTTAGTATGACTTTTCACCCCTATACGGATGGTCAGAGTGAGTGGACTATCCAGACCTTAGAGGACATGCTGCGGGAATGCGTTTTAGACTTCGGTGGTAGTTGGGATACTTATCTTTCCTTGGGATAGTTTTCCTACAATAATAGCTACCACGAGAGCATCGACCGTCCTCCCTTCGAGATGTATTATGGGAGTAAGTGAAAACCTCGATATGTTAGGGTGAGGTTGGGCAGAAGGTCATGGGGAGTACCGAATTGGTACTCAAGATGACAGAGAGGATCCAGCAGGTCCGGAGCAGGATTCAGACTTCTCAGAGTTGGCAAAAAAGTTATGCCGACAATCGCCGTTCAGACCTGGAGTTTCAGGTAGGAGATATGGTTCTCCTGAAGGTGTCACCATGGAAAGGTATCATCTGGTTCAGGAAGCGGGGCAAGTTCGGCCCCAGGTACATAGGTCCTTTTAGGGTTATAGCCCAAGTGGGCAAGGTGGCATATAGGCTAGATATGTCAGCCGAGCTTAGTCAGATCCACAGCATCTTTCATGTCTCCCGTCTGCGGAAATGTTTGGTAGATGACTCTGTAGTGGTGCCCCTAGAGGATATTCAGGAGGATGACATCCTAAACTACATCGAGCGACCGGTAACCATACTTGACAAGAAGACGAAGGATTTGAGGAACAAGAGGGTCGAGTTAGTGAATGTGCAATGGGAGCACCACAACAGGTAGAAATGGACTTGGGAGCCGGAAGACGAGATGAGGGAGCAGTAGCAAGAGCTATTCCCAAATGCAGCAGACTTCGAGGATGAATTCTAAAATAAGTTGGGGAGATTTGTAATGCCCAGATCTTGGTATCTATTTTAAATCAAATTAGTCATTTTTACAGAAGGACTCGACGAGTTGGAGGCCCCAAACTCGTCGATTAGGAATGGAATTTGGACGTGGGACTTGAAGTTGACTCGACGAGTTGAGAGCCTCAACTCGGCGAGAAGGGATTCCAGAGTGAAACCCTAATTTTCAGGGTTTTGCACCCTATTGAAGCACCTTAACCTCCAAAGGGTGGCCTCATTTGCAGCCTCCATCACCCCAAACCCTTGCCACGAAACCCTAATCCACCTTTAAGTGTTTTTGAGCCATTGTTGTATGTTCTTGGTGATTTTGAAGCTTGAAAATGAAGGAGAAGCTTGCGGATTCAAGAGTAAGCCAGTAGATCCAGAAGTTAAGATGCATTTCTGACTCATTTGTGGTATAAAGTTGATACATTGGCTTTCCTTTGCTTAGATCTTCATTTAGGGTTGTAACATATTAAAAAATCATAAATAACCACTTTCTCAAATATACTTCCTATCAGATTGTTCTAGTGAAGGCAACCCAAATGAACCATGTTACTCTTGGGTCAAGTACATACTAATTATAGTTATGGGGTTAGACACCAAATCCAATAAATTCAACATGATCCTACTAAATGGTCAGATCCAAAAGAATTTCAGCCAGAAAGATTCTTGACAAAACATAAATATGTTGATGTCAGGGGAAACAATTATGAATTGCTTCCTTTCGGTAGTGGTAGAAGAGTATGCCCTGCTATTCCGTATGCTCTTCGGTCATTGCATATAACTTTAGCTACTTTAATACAACTTTTTCTAAAAAAGCCATCTAATGAACCCATTGATATGAGAGAAAGTGCAGGAGTGACTATTAGCAAAGCAATCCCACTTGAGGTCCTTCTTGCCCCCTGTTTATCCCTTGATATGTACCATGTTGCTGCATGATATGTCAGCTTCAAAGCAACTACAAGCTCCAATGCCATCTAACTTTAAGCCCGCACCTTAGACCCATTGAAGATTGATTTGAAGATAAAAGAAAAATCTTAGGAATCCACTCCTGAATAGGCATATTAATAACTTGTTTATTCATACTAAGTTTGTTTTCGATCATCCATATTTTATGCATGGATTTTACTTACTGTTGTAATCTCTATATATAGTGCCCTCCTTGGTTTATAATTCAATCATCAATAATAAAGGATTCTTAGCATGCAAATATTATTTCCATATTTACTTAATATTGTTGTTTGCACGAACTTTGTTCAAGTAAAACGTGTGTAAACACCACAAGCATTCAAAAAACTAAGAATAATATCAGCTTAAAAACAGAATTAAGATATTCAAACATAAACAATCGGCAACAAGAATAACGATTGAGTAAATAAAAGAGACACAAATAATTACTTTGAACAGAAAACTCAAATAATAAATTCACTATAATTTGAATTGCTTAAATGGTTGAGGAAAAAAAATGCAATGACCTTTTAATGGTGATTGAAATATGAGAGTTAAAACCCTTTTATTTGCTATTGTCGTAGGGTACACTCGCAAAAAATAAGAAAATAGCCATAGGTATTGCAAATTGAGAATCATGTAACTTTAATATATATATATATATATATATATATATATATATATATATATATATATATATATATATATATATATAAAAGCAAGATCAATGGAGAACAGTAAGAGACGTCAGCGTATGGGTCTTATGGTCACCTTAAAATGTAGTGTCTGTATGAAATGAAAAAGTGTGGCCGTATTATAAAAGTGTGGCTATTGGGTTGGGAATTTTGTTGCTAATATGAGTCATTTGAACTAATACTGTGGCGTTAAACCGTCAGTAGACACATTTATTTAGTAATTGTAGTGACTCTATATCACCAACTAGCGACATACATGTTGTTTTAGTGTGGTGTTTTAGTAATATATTGTCACACAGTTTAAAGTTTATTAAGACTATTGAGTATCTTTTGCAAACATGTAATTATGGTGAACATAACCATGTTCTCTAAATGGCCACATGTAATTAATTTCATAAGTGGCGATTTACTAATAATTAGTCACAAAAATAATCTTTTATTGTGACTATTGCCTATCGTATAAGACACACAGTTAAGTGAAACATGATCATAAGTATTATAAAGACACATATTTTATTAAATATTTGGATTTAATATTAACTTATGGCCATATTTGTATTACTTATCATGACCGATGTTATTATTCAAGCATATAAAAAGTCGTAACTATGATTATTTTATTTCAGTTCAACATAAAAAATCAATTAAAAAGTAACCGTAATTGATTTATACAAACATTAGGTGAACATGACTATTGTCTTACATATAGGGACATTATTTGTATATTAACAAGTTGTTTTTTTATATTCTAACACACAAATATTATCTAAACATGACGATATATGAATTAGTCACAGAGTAAAGTGACTATTGTGTAATTTTAGAGATATTGAAAAAATTAAAAACATAGCCACATTTATATTATAGACACAAGAAAATTTTGAAGTGTGATTGTTGTTTAACATTCAGTGACATTAATTCAATTTTTATTGTTATTTTTTCTATTTTTCATACACATCAAAACAATATAAATGAAAGTAACCATAAATCGACAATATGAAACGATAAAAAAGAAATCAATATTATTAATAAAGGAAATACAAATCCATACATAATATACCTAACTAAAAATATCAAGAAGAACTTATACTTATAATAAGTGTAAAAATATGGTAAAGAAAACAAAAAAATCATAAGCCAAAAATATTCAACTTTCTACATCTAATAACCTTTTATCCTTTTGAAAAATTTCCTTAATGCAAATTGTGATACAAAATATCAAATGTGAACACTTATTTTCATAGATACTCATAATCTGCATCTCTTAATTCTAGGGATTCATATATGCTAATATGTCTGTGAATAGAAAATGGAAATAAACCATTTATAAGTTGAATTGTACATGATCATATAAAAAGAATCTATAAGAAAGCATGTTTTAGTATCAATTATTTATTAGTATAGTACATGCATAACATATACTATCAAGAAACTAACATAAACGACACTATAATACCTATTGAAGCAACAGTAGATGGTATGTCTCCAGCTCTGGCAAATGTTCCATTAGAGGGTGTAAGATGAACCTAAAATTTGGAAATATTAAACATTACTATCAACTTTCCAATTGGTTTGGTTTAACAACATCAACATCAACATCAATATATCATCCAAGTTACATATAACACACATATATAGTTTCCTACTTACATAATCATACATCTAACCTATCAATCTACTACTGGATTTTTAAAAAGATCATATGAAGTATATACCCCATATAGAGCAGACAAGCAGACCCATGAAAATCTAAATTTCCACATGGTAATCAAAACTACATATGAAGTCAATATACAATACATATAGGACGATTAACACTTATCAAAGTCTAAAGTCTACTGAATAATCTACTTCTGGCATATTGCATATGGGCTGTTTTTTAAATCGAATAAGATGAACTAGGGAAGAAAAAACGATGACAAAAGAAGGTCAATGAAGTTAATAAAGAAAAAGAAATGCATAATAACCATAGCACTATAGGGGCGGAACACATACATCGAAACGAGGGAGCCGAAACCAAAATATATTTTATTTTAATAAAAATACCATGCATTGTCCTAATGGTTTTTGACTCACCTTTATGCTTTCTTAGCACAAATAACCATATTTTTTTCATATCTATCATGAAGCATAACTACTTTAATTATAAGTACACCAAAAGGTTGCAATTAGCTAAAAAATATCATGCTAAAGCTCTTGTAAAGGAAAAGTAAACTATGAGACCTAAGCATATCTTGTAATCTTTAACAATTGTTTTAAGATTTTTGCAGTTTCATCGTAATCATGTTGTATCTAGCTTAAAACTACAAACTTTAAGTTTTTCTAGGCTAAGATCAGCTACATGTTCGAAGAAACAAATCATTGAAATGTTATGTAATTACAAGTTAAATATGGTTGAAACAGAACTTATATAATATATATAAGAAGTAAATCAAGATAAGGTATAAGGTGACGTATGACAAAAAAAACAGAGAGACCCATAAGGATTCATTATTCATGGGTCTGGTAAATATTTAAACTATTACCCATTATGTAATCTTGATTTAAAGGTTTAAAATTGTGTTAGGAGTATGCTTACTTAGCATGTATAGAACGAAAGAAGTTTAATAGAAGTCAAAGTATGGTGTACGTTTAAAAAGATAAATTCATATAACTCGATCAGTTTTTAACTCCTTGGAACCAAACCTGCAGTGGTTAACCCCTATTAAACTGGGTTTTAAAGCAAAAAAGAAAAAAAAAATAGTTCGACCAATATTGTTTTCTCAGATCGTGTTTCAACCAGTTCTCGAACGGAATCTTTAGTATTAAATAACAAAGTCCAATTACATATAATAAACAACTCCAAATCCCTGTAACAAACATCTCCAAGAAATCGAACCAAGCTTGGGCTTGCTCTTTTAATTTCTTTTTACTAAATCAAGAACTAAATAATTGAAATTTCATAATGAATACTGACCTACGATTTTCATTGGTAGAAATCAACATATAATAACACATAAATTGTATTAAATATCTTTAGATTATGTGTGATATTACAAACCTTGAAATCTAAGAGTTGGTGAATCTTCTGCCATTTTAAAACCTAAATTCTAGGAGGTGTCGATGACTTTGAAGGGATAATATGAATCTTGGAATAAAGAGTGAATATACATACCAAACCAACCTTGAATGTGTAAAACCAATTTGATGGACCGTCCTCCAATCAGTTGGACGAGAAATTGTCGGTAGAGCAAGTTGCTCTCAAAGTACTAGTGATGGACGACCCAATTATACCGGTGGTTCCTTGACTGTCACCTCCATGTACACTGATCAAGAAAGAAATTGGGAGGAAAAACTATAAAACCTCATTTAGTAGACGAAATTGACTCATTCAAAGACCAATCGGCAATAAGGTGTTTGAGAAGCGAGGTCACGGTGTGTGCACCGATAATATGTGTTGCCAGTGTAGCTTAGAGAGAATGAAACGTAAACCATATTTATAGAGTAATACATGTTGTTGTTGGTATGAGTGTAAGGGTGGGTGGATGAGTGGGTTTGGTTGGTGTAAGGGTGGGGTGGGAATGTAGGTGTGGTTATGGGTATGTGTATGGGGAGGGTGGTAGGTAGTGGTGTATAAGTTGCGTATATCCTATAAAAGTATGAGGTGAGTCAGAGGTGGGACAGGTGGGTGGTGTATAGGTCAAGAATATGGGTGGGTGGTGTAGGTTATATAGGGTGAGGGTGGGTGGGCGTGGGAATGTGTATATGGATGTAGATTGGGGTGAGTTGGTGGGATAGGTATCGGTGGGGGTAGAGTTAGGTTATGGCATATGTATTATGATTGATGATTTAGCTTAGCCAGGGCAGGCCAAATGGCCGCCACCAATTGGGGGTGTGTGTTCGCTAAATTTAGTAAGAAAGAGATACGAGAGATGCCTGATGCTTAAATCCATTAGCCATTCGGCCTGCCCTGGCTAACCTGAATCATCAGTCATAATACATAAGCCATAAACCCATAACCTATAATCCTTAAGCCATAAGCCATATGACATAAACCATAAGTCATAATTCATAATCTATAAGCATGAGGCATTAGCCCGAAGTCATAATTTATAGGACGTTACATCGCCTCACTAATGGACCTCTCTGAGTCACTTTCTCTCACGCTTCTCACTAGCATAATCTTGCTACTTCATTGTAATCTTGTTGTTTCATGGTCACCAGTCAGGTGGTGTCGTTTATTATTTTTTTCATACACACCTATACATACTCTCTCACACACACACACAACTATATATATATATATATATATATATATATATATATATATATATATATATATATATATATATATATATATATATAATTTTAATAACAAAACCTTAGTTAACCCTTTTTTTTGTTAATTTGAAAGCCATTCAAACAAAAATTTAAGCACCAGGCATCAGCTACCCCCAAATTCATTCTCCCGCTATAATCAATAGCATACACCGCCACCAATTGGGGGTGTGTGTTCGCTAAATTTAGTAAGAAAGAGATAGGAGAGATCAGATTGAGAGAGTGAGGGTGAGGAAATAGAAGAAATCAACAGAGAAAGAGATAGATTTAGGGGGTGTTTGAGATATTTTTCAGAGCAAAAGAACTTTTGGGAAAAGTTCCAAAAAATTAGGTTTCCTGAGTCCCCCCCCCTTAAAATGGAGAAAGAATAAGATCGGTGAGGGGAGGAGGCAGCGCCCACCGACACTACCGCGGAGGTCGACCCACATCGACAGAAGAGCGACGACGACAACCTGAAGTTGTGGTGGCGGCTGAAATCCTACCTTCGTCTGCGGTCCTCCATGTACTATTGCTCATCCTTGCTCTCTCTTACGCTACTCCACTCCACTCTAACTTGTTTGCCCTCCATATCAAAGATTGTAGGTTCTCTATTGATTATTTTGATTTCTAACTTCTGGCTAGACCCAATATTACAAGTTTTCTTACACCTAGAGGCTTCAACATCAATGCTTGTTGGAGTCGATTGGTGGAGACTAACATTTTCGAGCCCTAAAAGTTTTCCATAATCGATCCCCAATTCAGTCTCCAACCCAATAGATATGTTGCAGTGTATATTTCTTCTTTCCAATTCCATGTATGCCAAATTTCATTCTTTCTAATATTTTTTTAAGTTAAAGATAGTTTTAGTTCTGTTTGTTGAGTAAAATTGACGATTGCAATCTGCAATTTCATTACCAGAAGTGATGCTTGAGAAACATCTAACTGGCATCATGTTGATCGATCAATCTGTTTAATGGTTCTATACATTCTTTTTTTAAATCAATTATTTCTATTTTATATGATGGTTATCAACTAAAAGTTCATCTTTTAATGAAAGCAAGATTATAAATTTGATACTAACTTTCTAAAGTTGTGCCGTTTTTCCTATTTGTTATGATGCTTATCAACTAAAAGTTTCATATTTTTGTTTACTTTATCATAATCTGATTATATACTATTAAAACACTTTTATGAAGCTTCAAATGTTTCCTAATTAATTTTCTTCTGTTGAGTTATATAACATGTCCATTGTCCATACATTATAGCACTAACCATTTATTTGAATAACCGACTCTAACATGTTTACTATGTGCCACTTACTTATATTAAAGTAGTTATTTAACTATATATGTTAATTTGTTTCTTTAGTTAAAATGCAGACACTCCCTGTATATGCTAAAGCTATGTCTTTTTTTGTCATAATTTTTTATAATTGCAGTTGCAACCATAGACAATTAAGATAAATCAAGAAGACCTAGATATTGTTTAGTATTTAAAACTCAACCTACAAAAGACATTTGTTTTTTCAAAGTGAAAATTGCAAGTAATGGATATATATTTTAGTCTAAGAAATGTACTTTCTTTTTATCTATAATAGGATTATGTTATCAATATAAGAATTATGTTTTATTTGGTATATATTGTTGTTATCGATAAAAAGTTGTAAGTACCTTTTTATTATGGGTAAAAATTATAAGTTTGTTGCAATTATGGGTTGCAAATTGCTAGTATCAGTAAAAAAAGTTGGAAGTGCGTTGCTATTATGGGTAAAATGTAAAGTATAATGCTACTATGGGTAAGAAATTGTAAATATGTTGTTAATTTGGGTTAAATATTATTGTTATAGATAATTCTTTTTGAATTGTGTAGCTTTTATGGGTAAGGAAATGAAAGTAGATTGCTATTACTAGTTAAGAATGAAGTAAGATGCTAGTATGGGTAAAAAAAATAAAGTCAATTGCTTTTATGATTAAGGAATTGTAAGTGTGTTGTTATTGTAGGTTGCATATCGCTATTATGGTCATTTTGTAATTTTCAAACTCCTATTTCAAGTATTATATTGTATTTTTTTAGTACGTTTAAAGTAAAGATTAATTATTTTGATGTTGGTCTTGAAAAATGCATGAAATACTTTGTGTTTGGCTTTCGAGGGTTCAAAAAAGGATAGTTACTTCCATAGAAGAGAAGAAAAAATTTCTTGGAAGTTTACTTTAGTGTGTATGCTAGCAACCACTCTCTATGGTGTTTCGGCTCCAAATTGACACTATTACCCTTATTACTTTTTTATTTTAAAAAATATGTTTCTATCATTTTAATTATATTGTTTCCAGCACATTGCTGCCACATATTTAATACAATTTATCTACTTAGTCATTCAATTTTTCATTGTTTTTTTGAATTTTGTGATCAAAAGTCGAAAAAGTGATTGAGTCAATGGCTCTATATAAGTCAAATGGTTGACTAGTCAATAAATGGTAATTCAGTGAAGACTATTTTTTAAATTTATACACAAGCTAGTATATAGAGAATGACCATTACCTAATTATCGTCACACATTCAATGACCATACTATAATAATACTGATTAGACATTATGTTTCTTCTAACTAGATTTATTTATAGACTCACATAATAATTGTAAATATAACCAAATGCAACTAACACTCATAATATTATTTTTTTTTAAAGTCAATTGATCATATTTTGACACACATAATAAAATGCACACAACCATAAACCGCTAAAATAATTTTTTTTTTCTTGTTTTTACTTAGTCACTGCTAAAAGCCACCCTATGGACACACAAATAATTAATGTGGCCATATGTATCCCCTGTTAGCTACATTGAATTTCATATGGCTAAATAACTCCATAATACAGAAACATATACAATTGCATCATGTCACCAAATATATATGTATTGTCTCTTATATAGAAAGTTTCATAATGTTAATCTATAAATAAGGTTGATAGTGAAATATGGGCACAATCTTCAAGTGTAGCTAATAATTGTCACATTTGGTAAAATTAAGTGTGGTAAAAAATTTTATTATCGTTACAATGGAAACACAAACTAATTTAAATGTATCTAAAAACAGCCTTCAAATTTTTAGTGTGACCTTTTTAATAAAAAATGTGACAGACCGTTTTTCAAAAAGTGTGGTTGTATTTCATTTTTGTACTAATGGAACTAAATTGAAGGAAAGAATCAACAAAATTTTTATCTATAATAAATTTAAGTATCAAATCTCAAAAGTGTACATACATATATCTAAGATAAATGCAATTTTGTTTTGAAAAAACAAATTATATGCATGTACATATGCACATTTTTTTGAAAGTATATATTTATACAAAAAATATGAATATGCATTAAAAACGCTTTTTTTTAAATTCTTTTTTTAAGTATTAAGTTCGAAATATAATGTACATTAGAACTTATTTAAAAACAATTTATTTTTTTTATTTATTTTATTTTATTTTATTTTTAAATCAGGGAAAATATTCCTTACATTTTGAAACTAATATTTAAAAGAAATTCAAAAAAAAAATGCATTTTTAATGTTTATTCATATTTTTTTTTGTATATACATATTTTTTAAAAAACATGTGCATAGGAACATGCATATTTAGAAAGAAAAACACTTTTAATGCCTTTATATATATATATATATATATATATATATATACATATATATATATATATATATATATATATATATATGACATATGTATATGCATATGCATATGTATAAAAATAAGTATATACATAAGACAATTAAATACATACAATTATGCTTATATACATGCATATGCGTAAGAATAAGTATATTATATATGAATATTCATAAGTATATGCATATACATATTGATAAGTATATGCATATACATAAGAGTAAGTATATATTCATAAGGTTATTAAATACATATGTTTTATGTTTATGTATATAAATAAGTATATACATATGCATATGTATAAGAATAACTATATGCATATGCATATGAATTACTATATAAATATGTGTAACATCCCAAAAATATGGATGCTTAGAAGGTAGGAAAGAAAAAGAAATAAGTTGGAAATTAACAAATAGCAATAAAGGGAAAATGGTCAAAGAGGGTAAATTGGTCATTTTACATAACCAACTAGTATATAAAAGTAAATATGCCACCGTTGTACGAGTTATATGAGTTTTATATCCTTATGGTATAATGGATTAAGTTCAATGGAAAAACTAGAAAAAATATGAAATTTGTAATTTCATGTAAAAGTGATAAAATGCCAAATTTGAGACCATAAATGTCAACCCTAGAGAAAAGGAAAGGAAAAAAAAAGTTACCATGGTAACTTTTAGTAGACCTTAAAATGAAGCAAGAATCAACTTAAAAGGAGGTCATATGAAAAATCTACTAGGTTGCAAAGTTGGACAAAAATTAATGAAAAGTTGATTTGGGAATTTGACAGTTACAACGTTCCAACTTTGGAGCTTAAGAAGTTTATATTCATAACTATATATAAAGAACATTACAAAGAAAAGTTTTAGTCTATAAAACAAAGAGTACACAATAAAAAGAATCCGACAAAATGGATATGTAATGAATGAGATATGGTTGTTTGAAGTTGGTTGTTCAAATACTTGAAATGTTGTAATATTCCGACTTGCCATGTTCACAGTTGAATAACTCCCGTTTTAGACATATTCAGGCGAAACAAATAATAAGGAACTTGTAGTACTCCTAACATGCTTTCAAATGTTATAAAGTTTTCACAAATCAGAGATCGTATGGCCGAGTTACAAGGCTGGAAAGATAGGAAAAATTAATAAATTTTGCTGGGAAATTATCCTAAGACAAGCAAGTAACGGTATATTGGTCTTTTTCACGCATTGCCCAGGTTTTATAAGATTTGCTGGAGTGCTTCCTAAAATGAGAAAGAAATGAAATATTGTAGTGTTCTTTTTATGTGTTCGGCCAAAAACAGGATGCACACACACAATCAATCTAAAAATGGCCTGACCGAGTAAAAATGTTCACTCAAACATTTCATCGAACACCTGTAGTGCACGACTCGTTTTTCACTTTTGCAAGACTAATACTCTATGATTATATCTAAAACCATCTCATCTCAAGCATCTAGTTCAGCAAATAAGAGAAGCGTGTGTATATGGGTGAAGACACGAAATTTTGAGAGATATGGATTAAGGATTGCACCCTGTACTTATGTGACTTTGGTGTCATTTTGATTCGAACTAATCTTCTCGATGCTAGTCATTGACAACATCACCACAACACATATCTTAAATTCTCTATAACTTCTATAAAGGGTATGCTCCTACAAAAATTAATCAAACCCAATAAATAAAAATAAAAACCTAAAAAATGCATTTGATTGATGCATTACATTTTCTTTCCTATATTTTTTGTTTCACAGCAAATTGACCAAATTTCATCACAAACTTTTGAATATATGTTGTAATCGTTATATATGTTGTTTGTTTATGTAGAAATCGAAGGTTGCCATGGTTCTCGGTAATCAAATGAATGTAGGAACAGTTCGTTGGTTCGCTCTCATTTTTAGAGTTCGTTGTTGATCTTATATATATATATATATATATATATATATATATATATATATATATATATATATAGAGAGAGAGAGAGAGAGAGAGAGAGAGAGAGAGAACCATTATAAATAATGGAATCAAGTAACCAATATTTTTTTTAATTTTTAGAGTTTATTTCTTTAAAAAAATCATAAGTTTTTATCCTTCTAATGATCTCAAATTTGATAAAAAAAAATCACTTTTTTCGTCAAATTCACAATATCAATCTATGCAGATTCGCAATATGAATCTAAATTCACACGCTAAATCCGATAAATATGTAATTTATTGTTTAGTATTCACAATGTGAATTTATGAATTTAGGTATTTTTAGTTTTTTTCGGCAAAACAATAAAATCTAAAACCTGAAAAAATATTTGGTTTCTTGGAGAATCATTAATAGTGCTTCTCTATTAAACTTTTATGTGTATATATATATATATATATATATATATATATATATATATATATATATATATATATATATATATATATATATATAGGATCGAGTGAGAACCCAAAAAATAATAACGACTACAAGAAAAAATCATAGCCGTTAATCAATAAAATTGGATGGTATTAGATTTACTCGGCCAAAACTGAATAAATCCTAATAAACGAATTATTGTAATTATTAGAAAAGCCAAAGGTCCATTTTTGTATCTTGTAAGGGTAGAAATGTAAATGGTGGATGGTATTAGATTTAATCGACCAAAACTGAATAAATCCTAATAAATGAATTATTGTAATTATTAGAAAAGCCAAAGGTCCATTTTTGTATCTTGTAAGGGTAGAAATGTAAATGGAAAAATGAGTCGTCGTGAACCTGCTTTGACAATCACATAACCTCGTCCGCACAACAAGGTAGTGTTTGTTTTTTGTTTGCATATCTGTGTGGCCTTTTCTGTCTGCGCCGCGCAGACCAGGTGCAGACATTTGTCTTCGCAGACTGTTTGTTTTTTTGTAGGCTGCAGACCTAAAAATGTATGTGTGTCCTCTTCTTGGCGAAGATGTGGACCAGAGTCTTCTAACATCTGCATACATCTTCTAGCCTAAAAAACATATATATCTTTATTTTTTTTAGTTTTTTTTTAATTTATATTTTTTCCAACTTTATTAATGGTAAACAATTTGAAAAAAAATTACAAAACTTAAAAAAAAAACGTTCGACGATACAAACATGATATTTTTGACAAATTTATAAATAAAGATTTATTACAATAATAGTCGTTGAAGTTGTTAATATAAATATGAAAAAAAATCATAATATATTCTTATATTTTTTTGTCAAATTTTGTAAAACATTATTTAATACATTTTTCTCGAGAAAAATATCTATGGTACGTTTTTAATGGATTTAATTGAAAAAATCGAAGTTTATTTCCATCCATTTATGTATCAAATTCTTTGATCACTAATTATAATGTTTAGTTATAACTTTGCAACCAAAGTTGTTGGTTTTTATCAAATATATACATTAATTCATACCATTTTTATTTTTATTTTTATACAATAATACATAAAAGTTGATCTACATTCGTTAATTATTCATAACAAAGTCATAAAAATATTTAAAAAAATCACTTTGAAGTTTAAAAAATCAGTTTATTTATATTTCAGTTTATTTTAGTAACCCGCAGATGTTAAAAAAACAAACAGTCTTCTTTTTTCAGACTGCAGACGTTTGGTCCACCTCTTCTACTGCAGAGGTCTACAGATGTGGTCTGCAGACAACATACATTTTGCCTCAGAAAAAAACAAACAACACCCAAGCCTCTTACTTCTCCTCTGTGGCATGTGTCGGCCTCACAGGAGCTGAGTTGTTTTGTTTTTCAAAAATGGTTTTTTGTTTTTAACTTTTTTTTATTTTTGAACAAATAAAGAATTTGAAAAAAAAATCAAACTTCTTAAAATATAATGCATTATAAAATGAGAACAATCATGAAATTTTGAAAAAAAAATTATAAATTTTTATTTTATAAAAATCCAAAAATTTAAAAATTTGAGGAATACTTCTACTCAATAGACTAATGAATTTATAAAAGGACTTTTTTTTAAATTAGTTTTTGAATTGTATATATTTTATTTTAAAGAAATATTTGTTTTTTGTAATATTATTTTAGTGAGATTGTAAAAGAAAATTTTTAAAAATAATATTGTTTAGGATACGAATGTTTTATTTAAATGATTATGACTATTTATAAAAAAAATAAAAAGTAAACATTTCCGTTCTCAAAATTAAAAATTATTTTAAAGTTGTATTATATATCATATATTATGAATATTTTGAAAAGAAATTTTAAAAAATAAGGTTGTTTACATGTTTAACTTTATTTCAAAGGATTATATATATATATATATATATATATATATATATATATATATATATATATATATATATATTGAACAAAGTATGATTAATAATGAAATTATTCAAAATATTTTTGATTCAAAAAAGTTATAATTCAACATGAATATGATCTTATTTGTTATGATCAAAAAATATTTTAACTTGTATACTTTAGGATTTTTAGT
Source organism: Lactuca serriola (assembly GCF_051521515.1). Taxonomy (NCBI): domain Eukaryota; kingdom Viridiplantae; phylum Streptophyta; class Magnoliopsida; order Asterales; family Asteraceae; genus Lactuca; species Lactuca serriola. The sequence continues at coordinate 233,826,970 of NC_136411.1, forward strand.
TATCACTTTTATGGTTTAAAATTAAATGATTTAAAATAGATAATTATCTTAAAAAAATTTACGGACAAAATCTTTATTTTATTAAATATGTTATTGATCCAAAGTTATATGATTCAAAATTATTATGATCCAAAATAATATTATTCAAAATGATATGATTCAAAAATATTATTATGCAAAATAATATGATATAAAATATTTTGATGTAATATATTTTGCAAAAACATGTTATTATCTTTAATTCTTAAGATTAAAAACAAATTTAAAAAATAAAAATCTTATATAAAAGACCATTGAAGAAAACAAAAATAATAGGTAAAGAAAATAATCATAAAAAATCTCCTATCTTAATAAAACAGTACCATTATGCCACGTGGCAACTCCACAGCCCTTCCTGAAAAATTTTCCCGCCTAAAAGTTTCAATAAGAAATACCGAATATAACCCAGAGCATGTCATCGAGATTTTAGTTTTGAAACTGAAGATCAGAACAAATATGATGCTAATCTATTCCACAAATAACAGTCAACATTCTAAACTGAAGCCGATAAATCAAGAACTTCAATGAACGAATTTGTGTATATTGTCTATGCCATTGTGTCCACTGTCTCTATTTCTATGCTCCATCTCTCACATTTTGCCCTAATTCCTTGGAATTTTCAAATATGAAGCCGATCTCCACCACCGTATTTCCATTTCCCTCATTCTTTGCATCTATTTTTCAAGAAACCCATTAAACCCTAGATCTAAATAATGTCTATGCCACTACTGTCTTTCTCTCTCCATCCTCTGTCTATCTCTTGTCCGTCTCTTTCAGGAATTTTTGGTGTGCATTCGTTTCTTACAGATATGTGGGTCTTATACCACGAAGGCCATGGGAAAAGTTGTTGTTTTTCAGTATATAAATATCATGACTGCTGCTTTTCCCTATTTGCAGCTTTTACACTAAGAAACCAATTGAACACCCAGTAAAAATCGAGTATACAAAAAATAGAAAAAGGTCATGTTTTTTTTCTTATTAAATGTGTATTTGTTTTAATTGTTTTGGAAGATAGGCTTATGGTTCATTTTGATTTTTGAAAAAGTTGTCTTTATTTTTCTATTGTTCCAGATGTAATAAGTTTCTTGTGCTTCTCAAGCTTCCCATTACGTGGATTTGATTATTATCAATAGGTCAGGTTTGTGTTTTTTTTTTCTTTTCGTCACCCATAATTCATTTTTTTTTTATTTTTGAAGGGTTTTGCGATAAGTTTTTTGCTTTGACTAAGGTTTTTAATTAACTATTTTTTTTGCCTAACTATGAAATTTGAGTTTTAGAAAGTTGTAAGAGTTCGGATATTAATGTAAGTAAGAATTATAATGATTGTGTTTTTTTTTGGATTTCTTAGGTACTTTTCATACTTGGAACGGTTTCATACAAATGAAGTGATATCTGAGCATAGACATTGGAAGTCGATGCTTAGACGGACATTAGCACGTTGATGCTTTGACAGAGGTAACATTATATTATTTAACAAATATTTGGATGTGTTGGAGAGTATTCTGACTTAATTTTATTCAGAATATGCATAACATTTTAATTGTAAACGTTTCTTTGTGCGTTATCCTTAGGATATTCCTGCATTTTCAGTCGGTTCATAAAAATAATGGATTGTAAGGTGGTTGAGGTTAATTGGTGGCATGGGTGTGTCATAGTTAAATTTGGGTTCTTTTCAGGCCGCATGTGAATGTCTTTTTTTTACTCAATGCAAAAGAACAATTAAATATAGATAGCCACGCAAAGAGGCATTCCCTATTAAGTCTTTGCTTTTCCTAAAATTGACATCTGTTAGTTTTTCCTTCCATTTCCTCAAGATGTCACCTTATTTCAGGTTAAAGTTTAGGTTAATGTTCCCTAGCATGACCACATGCGTTCAGTGAAATTGGATACTTAAGAAACAAAACACAAAATCTGATCTTCACAACCATGCACATACGTTCTAAATTCTGATGCAGATGCATATCAAACTGCTACATAATTTTTTTTAGAATGGGTTACAAACTATCACACCTAATAATTTCAGGATGTCAACTATAATCCCAACAAGCAAAACCATATTGAAGTTTTATTGTACATTATAAAGTTGGCAACTTTGAAGGGTTAGATGCAAGATTGAACGAGATAGGTGGATATCTAGACTTTGTTATTGATAAAAATCTTCCTTTAAATCATAAAATACTATACCATATGCATCAACCAACATTTGTATGACCATCTTTATGATCCAAGAAATTACCAAGATCATTGTAAGTTTCATAGAGTATATATATATATATATATATATATATATATATATATATATATATATATATATATATATATATATATATATATATATATATATATTCATTATTTTATTTTAGTTTTATATGGTTTTATTGTAATTGAGATATAATTGGTCAAGTACTCTCTTTTTTCTTCTGGTTTTTTCCATTAGTATTATACGTACTCTTCTTCTTCGTTTATTTGTAAAATTCAATATTCTTCCTTTATGTGGTTCATAGATATAACTTTGTTTATAATCTAATCTTAGCAGTGTACTTTCAATTTTTTTATAATTTGAAAAATATACCCCATTATACACATGAAAACTACTTTGGATTTGGAAAATGTTGCTATAATTTGGTAGATTTGTAAAATATAATGTTGTAATATGAATACATGAAAGTACAATGCAAAAATAAATGAATAAAGTATTTTTTATCAAGTGCAGTTATTTATTATTATTATTATTATTATTATTTTCATTTTACTTTTATTGGTGAATTACAATACATATGCACCTCTTTCCTTCTTTCAAATTTATGATTTGATGGTTTTTCTTGCATTTAGTATAGTGAAAGTATGTTTCTATAATCCTTGGATTTAACGGAAGAAACAGTTTATCCTAGATTAATGTGTAAGTAAGAAAATGCAGTTTATATATTAATTATATGGTTTTTCCATATTCTAGGATGTTTTGTCCAATAAATTGATGGTTTTTGTCAATTAATAATCTTTTTTGCAAATTTTTGATTAGTCATTATGATTTGGAATTATCGATAATGTTTTTTTTCTCAACTATTATTTCCACGGGTTGAAACCTGGTAAGTATATATTGCTTTGTATAAATGATAATATATAATATTATTATAACAATATTAAAATTAAAAAAATTAAATTATGATAATAATATAATAAACAAGGCGGAGTGCGTTTAATGATAGACTCCATAAAAAATTATAAAATAATAATAAATAAATAAATAACTAGTTTATTCAATTTGATTTTACGTTTGCAAGTGCATAAAGGCGCTCAAGATTTAGATTTAACTAGGGATGAGTCCCGCTTTGCGGGATTGGATCCGCTAGAAAAACCTGTCTAGGGTCAAAATGAAGATAGCAATAACAGAAAAAGAAATAAACAAAAAACACAAACGGAAAAACCATTTCTTTTTCAACTAAATACAAACTTGAATTTCACATAAAAAAAAAATAGACCCTCATTTCTCATCAATGTATATAATGTAAAGTTTTGGTGACACTTTCTGTTGGTGTAGTCTTGCTCTTTGACATCTATACCCTTGGAGACATGGTTATACTATTGACTCATTTCAGATTCCATGTCTAGTGATTCGTGCTTTAAGTCGATGAGTTTTGGTGTATCCTGTGTGGTGAAACACAAAGTTTAGAATGTTGAATTTTGTAAAAAATACATATCTACTATAAGAGATAACGACTCACCATAATTGAATTATGGGAGGCGTTTGCACCTAGACCTAACGGGAAAGACTTGAAATTTTGATAAAAATTAGAGTCAGTTTTGTACTTTTATAAACTTGTTTGCTATAGCATCCTACTTTAAATTTTTCTTGTTACAGTTTTGTACTTTGAAAAAATATATTCAAATATAGGAATGTTATGCAAATTGAAATTTATATTTATTGCTAAAATTAGGTAAATTTATTAAAGTACAATGTCTTAATAAGAAAAAAAACAGTACAATGCTATAATTAGTAGTTTTTTCCAAGGACAGTGGCTTATTAAGAAATAAACTGAAAAAAACAGGATGTTATATTTTAGGGTTTAGGTTATTTTTGATCACTTAACTTTTGATTTTGTGCTCATTTGGTCACTTAACTCTTTTTAAGTTTTAAAAGGTCATCAAACTTTTGGCTTTGTGCTCATTAAGTCACTTAACTTTTGTTTTGGTCACAATTAGTCACCAAACTTTTAAAATTGTGTTTATTTAGTCACTAAACTTTTAAATTTTTTTAAAAGTTTAATGACTAAATGAACAATATTTTAAAAGTTAGGTGACTAGATGAGCACAATTCTAAAAGTTGGGTGACTAAATGTGACCAAATCAAAAGTTAAGTGACTAAATGAGTACAAAATCAAAAGTTTGATGACCTTTTAAAACTTAAAAATAGTTAAGTGACCAAATGAGAAAAAAACCAAAAGTTAAGTGACCAAAAATGACCTAAACCCTATATTTTACTATTTATTTCATTTGGACTTATAAATTAAAATAAAAACTAAAAATCATGCAAGAAAATCAGAATAAACATCATTAAAAAAATAATATTACTATATTAGTTAACATGTTGTACGACCAGTTTCAAGATTCTTTATTTGGATAATTTATGATTTCCTTGACAGCATGTTGTACGCTCTCTGTAGAAACAAAAGAAAACTCTCATTAAAATGAACAGATTTTAGATGAAAATGGAACTCGAGAAATCACTTCATCTGCATAATTTAACTAACCTAGAACCCATTTTTGTTAGGGAATGTGGAGTCATAGGTTGTCTTTCAGGTGTGCCATTCCCATTTCTTTCCTGAAACGACATAGTAAACTTGTCAGCAATTGATAAATATACAAATCACTAACAAAATTCATTTATTATAACTTCTAATCATAATTTCAAGATATTGAAGAAACAATAAATGCAATATACGATCAATGTGAAAGCCCTAATTGCGATCAATCAATGGTTTCTTGTTCAATTGGTGTTCCTCTTTTGACAAGTTCATGATGAAATAAGCTAAATCAAACTGAATTAGGATAATATCAAAAAAAATAATTTTAGGTAGATCAATCAACAGCCTAAAATGGCAATTGAAGTAAAAAGGGGAATTGGATAATTTCATAACAGACCTCATAAACTGGTTCATGAATCCATACAAATATGATACCACCGTCCTCCGCATTCTCCACATTATGGCCGCATGTTGAAATGCAATGTGCCTGAAAAGTTAAAAAAATGGATAAATATGATCAAGATTCATTTATTAGTCAGTAAAAGATATAAAGTACAAACATCATCACAGTTAAAGGAATCACAGTTAAAATACCAGACATTTAAACCGGAATCACAACTGAAGGGATGCAAAAATCATTTATAATTGAGGAAAGTCCGATGAAAATTTACCTTCTGTGTTCAAGTATCAAATTCTACCGACACATTATATATTTGTAAAAAATCTTTAGCCTATATTCCATGAGCAGGATCATAAGTTGCAAACACCGCCTCCGTTTTTCTCCCAATACATTAGCTCTGTTAATCATAAATTTGCCATTGTTAAAAAAACTGTAGCAAGAATTTCCTACGGTCAACATATGTAACAGATCAACAAATTCAATGGCTTTTTAACCTTACCAGATTGAAGTAGGTGTGTCTGTATTTACTAATTAAATAAAAATCAAATTAACTTATCAACAAATTCAATGGCTTTTTAACCTTACTATCTTTGTTAGATGGATTCCTGTTATGAACTTGTTAAAATTAGACAAATCTTTTTGGTTATTAATTAATGAGGTTTATAAAAAAACATACAAACCACCAACACATAAATGCATCTCTGTATCATTTATTAGACAATTATATAGCCAACCCTCTGAAGATTGATCCAGACCCTCTTAAGCAGGTCCAGATGCAGGAGTATCATCTGAGAAACAATGCAAAAGTTTCACAAATTAATACAATAATCTTATCATATATTTGGGTTATGGTTCTTATAAGAGTTAAACCTGTGAATCCATCAACCCATTGATTAATATCAGATAAAGTTCCATTCAAAGAAGCTTCCCTCTCCTGATCATAAAAATAAAAAAATAAAAAATAAAAAAAAAAAAAAAAAACCATTTTACAACCTATGGTCAAAAGACGTGTCATTAATCGATATATCTGATGGAATGGATTTGCTGTTTATGGCATTCCTCCTCTGTCAAATTAACAAAAGCACGATGTACAGAGCTGGAACCTTTCAGCTAGTGGCATATCAATGTATCAAAAAATAAGCAAGAAAGCAACAAAATCAAACCTCGGAAGCAGACATTCAGCGAGAGAAGTTTTTGGGAGGTGGAGAATCGGACGAAACTCAATTGCAAGGCCTAATCGCCGATCAGGCCTAATCCGCCGATCAATCTTTTAGACAATGCTGAAAAATCTTCTGAATCATCACCGGTCGACATCTTCTCATCATCACAATTTCATAAATCTACAATTCATGGACCCTAATTTGACCCCCGACATACCCCCTTAAACCAACGAAAAACCACGGTTAATAACCAAATCTGCCAAAAAAATAATAAGAAGAAAGGTGAAGAGGAACCTGTGATGGATTTAAAAAGAGAGGAGCAGGGCATACCGGTTGGACATCCTTGAAACTTACTTGGAGTGGTGGTGGAAGGTTCGGAAAGAAGAAAGAGATGGAGCGGTGGAAGCATGGGACACATATCGCTTTGGATAACAGAAGGCGGACACGTATATAAGCGGAAGCGGTGGAAAACAGAGGGCATCACATAAGCTCATTCTCTTAAACCCTAGCCAGCAAGTTTGGAGGCGGTGGGATAAAAAAATATAAGAAAATTTTGGAGGCGGTGGGATAAAAAAATATAAGAAAAAATGAAATTGATGTTGGTCCAATCAAACCAAGAACTCTTCAAATGGACCTTTAGAATTAGTAAGTATATATAATTATTTATTTGTACAAATATATATCTTATATAATTGAGGCAACAGAATTCAATCGAAAAATGTGGAAATAGCCCAGATTCGGTGGCGTGTATCATTTGGCCCGAAACGGAAAAGTGGCCCAGTTTTGCCGGCAAAACATATGACCCAATTGTGTCTAATTAATTTGACAAACTTGCCATAAATATATCGATAAGTTAAAAATTGTTGTCGTAGTCTTCATCAAAATTAAAGTCATCATCGGATCAGTAGTTTGTTGTGTAGAATAAATCTATAGTTAAAATTCGGTAATTATAGATTGAAAAAAGTTAAATTATTGATATTGACTATGAAATAGTAATTTTTTACACTAATATTTTTAATATAAAACTCTAATGATTTTGAAATATATATATATATATATATATATATATATATATATATATATAGAGAGAGAGAGAGAGGTAGGTTCAATTAAGAAAAAAAAAGGTTAAGAATGGGGAAATCATTCTCAGCCAATCATTTATCTAACATGTTCAAATTAAAAAAATTCGCGTGTCCATTTTTATTAAGGGTATCTTTGTAAATTAGCAACTTTTTTACATAGAACTTAACTGTTCATTGTTATCAGTTTCCAATTTGATGATATGTTTATCTCGTTTGAATCGGATATGAGGAATTCATTATCAATATTATTTTCTTCATATAACTCGTAAGCAATTATACGTATTCATTCCATTAATCGTGAAGTTTCGCATTTGTGTTTCAGTTTTCTACTTCGTATTCAGTTTCCGCCGATTTAATCAGGTATGTATATCGTTTGAATCGGATAGATCAAAGTTCATTATCAAGATTATTGTTTTTTATAATTTGTTTGGAATTACGCTTATTATCTTCGTTTTGATGTTGTTTAATCGGAGTTCATTATCAAGATTATTAAGTTTCGAATATGTATTGGAGTTATTTCATCGGATTTTTGTTAAGTAGTTTGAGATATTTATTTTGAATCGGAGCTGATTTAATTTTTAATCGGATATATCGTTGTAGTTTTTATGCTCTATACCGAGAGAGATTGCTTAATTACATCATCTGATCATATATGATTTGAGTTTCTTTCAGATATTTTGTACGTTGAGGTGAGATATATTCGTAATTAACCAGGTTGTCATATTTACGACTTTTTTGTGAGATGTATTCGTTATATTCGATATTAGGATTGTTTTTGTTTATTTATATAGATCATTTGGTGTATTATGTCGAATTCTAGAGTTATTGATGGTGATTTGTATTCTTCTATGAGTGAGAGTGAAGAAGAAGATGTTGAGAACTCATTTTTTGAAGGTATTAGTTATTGAATTATTTTGTTGTTTTTAATTTTGATGATTATCATTTATTTACATATGAATATGTTAATATGAATAAATTTTTGTCTTATTCATATATGAATAATCGTGTGATAATTGTAATTTCGAATTTTTTATTTTTTTCGTTTTATTCATATATGAATGAGTTATGTTTTATTTTATATATTTTGAATCCTCATGAATTTTATGTATTCATATATGAATGTTTTTATTCATATATGAATAATTTTTGTTTTATTTATATGAGTTTGATGTATTCATATATGTTACTGTTTTATTCATGCATTATTATTTTAGATGGTGAATCTTCAAGTTCAGTACATGATGCACAATATTGTGATGATATAATTGGAGAACATGTCTATAAGCCAGATGTACCTGTTCAACTTATTCCATTTAAGGTTTAATCTTCAAATCATTAAAGTTGACTATCAAAATGTATTCTGAGTATGCTGAAATTGGTGGTTTTGATGTTAGACTGAGCACACAGTCAAGGTTTGATAACAAGATTATAAAGAAGAAACATGTTATATGTAATCGTGGTGGTAAACAGAAAAAGATATCTTCTGACACATTAGGTACAAGTGGTGTTAGGAGGAAACGAAATTCAAATTCAAGAGCTATTGGTTGTCAAGCAAAGATTATATTTGAATCTGTGTATGGAACTCCAGATTATAAAGTTTTTCAGTTTGATGAACTTCATAACCATCCACTTGAGAAGAGAAGCGATTTAAAAAAAGCGAGACAAATGTCATATTCAGAAAAAGAGTTTATTGTGCGTGCTTCCACATCAAAAATAGGTCCAACTATGACTCATAAGTTGAGGGCAAGTTTGAGAGGTGGGTATGAGTTTGTAAAGCCAAAAGTAGTTGACTATAAAAATTTAAGGAGAGATATCAACAGGGTTAATGGTTATAAAGATGCCCAGATAATAGTAAACACAATGAATGACCGTCGAGCTCATTATCCAAATTACTCATTTGAGTTTAATTGTCAAGATGATGTTTTGGACTGTATGTTTTGGGCTGATTAAATGGAGAAGGCATATTATGCTGAATTTGGTGATGTTATCTCGTTTGATGCGACTTTCCGAACAAATAAGTAATTTATTTTATCTATTTTTGTTTATAGTTTATTCATATATGAATATTTTTATATTCAATTATTAATACATCAAAAAATGACTTTAATGAACATTTTTTTTGTTTGTTAAGTATCGAATGGTTTTTGTTCCGTTTACTGCTATTGACCATCATAAAAAATCGGTTACTGTTGGATCTGGGTTGCTAAGCAATGAAAGCATTGAGTCTTACTCTTGGTTGCTTAAAGCATTTCTTAAAACTCATGGGAAAGAACCAACACTTGTTTTAACCGATCAAGATGTTGCAATAAAACAAGCTGTTGAGAATGTGTTTCGTAATTCAAAGCACCGATTATGTATGTGGCATATAATGAAAAAGTTGAAAAAAAGGTATTATTTTAATATATTTCAAATATATTACTTATTAGTATATTCATTTATGAATATTGATTGTTATTTTACTTATTATTATTTATTCATTTATGAATATTTTTGTTTAAATACAGATATCAGATGATTTATTTACTAACACAGGCTTTAGAAAAAGGTTTTCAAAGCTTGTTTGGGACATTAATATGAAACCTGATGTTATGAAACCTGATGTTTTTGAGGTGAAGTGGGGTTTGCTTATGAAGGAATTCAATCTTGAAGACACAAGATGGTTTAAATACATGTATACAATACGTGATTCATGGATACCTGGATATTTTAGTGATATTCCGATGTGTGGTTTGATGAAGAGTACATCGAGGTCAGAGAGTATGAATTCATTCATTAATACATACTAAGAAAGTGGGAACTTACTTTTGAGTTTCATGATGAATTACGACACTGTCATTCAAAAGCAAAGGAATACTCAGCGAGATCTTGATAAGGCATCAAAGAAAGCATCATATAAAATGCAAACACCTCGAGAAATAAAACTGCAAGCATCAAAGGTTTATGCAAGTACATTATTTTTTGAGGTGCAAAAAGAAATATATAAAGCATGTTTTTTCTGTACATACTCATATGTTGGTATTGAAGATGGTTGGGAAGTTTACATTGTGCAGCACAACAACACTAAAAGTGAATTTAAAAATGAATTTAAGGTAATTCTACTAGTTTTTTATGAAAAATGTAATAATATTCATATATGAATATGAGAATATTCATATATGAATATATGAATATTATTTGAATATATGAATATATGAGTGTTGATATGAGTATTCTTATATGAATGTAAATGTGTAAATTTTGTTTTTGTATCAGGTTGAAATAAAAGCTAAAGAAAAAGAAATAAATTGACGTTGTGAACATTTTAAGCATATGGGTGTTTTATGCAGACATGCTTTTACAATAATGATGAGATGTGGTGTTAAAGAAATTCCTGAAAGGTACATTTTGAAGAGATGGAGAAAGGATGTGATATCAAGAAATTATCGTTTTAGTTCTGTTCAAGCCGATTCAGGTGATTGTGAGAATGTAAAGCTAGTCAATGATTCATATTATTATAGTTTTGAATCATGTTTGGATATTGTAAGAGATGACAAAAAGAGATTGGCTTTGTTTGATGAGAAGCAACAAATGTTGTTGAAGGAATTTGAGAGTGATTATATTTCTCCTAGATTGAAAAGCAAGACAGATGGTGAAGTTGTATGCAAGCTTTTGGATGTTACTATTCCTATTCTAGAAAAGATTAATATTCATGTTCCTGAAGTTCAAAGCAATAAAGGTTCTGGAATCAAGAAAAGAATTCCAAGTGCAGGTGAAGTAGCATATGAAAATTCTAAAAAGGAACATAGAATCTGTTCAGGATGTGGAAAACGAGTTCCACACAATTTACGTACTTGTCCAGAAAGAGTTGGAGCTGATAAATCAGCAAAAGACAGTTAGGGATTTTTTTAGTTTTTTTTTAATGTTTTTTGGTTTTATTCATTATGAATATATGCAGATAAAAACAATAAACAATAATATTCATGTATGAATAATACATATTTATAATGATATGGTAAATTGATATGTTGATATTTGTTTTTAAATTACTATAAAATAAGTTATATTGATGTTGTAAATTATTCATAAATGAATACAAATATGTGACATTTGTTATACTAATAAATAAGTATATTCAAATCTGAACTTTTTTATGTTAATATCTGAACTTTGTTATACTAACATATTAATTTGAACTTATTCATAAATGAATATATCATACTCGTATTTATTTATGAATAAATAAAAATAAAGTTTGAAAATATTTGAATATAAAAAAATAACATAAATAAGAAAACTTGTTTCTACTAATAAGTTAGTTATATTCATATGTGAAATTTGTTATATTCATATATGAACTTTGTTATGCTGACATATTACTCCTAATTTAATCATAAATGAATATATCATATTCGTATTTATTTATGAATAAACATAAACAAACTTTGAAAATCTGTAAATATAAAAAACTGACAGAAATAAGTGAAGTTGTTTCTATTACATAATCATTCAACACAAGATAATAAAAGTTGTTCATAAGCATTTCACAAATATTAAAACGATGTTCAATAACACTTAACAAACCATTTAAAAGTTGTTTTGCAGAATCATCTTACAGTACTTCAAATCCATTCATCTGCAACACAAACTATTCTATAGCATCACACTTCAACATTCTTTCATTTTCACAAGCAATCATCAATATTCTTTTAACCTTTTTTGAATTGTTTGCATAGCCTTGTATGCATGATCAGTACGCACTTTGAATTCAATTTTTTGATAGTTTTCAGCAAGATCCAACACCTTAGCCTTCAACATGTTAATTTCAGAAGTTAGCATTATATGTGCATATCTTTGCCTGAGCTTCTCTAAAGTAGTTTACTGAACTGCACTTTCTTTATGAAGACCTGGTTTCCACTTTGGGAGTGGTTGTCCCATATAGGTCTCCTTATGTCTCATTGCAAAGACCCCACAATCAACATTTTTTTTACTGTTCTCCATGACATTTCATGTCGTTGGGGTTTGATACTTTCTTTTGAGATTGCATTTGCTCTTGGATGGTTTATTTCTTTAAAGTATCTCACAAAGAAATTTTTCTGATCATTAAATAAAATAAAAGTTAGATATGTAATAAATTGGTTCTTTTATGTTGTTGTGAATTGGGTACATACCAAAGGTTTCAATATTACTCAGTATTTTCCTTCATAATCCCCCTCAACTGCACTATTGTCTAAAATTTCAATTGACGGTTTCTTTAAGTTGAAGACAATCACAAAAATGTGAGCACTTCTAACAACTAGAAAGAATACCTGTTTTTATGTATATAATGGTAAGTATTTTATTGATAAAATATATATAAAAGAACAACTTTAATTAACATACCATGTCAATATCTTTTATTTTCAAGATTTTTTTGTACCCATTGGTACTCTCATGAAAGTTCTCCTTGAATTTTTCATACTTTCTTTCATCAGACAATGTTGAAGTTAGATAAGCAGTTTGTAACCAATATAATCATATGTTAATTTTAGTTGAATATATATATATATATATATATATATATATATATATATAATTATGTTAAAGAATACATCATATTTGTATAATCATAAGTGAATTTCAGTTGTAAAAAAATATAATATTCATAAATGAATACATCATATTGGTGTATTCATTTATGAATAAGGAAAGAATTAAGTTTAGAACATAAACTTACAGAAAGTCCAACTTTCAAGAAAAGTCTCTATGGTGAATTTCCAAAATCCCTTTCCAGTTCTTGGTGGTTAAGTAAATCAGACCAATTGTCTAAAACTTATCCAAAAATCTCTATGTTTGCATATAGACTTTCCATAATTGCTCTTTCTGTTTATCTGACCATATTGTTTCTTGACAACCACATCTCTGCAAATATATAATCAAAATGTCATAGATTATTATCTATATAATAATCATATATGAATGTATATAAAATAGTTACTTACGATGTATAGCCTTGTAAGTTGAACAATCATTCATAGACAATACTCTCCTGACGTGTCAGTTTGGGTTTTGTGTCTGTTATTCTGCATTTGAAAGATGATTTGAAAGCATCAGCAAGCTTCTTCTCTCTTGGTTGATCCAGATCATGCTTTGATGGTCCTACTTCAGTAGGAATTTATACAGAGATTGGATTTAGATTAAGAACATTTTTCTTTGCTAATCTGATAACAACCTTCTGATGGTCGTCTTTGATTTGTTTCTTTGTAAGTGGTTTTTTTGGTGAAGATTCATTAGATTTTTTACTTGAAGTTTGATCTGAATCTTGACTGAGACCTAGACTAAAGCTTGGACGAGTATCTGCATGCCAGGAGATTTGTCATATAAATAGTTGTTAGTTAATTATAATATTTGAGTTTATATTTTGAAATGTTTATCCAAATTGTTACCTCCTTTATTTCCTTTTGTCTTGTCAGCTTTTTCTCCTTTCTTGTTTTCATTTTTTGACTTTTTCTTTCCTGAAAGATAAAGAACTGTGATTAAGTAATTCATATGTGAATAAGTAATGTATTCATTTATGAATAAGTAATGCATATCATTATTTATGAATAAGAAATATTAAATTCTTTTTTATATTGTGTTATTTATTTGTGAATAATAAAACTTATTATACTAATTTATTAAGTTGATTCAACTATTTACCTTTATCTTCTGCATTTCCTTTCTTAGTTTCTGTATGTTTTTCTTCACCTCCATCTTTCGTGTTCTTAGCTTCTGTTCCTCCTTCATTTATATCTTCAGAGTTTTCCTTGCCTGAAACATATACATTATATATGAATATTTTTTATTTTTTTTATTCATTTATATAATGTATTATTCACTTATGAATAAACAATGTTATTAAAAAAATCAATATAAATATTGTAATATATTTTAAATCATTCATTTACATGTATCATCTCTCTTTGTTTTTTCAACTTTTGCTCCTTGTTCATGTACACCTTCTGATTTTTTCCTTTTCTAGAAGAGTATTAGTTTTACCTGTACTCATTGGTGACCCTGGTCAAAATTTAACAAACAAAATTGTTATTGTGTATTGATATTTTTATATATATATATATATATTTAAAATAAAAGTAAGACAAAATTTACCTATATAAATATTATCGAAAATAGTTTTCATTTCAAGGTGATTCCAGATTTCATCTTCTTGACTATGTAAACTTGAAATTCCAATTCCAAGGACATTTTCCACAATGTTGTCAACAACTTTATCCAACAAATTTTCATTTTCAGTTTGTTGAATAGTCTCTTCATGATTATTTGTTTCCTCATCATGATCATCTTTTTCATCTTCATCATTAAGATTTTCATTCCTCTTTCCATCTTTCTCTTTTACTCCAATTTCACCTTTTTTTATTCTTATCTGCATCATTCTTTATTCCTTCATTATCTGCTTCATTTGAATCAAGCAAATAATCTACTTCTGGTTGACTTGCACCATTATCACTGTCTTCTTCACCATTTCCCTCTTTATCTTCATTTTCTATTTGATCATTTGTTTTTTGACCCATTATTGGTGTCAAATTGATTCCTTCAACTCCAGTTTCATTAATTGGAAAATTAAAAAGTGTTGTGCTTTCAGTTTTTTCTTTAACAATCATATTTATCATCTTTTCTTTGAAAATTCTAAAACTTTCCTTTTCAGGGAACTTTGTCATCGCATCATTAAGCTTTGAATTCAACTTTTCCTTCATCCTCTCAAAACTATTAATCATTTTTGATTCATATGCCTATGTAAAAAAAAGAAGTATATGATTAGAATTTAATATAATAATTTAATGTAATCATATATTATTAACATGTTCAAACTAATTACCTCAACATAATGATCTTCATCTTTATCATAATCATTGTCTTCGAGATCTGTATCTCCTTCATCTTGTTCATCAACAAATTCTTCATTTATTTCTCCAAGTCCAAATTTACCTTTTTCTTGTTCAAATGCCTCTCGAGATCTAATCGTCCATGAACTCCAATAACAAACTTTTGGACGTTTACGTGTTACTGTCAAAGCTTCTGAGTGGATGTTATCATCATAGAACAACTGCACATGAATGATAACTAATTGATATTCAATTATGAAGAAGTGATATTATTTTTTACTTATTCATATATGAATAAGTAATGACTTATTCATATATGAATAAGTAATGTAAAGCATTATTTGTTAACAAATATATTTTTCTTATTCATATATGCATATTTGCTATTAGTTTATGAATAATCAATATTATTAAAAATTGAGTATAAACATTAAAATAACTTACTACCAAGAAAGTTGAAGGTCCAACAAAGAAGCCGGTATCTGAGTATGGTATGTATGAGTTTTTTGTTCTGACAAGACAGTCCAAAACATAGCTGCACCATTCTATGTTGCTGATATATGTTCTTCTTGAAATATAACTCAAGGGAAACAGGTTGCATCTTCCCATTGATGTTGACTCGCAAAATGTGTTGACAAAAAGAACTAAGAAGTTCAATTTGAAATTGAAATCAACTTGTGTGGTAGAAACAATAACATTTTTGATTGCACTCAGTTGGATGATTGAATCTTTTTTAAATTGTTGCTTCCATTCATCATAACTTGTATCATCCTTAGGCCATTGATCCAGTTGTGTAAGTTTGGTTCCACCAATCAGTATGCCCAAAATGTCATGAACAGACTCTGCTGTTACTTTCTGTGACATCCCCAAAATCTCGGCCAGAAAAGACCGATTTTCATTTATGCTTTTAAAATAATTTCAGAGTAAATCCTTTTGATTTGAAAGAGTTACGGAATTCGTTCCCAAAACAAAATATGATAAAATAAGATTTACCAAAGCATTTCTTAAAGAAATGTATTTTTCATTATATTACAATACTCGGGATGTCATGTTCCGATAAACAGACCAAAAGTATAAACATTTCAATACAGACCTTACAACAGTTATTTACAACAACAGGTCTATAATCCGAAAAATAACTTGACAAGTCATCCAACTTATGCTCTGGCGTCACTACCTGTAATACAAAGAAACTGAGTGGGTCAGCCTTGGGAGCCTGGTGAGCATATATGGTTTTCAACCCACAATAAATAATTATATTTAATTCCACCAACCAACAATAACCCAATTACCCATTCCCGTTATTCTCACTTTACATCCCTAAGACAACTAACATAAGGGACCTAGTCTAAGAATATTTCATCGGGGCGACAACACATGCTTCGGGGGTTCCTCAGCAATATAAGTCAAATAAGGCAACCATGAGGGGATGGAGTATAGCGAATGAACACCCAAGTTCATTAACACCTACAGGTGGCGAACCTGCTAGCGTTCCACATGACTGTCTAGAAAAGCTTGTGGTCGTCATTTAAACTCCGCTAGATAACTGAATCAAAACAATATCGAGGCCTCTCATCTGTTCATTGCACACCAACTATCTACCCATGTTCTACCCAACATATTAGTAGATAAAAATATACATTTGTATACATAATTTAAAACATGTATAGCATGTTCAATCAATACATATTCCACATAACAGATGAGGCACACACACATAACACGTATTTCATAGAGAATAAATCAGATCTATAAGATAGAAGAAAGTGAATATACATTCACACATATAACAACAAAATATATACATAACACGTATTTTATATAAAATACTTCATAATTATGCGTTAGAAGAAAGTAACCACACACTCACTTGATCAGAAGATGATCGGACCGCACTACGGCTTATAGAAGTAGTATTTTTCGGCAGATCTGAAAGATCTTCACAAAAACCGGACTCTTCGCGGGCAGAGCTTCGGCTCGGGAATCTTACTTCTCGGGATCTTCGGGACCTCGGGACTTGCTTCGGGGCTCGGGAATGATACCGGGGCTTCGGGATAATTTTTACACAAAAAACGATGCAAAAACGCGAGAAAAGGGGAAGAAATGAGCAAAGAACTCGGCTGCCCTCGACATCCTTTTATAGGGGCTGGAACTTCGAATTACGCTGGGCGTAATGAGGATCAGCTCGCTGACTCCCCCTCTGGATAATATCGGATAATTTATATTTAAATTAAATATCGAAAATATTTAATAAACTTCAAAAATTCATATATTTCTCATACGAAATCCGTTTACGACGTTCTTTATATCCACGTGTAGGTGAGACTACGCTCTACAACTTTCGTTTAGACTCCGTCGGCTAATTTTGACTTTATTTTTATTATTTATTTTTAGTAGGACGGGACAGGAAAACTCCGTTATAAAATCATAACTTCTTCATCCGACGTCCGTTTTCGCCTATCTTTTCATCGTTTCACTACAATTAACGAGATCTTCAATTCTCGTTTAGATTGTTTCGGCTAAAAACCGCTCGATCTCAAATCGAGTATTCTGGCTGCATACTGCTAAGTCGAAACTTCAAAAAATCATAACTTCCTCATACGAAGTCAGATTTGGCTGTTCTTTTTATGCACTCTCTCGGTTTAACGAACTCCACGACTTTCATTTAGATCACTAAGGCTAAATATTGCTCTAACGTAAATTTCACTTTTTACGTCATTCAGCGTTGTCGGTTCTGTCGCGAAACTTCGACAAGTCATAACTTCTTCGTTATAACTCGGATTTCGGCATTCTTTATATCTTCAGAATCCTTGTTTCGACCACTACATCTTTATGCAAAGATATCAGGCTTATCTCATACTTTAATTTTGACGCTTATTTTATTCTTAATTCATGAAATCATAATAATTAAGAAAATAAACACATAATTCACATAATACTCAAATATTTCATCATTAATACTTCAAAAAGAGTTACAAGGGTTAACCTAGACTATTACATCAAGGATAATGCCTAGCCTGGAAACGCGGACGTTACAATTCTCTCCCCCTTAGGATGATTCTGTCCTCGGAATCACACATCAACAAACAAATGCGGATAATGACTCAACATGTCACTCTCCGTTTCCCAAGTGAGATTTGGCCCATTCGTATGTTTCCAGCGGACAAGCACTAATTCGACCATCTTGCGTCGAAGCTTCTTAGTCTTTCGGTCAACAACTGCGTCTGGTTCTTCGATTAACCTCTTGTTTTCATCAATTCTCAATTCAGAAATTGGAATTATATTAGGAACTTCTCCCGTGAACTTCCTCAAATAACACACATGAAAAGTGTTGTGAATTCCATTCAGTTCTTCTGGTAGTTCTAGCTTGTAAGCTTGGTTCCCAATCCTCTGAAGAACTTTAAACGGTCCAATAAACCTTGGACTCAACTTTCCCCTTTTACCAAATCTTATAAGTCCCTTCCATGGCGAGACTTTAAGCAAAACCGAATCTCCAACTTCGAAGATCATCGGCCTTCGCTTCTTGTCAGCATAGCTCTTTTGACGATCTTGAGCTGCTAACATTCTTTCCCTGATCACTTTCAACTTCTCAGCAGTCTGATGGACCATCTCGGGTCCCATAAATTGCTTTTCCCCAGCCTCAAGCCAACAAGACGTCGTACGACACTTCTGTCCGTACAAAGCTTGATAAGGTGCCATATTTATGCTCGAGTGGAAACTATTATTGTAGGAAAATTCTACCAAAGGTAAATGTTCATCCTAGTTACCTAGGAATTCCAGGGTACATGCTCTCAGCATATCTTCAAGTGTTTGTATTGTTCTTTCACTCTGACTATCAGTCTGCGGATGGTAAGTTGTACTTAAACACAACTTGGTACCCAATTCCTCTTGTAGACTTTTCCAAAACCTTGAGGTGAAACGACTATCACGATCCAATACAATCGTTAACGGAACACCGTGAAGCCTCACAATTTCCTTCACGTAAGAATTCGCAAGTTTTTCCATAGATCATTTCTCATTGGCTGCTATGAAATGTGCACTCTTAGTGAATCGATCAACGACCACCCAAATCATGTCGTGGCCATTCTTTGTTCTGGGTAGTTTAGTGACAAAATCCATCGCAATGTCTTCCCATTTACCCATAGGCACATGTAAAGGTTCTAAACTCCCATATGGTTTCTGATGTTGTGTCTTCACTCTCGCACAAGTCACACACTCGGCCACATACTTTGCAACATCAAGCTTCATCGTCGGCCACTAGTAGTAGGGTTTCAGGTCCCTATACATTTTAGTGTTACCAGGATGAATCGAGTACATGGTCTTGTGAGCTTCTTCCATCAGAAGATCTCTGACTCCTCCTGTCTTAGGTATCCAAATCCGATCTTGGAACACCTTCAGTCCATGACTGTTTATACCGAACACCAAGGTTTTGCCCAAACGTTCTTCCTTTCGGTCATTCTTCTCAAAAGCTTCCTCTTGAGCTTTCTTTATACTCTCCACATTTGTCGAGACAACTTCTATTCTCAACGCTCTTGGCCTTTTCCTCTCAACATTGACTTTCCGACTAAGAGCATCAGCAACAACATTAGCTTTACCAGGGTGGTAAAGTATCTCACAATCGTAGTCTTTGGGTAACTCTAACCAGCGTCGTTGCCTCGTATTTAACTCTTTCTGATTAAAGAGATATTGGAGACTCTTATGATCAGTGAAAATTTTACACTCCGTGCCATAGAGGTAATGCCTCCATATTTTCAGAGCAAAAACTACCGCTGCCAACTCCAAATCACGAGTCGGGTAATTATTTTCATGCTCCTTCAACTGTCGAGATGCATACACGATCACCTTATCTCTTTGGGTCAAAACACAACCCAATCCAACTCCAGACGCGTCGCTATAAACATCGAAGTCTTCAACTCCATCGGGTAGAGATAAAATCGGTGCCTCGCATAGCTTCTTCTTTAGCTTCTTGAATGCTTCTTTATGCTTATCACTCCAAGCATAATTAGCTCCCTTGTGGGTCAAAGCTGTTAATGGACTAGCGATCGAAGAAAAGCCTTGGATAAACCTTCGGTAATATCCGGCTAATCCTAAAAAGCTTCGGATCTCCGTGGGACTTTTTGGTTGTTCCCACTTCATTACAGCCTCAATCTTTGCTGGATCGACCATTATCCCTTCCTGGTTGACCACGTGACCCAAGAATTGGACTTCTCGAATCCAAAAATCACATTTGGAGAACTTTGCATACAACTTCTCCTTCTTCAAGACTTCTAACACTTCTTGCAAGTGTCTGCCATGCTCCTCTTGGCTTTTCAAATAAATCAGAATGTCGTCTATGAACACTATCATGGATTTATCAAGGAACGGATTACAAACCCTATTCATTAAATCCATGAATGTTGCCGGAGAATTGGTTAGTCCAAATGACATAACCAAGAACTCGTAGTGTCCATATCTAGTTCTGAATGCAGTCTTCTCGATATCTTGCTCTCTTACTTTTAGCTGATGATATCCTGAACTTAGATCGATCTTCGAGAAATAACTTGAACCTTGAAGTTGATCGAACAGGTCATCAATCCTCGGCAACGGATATCTATTCTTTATTGTTGCCTTGTTCAGCTCTATGTAATCAATGCACATTCTCATACTTCCATCTTTCTTCTTTACGAATAACACCGGAGCTCCCCAGGGTGATGAATTAGGTCTAATGAAACCTTTGTCCAATAGCTTCTGAAGTTGCATCATCAGCTCCTTCATCTCCGTCGGTGCTAATCGGTAAGGTGCTTTTGCAATTGGCGTGGTTCCTGGTAACAAGTCAATACGGAATTCCACTTGTCGATCAGGCAGTAATCCAGAAAGATCTTCGGGAAATACCTCCGGATAATCACACACCACTGGAATACTTTGCATCACCTTCTTTTCCTTCTTAGCATCGATCACGAATGCTAAATATGATGTACATCCCTTGGTCAAACACTTTCTGGCTTTCATTGGAGAAATGATTCCAGAATTTACTCTGCGTTTGTCCCCATACACCATAAACGAATCTTTCCCTAGCGGGTTTAATTTTACTATCTTCTTCTTGCACAATATTTCGGCATCATTGGCGCGAAGCCAATCTATTCCCAACACGATGTCGAAACCATTAAATTTGATAGGCAATAATTCCTTGTGAAACTTATTCCCATTAAGGTCGATTAAGATGTTTTTCATACGATGGCTAACAGGTACAAACTTGCCACTAGCAACTTCGACTAATAAAGCATTATCTAGTATATCAACAGGCAAAACTAGTTTTCTACCAAACTCATGCGAAATAAAGGAGTAGTTGGCTCCAGAATCAAACAAAATTTGAGCAGGTAATTCGTTTATGAGAAAGGTACCTGAAGCGACATCAGCTTCATCTTTCGCAGCTTCAAGTGTCATCTGGAAGGCTCTCACCTTCGGCTTTGGTGGAATGTTGGGCTTAGCCGCCTCCTTCTTCTTCGGACAGTCTATCAAAATGTGCCCCTCTTCATTACAACCAAAACACATCCTTTTGTTGTTCGGACAGTCATTGGCAAAATGCCTAATTTTTCCGCACTTGTAGCAGGTTACATCCTCACTACATTTCCCAAAGTGCTTCTTCTTGCACTTATCACACCACTTCGCTTCTCCTCCTTTTTCCTCCACCAAACTTTTTCGAATCAGATTTCGAAAATTTGCTTTTCTTACCGGAACCAGATGTTCCCTCAAACTTTCTCTTCTCACCAACATCAACCTTGTTGGTGGTTCTCCCCTTAATCATGTTCTCAACAGACTTGGCAGCCCATATAGCTGCCTCTAGAGTATGTGCCTGACGTACTGGCACCTCATACTCCCATGGGAGTCCCTTCGTATATCGGTCCACCTTTGTCAGCTCGTCTGGGACGATACGCAAGGCAAACTCCATCTTATCGGTGAAGGCGTTTGTGTAATCGTCGACTGACATGCTGCCTTTTGTCAACGTCAGAAACTTGTTCTCCAACTCCAACAGATTTTGAGCCGAGCAGAACTTGTGCTTGAACTGCACCAAGAACTCTGCACAGGTCAACTGTAGTGGCTCATTAGCGCTTAAAGTCTTCCCTAGAGTGTTCCACCAACAAACGGCTCCACCTCGAAACTGACACACTGCATAGGTAGTCTGGAACTTGCCTCTGCAGCCACAAGTCATGAAGGCTAACTCTATTTCGGAGATCCAATCCATCACTCCCATCGGGTCCTCCTTTCCAGTGAAGGTCGATGGTTTGCAAGTTAAAAGTCCTTGTACTTGCATCCCATTCCATCATTCCTTCCGTCATGGTTGTTTTGCCTAACTATCGGTGGGTTGGCTTGACCAATAGATCCACAGAAGTTTCCTCCTTCCGAGTGCCCTTCATTTAAATCAGGCTCTTCTACTTGAATTGACAGTTCTTCACGATTCTATTGAAGCAACCGCCTAGTCTCCTCCATTTGACGATCCAACATTGTTTGAATCATCATTTGTACACCATCCATTATTATCGGCTCAGGTGCTGCTGCTACGACAGGTATTTGCTCAATCACTGGTGGTTGATTCATGTTTTCATCAGCATTTCCAACTCCATTTCTTGTTCTCACCATTTTTGATCTATACACCGAATAAGGTGAAATTAGATCCTCATTCACGATAGATATTCAAATCATCCTTATCACTCCGAAACGTTTACATGCTAGTTCTAATATCGTAGACGTACACTTAGAATCCTACACACATAAGGTTTCCAGATCCGGCCGGCAACAGACCATAGATCCGAACAAATAATATCATATATGGCAAACATATAACATTTAGCACATAAAAGCATTTTAGGCAATTTTCCTAAAATAAACTAGTGCTCGTGTCTAAAATATAACAGACACACATCTCAAAATTTCACTTAGCATTCTAAGTTTAAGTCTAGAAATTCTACAAATTCCTAGTTCGCTTAAACTAATGCTCTGATACCAACTGTGACATCCCCAAAATCTCGGCCAGAAAAGACCAATTTTCATTTATTCTTTTAAAATAATTTCAGAGTAAATCCTTTTGATTTGAAAGAGTTGCGGAATTCGTTCCCAAAACAAAAAATGATAAAATAAGATTTACCAATGCATTTCTTAAAGAAATGTATTTTTCATTATATTACAATACTCGGGATGTCATGTTCCGATAAACAGATCAAAAGCATAAACATTTCAATACAGACCTTACAACAGTTATTTACAACAACAGGTCTATAATCCAAAAATAACTTGAAAAGTCATCCAACTTATGCTTTGTGACAACCCGATATTTCAACTCTTTGTAATGACCTAAAAGTCAAGTATTGTAACCACTTTTGAGTTAATAAAATTAACTTTGATAATAAACTGTCCAAAAAGTTCTATTTTAATTCCCTCTATGTTTAAATGTCATTAAACCGGGATCTTACGTAAAAAGAACGCCCAAATCCGACTTCGTATATTGAAGTTAAGATTTTTCCAAGTTCGGTTTAGCAACAGACAGCTAAAAACTCGAATCGGAGATCGAGCGACTTTTGGCCGGAATGACCTAAACGAGAATCGAAGGTCTCGACAATGGTATTTCAGCGGTGAAAAGTCTGGCAAAAACCGACGTCAGATAAAGAAGTTATGAATTTTTAAAGAAATTCCTTAATCACGTCATTTTATAATTAAATAATAAAAATAATTTCGGAATTTGCCAACGGAGTCTAAACGAAAGTTGTAGAGCGTAGTCTCACCTTCGCGTGGATATAAAGACCATCGAAAACGGAGTTCGTATGAAGGAGATATGATTTTTTGAAGTTTATTAAATAATTTATATATATTTAAATCAAAAATCCGGTAATATCCGAAGGAAGAGTCAGCGTTCTCATCCGAGTTACGCGTTGCGTAACCTCGTACGCCCCGCGTACCCGAAGGCCTTGGTCTCGGTCCGTCCACATCGCCCCTAAGCGAAGCTACCGACCCGCCCGTCCGACCCGTCCCATCCGACCCGATCCGTCCCATCCGAAGCCGAGGCAGTCGAGGACTCGGTCATGCATGACGTACGCGTACGCGCTGCGTACGAGCGTACGCCCCGCGTACCGAGGCTTCTCAGACCCCTATAAATAGAATGCGAGGGTTTCCGGAAAAATTGCTCATTTCTTCTCATTTCTCTTGCGTTTTGCCTCGTTTTCCGTGCCCGTTCAAACCCGAAGCCCTGGTCTTTTTGCTCAAGTCCCGAAGGTCGATTTTACTCCCGAGATTCCCGAGAATCCCGAGAAAAATCCGTTTCCCGAGACGAAACTCTGCCCGGTTTTCCATCTCGCTATCTTCAAACTTTCAAGTGAGTTCATACCCCTACAAACACTCTTTAAATACATTTTTAAATGCTTTCTATACTCTTTTAGGGGGGGAATACAAGTAGAAACAAACATGTTATTTAATCATTGATATGTATTTTATAACTGTGTTTGTCATTTAACATATTTCACATGCTACAAAATGTGATGCATGAAATGGTTTTACATCTTAAAAACACATTGCTACCAAATGTTTTACCTTTGAAATGTTTATTAAAATGACATCAAGTCATTGTTAATTATTGTTCAAAACCCATAGATGTCTTACAAAAAAACATTTTTCATTCTTGAACTAAACTATGCATATACACTTATATTCTTATATATGTATTGATGTTATAGCGTACATCTTTCATTTAGTTCCCACACTCTTGAGTAGTAAGAGTGTACAAACCTACATGATCATCCAGTTATATTACAGTAGATTATCATAGGGATAATTTGAAGATATCAAACATTACTTCTATTACAAGGAATCACACAAGAGTCATTTCATTCATGAGTTCTTACTAGAACCTTACCTGATACATGAGTAACTTTACATATGCTTACATGATACATGAACACATTACAAGAGTACCTTTACGTAGATACCTTTACCTGTGTATACTTGTTTATAGTGAATATTTGTATCTCAAATTGCGAGGATGATTTATTAGTACCTTCTGTGTAAATCTTCCTGCCTATCCCACAGTACATCGGGATATCTAAGACAGGACCCTATCCCACAGTACCTCGGGATACCTAGATGGGCCTCTATCCCACAGTACCTCGGGATATACGTACAGGACTAACCATTCTGAAACCCATCTGTTAGCAACAGTGGGTGATGAACATCTACGGATGCCTACGGTTATTACTTATACTAGGAGTACCTTTACGGGGACTAACCCTTCCCTCGCCCTGCTGCTGCTACAGAGGACAATTGGACAATCTTCGGATGTTCATTAGGTTATATAAGTACATGTTAGCACCAGTACCTCCGGCTAACATTTACTTTATTACGTATTTCCTATTACTTTATTTTGTGATACCTTTCACATAAACGATGAGTTAGACTAAGCACTTTTAGTACTAGTCAATACAAAAACTACACTTCATACTTACAAAAGATTCGGGTCTTGGTAGAAGACTACACTTCATACCTACAGAACATTCGGGTCTTGGTAGAAGACTACATTTCATACTTATAGAAAATAAGGGTTTTTCTAGGGATTTCATACTTACCTCAACATTTTCATTTAAAGGTTTACATGGCTTTCATAACAAATTTTCACAAACAAGGCAATGGCACTTATATACTTATGAATTCACCAGCTTAAAGCTGATACTCGCTTTCAAAATAACTTGTATTCTCAGGTCATCAGTAGACAGGTACGGAGGCCAGGTTTTGAGAAGTCGGAGCAGACAAGTCTCGTCTTTTATTTTGATTGTATATTTTTGGTGTCTTATTACAATGAAAGAACACACATGTATTAAACTTTACTTATAATGCAATGGATGATGTTGTTGCTTGTTTATTATATTACACTGTTGTGATACTGTACATGACGTCCTCCACCCCTGAACGTTTCCGCCGTTCGTGGTTTTGGGGTGTGACATGCTCTGGCGCCACTACCTGTAATACAAAGAAACTGAGTGGGTCAGGCTTGGGAGCCTGGTGAGCATATAGGGTTTTCAACCCACAATAAATAATTATATTTAATTCCACCAACCAACAATAACCCAATTACCCATTCCCGTTATTCTCACTTTACATCCCTAAGACAACTAACATAAGGGACCTAGTCTAAGAATATTTCATCGGGGCGACAACACATGCTTCGGGGGTTCCTCAACAATATAAGTCAAATAAGGCAACCATGAGGGGTATGGAGTATAGCGAATGAACACCCAAGTTCATTAACACCTATAGGTGGCGAACCTGCTAGCGTTCCACAGGACTGTCTAGAAAAGCCTGTGGTCGTCATCTAAACTCCGCTAGATGACTGAATCAAAACAATATCGAGGCCTCTCATCTGTTCGTTGCACACCAACTATCTACCCATGTTCTACCCAACATATTAGTAGATAAAAATATACATTTTTATACATAATTTAAAACATGTATAACATGTTCAATCAATACATATTCCACATAACAGATGAGGCACACACACATAACACGTATTTCATAGAGAATAAATTAGATCTATGAGATAGAAGAAAGTGAATATGCATTCACACATATAACAACAAAATATACACATAACACGTATTTTATATAAAATACTTCATAATTATGCGTTAGAAGAAAGTAACCACACACTCACTTGATCAGAAGATGATCGGACCGCACTACGGCTTATAGAAGTAGTATTTTTCGGCAGATCTGAAAGATCTTCACAAAAACCGGACTCTTCGCGGGCAGAGCTTCGGCTCGGGAATCTTACTTCTCGGGATCTTCGGGACCTCGGGACTTGCTTCGGGGCTCGGGAATGATACCGGGGCTTCGGGATAATTTTTGCACAAAAAACGATGCAAAAACGCGAGAAAAAGGGAAGAAATGAGCAAAGAACTCAGTTGCCCTCGACATCCTTTTATAGGGGCCGGGCGTAATCTGAAATTACGCTGGGCGTAATGAGGATCAGCTCGCTGACTCCCCCCTGGATAATATCGGATAATTTATATTTAAATTAAATATCGAAAATATTTAATAAATTTCAAAAATTCATATATTTCTCATACGAAATCCGTTTACGACGTTCTTTATATCCACGTGTAGGTGAGACTACGCTCTATAACTTTCGTTTAGACTCCGTCGGCTAATTTTGACTTTATTTTTATTATTTATTTTTAGTAGGACGGGACAGGAAAACTCCGTTATAAAATCATAACTTCTTCATCCGACGTCCGTTTTCGCCTATCTTTTCATCGTTTCACTACAATTAACGAGATCTTCAATTCTCGTTTAGATTGTTTCGACTAAAAACCGCTCGATCTCAAATCGAGTATTCTGGCTGCATACTGCTAAGTCGAAACTTCAAAAAATCATAACTTCCTCATACGAAGTCAGATTTGGCTGTTCTTTTTATGCACGCTCTCGGTTTAACGAACTCCACGACTTTCATTTAGATCACTAAGGCTAAATATTGCTCTAACGTAAATTTCACTTTTTACGTCATTCAGCGTTGTCGGTTCTGTCGCGAAACTTCGACAGATCATAACTTCTTCGTTATAACTCGGATTTCGGCATTCTTTATATCTTCGGAATCCTTGTTTCGACCACTACATCTTTATGCAAAGATATCATGCTTATCTCATACTTTAATTTTGACGCTTATTTTATTCTTAATTCATGAAATCATAATAATTAAGAAAATAAACACATAATTCACATAATACTCAAATATTTCATCATTAATACTTCAAAAAGAGTTACAAGGGTTAACCTAGACTATTACATCAAGGATAATGCCTAGCCTGGAAACACGTGTGTTATACTTTCAGTTCCTTTCCTTCAATATCTATCACCATTCTCTCAGAATCAAATTTTTGAAGAACATAAAATCCCAACTTCAGTGGTATATCTGTGATTTTCATTTTTAACAAAGCTCCAAAACCCATAGATCTTAAAGATTCTTTTTGTTCTTTGCTCATCCCAAGGATTATCGATAGTAATGCCTCTGGTGAACATATGTTTTTTCATTGAGTAAAATTCTTTTATCATTGGTTTTTTTGTCTTTTTTGATTGGTGACTTTTTTTTTGCCTTCTTCGATGGATGACTACTTTCAAAATCAGAATTTGAATCTTGTAGTTGTTTTTCAGGAGTTTTCCTTTTTGATGGACTTTTTCTGCTTTGATGCTTTATTTTCTTTGGTACTTTTATTTCTTTTTTATCTGGTAAATGAAAACATATAATATTTGAACAAGTTACTGATATATGAATATGATATATGCTCGTTTATTTATTTATTACAAAAGTATATACAATTTTATTCATATATACAATTTTATTCATATATGAATAAATAATATATAAAATTTTATTCATATATGAATATATTAGATATGATAGGAATTTTGTATCTTTCACATTTTTCCTCTTTTGCATTGATCTTGTTTCTCTGATTGTTGGTGAATCTTTATCGTAAATGTTAGTGTTCTTACCTTTATTCAATAGTAAGTAGAAGGTAAATGAGTTTGATATTCACGAATGAATATTTGAATAAAACATATGTATTCATATTTTTTTATTCACATATGAATATGTTTTGTTATATTCATATGTGAATAGAACATATATAAGTCATTCTTGTTGTATTCACATTTGAATAATGTATGTATGGCAACAAGCTATCTTCTATTCATATGTGAATATAACATACATATTCACGAATGAATATTTGAATAAAACATATGTATTCATATTTTTTTATTCACATATGAATATGTTTTGTTATATTCATATGTGAATAGAACATATATAAGTCATTCTTGTTGTATTCACATTTGAATAATGTATGTATGGCAGCAAGCTATCTTCTATTCATATGTGAATATAACATACATATTCAAAAATGAATATTTGAATAAAACATATGTATTCATATTTTTTTATTCACATATGAATATGTTTTGTTATATTCATATGTGAATAGAACATATATACATCATTCTTGTTGTGTTCACATTTGAATAATGTATGTATGACAACAAGCTATCTTCTATTCATATGTGAATATAACATACATATTCACGAATAAATTTTTGAATAAAACATATGTATTCATATTTTTTATTCACATATGAATATGTTTTGTTACATTCATATGTGAATAGAACATATATAATTCATTCTTGTTGTATTCACATTTGAATAATGTATGTATGGCAGCAAGCTATTTTCTATTCATATGTGAATATAACATACATATTCACGAATTAATATTTGAATAAAACATATGTATTCATATTTTTTTATTCACATATGAATATGTTTTGTTATATTCATATGTGAATAGAACATATATAAGTCATTCTTGTTGTATTCACATTTGAATAATGTATGTATGGCAGCAAGCTATCTTCTATTCATATGTGAATATAACATACATATTCACGAATGAATATTAGTTTAGCTTGTGTTTAGAAGTAAACAAAACATATTTTATTTACCTTTTTGATTTGTTCTTGGTTTTCGTTTATATGTATTCTTCACTGTTGGTGTTGTTTCTGTAAGGGTAAGTAGTTAATATTAGGAAAACATAAGCGAAATATGAAGTAACCTTTGTATTTTGACAGAATAGTTTTGAATAAAGATGAAAAATGAAGAGATGATGTAAAATCATTTATATATCAAATAATAATGGATGATTCTTACAAAAATTTCAAGTAAATAAAGTAATAACGAAGGAGGGTTACGAGAATGAACGAGTATCATAAATTTCAAGTAAAATTGAAGTAAACAACCTTTTTTGAAGAATGAATAGTGTGAAAACAATGTTTTTAGTTCTAAATCAACTAATAATTTTCGAACATTACGAGAAATTTCAAGTAATCAAGTGATAATTTTAGAAATGATTCGAAATCGTTAAAAACTCGAGAAAAAACGCCGATGGTTACCTTTCATTGTCAAGAGTGAGGAAATGGTCTCGTTCATGTTTTCATCGGAAGACATTTTTCTTCGTTTATGTTATTTGATGCTTCTGCAAATATTTTTCTTCTTGTCGATTCTTCTTCAAATGGTTTTCGTGTTATGGTGTATCGAAGAGGGAAATAGTGCTTTTCTGTTGAGATTTGACGTGATATCAAATTACTCAAGTGCCCTGACGGTTTAATGTTTTTTGATTATTTATAAATTTGCCACCGCTCATTAATGTATTTGGATTATTTACAAGTTTGCCACCGTGCGTTTTTTAAGCTCATTAAATGATTGGTTGAGAATGGTTCCCCCATTCTCAACCTTTTTTTTTTTCTCAATTGAACCCTCTTCTATATATATATATATATATATATATATATATATATATATATATATATATATATATATATATATATATATATATATATATATATATTTCTCCTAGCTTTGCTAAAGTGAATTTGATGGTTTTTTTTTTTTTTTTGGCAAAAATCATCTTTGGCAAAATAGGTCCCTAAGCTTATAAATCATCCTTTGCAAAATAGGTCCTAAGGTTATGTATGTTTGCCAAATGTCATCTATTTATTTCCTTCTTTTTCAAGGGTCCTTCTAGACTATTGTTAAAACTAAAGTTGGGTGTTGACTGAGGGTACGTAGCTTTTTCCTGCTTTATCCAATTTGTTTACTCATGCCTACCCTTTCCCGTTTTTTTGCCACGTGCTTCTTTCCTTGCTTTGCCTTCTTCCCGATCCTTCCACCAACACCTACCCTTTCCTATTCCAGATCGACTCTCCTCCGGTTCCCCCTCCACCAAAGTTCTGCCTTGCTGTAAATCCTCACCGATTTCTCTCCCTATTCAATTTTTTCTTCTTTGTTTGATCTACAACCCATTCAATTCCTCGATTTTTTGTCTTCCCTGCGTATTTGGTTTCTCGGTTTTGTTTTCCCCCCGATCCATTTGTCGATGAGGTGTGTAATTCCTCGATTTCCCGTTGTCGGCGTCAAACAGAGGGGAAAAAAACTTTATTGTACTTGATGCATAGTTCCGATTTCTCTTATAATTCCTTCATCAACGGTTACAGAGGTGTGTATAGATGGTGATTGAAAGGTACCTTCTACTCCATCTTTTGTGTTCTCATTGCGTATAAGTTTTTTCTAGGTCTTCACTTATCTACTTCAAGGTTTGTCTGTTCTACCACCTCCGCCACTCCTGTGAGTTCCTCGACCAATCTAGCATCTTCCTCCGCCAACAACTAGGTAATTTGTTTATCTCTTTCATTTTTCTTTGAAAATTATGGAATATCGGATTTCATTGTTTCCTTTTTCTTTGTTAGACATGTTATCGTAATACCTGAAATTTTTGTGTTTCTGAAATCGGTGGGGTGTGTGATGGATTAAAGTTCACGATTGAAGCCTTCCCTCTGCTTTGTATCTATTTTTTTTGTTCCAGAGACAATATACGACATCGATTGAGGGGAAAAGACATTAAAGATGATAAAGGCATCAACTAGGTTTCGATATCTATACAACCATCAATTTGAGATTTACAGGTAAGTAGCTTTGATTTGGGATCTGAAACGGTCTTATCAGACTCATCAATGGGTACATAATCATCAACGACATGTGTATTAACCTACATCCCAACGTCATGTACCGGAGTAAAGAAGGGTCGTGTATTTACTGCTTCAGGAATTCATTAATAGTCCTATCCATAATACTTTTTCTCTTTATATTTCTCTTTTTAGCTCCATGCTCTTTGAGAAATCGGATTTCCATGTCAGTAATTTCATATTTTATATGCGTTTTTTAGGTGGTGAGTTGGTACTCCATGGTCGTTGCTTGAAAACACTACTCGTGTAGACATGGTAACAAAATTGGAAGTTGTTTTCTTTCTTAATCTCATCTATAGGTTAATTACTAAACGAGTAACATCTAATTCATCATAATAGATTATTCTCATCAATATGCAGGAAATGGAGTTTGCTTACACTCATGTGGATGTCTAACTTCTTATTGTTTTATTTGGAATAGTTGAGAGGTAATGGAATATAGTGAAATAAATCTTTGGCATATTTTGCTGAAGTTGCAATTGATATGAACACTTTAAGGTAATGTTTTGGTCAATACTCCCCTGGACCATAATGTTTGTGTTAAAGATTGCATTATGTTGCTGCTATTCACTTTAAATAAAGAAATCCATGATTTTGGTTTGACATTTTCCATTACATTATCATATGTCATAAGTAGCTGTAATAACATATGCATTTTTTGGGTGGCTCTGGACTTGCTAATTCCACTCTCCCATTGCTTTTTTTTTTTTTTTTTTTTTTTTTTTTTCTTACATTCTTTCTTTTGCTTTCATTGAATAAAAAATCTATTTTTTTGCTTTAAGATGCTAACAAGATTATATATTTGGTAGATGAAGCAAAGGAAAAGGAGGGACTAAGTATGGGGAAAAAGTTGAAACATAAAAAGGTATACTTATGAATCCATACAATTATTTTAGAACTTTTTATAAAAATATCTTTTACTATGTTTTATATAAAGCAACATTCTAATTATGATGGCTTTTTATGATTGTTTAGTCAAATCACAGGAAGCCATCAACATGTTAAGGAAGAAAGGGCATTACGTTAACCAGGTTCATGCAATTTTTAAGGTAAGGGCATTTTAGTCCTTTATATATATATATATATATATATATATATATATATATATATATATATTTTAAATTTAATTGATTTCACTTTAGAAAAAACTATTATAAACTATAAAAAAAATATTTAAAAAAATTGATTTTGATATATATGATATTTTAAATGATTAGAAAGGGATTTCACTAATCAAGTCTATAATTAAATCCAGAATTACGAGTTTGGCTACTTAACTTATTCACAAGCCACTTATCAAGAATGGACCTTTCATCAATTATAATCACTGATTGAATCTTCAAATCACAAAGAACGACAATAAAAATTACCAGATGATTCACAGTTGGAACAATTAATTGCAAGAAGGAAAAAAAACGCTGACAGGTTAATGATTGTGTAAAGAGTCAACCATACTAAGTAGTCTGATGAATTGCCCGAGGCAGGTAACAAGAAAAAGAAGTTGTTGAGACTTGAAACTGCTTGGGGTCGAACAAGTTTCTTGAAAAAATTGAAGAATTCTTCATATGATGTCCAACTGGTATTACCTAGGAATTACTTTAGGTTCACACCTTTACTACCAATTTTAACAATCAACACCGTGGAAGCTAGATGTGTTGAGGAACCCGTTCACATAATGACAAAAAATGACCCTTGAGACAGATTTGAACACACATACAGAAACAAACAGGGGTAATAAAAGGGTTGAAATAGACAAAATAGATATGAGTTTACTGTTAACACTCCATCTCAATTGACATATGAAGGATTTGAGAAGAGATTCCAAGATGAGATCATGATTGTTATAAAACAAGGGATGCTAATGCTAGGCACCGCTACGTCTTTACTGATCTATTTGTTTATATGTGTATATATGTAAACCAATAAAAAAAGTTACCCGTGGTTCATCACGGGTTACCTTCCAGCCCCTGCAACGCGGGGGATCATTTCTAGTTTCTATTAAAATCATATAATTTAGTGGACGCTACCTGCAACTGTTGTAAATAAAAGAAAGGGAAAATTTAAAAAAAATCCAAGACATTTTCATGAAATCCTTAAATAAACCAATATATATATATATATATATATATATATATATATATATATATATATATATATATATATATTTTAAAATGACTAGTTTAAGGTTTTGAGTTTGGTAAACCCTAGATAGCAAAAAATGGTAGGTAATCAATTCTCAACGGTTTGATGATTACAATTCATTATGTGGCATCCCAATTTTCAAGGCCAAAATTTTTGTTTTTAATTAAATAACTTATAAAACATTTTACTGAAAAACATCATCGATTCATATCAAATCATAAAACGATAGTCACGAGTCTCAAAATCATGTCATAAATTAATAATAATGTAAGAGTACAATCCCAACAATCTCATAATGCGGAAATCATGTGTGTGTGATGCGCTGCTACCGTACCGGCACCTTCCCCTTCGAAGAAGAGGTACCTGAAAACAAAACTGAAATCTATAAGCGCAAAGCTTAGTTAGTTCCCCCATCATACCCCGTACCATAAATCAAACAAGCTACCAGGGAATTTTGGGGTGCCCGACGTACCC